>NC_136072.1:45889394-46489394 GCF_964261635.1 Lissotriton helveticus
CCAGGTTTTACCTTTGTCATTTGTTCACCCACTCTAAACAGGGTGGGCGGACAAATGTCTGTTGTCGACCAGCTGAAGGTCCACCCTACTCTAAATGAGGTGGACAGACCTTCAGTTTGGTGAAGAGGTTACACTCTTGCCTTTGTGACTGAGTACCTTTTCTTCCAAACCCTAAATCCATCCTATAGTCTGCTAAAGCTCATCTGAGTGTTATTATTATTATTATTATGCATTCTTATATAGCGCTCGATTATCCGTAGGCATCTCAGCGTTGGGAACCCGTCCTGGCTTTTTCCCTGTGAGATACCTGTACTGGGCATCCCCAAGGTGAAAGCCAGGCATCCCGCCACGGGGGGGCCGTAGTGGAGATTAAGCAAGCTGATGCCCAGAGCTGCAGAGTGTGAACCCGTGATTCGAGTAGGCACAGAAACGAGAATTATCGAGTCCGTGGATATTTGGGCTCAAGACCCTGCCGCGTCGGGAATTGAACCCTGGTCCCGGGTCTGACATCTGCTTCAGGGTCTACCTCCTCTAACCAGTGAGCCACACTTCTCCACAAATAAATTCATATTCCCAGATGAATTTCTCCCACTTGGCACCTAGTTCAACCTTCCTATGAATTTGCCTGTTGGGGTGGTAATGCCCTCTGCATGGTAAGTGGACATGCACTTTTGCCCTCAGTAACCCTACTGCCTGTGAAGCTGGTACCCTGAATTATTTTTTGGTCCACCTAACACCCTAATCTAGCCTGTGCTCTGAGGACTCAATTACTACCCCGGCTCAGGGCCAGACTGACTACCGGGCGTTTTGGAATTCTGCCAAGCTGGGGGCTGTTTTCACTGCGGTGGGGGCTGATTTAGTTCATGGAGAACTGCATGTCTGCGAAATAATTAAAGGAAAATGAATTTCGCTCAGTACACGTAGGTCCACATCAACGAAATCAGCCCCCAGCTCAGCAGCATTCCAAAACGCCCGGTAGCCAGTCCGGCCCTGTCCCTGCTAACTCTCAAATAAACTCTTTTTTAAAAGTGAACCTTTTTCTTAAATGAAGGTCATTTTACCCCAAAGAAAATTGACTGCATTTCTAAGAAATGTTTACTTTATTTAAATGCAATCACAAAAATGGTGGTCTGCTAATCCTAGTAGGCTACCATCCCTGTGATGGCATCCAATCGGAGTAAGTCACAATTTCCGACCTACGTCACTAATAGTCATGCGGTAGGTCAGATTGCAATCCACTGACTGTGAATGGGAATTTTGTGCCTCGACCTACTAGTGCAAAGGGTGGTGCACCAAATTCCACCAAAGGCCATGTGCAGCGGGGATTGGGCATAAACTGTTTTTATTTACAAAAATCAATGCATGCCATAACTTATGTCGCACACCATGCTCAAACCACACACTGGCCAATGGCATGGAAAAAAAGTCAGTCTAGCAAAATTAAACATGTCAGGTGACCGGCATTACACAGGGTGTTGTCTCTGTTGCATACCATAAAAGTTAATTGTATGGATCAATCAGGTTGACGTAGCCTTGTCAAACTTTCAAATAATTTACACAAACCGCTGTAATGGCGGTTCCTGTAAATGCATGAGATGTGGGCGGGCATCTAAAAAATGAGTGGGCGGGTACTCCCTCAGGGCAATGGAGTAAATTCCTGTCCGCCAAACCCTAAAGCAGGTCTTCAGTTTCTGTGTTTTTCGTTGAATATATGTTACAAGTTCCTTCTGCAAGAAGAATAAGACGGATTTTAGCTGGTACATATAGATAAGCAATTTACCAAGATTTACTGTCTTCTCCTAATCTATGTTCAGCCACATGTAACTATCCTATGAATGAGTTTGTACAGGGAATTAGGGAGAAAAATCATACGATAGTCCTATGTTTTGGTTTCCGACAACTGAAGTGGTGTTTGCAGTATGCAGGGGGCCACAAGGCGTGTCATAAACCCCTTTCAGAGGACCAGGGGGCAAGCAAGGACTACTGGGTCTAACCGTGGTGGTTGAGGCCTTTTACTCTTGGTATCCCAGGGCTTACCAACTATGGAACCCACTCAACTGGGCCAAATACCCCTTCTGCCCTTGACTCTCAGTGGTAGCTGTGGTCGAGCAGTCAATGCTCCCTCGGAGGGGGATGTAGATACAGGCCAGTGAACGCGACTCATAACTCAAAGTGCAGACAATACGAACAGTAAATCAATGTCCATTAAAATACTTGGTTTATAAAAAAAAGTAGTGTTTTATTTCTTACTCTACACAAAGAAATGCAACATTCAAATGCAACAACACAATCGCTTTAAGGATGGGGCAGTAGTAGGTGTCAGGCGAATTCCTTTCCCATCTTCTTTTGTGTACCCTTTTTAGGGTTATTCCCATTCACTGATGGCTGCAAAAGAGAATCCAAACTATTAAGTCGTACTCAAGAGTTCTCTCTTTTGACCTTTCAGGAACTTAGTCAAAGTGTCTATGGTGCCAGGACATGGCTACTGAATTGAAGATGGCAGACACGAGAGCCTGTTGCTCCGCAAAGGCCCGCTGTGTATCCTGTGCAATCCATGACCTCTGGGCTGCGGCAAGACCTGCAGTTGATGAGGCTTTGATGGTGCTCCGCTTGGGGCCGCATTCCCTGTTGTGGTGAGCCCTCATTGCAGGAGCAGAGGCAGCATTCCTCAAACTGTAACTAACAGCCGAGAACGATCTCCAATATGGTGGTCGGGACCCATGCCGAACACTGTGGTAGTTCAGCTGACCCACGGCATGCGGCTAGCTCGATCCTGGGCGCTCCGGAGAGAGGATCTCTTACCTACATGCCATGAAAGTTCCCAGCGGGGGTGTCTTGACATTGATGAGGAGAGATGTGGCGTAGCGAAGGCTGGGAATTGCAGAAGGCCTATTGGTATGCCTCGGGCCAGGGACCGGTGAATAGGACCATACGGGGAGAAGGCAGAGGTGCTGCCCAGCGGAGATGTACTCTCTCTCTGGTACTGTGTGTTCACAGGGGAGCCACCTATGACGCTTCCTGGCTATCAAGGCTAGGGAGTTTACAGGAGCCTCGCTGGACTGGCCTAGTAACGGTGTGGTGATTCTGGCAAGAGCCAAAGAAGATGCGTTGATCCGGGGGGGCGCTCCCCATTCATCGTGGGGAGTAGATGATGCAACACTGCACCAGGACACCGTGAAGGATATGCAGGTGGCCAACTGCTGAGTGCTAGTGGACTGGGGATCTCGGGGCCTGCACCAGGGCCTGGTGTGGAGAGCAATACCTGACCTGAGGCAGCGAGTTGTTGGGTATTTTGCCTCCCTGGGGACCATAGGCAGTGGGGGCTAGACAGAAGGGGGCCAGTACCACATAGACCAACCAACACATCCCAGCCTGGTCTCCTGAAAGATGCAGTGAAGAACGAGGTTCACTTCCCCTGCCCCTTGCGGAACACTATAAATGGCGAAGTGGATGCCAGAGTCTGGGCATTTTCCTACAGGGGAATGCAAGGGGGCTCCAGGACAGGGTCAACCACACTGGGCTACAAGTGCCGCTGGTGGGCATCGCCCTGTCCCCCACCCCCTGACTACTCACATTTTGCAATCCTATCCCCCACTTCTGAAGCTACAGTATAACCCGGCCATTGGTGACCGAGTATGGAGATAGCAAATGAACCGTGACTGAACTAAGTGTAGGCTCCTTCTTGGATGACTGCCCAGACATTACTTTCATCATTGCCTTGAGGCCAGAAAAACAAACACCGATGCACCACATGGCGGAACTGATAGATAGGGTGTGTGTCCTTGAACATCGGACTGAAGTCACAGAGGGGCACAATAGACTAAATAATATCCAGGTGATGGGACTCCCTGAGGGTATGGTGGGGAGCGACATGGTGGAATATCTTGAACGTTGACTACAGATGGAGGTAGCCCCAAATAACCTGACTTCCTTCTTCGCTTTGGAGTGTGACACAGGGTACTGGCGTGCCCGCTGGGTCACCCTCCCTACTCTGTTGTGGCTAGACTATTCCACTATAAAGACAGAGATGCATATCCTACAAACCACAGTCGGGGAGTCTCTTCACAGTTGTCAACAGCGAGGTGTCCATGTTCCCAGACTTCACCACCGTTGTACAGGCCAAATGGGCTACCTTCATTGAGGTCAAGAAGGCATGAGCAACTCCCTGATGTTTCCTGCAAAGTTCAGGATAATACTGGAGGATAACACACACTTCTGCGAAGATCCCAGTATGGCTTGGGACTGGCTAGAAGTTTACAGAACTGGATCACCTCTCCTGATGGCTCCCCATAAGCCCTGTGCTCCTTGATGCAGGGCGTAGAGACGCTCCTGTGGTGCTTCAAGTGACATATCACTGAAGAGACGTTCCCCATCACAGACTAAACAGGAATTGTCCACCGCTCTTCAAGCAGCGGCTGAGATCATAATGACACAAAAGTGAGACTCGGAGACTGGTACCACCACCGAACGTAAATCTGTACTCTGAGGGTCAGAGTCTTCCCAGGTGGATAGTTCTGGCCTGCCCATGGTGACACCAAGATCTACGGATGACCTGGCTTTACATGTTGAAGTGGGCGGCCTTGATGCTGAGGAGACCCGGGTGAGCCGGCGGGGGGTACACGCTTCAAAACCTAATGGTTGACCAACACCACTCACTAAAATTCCTTTCATGGAATATCTGGGGGATGAACTCGGAACACCAAACGCCAAAACGTCCACAGGTATTTGAAGAGGCGAGGGATACAGGTAGCCATGCTACAACAGGCACATCTCACAGGGGAAGAAGTTGATCACCTGTGCCACTGGTGGGGGGCCAGTTTTTTGCCACCTCATAATCTGCTTTTGCTCAGGGGGCGTTGATCTGGATCAGGGCACGGACACCATTCAAACTCATCTATGCCTCCATAGATAAAGAGGGTCGCTACAGCCTGATCAAGGGTAGACTGTTGGGTCGAGATGTAACTCTAGGAAGTATCTACGTGGATTTTAACTGTGTAGCAGATGTCATACTTAACCACTCTGCCCCCCCGCTGGGTGCACCTATCTATAAAATTGCGTAGTATCTTAGAAACTGGCTGGGACACTGGGATCTAGCCGATGTTTGGAGGACACAACATGGGAGACCCGAGATTATTCATACTACTCACATATCGTAAAGCACCCCCCTCCCTCAAGCGCCTTGAGACCCTCTGGGTGAGTAGTGCGCTATACAAATTTCTGAACTTGAACTTGAACTATCTACTGATTACCTACCGGAATAGACTAGTTCGTATGTTCAAACAGACTTAGTCAATATTCAACAAACACCAAATATTTGAGGTGCACTCTTTCAGACCACAGTCCCCTACTGCTTGGCTTTCAGCCGTGGCTCGGGCTCAGACGGGGCATGAGGTCCTGGGCATGTTCTCCACCCATGCTGTAATACAGCCTGGGTGGAGAAGAGAGAAAGTGCGCATGACTGTTATGGTCAGTTCGAGAGTGCAGGCCAAACAGTCATGTGCGCTTAGGAGTAGGGGCTAACCACTCTTTGGCTGCTATGTCAGCTCCCCCCTCCTCGCAGAGCTTACCTGTGGCCGTGCACTAAAAAGAAACAAGAAAATGATAATAACTGAGTTATTACCATTTAAGTTTTACTTATAGTGCTGAAAAAACAGTGGGGCAATGCTCGTCCACCTTAGCGGATGAACCGCCACTGTTTAAGCCACTAAGGGCCAGATGTAGGTAAAATCAAATTTGCGAATCCTTAATAGAGAATTTTACCGATTCGCTATTAAGGACTAACAAAATTAAATGTAGGTAGGAATCGCTCAAATATTAGCGCTTCCTTAATATTCCTTAATAACGAATCGCAAATTGAGATTCGCTAATAAGGAATACCTACCCATTCATTCCTATGGGCTAGGAGGCCCATAGAAATGAATGGGAAGATATTTACTATTTGCGATTCGATATTAAAGAATCGCAAATAGCGTGAGCTATTTTAGGGGTGCCAGGGTGTTAAAAGGACACCCTGTTATACCCCTGAAATGTTCATGTGTGCACATGTGGCACACATATATGCCCTAAGGGCATGAATGTGTGCCACATGGCACTTTTAAAAAAGCAAAAAAGTGCTTTTTTAAAGGAAATCGCTAATTACCACCAACTTGAAGCTGGTGGTAATTAGCGATTCCTTAAGGCTAAAGTGCACTTTTTTTTGTGCTACTTACATTGCATTTAAGGAATCGCAATTTGCGATTCCTTAAATGCAAGAGCAAAATAAGGAATCACAATGTTTCGATTCCTTATTTTGCTAGTAGGTTTAAACTCACCTACATTGCTCGCAGCCAAATAGCGATCGCAAACGCTGAAATTTCAGCATTAGCACTTGCTATTTGGCCACCTACATCTGGCCCTTAATCGGTACAAAGAAAGAATTGGACGGGAAGCTTCGAACTCTGGATAATAGATTGCACGAGTTAGGTAATGCTCTGGGTGCTGGTGCAACGATTGTAGACAGGCCCTAGAGGCACTGGAGCAATATAATGCTATATTAGAACAGCTGCGCTGCCACTATTATAAGAACTACGGGCCCGATTCACAGAACTAACTTAAGACAAAATCCTAAACTTACTACTTTTGGTATTCACAGAAGTTAGGATTTTGTCTTAAGTTTGTCTTAAGACAGACTTAAGACAGTCTTAAGTTAGGATTTTGTCTTAAGTCTGTCTTAAGACAAACTTAAGACAAAATCCTAACTTCTGTGAATACCAAAAGTAGTAAGTTTAGGATTTTGTCTTAAGTTAGTTCTGTGAATCGGGCCCACACTTGCCAGAGTACATGACGAGGAAGGTAGGCAGGGCTGGCTACTGGCTTGGCTTATTAGACCTGAATCTCAAGGGGCCACTGTAAAACATATCCGGGAGAGTGATGGCAAATCGCTCTACTCTCCGGGGGCTATTAATACCTGGTTCTAGGAATATTCTGAAACACTGTACAAATGCCTAGAGTCGCTGCCACCTGGGATTCAAGCTGCCTTTCTGAACAGACTACAGCTGCGAGAACTCTCCTGAGCGGCAAGGGATAGCCTGGTAGGGCCGGTATCGGTACAGGAGATCCGGTTCGCCGTTAAATGGCAACAGGTAAAACCCCAGGCCTTGATGACCTTCCTGCGGAGTTTTACTCTGCATTTGCCGAGACATTCGCCCTGAATCTGGAATCCCTGTACGCTGATTCCTTGTGGCTGGGGGCACTACCTGAGACTACCCGAGATGTAGTTGTGCTCCTGCTCCCCAAGACCAATACCCAAGGAGCCCGAATTCAAAATTCTTGGTAAAATACTGGACCGTCATTTGCTTCCCCTAGTGCTTAATTTGTGCCGGTGCTTGCCGGTGCTAAGCACCGGCACCTACTTATGAGGGCCGGATCTACACACTCTGACGCACCGTGCATGTAATTGATTTATACCAGTATTTATTTACTTGCTTTGCTTAGTTGCTTCACTATCGCTACGGGACTAAAACAAGTGTTCTACTTCTCGTCCGACTCCAGACTCTTCCCCATATGCCCACTCTAATGCATTATCACCAGAACGGCTCAGTACTGGCCCGCAACACCTCGCTCAATCTCAGAAGACTCTATCAATCAAAGAATCTGAATCGAAGAGCAGTCTTTGAAATGTGAAGGGGGTCTCTTCATTTCCCCTCCAGTGTGTCCCACCCAGCTCACAGGAATGCAGCAATACACAAATCTGTCTGGGGGGATTCCTCTCCTGCCCATGTCTTTACCAGGCAGGCCTGGGCTTCCCAAAATGGAACTCAGGGTCTTGCTTACCATGTACCATTGCAGGCACACTCATTGTGTACCTTCATAGCGCACTTTCAGTTCAGCGCTAATACCTCTATGCATTGTACTCTTCCATGCACACATGCATTTAGCACACACTCAGTTGGCACACACTGTTCAGCACTTAGAGCTAGATGTAGGTAAATCCAATTTACCGATTCATATATACCGAATTTTACCGATTCGGTATTTATGAATCGCTAAATTAGGTGTAGATAAAAAATCGGTAATTTTTACCGATTCGGTAAGATTCGGTATTTACAGATTCGGTAAATACCGAATCGGTATTTGCCATTGATTCCTATGGGCCTTGAAGCCGATAGGAATCAATAGCAAATACCGATTCGGTAATTACCGAATCGGTAAAATTACCGAATTGACAGGGGGAACAGGGTGTCACTTTGACACCCTGTAGCACCCCTGTTTCAGGCTTGTGTGCCATGTGACACACAGACATGCCCTTAGGGCATGTCTGTGTGCCACATGGCACAGGTGTACATGCACAGATGTGCATGTACACAGGGATTCGTTATTTACCATGTAATAGTATTACATGGTAAATACCGAATCCTGAAAGCCCTTTAGCACTGTTAACAGTGCTACCTACATTTGAAAATACATATTCGGTAATTTTACCGATCTGTAAATTTACCGAATCGGTAAAATTTACAGAATCTGTAAATTTACAGATTCTGTAATTTTACAGATTCGGTAAAATTACCGAATATGTATGTTTTCAACACCCCTACATAACAATGCCCAAATACCGGTCGGAAATGGACGAAAATCGGTATTTTCGGCCGTTTCCGACCGGTATTTGGGCACCTACATCTGGCGCTAAATCTTTTCTATATTTAACCAGCATGTACTCTGTACAAACACATACACTGCCAGCACACACACTCAACATGTGCACTGCACAATACTTCACTCTTCATACTGTACTCCATGCAAGCACACATACACTCAGCACATGCTTTGTCCACACATGAACCTCATGTAATGTACTCCTCCCAGGCATACATACACCCAGCACATGTACTACCTGCAAATGCACTGCACAGTACTGTTCCATCCTTTTACTGTACACTTCGCAGGCACACAAACAAGTAATGCAGAGCCACCACTCCTGTGCTATACACAGGGTTACTGGAATTATGTAGCAGGATAGGGCCACATTATGCGGCAGGGTTATGTAAATTATGCGGCCATAAAAGCCAAATATTTAGCATGATGCAGCACATCTTGTGATAGTACCTCTTCATTTATTTTTAATTTTTAAACTTGGTAACACTGGGCATTTGTTGCACCCCATTAATTCCAATGTAACACCTAAATATCGCAATAAGCAACTGAAAGTTGACCATTCCAGCTTTGCAAAGGGCCTTCCACCAAGTGGCAACATGTGTTGCTGCATTTTTAGTAACCTTTAATCCGTTTGAGCTGGAAACACTTTTTTTTGTTGTTAAAATCTGCAGATTATGGATTATGTAGCAAATATATAATTATGTGAAAATCGCAGCGGCCACACAATCGCATAATCCCAATGACCCTGGCTATACAGCACTCCACAAATTACCCTATGTTGGCCAAGGGTGAGTTAAGCGCACAGCAGTGGAACTTTTAAAAAGAGGAATGAGCGTGTAGGCCTCGCTCCAGTGTCACGAAGTAAAAAGGTCCTGTTCACTACTACTGATCACTACACTGTGTGCTGCCACCACCGCGCTTGTGGTGCTTAACTCCCGGTGATGGCTGGAGCCTTCCACCACGATGACTATAATGCTTTGGACGCCCCTCCTGGTTCAACAAGACCTTAATCCGTGAGCAGGCCTATCTCAGGCGCACATGCATGATCTGTGTTTGCGTATGACAAAAAACACAGCATTAGGGGTCCAGACAACAGTACAGTTGGGCACTCAGAGTAGGGGTGCACGTACTTAACCATGCAGAGGACTTTCCGTCCCACCAAGGTGAATAAGCGAATTAAGCGAGTGTCCATCGCAAATATGCCCATGCCATTATCTCCACCAGTGGTAGGGTTGCCACTTTTCCAAGATAAAAAATACCAGCCATTTGTTATGTTTTTAGGAGTCTACAAAGGCCTGTACATGTTACTAAGTAGGACTTTAAACAAAATAGAAAGTATTTACTTGTAACACGACTTTTCTGCCCTTATTTACTTTAATTATTAGTCAGGGGCCGCAAACCCAACTCTAGAACACATTTAAAAGGATTTTCTAATCTTATTTATTATTTGAAGTATGAACAGATAAGGGCTAAAAATACTGGATTTAGGTAATTTTGATAATTTCAGTACCCACAGCGACATTAGAATATCGGTGGTGCTGGTACAAAACCGACGATGTGGCAACCCTAACTAGTGGGCGTGGCTGGTTCAGCATTACCTAATTTTCCCACAAAGGCTTTTGCACAGTGTTTCTTTGCCCTGAACTGCACGCTCATGGTGTGGTAGACACTGCAAGGTTAGAATTACTATTCTAACTCCAGTTCTAGAATAGGAGTCTGCCTCCGAGGGCAGGGGTCGACAGGGGGGCACCTTAGGTGCCCCCTAGGCTGCCATCCGGTGGCCTTGCACCCATGAGGGATCTGCTGTGGGATTCCCACAGCATTTCTGTCGGAAAGGCAGGCACAATAAGGGTGTGGGAATCTGCCATTGTGATCCCTTGGGCGGAAAGAGCCGCCCGAGAGATTACTGGAGGCTTTCCGAATGGCAGAGGCCATATGGAAATCTGGGGGCATATTACCAACAACTAGCGATAATTTTTGTCTCTAACTTGTTTAGAGACAAAAATTATCGCCGCACATCGGCGATTTTTATCGCAGATAAACCTTGCTATTAGCAAGGTTTATCGCAAATGCGATAAAAAACGGCCGCAATGCATGAATATCGCTGAAAAGTCAGCGATATTCATGCATTATCGAGCAAATGCTCTTAGCCATGTTATCCACCTCCCATTGGATAACATGGCTAAGAACTGCTCAGGGCAGGTGTTAGCTTTTGGAGATATTCGCGCTTAGCGCGAATATCTCCAAAAGTTGGTAATAGGAGATAGCGATGTTAGCTACTGTTTCCAGCCGCTAACATCTTGGCACGCCCACTTTGCATGTCATTAGTGATAAATATCACTGACATGCAAAGCAGGGCCCAAGATGGTCGCTATCTCCTATTAGCTGTCACTAACTGGTGTTAGAGACAGCTTGGTAATAGGGAGATAATTTTATCTCCGCTTTCTTGGCTTTTAAAGCCAAAAAAGCGGAGATAAACCCCCTTGATAATATGCCCCCTGGTTTGGATTCCTTTCCGACCGACCCCATCAAAATGGGTCGGAAAGGAATCCGAACAGCAGATTCCGATGCTGTAGGAACGGCTCCGACCAAAGCTTAGAGCTGTTTCCTACGGCATTGTAATCTGGCCCTAAATTGGGAAAAATGAAGCCAGCCAACCATTTTGATGGACTTGTGACGGAAACCGGAAGAAGGAAGTTCCTTGTACTTAGTGAATAATGAGATGAGAAATGGATAGGGGCAAGGGTTGTATTGGGGTATTACAGCCAGAGCTGCTGACTTTGGACCTGGTGAACCAGGTTCGAGTCTCAGCATTGGTTCAACACCTAGATATTCTGTATAAATGTTTTATTCGCCCCGTGTCTTAAAAAAAGAGAAGAAAAAAGGAAAGAGACATAGTTTAAAATAATGTATGCTCATGTAAAGTGCTCCAATAAATTGGATTTGAGTTTGCACTATATAAAATGGCAACAAAAATACAAAGCATTGGGAATGCGAATAGGTCTGGTTTATATATGCACTGTAAAGCCAAACCTAAAAATCAATGCACGTTAATGACTACTCTCCTTGCATCTGTGCTGCTGTCAGAGAAAAACTTTGTAAATTATCTAGTTGTCTGATACACTTTAATAGTATGAAAATGTCATGTGTGCCCCTGAAAGTTCAAGCTCAGGCAGCTGGATAAATAAACAAAATGATCACAGCTGCTTGCAGGGCAAGCACTTTTTGTGGAAGCATACAACTTCTGCCCAATCAAAACATGCAGTCCTTGCTCCCAACATTTGGGCGGCGCCAAAGCCTCTCCTTCTAGTGATGCTCACATAATTGTCTGGTGACAGCTGCCCAGTCAAGCCAGACCATCAAAATGTTTAGATTGTGTCAATGACCACAATGTAAAATGGACCCTGTCCTGATTGTAATCAGTATCCATACATGCTTTCTAGAGGTGATGGGGCACGTACTTCTATTGAGGATATGGGACTGAATCACTGAAAGTAACTCTATATTAGGATTGGCACCTTTCCTAGAGAATAATACCGGCCATCTTTTCACGTCGTAAAATTCTGATAAGGTCTGGACATGATTATTAAGTAGAACTTTACATGAAGTCATCGTTATTCGTTTTAACGTGACCTTTATGAATGTGTGTACTTACATTTTCAGCCAGGGGTCATTAGGCTGGCTAAAGAACATAGGGCCATATTATCAAGAAAGGGCGATACATTATCGCTGATTTTATCGGCAGGAAACTGCCGCTAAAGCGGCGAAAATGGGCTTGATAATATGCCCTTGTGAATTCCCATAGAAGCCCAAGTTCTGGAGTTAACCTACCTGGGCCTCTATGGAATTCAAAACAGTCGCAGTTTACCACCCTTCTCAGAAGGGTGGTAAAGCACTCGCAAACCCTTTGGGAATGCAGGTGAAAATATTTTTTATGGGCTGGCAGTGGTCTCAGGCCCACTACCTGCCCTTAAAAAAATAAACAAAAACGTTTCAATTTTTCTTTTTTAAATGCATCCCATTTTCCTTTAAGGAAAATGGGCTGCATTTAAAACAAGCATTGGCATAGCCAATAGGTCTCGCCTTTGGGACCTTTTAAGTGTTTGGCCAGAGCTAGAATGGCTCTAGGCTCCACCTAAAAAGCCAGTTCATCAGTGAGACACGTATGGCGCAGCCAAACAAACCCACGTATAGGAGTTGGCAGAAAAATGCCACAGGGCGAGTTTTAAGGTAAAAGACACAGTAGAAGGTATTTTAAACTATGAAGGATAGCGTGAGCAGGTTTATTTGAAATGAATACTAAAAGATTAAGTTCTACTGCGCAGTTTCGTTCAATGGGAGCGAAAGATACAGTTTTACTACATGCCTATTTAATTGATAAAACACAGCGTTCCTGATACTCCGGGGCAGGGCTATAAGCGGGTCTGGTCCTGCCAATGCTCAGTAACCGGCAGTTTTTAAAAGTAGGTGCGGAGACGGGTTCTCTATTTTTGCCCTCACCCTCAGGATGAAAATAAATAAATAACTTGCCTGTAGTAGTACCACTATGCACTTGGTGCCTCGGCCACGGAGAGCAGCTGGCCCTTGCAGACCTCCCGCTGCACCACACAGGCCGACACATTGTACAGCTGCTGCCACAGAGGCTTCACTTTCACCAAGCGTGTGCGTCCATTGCCGCCACAAGCTGTGAGACAACTGACAGCGGGAAGGCACGGGAACAAAGGGAACAGGAAAACAGACAACGGGAAGGGGCGGGAGGATGGCAAACACAACCAACGGGAGGGGGGGCGGCAACAGGAAACTAAAAAGCAAGAGATACACTGTTCTCCCTACTGTTGGTGTTCCTGACACACTACCCTTGCGCGCATCCTCCATGTTTATATTACATATTCAATAAAGCATTCCAGTTTGAAGTTGCATGCGCTGCACTCGCGCAACTCAAATACACTCTCTTACCACACGCTGGACTCGCACGTATGTTTTATGTGCATTTATCGCGCGTTCACTAAATTAAACTAAGCTGCTGCACTCGTGTATAAATTATTGTATGCGTCGTACTACATCTAAAAGAAGCATTTTTAACAAAAAATACAAAGACTTACTCCACAGGTCTAAGAATAAAAACAAGGATGCAAACTTTCACGAAAGTGAACGCTAAAAAGACAAGTGGCAGCAAAAGTGAAAGCAGCTGCAGCGGGAGTGGTGCGCACGTGCTCCGCTCAACCTAACAAGCAAAAGCAAATGGAAGCAAATGGTGGGGGCCTGAAGGAGGAGGGGGTGCGAGGGATGAGGGAACACGGCCTGGGGGAAGCTGGCTGGGGAGAGAATGCAGAGCGCACGCTGGGCGAAGCCCTTTGATGTGCTGTGAGCGGCCGGGAATTAATGATTAGGGGAGGAGAAGCAGGAAAGTGAAAGTACGGCCGGCCTGCGGCCGGCCATGAATAATTAGGGGAGGAGAAGCCCTGGCCGTGAATGCGCGTGCATGTTTGCTCACGTGGTTCACATGAACTGCATGAAAACGCCAGCAAAAAGCTGGTGGTTTCATGATGTTTTCGCCACTTGAATTCTCGCTCCGCTCGATGCGCATGCGCGCATCGATAGGTCGCGAGACCTAAAAAAAAACTGCTTTATTGAAAAGCAGTCACAGACATGGTGGTCTGCCTACCCCAGCAGGCCACCATGTCTTTGAGGCTAGCCATTCATAATGGGGTCGCAAATTGCGAGTGGCTCATGAATACTGATGAGCCTTGCATTTTGCGACCCCATTGGGAATCGCTAAGAGTGTCTCTGACACTGTTTTACTTTGGATTTAGCACCTTGCAATTTGCGACTCACAATTTGTCGCAAATTGCAAGGCTCTAAATCCAATGGTCGTACATCTGGCCCATAATGTTTGTGCGACTGAGTGTCACTACGAGAATAGTGCTTCGAGAGCAACAACGTCCACATGAAACATTGGTTGTGATTCTTACAAGGAAGGAAAAACACACTGTGCAATGGCTTCCATATGAAAGATCTATATGGACTGGTCTAAAAGCAATAGAACTTAATTAATGGGAGTGACTTCAGTCGGCTTAAATTCTGATCCGGAAATGAAATAACTGCATGGAAAAAGGCAATTCCTGCCGAAACGCGTCTGCGTGGTATTAAATGGATTTTGACTGACACAAGAGTGCTCCGCTTTCCTTTGAGGATGTTGGTGAGAATATATGGATGTATGACGTTACAACGCATGCTATTACAACGCATGCCTTTACGACGCAAGTTTTACAACGCAAGTCGTTACAACGACTTGCGTTGGGGGGCGCTGGATAGTGAATAGTTTAATTTACTATTCCAACTCCAGTCCCCGTGGATAGTAGGGAAGGTGTTGGAAACTATTCCCTATCCTAGAGCGCCCCCCAGCGCAAGTCGTTGTAAAAGTTGCGTTGTAATGGTTGCGTCGTAAAGGTACTTCGTTGTAAAAGTTGCGTTGTAAAGGATGTTCCCCGAATATATGTATGTATATATATATGTGTATATATAAATATATATATATGAGATTGACAAATGCTTCTTGCAAGCTGAAACGCGTCTCTCTTATCTCAGGGGATGAGAGAGGACCTGAGAAAATAAATATTTGCTGTATCTTGACTGCCTTGTGTCTGTGCCTTTTCCATGGATGCCTCAGTGGAAGTTGGAGTTTGTGTTCATATATGTATATAAATATATATATATATATATATATATATATATATATATATATATTTATAGGTATAGATATATATACACACACACACACACACACACACACACATGTGGAGTTAAAAATAGCACATTTCTCACACATCTGCATGTACTTCATTTCACCATATCTTGGCACTTTCTCTTTAGGCTTCAATATTGCTAAATTTAAATATTTTTGCTTCGGATATTCTGACTTACAACCCCGGTTTCTCACTGTGAATCACCATGTCATGAATATAGTATTACACAGAATTTGACAAACTGACAGTTTGTTTGCAGTGCTAAGGTCCATCTTCATGCGCAAATGTCTGCAGATCTTGAGTGACCTCATCAGCATCTAGGAATTTACAACCTCAGTTCACTTTTTTCTGCGCACCAAAGTTCACAGCAGGTAGGCAATAAAGTTTATGAAGAAAGCACCCCGTGTTTATTTTTATATTAGTCCTTGAGGCCCTTAGCTGTTTTTAAAAATAATTCCTTGAACATGTATATATTCTATACTGGAACTATTTTTTAAAACTGTACAAAATGCACCCATATACTTTGTTGTATCACTCTGCATTGTTAAGCAGCACGTAGTTACAATTAAACAAACTTATAATAATATGCCAACCTATCTCCTGGTTAGAGAATTGCATTTACTTTGTTAATGCCCTGTTATATTTTGGAGATGCTGAAAAAAACAGTATTCTCATTTAAAAATGTACTTAAAACGTGAATGACCTAAAGTAGTGATTTTTCTTAAAGCACTTTGGATAGCAACAAACATTTTTGTGGCCATCTTTAATTTTCACAGCTGAGGCCTGCCCTGGTGCACTGATGCACCAATACTTCTGGTGAACACAACCGGAAGTGACGCAACGTTATGCTCCATATTCACAATGTATCCGCCTCATGGTGACCATTACTGTCACCTACCAGTAGTGTGGCGGGGCCTGGGGATGGAAGGCTGCAGCAGAGCTAAGCAATAACGGTAGGCCACACCAGTTTACTACACTTGGCCGAAAGACCCGAGCGGTCTCCTGTTGTTTATTTATCCCCTCGGGCCGAGCCCGCCCCAAGGGGTGTATGCATGCATGTTAGAGTGCTACATTGTAGTGGAGAGCCCGGATGGCTCTCTACATCCCTCCTTTCTTTTAGTGACCGACCATCAGGTCCTTCAGGTTCACGGGGAGGTGCACACAAAATCTTTAAGTCTTTTGTTGGGCACAGGGTTCGGCCGGAGACCATACTTCTGGCTCCGAGAGCTGGAACTGACCGCTGCGTCCGATTGCATGTTCGGGAGTAACCCAGTCAACACCTCCTGACAGAGCCTACTAGCTTCAGGGACAGTCTCTTCACTCGCGAGTTCCTCGGTGGAGAGACCATTATCCCTGGCGAGCTGGGTGGAGTGAAACTTGGAGTCTCGTCTGAATCTTTCGACTCTTCTTGGCTAACATTCTGATCATAGATTTTCTTGAAGCTAGACACGTTCCTTGTGACAACCTGCTGCCCTTGCTGGGCAGTGACCATGGTTCCTTGAACCTCCACCACAGTCCACCCTTTTGGCTCATAGGGTGTCCTGAACTTCCAGCCAGGGTGGCTGTCCTTTACTACGACGCGGTCCTGCACTTTCAGCTGTGGCTCTCTTGCCCTGCGGGCTTCACTCGCTTTCTGGTTACTCATGGTCCTCCTCGTTTGGACAGCTGTGCTATCCCGTTCTGGGGCTGTCCACGTTGGATTCGTCAGGATGCTATCCCGCGGAGGCCTCTTGAAAAGTAAAAGTGAGGGTGCACACTTGGTCGTGCCGTGTGGCATCTGTCGGTAAGCATCAAGGAATTGGTTGAGTGCAGACTCTGCATCTTCCCCCTGATCCTCAGCAATGCGCAGGGCCCAGTTTAGTGTTCGCATGAGACATTCCACCTCCCCATTGGCCACAGAGGGGTGATCTTCCGGTGGTGGATTGCTTTCTTCTTCAAATACTCTTGGAATTCCCGGCCTTGGAACGGGAACGGGGTCCGTTATCTGAACACATTTCTTCTGGCAAACCCATGAGTGCAAATGTCTTGTCCAGGACTTGCTGAACGTGTGGGAATGCTGTCTATGCCACTACCTCCGTGATTGGGAATTTGGAGAAGGAGTCGACCATTAACATAGTGCGTCTGTCCGGGAAGCTTCCGAAATCAAGGCTGATTTTGGCCCTTGGGGTTTCGCAGGGCCCTTCAGTGACCACCGGCAAGGCGCCGATTCTCCCCTAGTGATGGTGCACGTGTGACATTGTCTCACCATTTCATCCAACTTGGAATCCATAGCTGGGAACCAGACTTTGTTCCTTAGTCTGGCTTTTGTCTTTGCTATCCCTTGGTGTCCGACATGCGCCAGCTGAAGAATCCGCTGCTGTAGCCTTTTTGGGATTATGATGACATGTCCTCTCAGAACAACTCCTTGTTCTCCCACACATAGTTCATGGCGTACCTGCCAGATCTGTTGCCTAGCATGGCTGTCCTCTGCTCAAAGTGTCTGAGCCCCATCCATGAAATGCACCCAACCATTGCTCAGGAGGGTGGCTTTTACCCTGGCCAGTCTCTGGTCTTCCTCCGTTGTGCGGCCAATCTCCTCTAGCGTCATGGCTCTGGGACATGCTTCCTGTGAGACCATCTTCACTAACGAGTCAGAGTATGCTAAATCCATCGGTGAGCTTTGAGGTGGCAGGGACTCTGGGTGTCACAAGAGGTCGTCGGCCTGGTTGTGTGCCCCAGGGTGAAAGACAACTTTGAAATTGTATGCCTGTAGCTGCACGGCCCATCTCTCTATCCTCGGGGCGCCAGCCTGGACGATCCGGCAAAGAGTGGGAGCAGTGGCTTGTGGTCGGTGACCACCTGGAACTCCTGTCCATACAGGTACAAGTGAAAATGCTGGCATGCCCATTTTATTGCCAGCGCCTCCCTCTCAATTTGGGCGTACCTTGTTTCCTTGTCCGTGAGTGCCCTGCTGGGATACGCCACCGGTCTCCAGGTTTCTTGGCCATGGTCCTGAAGAAGACCTGCTCCAAGGCCTACTGGGCTGGCGTCGATGACCACCTCGGTGCGCCGCCCCGGGTTAAAGTAGGCCATCACTGTCTTGTCCAGGAGCGCTCCCTTGAATGTTGTTGAATGCCGTGTTGGCAGCAACAGTCCATTCCCATTTGCGATAACTGCGG
Organism: Lissotriton helveticus; assembly: GCF_964261635.1. NCBI lineage: Eukaryota > Metazoa > Chordata > Amphibia > Caudata > Salamandridae > Lissotriton > Lissotriton helveticus. Next base: position 45,907,930 of record NC_136072.1, read on the forward strand.
GTGCGGGTGCGTAGTGGTTCTGACAGGGCGTCTAGATTTGGAATTAACCTGCACAGTATGTGGCCATGCCAAGAAAACTGCGTACCTCTGTGGGGGTCTTCGGGTGCTGGCCGCTCGTATGGCCACAGCCTTCTTGGGGACTACCTGTAATCTTTCCCCGGAAACGTGTACCCGAAGAAATTAACAGACTCCTGGTGAAACAGGAACTTTGCCTTGTGAAGGGTCAGTCCACAGTCCTCGAGTCTCTGGAGGGTGGCCCGGAGGTGAGTGTGGTGTTCTTCTAGGGTATTCGAGAACACCAGGTTGTCGTCGATCAAGTTGATCACACCCTGCAGGCCCGACAGTGCTACCCGGATGGCATTTTGAAAGACTTCCGCCACCGACGACACCCCAAAACACAGTCTTTTGTACCTCCGGAGGCCACCGTGCGTCGAGAACGTGGTGATATACCTGCTCTCAGGTACGAGCTCCAGCCAGCAGTACCCCGCATTGACGTCCAGTTTCGAGAACCACTTGGCTCCGTTCAAATCAGCTACTATGTCGTTCATGGTGGGCGTGAGGAGGGGTTCCCTCTTGACTGCTGTGATCGGGAGCCTCATGTCCACACAGAGACGGATGGCCCCAGGTTGCTTTGGTTTGGGAGCCACGCACAGCAGGGACACCCACGGGGTAGGACCAGACACCTTCTCAATGACATCGAGGTCCTCCAGCTTCTTTAGCTCTTCTTCCACCTGCGGGCGGAGATTGAACGGCACCGTCCAGTACCTTAGGGTGATGGGTCTCACAGTGGTGTCAATGTGGAATTTGAAACGTTTCCCTTTCAGCTTTCCAAGGCCCGTGAATAGTGCCGGGAACTCCCTCAGAATGGTGTCGGCGTGAGAATCATGGATCTGGTGCGCAAAGAAGACCAAGCCAACGTCTTCTGCCGTATGGCAGCTGAGCCCAGTGAAAACAAAATATTGCAGTGGAATGGATGGAACAAACTTTTAAATAAACTCAATGGAGACTTTAGTTTGTCCACTGATGAGCAATTATTCTCGAAGTGACCAAATAACATTAATTAAGAAACACACTCACACCAAATTGTGGATCCGATGTAAATCATTGTACATCCAATTCATTATATATGTTTTTTTTCTTTTTTCAACGTATACACACTAAAACGTTTCTATACAAAAACGTACCCAAATATATATATACACATATATACATTTACTCGACTGTACAATTATATGTCAAAAGACAACACAGAATCCTTAAAGCCGGAATACTAATGGTGCTGCGAAATAAATTTTTCAAAAAAACACAACAATCTAGAATCCGCAGTTCATATCTAAGATAGCCCAAATGAGAACACCTTGAGGGCATATACCATTCTGCCCTATACAACTATGCACTCGTGTTTTCACAATTTATTTTTATGTAATGAGTTCGAATAACAAAGGGCTTCTTTTTTATACGTGGTCGACGCGTTTCGGCCCAGTCAAATTGGGCCTCATCAGGCCTGAAGGCCAAAGGAGACCTAAAATAAAAATATAGATAAACATATTTCTTATATTTTCTTAGATGCCTAACGATTTAACCTATATACAATATATACAGATGCAAAGGCGTAGGGGTCGCCCATCTAACTCAGACATCTTAGTGTCATCGAGGGGGGTATAATCACTGTGGAGTTACACACAGCTCCGTGTGCAATTGCTTTGATTATTTAGAAAATTATAAATAAACATAATAAAAGAAAAATTAAGGAAGAAAGATAACAGAAAGCGACTCACATGCATACCGATCATGTGCACTAGAAAAACTTAGTGGACGGCGCTTGTGATGTCAGAGGGTGATTCAACTACTAAACGAAAATAAATACAAAAACTAATGCATGCTTCGATGTACCGAAGGAAAAAAATCCCTTGAGTGCAGCTGTGCGTCAGTTAGTAACTCAAAAGCAAACAACGACATGGTCTAGTTGTTCCAACTCTACCTGTCTCGACGAAACTGTTTCGTCGCTCGTTTGGCGACCTGGAATATCAATCGGGCTGGAATCTCGGGGCTGGTGGAAGATACAAGCCTCCGTATCAACAAAAAAACAGTACGAATTACTATAAATCTAAATCTTCAATCGACAATCAAATCTACTGAATACTAATATCTATGTACATCTTAGACTCGAAACAAGTGTACTGTTGTAATGCATGTACAAACACGCTTTCAAATCTATGCCTCACTGCATAAAAAGATATTTGAAGCACAACTTGTGGGCTGTTAAATATGCGGGGAGGACTAGTCCACATAACACTTACAGAAGTAAGTTGGAGGAACGCCGGGCATCAGGACACTTGAACAATCTCCAGCCGAGGTGGTCTAAAAAATATAAATGTAAAGCCCTGTATCAACTCGAGTCTGACCTCTAAGTCTAAATTAGCTTTGCGCTTCTAAATTCCCAAAACGTAATTCGCTGCTGCTTACCTCTAAGTGAATTATTGTACGAACGGGGTCCTGTTCAGCAGCGTGCCTTTTCTCCCTTCCATGATGTGGAACTGAGCCGCCGTGACGTGCTTTCTGCTCGCAATTTTGGCCTCGATGACACCTTGGAGGGGGAGTGGGTCTGTCCCTCCGTAGGTGTAGATGCGGGCCTTGGTGGGAGCGAGCAGGGGCCATGGCGACAGACGGTCGTACTGCTCCGAGTCCATAACGTTGCCAGATGCGCCCATGTCGATGAGCGACCAGACAGCAGTTCCTTCTACTAGGACAGAACACATTGGTGGTGGCCGCCAGTGATTGTCAGGCCTGCTGACAAAGGACACAACGAATACTTCATCGTCATCATCTTCGAGAGCGAAATCACACTTCCGTGGCGGGTCATCTCCTTGTGTCTGTGGGTCTTCGAGTGAGACTTTGAGCAGGTGTTGTGACATGCCCCGTGACCTTGGAGCAGCCTGATGGGACCGGCTGCATCGACATATCCCGGCAAAGTAGTTCACTTTCCCGCAGCGGGAGCACATCTTCCCTTTCGCTGCACAGACTGCTGTTGCCGGATGGTCCTCTTCGCAGTTGCCGCATGGCCCTCTGGTCGTCGCCCTTGGTGCCTGGCGAGTCGTTGTAGGGCATCGTTGGATCACCTCAACCCTTTCTTCCTTGACTGGCACGTATCTTGGTGTGTGTGGCGTCACAACGGCCTTGTGTAGCACAGCCTCCATCTCGCCGGCCCGGACATCCGACTGTTCATGAGACCTTGCCAGAATGAGGATCTCGTCCAGCGAGATTCCCGGTTGCCAAAGAATCAGTTTCCACAACAGTTTCGAGCAGCACCCCTGGATGACTTGGCCGCGAATTTCTTCCCTTTGATCCAGGAAGGCGCACATGCTGGTCAGCCAGCGCAGCCACACATAAAACATGCCCACGGACTCCATTTCCAACTGCGACGCCTGTCTAAACTTGAACCGCTCGAAGTCAGGGTTAAGTTGATTGTCGAAATGCCTGCTGAGTGCGGCAACCGCCGCCTCATAGTCATCATCGTTGCTCGTATTCGGCAGAGTTTCAAACAGGTCATAGATCTCCGCGCCTCTGTATTAGATGAGCAGTGACCTTTTTACGATACAGTCAGTCTCTCTGGTGCAATTGAAGTAGTGGTTCAGCCGTCCGATCCACGCCTTCCACGGTAGGGCCACCGTAGTGGGGTCAACAGTTTCACTGAAGGGCGGCAGCGGGGAGACATCTGCGTGGCTGTGCCCTGGAGGCGGTGCCTTGGCACCCGTGTTTGGATTGTCCACTTCGGCCTGCTGAGTGGCAACACCTGCTTGGGCCTGATTGCTCATGGCATCGGTGCGTTCGTGCACAGGTGCAGTGGCGTGGCCCTGGCACTAGGGGTCCTGTGGGCAAAATGGAGCGCAGGTGCATGGCCACGTGGGTATGGCTGGTCTTCTGGGCCAGTTCTCCTGGGGCGGTGGCTCACTCCCCCAACGTGCTCTGTGGCGGATGGTACCCTGCTTGCCAGCATGGTGGAGCACAACAGGTATGGCTAGGCCTTGAAGCTGGTAATGTGCTCAGCTAATTCCCCTCCCCAGCGTGTGAGCAGACTTGCCAGGCTGGAATGTCTACCAAGGATCTGCTGGCGGGCCGGTGCTCCTGGGCCTCTTCAGACGTGGTGTGCCACAGGGCTGTGTTGGAGCAGGCAGACTGGGAGTGTACTGGCCACCGGGAGACACCCTTGAGGCTCCTAGACAGTGCAGGAGGCCTGCAGTGCCACCACGCACCTTATCAAGCCCATTATTGCCGCTTTAGCGGCAGTTTCCTGCAGATAAAAGCGGCGATAATGTATCACCCTTTCTTGATAATATGGCCCCGTGTCCCAGTGAGAAAGCTGGGATAGGATGTCCTTAATTTAAGGAAGAGATGTGGTTTCCTGACGAAACTGATGCCTGTGGAAAAAGTGTATCTTAGTTTTAATATTTGCCAAACTGCTTGACGTGGGATCGTGGACAACTCTCCATGTGCCCGAAATCCCTTTCTTGCCTACAATGAGTCTGTTCTAAAGGCCCTAACAATCATCCCCATGTGTTTAAGTACTACTGAAAAGGGGCCCTTTACCAGAATGTACGGTAAATAACATAACGTGTATTTGTAGAGCGCAGGTTCACCCGAGCGTATCTTGGTGTTGAATAACAGATGTTTTGTGTTACCCAACTCAATGGTACTCATTTTATCGACCTCAGAAGGATGAAAGGCTGAGTGGACCCCCTGGGATTTTTGTTACCCACCTCAATGGTACTCATTTTATCGACCTCGGAAGGATGAAAGTCTGAGTGGACCCTCTGGGATTTGAACCCAAGACCATGAGGTCCCTATAGTGTACGCACCAGTCCACTAAGCCGAAAGACCTGGAGAATGTAGCGCCATGACTGGTATTCGAGGAGCTCTAACCAGGCTGAGCCTCATACCTATGGACTCTTGACATGACCGTTAAACACAAAAGCCTCCCCTCTCCTCTGGGTGAGAGAAGGGTGCGTTGCTTTACGTCAGCCATTTCTCAATGTTTCATGGCACCAACAACACTCTGTGGCCAGTCAAGATGATCAACGGTGACTTGCTTCCCTTCCTAATGCTGTTGTTGGCAACCAGTAGCCACCGAGGCCAACGACTCCCGGATTCCATTGACAACCAGAGTTGTGAAATAACCGAGGCCTGAGACCCATTGTCCGTGCACAATGGGCTTGCAATGCCTATCCTTGTCACTCAACCGTGCCATAGTGACAATCTTGCAGGTACTGCTCGTTCCGTTCTGGAAGGGTCCAATGCCAAAGGGCGAAGGTGAACGCCTCCCACTGCAGGAGAGCACGACAAGAAGGTGATATGCTTTGTTAACTCTGGAGGTAAACTGAGGCAAGGGTGAGGGCAGTGCCTAACCCTTTCTGTTGGGGGACTGCGCCCCACCCGCACTCCTGCCAGCTACCCCGTTTCTGCCCAGCCGCACTCATAGGACCATATGTACTAACGCGTTTTCCAGTAGACACAGAATGCTTTCTCGGGTATGGCTCCAAGGATCTGGAACTCCCTCCCCCCCGAACTCAGGACGAATCCTTCCACGTTCCTCTTCAAGAAAGAAGCCAAAAGGCTCCTAATGAAGAAATTCTTACCTCAATCTGGCCTCGCCCCTTGATGCCGTGGCCTAACCGTCAATCCGTGGCCCGGCGGCCTGGACCATTTGAATGCTCGGCCTTTTCATGTCTGTGAATTTTCGCCCTGTATATTATGGCCTAGACATTTTATGACTCAGGAGAATGTGTGATCACTTTTGACTGTGAAATTTTAGCTGTGCTTACCATGTTGGACATTTAAGGGTCTGGAGGATGTTCGGACACCTGTGGCTGTGTAATTTTCACTTCGTTTATTTTCTCCTGCTGTGATATTTCATGTATATGTCTCCTCTCTGCAGTTACTCTTGGCTGTTTACCTGTACCCTCTTGCCTCATATATTGTAAAGCGCTCTGATACCCCCGGTGGTCATGTTTGCGCTATATAAAACTTTATAAATAAATAAATAAAAATAAACCCTTTGATACATCTGGACGTTAATGTTTCTCGTTGAAGCGGCAAGGCAATTCCTTCAAATATTCAAGGATAATTTACTATTATAACTCCAGTTCTGGAATATCTGGCAAAGTGTTTACTTGTGGGACTTTCTGCAGTCGAGGCAAGCGGGAGGAAATGGAGGTTTTCCTGCGGATGTGTGAAATGGCTTCAGAGACTGTGGGCGTCGACAGATGGGAAGCCTCAACAAGTAGACCACCGCTCCTGACGTCATTCCTGCATTCCCACACCCTACCACTAGGAGTCACTGTGCCACTTTGCATGTCTGACAGTGTATGTCAGGCCTGTTCATGAGGTTCCTTTTCCCAAGGCAAAGTAAAACATTAATGGGCAGATTTACAAGCCCTTTGCGCCACTTTTGCATCACTTTTCCCATGTTAAAAATGACGCAAAAGTGTCACAAGTTGCTTGTAAATCTACCCCTAACACTCTACCCGACCAGTCCAAACCAACACACCAGCATGACACGCCTCTTCGTGTTTCCGAGCTTTGCTGTCAGCAGCACATGCGCTAATTTTTTTTTAAACATGTCTTTATTGCAAATGGTACATCACATATCATGATAATGCAGTATAAATTCCTGGATTTATAAACAGCAGTGCATCACAGTTCAACAGTTGCCCCCATCAGGGTACAACATTCGGACGACCTACCAGAATTGAGGCAGAGGAGCCGTAACATTGCGCTCACCATTTGCGGCATTAAACCACACATCCCCAGTCAGCATCCGCCTAGCAACAAGCCAGGCCTGTATCCCACCTGAACTAAAGAAAGAAACCTCCAACAAAATCAACAATATAAACCGACAGCAGCAGCGTACCCCCATAGCGGCATCCCCTCCATGACTCCAGTTCATTGTTACGGGAGAGGGGAGGGCAGGGCTTTAAGTGGGATGAAAAAACTGGGGGTCTCTCAAAGGGGCGTGGCCGACGTAGTTAAGGGCGTGGCTTAAAAACACACAAGCTAAAAATCTATGCTTAGCCTAGTGTGCCGCCCGTCTTGTATTTTGCTGTTTCTGTCATTGCATCCAGATTTATGATACAACTGGAAACATCATACCTCAACAAGCCAGGACTATTGGCTTTGTCAATGGTTGTTAGTTGCATAAGATAAATAAGCAGAAACTATGGCTTGTATATAATATTGAAAAAGCTTCCACTTAAAGCCCTGGTGACACCATGACAATGTTGCTGCTCCAGAGTTTCAAAAAGAGAAGAGAAATCCAGAGAGAAAATTGCTCTCTTTAAAGTATTTCCTTCCTCTACAAGGCTCACCTGGTATGAGGTCATGCCATACCTTCTCCACTAGTGAGAAGTGAGCAGTGCACACTAGTGAGAAGTGAACAGTGTGAGCAGCGCACATCCATGTATCTACTATCACTGCAGTCCGGAAAAAAATGGACCGCCTGTGCCAGGGCACAAAACAGAGCCCGATAGAGACCCGTTTCCAGGCCCCCTTTAAAAAACTGCCAGTGCTCAGACCTGGTGGGACCCGGCCCATTTAAAGCCCTGGGGGGGGGGGCGCATATGCGATAGGAGGGGGGGGGGCAAAGACAAGGAACACCCGGGGCTCCATCTGTGTCGACTGCACCTCCATCTACCAACACCCACATACATACACAGACACATACTCCAGGACCCGCATAGCTGCTCCTGCGCCTCTCCAGGGAGCTAAACCGAGCCCATACTTAGGGGCCTATTTACAAGCTCCTTGCGACACCCGTATGTCACTTTTCCCATGTTATAAATGATGTAAAAGTGGCACAAGGGGCTTGTAAATCTGCCCCTTAGTGTATTATCTGGGGAAGCAGCAGATGTCAACCCCCCGGCCACCTGGACACCCCACTCAGGTACATCTGTGCTGGGCCGCATCCAATGGACAGCGAGACGCAGTTTAGCGAAAACCAATCCCAACAGTGTGAACCTGTATTTCACCTTAGTCCCTTGCTCGGGGTTGGGAGTACACCAAATAGGCAGTGTTTGATAGCGAGCTCCGGCTGGACATGTGTGACCCCTTGTAACACCTGTAGTATCTCTTCCCAATAACGCCGTAGCCTACTGCATTCCCACGTCATGTGCAAGTAGCCCGTTAGCTCCACTCGGCATCAGGGACACGTAGCGGAGCGTGTTACGTTAAACCTGTTTAGCCACTAAGGTGTTAAATAGGCAGGGCTTTAAGTGGGCCGGGTCTCACCGGTGCTGAGCACCAGCAGTTTTATAAAGGGGGCCTAGAAACGGGTCTCTATCGGGCTCTGTTTTGTGCCCTGGCACAGGCGGTCCGTTTTGTCCGGACTGCAGTGACAGCAGGCACATCGATGTGCGCTGCTCACACTGCTCACTTCTCACCAGTGGAGAAGTGACGGCATGAAGTCATGCCAGGTGAGCGTTGTAGGGGAAGGGAAATCCTTTAAAGAGAGTCATTTTCTCAGAAACAACAAGCAGTGATTGCCTCCCTCTGTTTCCAGGCTTGGCTGTCTCCAGCTCATGCACTAACTTAGAGAAATTTATAATTAAATGTATCCTCCAGAGAAAGTGCAAATGCCATAAAACAGGGCATAAGTCTGCGCTAAGCCAGTACAGTTGTACATGGCGGCCCAGATTCTCAAATAATCATGGAACGCTACGTAGCACCAAAAATGCTGCACTACGGTGTGGTACAGGGAGAGAGCAAGAGGATGCCGTATCGACAGAGATATGGCACTCTCATTCCCTCTCCCTTGCACTGGCGCTGATTTCAGCTGCCTTGCGCCAGGCACACACCTTAGCGCCATAGTGGTAGGGCTCGTGCCTGAGTCTACCATAGGTTTTGTCCAGGAAGGGTGGCCTTTGTGTACAAAATACTACAGCTAGACACACCTTAAAGCTTTTTCTACTTTGTATGCGTGCTGCCCAGTGCAGCACGCATGTTAAGTCGGAAAAGCATGGAGGAAAGAAAGCATTTTTCCTTTTAACACCTGCGTTTCAGCTACATTAATTTTTGGCGCTAAACCGTGTCTACTAATGTTAGTAGATGGGGTTTGGCATAAAAATAGTTGCATGGGAACGCCCATGTACCACCCATGTAACGCCGCCTTGACGCAAAGTAATGCAAAGCATTGTTTCGTGCTGATTTTGCTATGCTTTTCCATACAAGCCAACCGAATACCAATTTGCGTTGGTTTGTTAATCTCCTAAAAGATTTAGCATTGGTTTAGCCTTAGAAAAGTAACGCTAACCCGATGCTAAACCTTTGTGTATCTTGGCCGACATATGTGGCCAACCCCCTGGTCACGCTCTATTTACACTTCGAATTAATACAATCAACAAAAAAAGGAGCAATCCCAGAAAGGATTACTGCTTTGGATTAACCTAAAAAGGAAGAGATTTCTTTTTTAAAAGAACCCTTCCTCACCAACGTAATTGGTGGCACGCTTCATCGTAGGGGCCGAATGCCTCTCGGGTGTGCTGCGACGCCTGATTACAGCCGAGCGGGTTTTTCTTGTGCAGAGTGAAAAGTGAGATGTGATTTAAGATTGTCTCTATGCACCCAAGAATTTTATTGGTGGAGTCATAGGACAAGATTAAAAACATAAGTGGATGTCCTCTATGGTTTAATTGGTATAGGCAGGCAAGTACTTAGTGGCAACATTTTGGCGGAACAGGGGGACTGGTCCTTTTATTTGCACCCCATAAAAGGGGCTGTCTGGTTCTACTTGCCAAGTTGAGGTGCTTCTGTGAATACCAAAAGTAGTAAGTTTAGGATTTTGTCTTAAGTTAGTTCTGTGAATCGGGCCCAGAGTATTTGGAGTCATCTAGTGGTGTTGCCTACTTAGCTGCACCAACAAGGAACAGGTTGTGTCTTCTGTTCTACTATTTTATAGCATGTTGTAACAAGAGAGCTGGGCTCCAAAATATGACGCCTGCGGCAAGGAGTCCTGGCTGCTCTGCACCCAGGGTGTCAACCTTCTGATTTGACAGTGGCTTTCTGTCAGATGCCCTTCCTGGAAATTGAACTTCTAAACCAGGTGCCAGCCTGGATTGTATGAAAGGGAGAGAGCAGGACAGCACCATATCTACTAAAATATGACATTGTTCCTACCCCCCAGGTGCTGGCACATCATTGGCGACCTTGAAAGTAGCGGCTGGTGTCATGGAAAGGCGTTGAGCCAGACGTATGAAATCTTATTACAGATAATTTAAGCGTTATCTACAGGAAAAGCTTGCATTTCCTCATTCCACAGGGCACCTGGCTGGCACCTGGCTGGCACCTGGAGAGGGGTAAAGTTCTTGCAGGAATATGCGTGATTTCTTCCTCCAGTTGGATGCCTAGGTGGTTACATTTGCATAGGACACATGTTTCTATTTGCACTTTGCACATTATGTATCATTGCCAGGTTGCAGTTTGATAGACTCTGTGATAGAGGAAGATTTGAAGGTATTTGTTGTGTAGTTGCTAACCATCCGCCTTACCTAATGGAAGGAGACAGACACACATGCAACATGGAAATCCATGCATGTATAGGGTTACTGGCCCACTCAGTAAAGAATGATCAAACTTAAATCTTGTAAGAAAACACATGATGGGGCCGATTCACAGAACTAACTTAAGACAAAATCTTAAACTTACTACTTTTGGTATTCACAGAAGTTAGGATTTTGTCTTAAGTTTGTGTTAAGACAAACTTAAGACAGACTTAAGTTAGGATTTTGTCTTAAGTCTGTCTTAAGTCTGTCTTAAGTCTGTCTTAAGACAACTTTAAGACAAAATCCTAACTTCTGTGAATACCAAAAGTAGTAAATTTAGGATTTTGTCTTAAGTTAGTTCTGTGAATCGGGCCCAATATTTTTTGTCAAATACATACATGCGTCTGGGTTAACTCAATAGCCAGAGTGAGGTTGAGGCTTCTCCTTTTCACATTTGTGATTGTGCAAACTAATGTGAATTTCTTTTGTTGTAGCACATATATATCATGCCTAATCGTGAAGTATATACTTTTTCGTATCTCAGGTATCGTTCTTGGTTTCAAGCTATGAATAAAAACGCAAAACGACTCACAAACAATGGGAACTACGTGGATCAGATATAGAGACATACAACTCGTGTTGGTGTGATGACACACATGACAAACTACTGTAAACAGTTATCTCTTACCTTGTATTGGGATCTCTTAAAGCGACATGGAAGGAGGAAGGGGACACACACTTGTAGTCTCACACTGTGAGAAAATAGCCATGATATGTCGAGGATCTTGGGGCCGATTTACAGAACTAACTTAAGACAAAATCCTAAACTTACTACTTTTGGTATTCAAAGAAGGCATTTAGTAGTAGTAAAGTTAGGATGTTGTCTTAAGTTTGACTTAAGACAGACTTAAGACAAACTTAAGACAAAATCCTAACTTAAGTCTGTCTTAAGTCTGTCTTAAGTTTGTCTTAAGTCTGTCTTAAGTCTGTCTTAAGTCTGTCTTAAGTCAAACTTAAGACAAAATCCTAACTTTACTACTACTAAATGCCTTCTGTGAATACCAAAAGTAGTAAGCTTAGAATTTTGTCTTAAATTAGTTCTGTGAATCGGCACCAAAGAGTCTAAATAGAAAACATAGAACAATACAAGAACGAGTCAAAAGTGAGGGTCTTTCCCTGCTTGTCTTAAAAGGTGCTGTGCCACCTATCCTGGCCCTCTCTCCTGCTGCTCTGGCATGAGGGATAGCCATGGGCTTCTGTTTGCCCATGGTGGACGCCGGCTGCAACATTGCATGATAACGTCATTGCGGGACGTGGCGTCGCGTAGTATCGTCACCATGGAGGAACGAGCCCAACGGGGGGTCCTGGGAAATGCGTCCATTCTAAAGGTAAGAGTGGAACTGCGACTTAACATACGTTGGGAGATGCTTTATTACTTAGGGAGGTCCCATGGGTATCTTGATGCTAGGTAGGTTTTTTTTCTTGGCCTGGTCTGAGCTAACAGCCAGTTCTTCATAGTGATTTTTTTGACTTAGCTGGAAATTTTACTGTCTGTGCTTGCACAGATAATATCTCCTTTCTCTTGTTTGCTAAAGAGATTATCTCTGTGGTTGTTCCTGGTTCTCTTGTCAGCTTTACGGATTATCAAAAGGGGATACTGTTTCTCCATTAGTGTATTAGTTAGTTAGATAATCTCCTTATGGAACATGGCAAACAAGAGTGTAAATGTCTGTGAACGCACATACAGTAATATTTCCAACCCAAGTAAAGAAAATCATTATGAAGAATTTGCGTATTTTCACATGTAGCGGACTGGAGTTCACAAAACCACTTTTTTTCCTTTGAATGTAACACCAGTCTTGTGGACCGGTTAGTTCACACCAGGCCAAGAAAAAATCCCACTCAGCATCAAGATACCCCTTGGGGCCTCACTAAGTAATAAAGCATTTCCCAAGTGGACAATGTTCATTATGCCCTTTGACAAAACACACCCCTTTCCTGGATTTGTTATGCTATATTGATTTGTATCGAACAAAGGAAAACCAAAGGGGATGATGGATGGAGTGTTGAATTTTGCAAGCACTCACCCCCAGTCAACTGATCTGGGTTTAATCGATCATCATTCTTTAGCTCACTCAGCCACCTCAGTTCAGACATGGTCATATGCAAATCAGTCTGACCCTGTGCCTCATGGGAACAGTCCAGCCCGAACTGCCAAGCCATGTCTGCACTGGACCGGAAACAAGCATCCTGGGACTGGTTTCGGGCTTACAGCCCTCATCAGCCAGTCTATCTTGAATCCAGTTGCAAAGTGAGCAAGGGACCCACGTTTTTGCATTTGTCACCCAGAGTGGGACGGGTATGCTTAGACGTGAGTCCCGTGCTCTCCATGCCACTGGAGTCAAGCTATCCTGGCTGATGAGGGCTGTAAGCCCGAAACCGGTCCTAGGAAGCTTGTTTCCAGTCCAGGGAGGACCTGGCTTGGCAGTTCGGCTGGACTGTTCCCATTGGGCGCAGGGTCAGGACTGATTTGCATATGGCTGGGTTCAAACTGGAATGGCAAGGTGAGCAAACAAACGATGGATTTAGGCCCAGATCTCTGTACTGGGGTGAATGTATGAAATTGTTCTGCATTCTGTCCATCAATTGTTCTTTTTGCATTTGTCACCCCTAGTGGGACGGGTATGCTCAGACGTGAGTCCCATGAAAGCCTGAAACCGGTCCTAGGGTACTTGTTTCCAGTCCAGGGAGGACCTGGCCTGGCAGTTCGGGCTGGACTGTTCCCATTGGGCGCAGAGTCAAGACTGATTTGCATATGGCTGGGTTCAAACTGGAATGGAGCGGTGAGCAAAAAAACGATGGATTTAGGCCCAGATCTCTGTCCTGGGGTGAATGTATGACATTGTTCTGCATTCAGTCCATCAATTGTTCTTTTTGTATTCTTACATGTAGCGGACAGGAGTTCACAAAACCTAATCTATCGGATAGAGGGCCCATGAAAACCATGGTATGTAGGCATGACATCAAGAAAAGGTAACATTAGAATCAGTGAACATCGCAGCAACATCCACTGAAAAAGGGTTTCCACAAAACTGACTAAACTCTTCTTAGAGAAAGGACATCAGGACACCGACTTTTTCAAGACCGTGAATGACAAAGTGAAAAAAAATGATGACAAGCAAAAAACTTTACTAGAGGAGCTGGATTCATGGTCTTGGCACCTACAAACATGGTCTGAATGATGACATGCCATGGATTCCGTGGAATTTCTTAAGATGGGGTGAGTTATAAGACCCTCAATACATCAATTTTGAGTCACCGACTTTCTACAGTTTATGCAACTTCAATAAGAATGATGGTAGAAACATGTTTTGAATTTTTTTTTTTTTTTTAATTATCCAGTAAATCCTAGTGGGATGGTTCTCACCCATAAACACATTTTTGCTTGAACAAAGCAAAGACAAATGGATTCTGACTTAAAGAGGTTATTTGCTCCTTTACGAAAATCTCAAAACTGTCTTAAATCTGGGGACAAAAACTTTGCAAATGGGGCTCGATTGTCCTAAAGTAGTCTTCAGCCAAGACAGGTTTACCAGTGTCCTAAGTCAAGGCAACATCTGTGTATAAGCAGCGACTGTCCCTGGCTTAATTAAGGCAGTCTAATGCTGGAAAACTTTTTAGTAGCTGGAGGCATTTTACTTTATAAATGAACAGAGAGGTATAAACACAATTTAATGGTCTACTGGAGGGTAAGGCAAACAAGCTGCTTGACAAGTGCCATTTACACGTGACATTCGCTCTGTCGCCATTTAATGCTTTTCCAAGATGGCGTCTCTCGAGCTGACGTCACACTGCAGACTGGGGCCTCTCCGAGGAACAGAAGCCCAAAGGCTTTGAAGATGCTGCTGAAAGTGTCACCTCAATGCAAACCGGGACAGGCGGCCCCAGTAATTTGCAGGAAAGGGCCATGTGTGCTTAAGCCGTTCGAAGTAAATAGGAACTTAAGTCAGCGGGCAGACCTCTTCTGGGCCTTGTTTGGACGGCAGGAAGTTGGCGCCACGTCTGTGTGTTTGTGTGATGCAAACAGTCCCCACCAGGACTTCAAAGGAAGGGTCGTGCAACTGTCCAACAAAATAGAAAACGGTCTCAAGACATTGTCCATCTCTTCTGGTTCTATTGCGTGTACATCGACACCTGTCAATGACAATCAATCATACATTATTGAGATATAGCAGGGTGGAGCACACCTGAGTGTAACACACTACGGGGCAGATTTACAAGCCCCTTGCGCCTCATTTACGCCGCCGTTGCGTCACTTTTGTGACGCAGCGGCGGCGCAAATCCTGCTCCATGGTGCGGGGTACTTACAACGTGACGCAACTGGGAGATGCGTAACATTGTAAATCCCTGCGCCAGAAGGAGGCGTTCCTGCACAGGGGGGGGGGGGGGCGTTCCGGTGCAGGAACGCCTCCTGAAAGTGGCTGAGTGAAATCTACATGATTTCACTCAGTCACTTTTGAGCCCATGCTGCGTCAAAACCCTGCGCCTGCTTGAAGCAGGCGTAAGGCTTGACGCAGCATTAGTAGAATGGGCCCCCAAGAGCATTGCTGGAGCTGCGTCGCGCTTGCGACACAACTCCAGCAATGCGCCACTTTTACGTTTTTGCCCCATGGTGCGCCGCATTGTAAATGCAGCGCATCCATGATGGCGGAGCTGCGGCGCACAATAACTGGCGCATCCCTGCTGATATGCAGGGATGCGCCAGTTATTGTAAATTTGCCCCCCAGCTTTATTTATGATCCAAAAGTCGTCACAATGAGACAATAAAAACATTCAATGATGTACTCTGAGTTCAAGGCGAGGGAGCACAAGATTGACGAAGGGCCAATATCTCAATAATAATGCCCTGCAGAGCGGGCATTAATACTGTGGTGCTCCCGTCGCGGGAGTGAGTGAGAAATCTTTTACCTAATTCACTTTTTTTTTAGGAACGTCGATTGCCCGACAATATGGTGAGACATCACAGTGAGCCCCATGAGAAGAATTAACTTCAGTGGAAGGTGCGAGGCTCGCGCTCTGATTGGCCGCAGGAACATTCCACCAGCCAATTCGTAGGAGTGGCGGAAAGCACGACTTTTTGATTACTTATCCCAATTTAATTGATTACTTATCACAATTTGATTAATTAGTTCAGGCACACCTGGGTGTTCTAACAAGGAAGCTAATTCAGACGTTCTAAACAAAGGTAACACTCTTTCTGGCACCGGTTTATCGTGCAGGGGCGAGGGCTGTGCATAGTGCAAGCACAGCAAGGTGTACTGTGCAAATACAAGCAGAGTGGTGGAAACCTCCAGGAAGGGGCATGGGAAACCCCCAGAGGAGTCACACCCCCAGTGGAACGAGGAAGTGCGGGACTATCTGCAGATAACCTTATAGTGCTTTGTGATAAAGTCGTGAGGAGATGAACTTTACCCTGTTGACGTCATCAACGTCTGTGAACTTTCCAAGGACATGTGAGGGATGCTGGCTTCTTAAAGGAAGAGGCTGAACCTATGAAGTGATTCACACAGGTTGAGGGCAGTCATTCAGGGCAGCTCCTGAGATTTCTGTAGGTTTTCTACATTTATCACAAAATGCCAAAGTGATGATCAGCATATATTTCCTGGAGTGTGCCTTTCCGTCTCGTGCGTGACCTGTGGAATTAATTTGGGTGTAGGGTCTGGCAAAGGGTGCATTCGGAATTTTTTTACAACCTTTTTTCCTTCACGTGCAAAAAAATCCTTGTGAACAAAACTATTTTCCGGCACCCTCTTTGATTGCATCTATAATCTTTCCCCCAGATTCATCAATGCCCCGATGTGCGAGTCCTTAATAGCGATTATTAAGGAATCGCTATTAAGGACTCGCAAAACGGGATTCATGTAGAAATCGCAATATTATTTGTGATTTCTACAGATTCCTTATTTGCGATTAGCAAATTGCTAATCGCAACTAAGGAATGACTCCTTATTCATTCCTATGGGCCAATGAATGAGGAGTCATTCCTTATTTGCGATTAGCAATTTGCTAATCGCAAATAAGGATGCGATTTCAAGGGTGCCAGGGATGTCCAAAGGACACCCTGTAGCACCCCTGAAATGTCAATGTAGACTGATGTTGCGCACACATATGTCCAAAGGACATGTGTGTGTGTAACGTACCACTTAGAAAAATGCACTAAAGTGCATTTTTCTAAGTTTTCGCTATTTACCACGAAGTCAAGCCACACAAAGTTGATTTCCCTGGCTTTGTGGTGGTTTAGTAAATACAAAGCAATGCAGGCCAGCATATAGTGCTGCCTTGCATTTCTCTGCGTCGGGTAGGAGTTAATTGTGTGAAGCATGGGTGTTCCCTTGCATCCACCCAAGTATTTTCACGCAAACAAAGACTTGTAAACCTGGGTTTGCAGCAAAATTATGCTTTCCCGACAGAAGTGTAACGAGTAGAAATATCATTATTTCTCCTTGTTTCTGCCGTGTTACTTCCTCTTTCCTTGTGTGCTACATTCTGCAGCACACATAGAAAAAGGAATATGCCTCCAAGGATTGTTTTTGTGTAGGGAGGTCCCCCTTCCAAAACCAGTCCTGCCCGTAATGAAGGGCCCTAGGCAGCATGAAGTGTGCCAGCGCAGGGAGAGAGCTGAAGAGAGCTAATTGACAAGGCTTTGATCAGTTCTCTCCCATTCACACAACACACCGAGTTTGCTTGCTGCCCTGCGTTGTGTGCATGTTTAAAAAATAGGCCCGTGCATGACTCATCTTGTCCAAGGGCTCGGCTCATAGACCCGTATCAGACCCTTGATCAGGGCCAGACTGAGACAGAAAATAGGCCAAGGCACAAAAATAAAACTGCCTCCCATTAGTGAATTATAGATAGTTAAAAAAAGTGCACTATGTATGAAATTGGAACAGTTTTGAACTTGTAAAGACACTCTGTGGAAGTGTTTTGCAAGGTATGAGATCTGCATGGATGTGAGTTTGCTGCAGCCAATGTTTGTTTTAATATCATGGAAATCAACAGTAAAAACTGGTCAAGCAGAACATAAAACAGGCCCACAAACAGCCCAAAAAACGAAACATGCATTGACGTGTCAGACCAGCCTGTCGGGCACTGCCCGATTGCCCGATAGACCAGCCCGATAGACCAGCCCGACCCTGCCCTTGACTCAGAATCCCCAGGCCACCCTCTACTCTTCCTCTTAACCCCTTGCAAGCTGCAGACGGACCCCGACCGTCACGCGTCATGGTGGGCGTGTGCGGAGGACGGCTGTGGGCCATCCGAACCCCGCCCACTCTTCATTTCGCCCGCACAGCGCGAAAATGCGGCCAGCGCGCAAGGGGTTAAAGACCCTGCTGTTTGAGCTCAACCTATTGTGCTCTGTGGAAGGAGAGATGCTGGCTTTATAATGTGTTTACTAAGACAAACAAACATGCGTGGTGCGTCCATAGGGGCGTGGGGGCATAGCCCCCCCGCCCACAGCCGCCCGCAGGAAACGCAGAGGGAGAACTGACAATGCATGCCACTCAGCATGACGTCGGACCACCCAGCCCCTTCAGAGACTGAAGGGGGTGGGCGGTCTGGCGTCATGTTGATTGACATGAATGTCACCAGACACCAGGGCAAAAGGGAGGCAGCAACACAAGTGCGCATGAGTGGGGACGGAGGGTGAATTTTTTACCCTTGCCCAGACATGCGCACTTGTGTTTCCGCTTTTTTGTGCATGCCCATTAGGAGCCCTTCGGACTCCTAATGGGCGTTCTGCGGGCGCAGAGTAACCTGTGCGCCTGCAGTGCCAGGATTGGCTGCAAGGGGCTGCCAGTGGCATTCGAGGACGTGAAGGCGCCAAGGGGTTGAGGAGCAGAGGAGGTGCGGACCCGGACCGGCGGTGATGTAAGTTTTATTATATATTTAATCTCCCCCCCCCCCGCGACTGATGTACATGGCAACTCCAAATGACTACCGCAAGCATGTTTGTTCACAGAGCGCTACATGCTGCTATGTGTTGTTATGTGACCTTCAGCTAGGTATTTTTACATAATGCAAGGCAACTGGTGATCATGTAAAGCGCTTCAATGCTTTCTTCGGGCTGAATTAGCGCTATATAAAACTGTAAAAAAAATAAATAGCATGATTTCATTTAGTGTTACAAAATGTTTTTGATTTACTTCCACATTATTTTAATAAGCACCTATATGTCAATGCAGTGACTTCGAGTCTCCGAACAGTGTAATGAGAAAAACCTTTCCACGTGCTCGCCATAGGAACTCAAACTTTTACGGCTCACCACTTTCAAATGTCACCAGCCGCCCCTGCAAACAAATATGGCTGTCGAATAAAATCCCTCCTTCTGGAGGCTCCCGCGTGTGGGGTGAGGAAGGTGCAAGAGCCAAGCCCTGAAAATTGCCGGAATGTAAATCATGCCACAAACATCATGTTTTATATATTAAAGTTATTTCAAATTTCAATAAAGTGTACTTCGTTAAGACAGAGAAGTTTTTCACTTTAATACGTCAGATTATTTGAAATTTATTTATCAAGAGTGAACTTTTTAAACATGCACTGTGAACCATTCCTGCTCCATCCAGATGGCACTGCTAGTAGATTATTTGATTTTAAATTGATAGGGCCCGATTCACAGAACTAACTTAAGACAAAATCCTAAACTTACTACTTTTGGTATTCACAGAAGTTAGGATTTTGTCTTAAGTTTGTCTTAAAACAGACTTAAGACAGATTTAAGACAAAATCCTAACTTAAGTCTGTCTTAAGTCTGTCTTAAGTCTGTCTAAAGACAAACTTAAGACAAAATCCTAACTGAAGTCTGTCTTAAGTCTGTCTAAAGACAAACTTAAGACAAAATCCTAACTTCTGTGAATACCAAAAGTAGTAAGTTTAGGATTTTGTCTTAAGTTAGTTCTGTGAATCGGTCCCAGCGCAACAGTAACCCAAAGGCATCAAGGCGCTGTGGCCGACCATCCAAAATGAAGCCCTGACTGTAAATGCAGCAGAGAAGAACTGTCTATAGATCATTAAGCCAGGTCTTAAGAGCTTTCCTGAAGGGCAACAACTGTGGGATAGCCCTCAGGCTTTGTGGAAGAAAGTTCTAGAGCAATTGAAAAAGCGCTGTCTCCCCATTTCTTCTTTTGAGTGCTAGTTACAGTAAGCAGGTTTCAGTGTGCCAATCACAGGTTTCTACCTGGAGAGTGCTAGTGAAACATATCTTTTTTTTAATTTCCGTAATTTTTTATTAAAGATTATATTTACATGGAGCATACATATACATGGGAAGAAGAAAATGAAAAGAAACAATCCTTGACGGACTAGGGAGAAAAAGGGCCTTATGCACTATACAGAGTGGTTTAAACATAATGGGGCATATGCATTATTGTTTTTTGCGGTCGCAAAGGGGCATATTAACAGAATCTTTCGCTTTTCGACTGCAATTTTTACATTTGGGATGCATCCTCCCGAATGCAAAAATCACTATTTAAGTAATCGCAAAATTTGCGATAACTTAAATTGCTATTGCATTTAGGGAATCGCAAATTGTGATTCCCTAAATGCAATGCAACAAAAAAGCAATTTGCTTTTAATAAATGCAAATTATCATCAACTTAAAGTTGATAGTAATTTGTGAAAACTTTGAAAAATGCATAAAAGTGCATTTTACTAAGTTCAATGTTGCACACACGCATGCCCTAGGGGCATATATGTGTGCAACATGTTTTTAAATTGCACTTTCAGGGGTGCATCAGGGTGTCCTTTTTGGCACTCGTAAATTGCACATGCAATTCCTATTGATTCCTATGTGCCTCTAGGCCCATAGGAATGTTTGGGAAGCCATTCCTTACTTGCGATTGGCAATTTGTGAGTCGCAAATAAGGAATGTTTAGGAATCGCACTTTTTCTTTGCAATTTCTACATGCATAAGGAATCGCAATTCCTAAGTTTGATGCATGTGGCCCAATGTACTTTCTGATGGGATTCAATATATGGCCCCAATCCCATAGCAGCTGACTGGTACCTGGCAAAGTCAAGAATTGTTCTTGCCAGGGCATTCTGTACTACTTGAAGTTTGTGCTGAGTGCCTGTGTTGGACTTCAGATAGCGAGAATTACAATACTCCAGTCTGGGCATAACCAGGGCTAGTGCAACCTGCTTACGTGCTGGCTGAGGAATAAGCGGAAACATTTTCCTAAGCATCCGTATGAGCCAGACGCAGGTTGCCCCACTGTCGTTGGGCTGGGCATTAAGACTAAGTTCAGTTTCTCGTGAGAAAGGAAGGTGCAACAGAAAAAGAAGTCAGTGTTTAAGAAGACTCCAAGACTTTTGTCCTTCTCCACTGGGACGGGACATGTGCCTATGGTGTCTGGCCACTAACCGCTATTCCAGCTCATTGAGCCTGGTTCAAAGAGCAACACCTCGGCTTTTTCACTGTTTAGTTTCAGAAAGTTTTGTCCCATCCGGTCTGCAACTGCCGACATACATTGCGAGAAGTTTTCTGCAGTGGTGGTCGAGCTGTTGGGAACTGACGCAATAATCTGTGTACCGTCAGCCTATGATAGTACCTGCATCCCAAATGCCCAAATGATGGCAGCAAGTTGTGATACATAGAGGTTAAGGAGCGCAGGGCTTAACGGTGAGCCCAGCGGCACACCACGCGGCAAGGTGAAAACTCTGAATTGCACTGCTGTAGCTTCACCCTCTTGAGCGATCCCTAAGGAAAGAAGACGGACGTGCCAGGGCTCGATGTGTGATACCCATATCTTGAAGGCGCTCAATCAACAGCAAGGGCGAGATGGTATCAAACGCTGCTGATAGATCAAGGAGTGTCATTGCCACGCCTGTCCTTCGTCCACTAGGTGACTAATACAATCCATGGCTGAGATCACCCCAGTTTCTGTTCCATGGTGCTTCCTGATACTGAACTGAGAGTTGTCCAACCCTGCTGTTCTGCAAATTCCATCAAGTGGATGCTAAGATGTTTCCCAAGGATTTTAGCAGGGCTCGGAGGCAGCGAGACAGGGCGATAGCTTTTCCAGTCCTTACTATCCAGGTCTTTTTTTAGGAGTGGACTGATCACTGCCTCCTTCCATCGCCGGGGTAAGATCCGGAGAGAATAGCTTTATTCATCTGATTGGAAAGCTGTTGAGCTACAATACTGGCTGCTGTGTGAAGGATTGTTGGTGGACAGGATTCCAGAGGTGACCCATATTTAGTGTTAAGGAGGTATTGCTCCACCATCTCAGGGGTTGGGGATGGAAAGGGTGCAAGTACTTTAGGCTCTTGGTCCTTCTGCTCAGACGTCTTAGAGGATGCTGATTGAACCAAGAGTGCCAAGGGTCACATGTACAAGGCTTTTTGTGGTCTGTTTGCGAATGCAAAAAGGGTTTTTTGCATGTGCAAAGCCCTATTTGAGATTCGGTAACCTATTACCGAATCGCAAATTGGATCAAAGAGGTAAATTGAGTTTGCTGCAAGACAATCATATATAAAACCAGCCTATTAATGACTTCATATGTTCTATTCCTGAGCCCCAAATACGAATTAGCTTACATTTCTACTGATTGAGGCGCCGGGCCCCTCCCACCACCAGCTGACGCCCTCAACAGCGCCAGGAGGCGCATAAAGGCAGCGCCAGGGCCGAGTCCTGTGGGGGTTGTCTTTTCAACGGTTCCTGGAAACTTCACGGCCGGGCTCAGCTCCGCCGCAGCGCAGCACCAGCAGCAAAGGGCCGGGCCTTGCTCCGCCTGTTTCCCGGCCGGGCTTGGCTCCGCCGGGCCCCTCCCACCACCAGCTGACGCCCTCAACAGCGCCAGGAGGCGCATAAAGGCAGCGCCAGGGCAGAGTCCTGTGGGGGTTGTCTTTTCAACGGTTCCTGGAAACTTCACGGCCGGGCTCAGCTCCGCCGCAGCGCCGCACCAGCAGCAAAGGGCCAGGCCTTGCTCCGCCTGTTTCCCGGCCGGGCTTGGCTCCGCCGGGCCCCTCCCACCACCAGCTGACGCCCTCAACAGCGCCAGGAGGCGCATAAAGGCAGCGAGAGTCCCTCGTCCCGCGGCCAGAGGAGGCCAGGCAGGGCCACGGACTTTGGGACATTTTCCCGGGACATTGAGAACCGTGAGTGTTAATTGTTGATTGTGGTCTATAGGTTGTTACCTGAGTTGATCTGTCATGGCGAAACAGCGCTCTTCTAAAACGCCATCATTAGCTGGGCCGATAGATAACTATATGGTAAAGGTGGTGAGCAAAATTAATACAGCACGCCGCATGTCTCTAGGTCGTTTTAGCCCGACTGCTTCACCTATAAATGACCCACCCTTAACAGAGTTCTGTGATCTAGCTTCAGGGGGTACTCCTAGCACTCAATCACCAGAGGATATAGATGTATCTGTCATCTCAGCACCCTCTATGGCGATACTAGACAATTCTACGCCTTCTGTAATGCAACCTTTATCATTATCGTCCCCGGATCCCTCTTTCATACCGCCACAGGCACGAAGGAAAGTGAGAGCCTGTAGAGGGTTACAAAGTAAACGAGGGAAGTATACGAGAGTTAAGAAGGCAGTTATTATAGCGGACGAAGGAGTGGGAGATCTTCCTGACAATCCAAAAGAGCTGGATACGACTAAACTAGATAGTGCTCAATTTGAATCCTTGATTAACATGTTTGTATTGAAAATTGAGACTATGTTTAGCCCTCTGGCAGATAGAGTTGATCAGGTCACAAAAGAGGTATCTAGACAGGGCACTCTTCTAGCTTCCCATTTGGCCACTACAGAAAATTCCCAAAAAACGAATGACAGCACTAAAGAAACTAAGGGCTCGGCTGTTCCCAGTAAAGGGGTTGGAGACAAAATGGACCAGGTCTCAAAGGAGGTTTCTAGGTTGGGTGTTCTCTTATCTACACATTTGTCGTCAACCAAAGTAGCTGGGAACACTAATATGGGCACTGGGGTAAATGAGGGGGCTACTAGTTTTCGCAGCGGGGGCAACAGGGCAACACACATCACGTCAGCTGTAACATCGGCACAGCCCCCGAGCAATCAAACTACTCCCCCTCCCTCTTTGGGGGCTAACTCGCACCCCATTGTTGCAGGGAACAATCTAGGGTTGAGGGAAGGCAAACAAAGACCCCTAGTTAATCTACCACCTGATTGTGCTCCATATATAGTAGTGCTAACCAATGTGCTGGGGGTAGACTCACGACTAAATGACGCCAGGGGGAAACGATGGATTCCCTGAACTATAAAGTAGTAGCATGGTTGAGTAAATACTGTGGTTTCCCTACAGCTTTTTGTAATGACATTATATCAACACGCAGAGTGGGCTGGATAGGCAGTTCTAGAAAAACGACTAAAGGGGACTGCATCATCGTAAACTTTAGGCACCCTCAGCAAGTAGCCACTGTTCTGCTGAGGGCGGCTTCTTTACCAATTACAGATGATTTTATATGTGCCCGGCCCCTTGGGTTTTTCTATAATCACCTCAGTAACATCCCCAAACCCCATGCTGCCCAACAAAATGTAATAACATCTTTGCCCATACAGGGCACTGGGTATTGTCCTCACCCTGGTTATCAAAACTCCATGTCATCGGATTCCTACTGCTATAGTTTGTGTAGGCCACATTTTCAAGCGGAACAACTCCTCCCATTGAGTAATCGGTTTGCGCCTTTGGCATCTTTGGAGGAGAACGATTGACTGGCAAACAATTCAAGGATTAAAACACAGTCTTGCAGAATCATGACCTGGAACATTGCCGGGATCAGGGGTAAAGGTGAGAATGAAATATGGATCGATTTTTTTGAAAACCTTTGATATCTTGGCATTTCAGGAGACTTGGGACATACTGAATAGCTTCTCCCTGGATGGATACAGTCACTTTTTTATTCCGGCCACAAGTATTGTGGCAGGCAGAGCAAAAGGAGGATTATTGAGTTTGTTTAAACTGGACCTAAAAGGAGTGTTAACACAGCTTGAATCAGGTTGTCAAAATTGTTTAATTGTTGAATTGAATTCCCCCGATTCATCAAATATTTTGTTTATTAATTTTTATAATTCAAATGCAAATGAAAGTACCAGAGAAAATCTGGACTATCTTGATACATTTTTGTCAGTTTACAGAACTAAAGTAAATTGTTTTGAGATAATTCTCTTAGGTGACTTTAATATTCATCCCTGTAATCACCCTTATGCCAACCCTGTAGAAGAGGGCCCACCCTGTTCTACAGTTACGCATTTTGAACATTCAAAAAGAGGGGAGGCACTTGAGGATTTTTTGGCGGTGTGGAATCTGTATGAATCTGGGTGTGGTGAGGGTGAAAATAAGGTCCCTACTTTTAAAGGACTTGGTGATGGTACAATTATTGATTTTATTTTTATGTCTTGCTATATACTAGGTAAAGTGTTAAGGTATAAAACAGTGGTCTCAGTCTTTAGTGACCATAACCAAGTTTTATTAGAGGTATTGTCCAGAGATTTTTTAACTATGAAATCGGTGTTACACAAGGGAGGCCAAAATGTGATTACTAAAGACCAAGGTCGGAGATTGAAGTGGTCGAATATTAATCCTGAAATTACTACGCAGGAGGTCTTGACTAGGGTGGAGGATGACATAGCTATCTGTTTAGATACAGGAGCACTCAAGTAGTTGTGGCATTTGATAACATCTGCAAACAGATTAACAAAAGTTTAACTGGGGCAAAGGGGCCCATCAAACACCACGCAAATAAATGGTTTGATCATTCGTGCTCAAGGGCTCACGCCGACCTACTTAGGGCATTGAAGACCAGCCCAAAAGACCGTGCCCAGATAGCTAGGTTAAGAGTATGTTATAAAAATACTGTGCAAACTAGGAAGAACGAACTCAAAGAAAAAGCCTGGTTAAAACTACTTGAACCAGAAACATTAAAAAATAGTAGTTTGTTCTGGGAAGTAGTCAACCAGCCACTTTTCTCAAATGAAGAGAATCGCCCCCTTGACTCCAATATTCCTGATGATGCATGGATTAAACATTTTGGGAATATATACTCTAACAATGCCCATCAGGTTCTATTAAACGATCCCACCTATAGAATGGAGGGTTCTTTTGTTACTTTCGATGTGCAAGAAGTGGAAAGGGCGATAGATCAGACCTTGACAAACAAGGCACCTGGTCCCGATGCGGTACCCGCTGATATTTTTAAATATGCCCCAAAATTTTGGTCAAAGATTCTATGCAAGGTTTTTAACTCACTAAACCATAACAACATCCCAGCATCTTGGAAAGAATCCATTATCGTTCCAGTTTTTAAGAAGGGTAGCAGGGTAGACCCAGCCTGCTACCGACCAATTTCCTTAATAGACTCGTCCGTTAAAATCTTGGGGCGGGTCATTCTGTGTAAATTACAGGAGTGGCTGGACGAGAAAGGGATATTATCTAATGTGCAATATGGATTCAGATCCAAAAGAGGCACTTTGGATCAGTGCCTTAATTTACAACTGCTGTTGGATAAATATACGAGGGCCAAGGATGGGTCACTATACCTGGGGTTTATGGACCTGTCCTCAGCCTTCGACCTTGTGTATCGTACAAAACTCTGGCAGATCTTGATTGATTTAGGTCTTGACCCTGCACTGGTAAATTTTTTAGCGAACCTACACTCTGGTCTTTTGGCCTCTGTCAGGGTGAATGCAGAGGGGCGCTGTTCTAGCCACTTTAAATCAGAAAGAGGGGTTAGGCAGGGCTGTATTATGGCCCCCCTTCTGTTTACAGTTTATATAAACGCCCTTGAACCCGCGCTTAGGGTGTCTTCGCTTGACATCCCGCATATAGGGGAACTCGGTATACCGGTTCTCCTGTATGCAGACGACGCCGTCCTTTTAGCGCGGACTGGGGTAGGGCTTCAACGTTTGTTGGATGCCTTTGGCCTCTTTATGACTTCTCTGGACCTCAAAATAAATGTAAAGAAATCTCAAACCATGATTATGGGCAGGGGCTCTAGAAAGAAACATTTGAAAACGTGTTTTTGTTGTAAGGAGGAACTGAGTAGAGTTCCAACATTCCCGTACTTGGGGATTACCTTTGAGGAGAAGGGGAACTGGGGTCCGCAGATTAAAAACAGAAATGCGGCCTTCGCTAGAACCTCCGCGGCAATCAGGGGCTTTAGCAGAAAATTGGGGGCTAGGCCGATAAAGGCTTTGTTGAACATCTATAAAGCAAAATGCCTGACGGTAGCCACTTATGGTTGCTCATTATGGGGGTACAGTGCCATAGACTCCTTACAAGTCACTGAAAATAAATTCATGCGATCAATTTTATCAGTGCCACAATCAACCCCATCTTACTCGGTGCATTCTGAGCTAGGGGCTGGTTTTATTATGGACATGATAAGAGTGGCCCCCCTAATATCCTGGCTGAAGACTTGGTTGAATGATGAACTCTCTATGAACCACGTCATTCTCAAACATTGCCTCTCATTAGATAATGTTAGTAAAATTAAGTGGCTATCTTACGTTAATCATTGGTTTCATAAATTAGGGAGACCAGAGCTCTTTTCCTCACCAGACAAAATAACCCGTAAGGACATAGCATTAACAAAGGGGGCTATGTTACAGATATTGTCCTTAAACAGAGAGGAAATTGAGCTTAGAAAACCTACTGTGAGGACAAACCTTATTGCTGCTAACCCCCCCAGGACCAGAACTTTACCTTGTTTTAGTTAATCGTTCTTACCACAGGTTTCTTTTAACACGTTTTCGCCTAAATATGATCCATCTGTACTTAGGTCACTTTTCTGAACGGTTCAGTCCTGAACAGGCACCTCCGTGTTCCTGTGACAACTTTTCGACCCAGGACACAATGCATTTTTTGATGTTTTGTGACCACTACACGGCAGTAAGGACTAAGTTTCTTGTTCCCATCCTTAAGGAGGCAGGATTTCTTCAAGTCAAGCCCGCTCTCCTATATTTACAATTATTAAACAGCCCTAGAGTTATTTTCCATGTCGCAAGTTACCTGGTGGGTGCTGCTAGGATTAGGAACAAGAAGAATGATAAACTGTAAATGATTGTATTTTTGTACTTTTTGTATTGTATATATTGGTCTTTAATAGATTAACGAATAATGGTAGCTAAACCTATTGTAAATATCACTCTTTTAACAAATGTTATGAAATTTGTCGATATTTTTAAACATATGAAGTGTATTGTTTTTATAGTGTATCTTATTGTATAGTATGCATTACCGTCTTTTTATGATATTGAATTATCGAAATAAAGTATTTTGACTGACTGACTGAGGCGCTAGTGCATTTCCCTGTACTGAATGTTACATTAACTAGCCATTCTTCTCACTGGATATTGTGCCAGTCGTGTTTTGTTGCTATTTCCTGGTGGGTTATATCACTGCAAATTCCAGCTGCAACTTTGAACAAGTGTCAAGCAGGTGCTGCTTCCTCATATATCATTAACATCTTCACTGGTTAAAATCCCCTTCCAAAGACATTCTTTTAAACAAAGCACATACAATCCATTTGTTCATTCATTCCTGTAAGGGACATACAGTTGAGTGCATTGATCCACCATGTTTATTTTCAATAAAACAACTTTTAACCATCTACTCCTCTCTGCAGTTTCTGTACATAAGTGATTACTTGTACATGCTTTTGTCAAACATCGCAATTACTCTTCGTAACATTTTGCTTTACTGCCAAGTTGGCTGCATTTGTTCTCATGTTAAACCTGTGTCATTAAATCTTGGTTTTCCCATCTGTGTTGTTTGCACACTTTAATAGTATCCACATGATTGCATCTTGCATGAATTACATGGTCTGGTTCCCAGGTTAGGTAATGTCTTATCTTGTATGATTTACGTGTTCATGGTGAAGTGTTTTGTCTCACTGACTATGTTCCTGTTGTTTGCCTAACTTAAGGGTGGATAAAGATCCATTATGATCTTTTGATAAAGGGTTTTTTGATGTATGCTTATTGTATTGTTCAGCTATTACTAGATAACTCTGCAGATTGCTATGCTGTTTCAAAGCAGCAGTCTGTACCTGCTTGACTACCTTTGTGAAGAATTTCTGCTGAGTTAAGAACTCGCAAATGCTTTTGTGTGATTTCTTTGATGTTGTTGATAACAGGGTGTGAATACTGGAAGCATTTTTGCTACATTCAATAGTCACCGTACATTGCTTGGATAATTCGCGCTTCAGATACGTCTCCGTTCCCACATACATTCTCTTACCGCTCTCCACAATGTAGTTTTTAGATCTGAGGCTATCTGTGGTATACGCGGTTGGTGGTTCAGTAGGTTAGATCAAATTTCCAGAGTCTTCACCCTCCCAAGGAAAGCATTTGTGTTTAACTCAATGATCCTCACTGGCTTTTCACAGCCTTTGAGATCACTGATATGTCTGAAAGTAGAGTGCTGGTCAATTTCATGAGCATTCAGTCGGAATTTTTTAAATGTTTTTCTGAATTATGTGTGATTCAAAAAATGTGCTGTCTATGTGTGTACGTTATGCATGTTAATATAGGCCACACATGTTCATATTGTGCACATGTAGATTCTAATACGGATCACTGACCTTTTGCACCTGCTTTGCTGGGCTGCCTGACAATTACTGGGACTGGTACAAGGAAGGACTCTGGGGTGATCAACAATGATCTTGTCCACAAACCCAATAGATTTCCATAGTTGGACCAGTTTTTATCAAGTAAATCACTTTCAGTCAGAGATGTTCTTGCTGTAACTCTATGCTGTTTACCTCTGGATGGTAAGCTTCAGGTACGAATGGATGACCTTTGTGCAGTGATCGAGTGAACTCCGGTTCTGTGGTACTTCAAAATTTGGGTCAAAGAACCTTCCGGGTGGATGTATGACGTTACAACGCATACTTTCACAACACATACCATTACAATGAAACTTTTACAACGCAGGATCCATTACAACGCAGGATCCATTACAACGCATGCCATTACAACGCATGCCATTACCACATAGGTGCTACTACAACGCATGCCATTACAACGTAAGTATGGGTAAGTATTTTTCTTTTTTAATTAATGGGAATGTAATAGTAGTGTAAGTGTTGGATAGTGTAGGGGTTAACATTACTATTCTAACTCCAGGGGAGCGTAATTGTAGGGTAAGTGTTGGATGGTGTAGGGGTTAAAATTAAATTAAATATTTACCCATACTTACGTTGTAATGGCATGCGTTGTAATAGCAGCTGCGTTGTAATGGCATGCGTTGTAATGGCATGCATTGTAATGGATCCTGCGTTGTAATAGTTTCGTTGTAATGGTAGTGCGTTGTTATAGTTGCGTTGTAAAGGATGTTTGCCTTCCAGGTCTATGCACCAGAGTAAACAAGTCTTGACTGAGGATCTCCACTTCAAGCCGTGTGTCAGTGTTCAAATCATAAAGGTGGTCATCTACCGGACTGGATGCTGATTGCTGAGCCTGAAATCAATTAAATATCTGCTTTCTTAATGTCATAGTCAGACAACTCATTTATCAGAGTAACGATAACTACCCAGGGTTTCTGGCCGTACCCGTGGACAAGCATCCACAATTGTCCCACAGATTAGTACAGGGCGTTTTGGAATCAATTCAGTTAAGAACCTGAGAAAGCAGGAACTTAATTATTTTATTTTTGGGTCAGCAAAAAGAAATAAACATAGTTACACATCATAAAATGTTGTTGATTGTTTTGACATGCATCTGCGTGGTACAATGATCTTACATTCATTCACATGTTATATCCTATATAATACCTGTTTTTTATGTGGTATTCGCCTACCAGCTACTTTCCTGCTTAGTGCCTTATGTCCGTCTTGTACACTATGTACCCATTAAGTCGCGTCGTCTCGCTAATATTACCGTGTGTTCACCTTCCCTGTCTGTCCAGTGGGTCCTGCCCACTTAGACGAGATTGGTTGGCCTATGTTATATGTTCAGTTATCACTTTGGGGCCGATTCCGATCCCGGTCAGAAGGGCTCCAAATCGGGTTTGGGATTTGCGGGTCAGATTCGGAGGCGGAATTTCAGTTCGATTCGTACACAGGTCCGGACGACAAAATACGATACGAACAAGCGTGTAATCTCCGGCCGAATCGTTTCCGGGTCCGAACCGCTCCATACGTCTCGTCCATAGGATAACCGTGGCGCATAATGGAGGCGAATTCCGACTGAGACAGTACGCTGTACAGCGATTCGGACAGCCGGATCGAGTCAGAGCTTCGGGCTTGCAATAGCTGCCGGAACTAGACTTTGGGGGTCCGAATCGGACCCGCTGTTACCCGCAGCCTTACGGCTCGGACACAGGGGGAGACCCATTGGTCCCCCAACACAGGCATGTACGGTGCGGATGGCACTGACGCGTACACACTGTAGGGCGCGCACTTGTCCGGAACGTACCCATTCAGTCAATGGGAGCCCATGTACATGTTGTACGACCGGCTCCCATTAACTTCAATGGGAGTGCGACCAAAATGAGTCCGACAGCATACGGCCGCATCGTACTCGCTCGGTCGGACTACAGGAGTCCGGATCGGTCGGAAAACACCCCGGATCCGGCTCGGTCGGAGTGATTTCCGACCCAGATCGGAATCGGCCCCCAAGTGTAGAACTAAAGTATTGTACGAGCGGTTCCCAAAAATCTCTGGGTGTCTCTTTGCAGTAGGTCATGCCTGCTATCCAGTTGAGCGGGTGCTTACTACGCCATCACAGGGCTATACGTCTTTTAGCCAGCAAAACCACCACAGCTAGAAGCTTTTGTCTCTTAGCCAGCCAAATCTTATAGATACCTTGCAAGGACACTAGCGGAGCATTAGGTACATGTTCTGACAGCATAAGCGTGAGATCGGCAGTGATTTCCTGCCAATATTGTTGAAGTTGGGGGCATGACCATGCAATATGCAGGAAGTCCGCACCAGAAGCGCCACATCTTTGGCACTTATCTTCTGGTCGCAGTTCATATTTGTGCAATTTTGCCGGGGTGTAATATGTTTGATGTAGAAATTTAAAACGTATGATTCGTAGGTTGCAGTTTGATGTAAGCAGCTGCATTTGTGCACAGCTATAATCCCAGTCTTCTTTAGTTATAGGGCTTCCGGTCGTTTCCTTCCATATTTGGAGCGATTTGTTTAGGACGGGACTCTGTTCTCCCTGACCTGCGTTGTACAATCGTGTCACCATGCGTGCACGTGTGGGAGCTGTCAATAGGATTTGTAATGCATTCAGCTGTGGTTGTTCATCTGGGAATGTGGCATACAAGCGCTATATAAATACAAACCTTTGTCCTCCTCTAGCCTTTTTCTATCATTCCAAATCCAATTAACTGACTAACCTATCCACCACTTAAAATGTACTTGCATGTTTCACTATACTAATTCAACACCAATCCTCTATGGGTCCCGGAGTAGCGTGCTACTCGCCGAAAAAGCGCTTCGACGCCTCATCAGGGGTAGTAAGCGCTATATAAATGCAATTACAATACAATACAATATAATTCCCTAACTGCCATACGCAGGCATAAGTATGCAAATACCTTTTGTGGTGTACGGTGCACACTAAGGGTCGGGTCGTCCTGTGGTATAAATTGGCTATGCGGAAAGATGTCACTCATAGTTTTTAGACCCATCTCCCCCAATAAAGTTAGCATATTCTTTTCTTGTGTTACTGTTATTCGCGGGTGATAAGATATGGGCATCGCCGGGGCATAAATTGGGGTTTTCTGTGCGCGGTTTGCAAGCATGTACCACGCTTGTGATGTGCAAGTAATGGATGGATTGTATCCTTCGGTGCGTTCCTCCGCGGTTCGGATATGAAGATTACCAGTGGGGTCGGCTGCACCCCGGCCGGATGGATGGTGCCTTTTGAAAGAAAGAAAGAAACTAGGTATTTGTTATGTTGGTATGAGATTTACTTTCTCACCATAAACAAGTGAACCAAATAAAACTCTTCCATGTGATAACTGTTTTATTGCATTAACTATAAGTTTCAGTTATAGTAAGCTAAAAGAACATTTGTTATAACCAACTTTTTCATTTTGGGTTGTTCATAGTGGTATTTCTTCAAAAATATTTCTTCTTCGTGACACAGTCACAGTCGTGAAAACTTCTACCACATACAGGGTAATGACAAAGGGCCAGATGTATCAAGATACCCATTTGCGATTCTTCAAATAGCGATTTTTAAGAAATCGCTATTTGAGAATCGCAAATGGGTATGTATGTACAAAATCGCATTTGCGAATCGCAATTAAGGATTACTTTCCCATTCATTTCTATGGGCCAGGAGGCCCATAGGAATGAATGGGAAGTTATTCTCAATTTGCGATTCACAATTTGCTAATCGCAAATTGAGAATAATTTGAAGGGTGCAGGGGTGTCCAAAGGAAACCCTGTTGCACCCTTGAAATATGCATGGGTGCACATGTGGCACTTTGAAAAATGCAAAAATTTGCTTTTTTCAAGGAATTCGCAACTTACCACCAACTAGAAGTTGGTGGTAATTTGCGATGCCTTAAGGCATTTTGCTAATTTATTTTGCTACATACATTGCATTTAAGGAATCGCAAAATTTGCGATTCCTTAAATGCATTTGCAAAATAAGGAATCGCAAATTTTGCGATTCCTTATTTTGCACCAGTTTTGCTTCATACATTCCATTAGCAAATTCGCATTCGCAAAAGCCGAATTGCGATTGCGAATTTGCATGATACATATGGCCCAAAGTGCAGTAGGTGGTGCCAGATAATATGGTCAACGTTGCTGACCCCGGAAAGAGAAGTGAAAAAAAGTTTTACACCACTCTAACAGGTCAAGATTTTAGGGGCCAATTTGGTCGCCAATGGTTGGGCATTTCAGAGTTAAGGTGCATTGGCAAAGGAAGACTGAGAGAAGGTTACAGTTTTTTGCTCCTTGGGCAGAATATTATTCCCCCTAGTAAAAAACACATTTCCTTACATCCCTAGCAATTTTAATAGTGTACCCTGCCCATTCTCACCCTGAAAATTGATTTGCTCCTTCTTTTGATAGGAGTACACCTCCAACTAGTTGCAGTGAGCAAGGACAAAGTTGAAATTAAATAGAGTAAATGGCAGAACTTGCAAACCCTGTGCCGATTCGCAAACCCTAGACCCTTCCTAGGTCTCGTGAACCGTCCTGGGGTACCAGAATTTGCAAATCTGGTACAGAATTCTCACATCCTGAAAACAAAAATTCTGGGAAATAAATGATGCCCGACAGCTGACTTTGGCAACCACCTGCGACGCTCAACCTTAAATCATGTGCAGACAGGGGACAGGGGAGGGATTGTCGCCCAAGGTGGGTTACATGCAGGGCTTGGCCATAGCCAAGGCCCTGAGGCCAACCCCCGCTGCACATGGCTGAAGACTGTGCTGCGTGGGATGGCTGCCTGTGACCGATTGAGGACACCTGTGATGTCATTTAACATGTCATGAGTGATGTCATGTGTAAGGTTATAACTGGTGCATAACGGGAGGGTGAGTTATAGTTAGTTTGCCTGGCAACTGCTGCTGAACTTCAGTGGTTTGTAACCATAATGGTGATTTAACAGTGCTTATTTTCAGTGCATTTCTGAGATTTTTTAAACATATGTTAAAGTCTTATAACCAAAGCTAACCATAACATCACATCAACTTTTATTTTCAGTGAAAAATATGTATCTACTAGCAGCCCGTCCCGACGTTATCCGGGAGCAATTAGGCTTCAGGGCCCCCGCCCGCCCGACGTTGTCCGTAGGTCCCCCGGAGCCTTCCTCCATATATTGCAGTATTATACCTCTATGTTTACTTTGTACGCTTTTGTAACCTGCACACGTAACTTTTTCCTCCTGTAATGCACCGTTTGGCTCACTTTTTTAATGCTCCGTTTGCTTCCTCTTGCTACCTGCACACGTCACTTTTTCCTCCTATACCTCTATGTTTACTTTCTACGCTTTTGTAACCTGCACACGTAACTTTTTCCTTCTGTAATGCACCGTTTGGCTCACTTTTTTAATGCTCCGTTTGCTTCCTCTTGCTACCTGCACACGTCACTTTTTCCTCCTATACCTCTATGTTTACTTTCTACGCTTTTGTAACCTGCACACGTAACTTTTTCCTTCTGTAATGCACCGTTTGGCTCACTTTTTTAATGCTCCGTTTGCTTCCTCATGCTACCTGCACACGTCACTTTTTCCTCCTATACCTCTATGTTTACTTTCTACGCTTTTGTAACCTGCACACGTAACTTTTTCCTCCTGTAATGCACCGTTTGGCTCACTTTTGTAATGCTCCGTTTGCTTCCTCTTGCTCACGATGTACGCTTTTGTAACCTGCACACGTAACTTTTTCCTCCAGTAATGCACCGTTTGGCTCACTTTTGTAATGCTCCGTTTGTTTCCTCTTGCTCACGATTTTCATTTTTGCTTCATTTTTCCGCCGCTCACCGCTTCTAAATAAATAAATAAATAACCTACCTCATCCGCCGCTCACTGCTCCTCCCCGCCTGTCCGCCGCTCCTCACCGCCTGTCCGCCGCTCCTCACTGCCTGTCCGCCGCTCCTCACCGCTCCTCCCCGCGCCATGTCCGCCGGTCCGCCTCGCGCTCCTGGACGCCGCTCCTCCCCGCGCTCCTCACGTCGGGCACACACCTCGCGGCCGGCGCTTCTTCCAAGGGACTACTTTTTTTTCTGGTAAATTTTTTAACCCCTTCCATGCTCATGACGGAACGGTTCCGTCATCAGCGTCGGTGCTCCGGTGCTGATGACGGAACATTTCCGTCATGAGTCAATGTGATTTATGACCCTTCAGCACTGCAGCGAAATTCGCGCAGCACTGAAGAGGTTAAATAACGTATATTTATTAAGTTTATATAGCCTATGTCCATCTGCACACCCTGACGATTACAACGATGTATCGGGAGTGTGGATTGACGCTGTGGTTCCCGAGTTTACCCGCCTCAAAGGTTCAAAGTTCTTCCTTTATAATAGTAGTATAGATATAGATTTAAATACATACGTATATACATGGAAAATCACAACCGCAGAATCCTATGAGCTCCAGGAGAACTGATGCTTGCTTACGGACAAACAGCCAACCCCAGACAACACAAAAGAAACATCCGCAATGTGACGATGAAGGAAGCAGGACTTTCAACCAACTGATGTCAGTCCATTACTTTATCTACAGACCTCCCCATCTGTTCCAGAGTTTGGAAAGTCCCTGGACACCTGGCTAATCGGCTAATCAACTGGACTCTGCCAGCTCCTGGATACCTTCAGAGGTGACAAGTAGCGCTTTACAAATCTACTTATCGATTGATTGATAAACAAGGTCATAAGTCCTAGCTTGCATCTTGTTCCTGGTTTTTGGGAAACGTCAACTGCAACGCAGGCATTACATCGCAATGCCTTTACAACACAACTTTTACAACGCAAGTGCCTATACATTGCATGCCATTACAACACATGCCATTACAACACATGCCATTACAACGCAAGACATCACAACATATTATAAGGTTAGTGATGGAGATTTTTAAGTTTTAGGGTGGGTACAGGTTTTGGGGTAGTTGGAAATAGTAATTTTTACCCCTGCGCTATCCAACACTTTCCCTACTGTTGCACTCACTGGAGGGGGAATAGTAATTGCTACCCCTACGCTATCCAACACTTACCCTACTGTTGCACTAAAAGTATTATGCGTTGTAATGGTATGTGTTGTAATGGAATGCATTGTAATGTTAGTTTTAAAAAATGCGTTGCAATAGTAGGCGTTGTAAAATCATGCAATGTAATGGTAGTTGCGTTGTAAAAACTGCAATGTAAAAGCATGTGTTGTAATTGTTTGCGTTGTAACGTCACATATTCTTGGCTTTTCAATGCAGATGTAACTGCCTTTTCAGTGGTCCAACTTACAACCATTAGTAGGTAAAGACTTAATTTTCTAGTTTCCTGATATCATATTGACCTGTAAAATTAGATTGATAATTAATTATCATTTAATAAGAATCGGTGGCATTTTTAGCTTCTACAATCAATGTTTTATACTTTTGTTCTCCTTTTTTTTTTTTTTTGGTTTCTTCTTTCTTTCTTTTGTGTATTCTTTTTTAAAGCATATGTGTGCAATAATCTATACAGAGGCTCGAAGATCCTTCTGCCTGGGCCTAGCCCCAGTGTGTCCTGCCCAGACTTTCCGACTCTGTGTAAATCTCCTCAGTGTACCCATATATTTCTTTTGCCCCTTCTTAAGCTCTTCGCATATTCTTTCTCTGAAATGTAATTCTCTGCTAAAGCTAGAAGTAGAAAACGTGTGAGGAATTGAAGAAAGCCTGGTGCATACCTCTCTATTTACATAATATAAAACTAGATGTGTGTGGAGAAGGGGGACAGTGCCTATTCTAGCATGCCTACAACTTATTTGTGCACTCAAGATGTATTCCAGTGCACACATTGAACCTTTCTTCTAAGGTTCTGAGATAGAATTCCCTTTTTCCAGTCACCTATTTTATTTTATTCTGCCAATCAGGGACCTGCCTAGCACAGGGCACACAGCTGCCTGAGTTGCATTCCATATGCCAGATGTATTTGTTTATGGAGGGGTTCCCACATCCTAAGTCAAACACAGATACAGCCCATTGATATAGTGTATGCCTTCAGCTGATGTTACCTGGTTGAGGGGCCATAAATGCCTTTCATGATAAAGAGGTAAACACCCTAGGCTCAGCTCCATTCTGGAGTTCCATAAACTTTTTGTCTCTGATAGAGAGTGTTTATCAACAGCTTTGTCCCTGGCAACAGGCAGATCACTAATAGTGAGCACTTTCAGGAAAGACACTGCAGCCATTAGGCCCCAGAAATAGGTTTCACTCATCTGAAAAAAGATGGTCTCTCGCATGCACCTCTGACCCATGTAACCACACTGTCACAAAAATAAGGCACCATATACCCTGCTTCACCGAGGCACCTCCCCTCCACAATTGCTTCTCTAGGGGTCTCAACTAACTTGCTCTAGAAATGTGTCCTGCAAATAGTGCGGTGTGTGTGAGCTGGTATAGAGTGCTGTCCTTCTGATGCCCAGTAAAGGCCCACCGAAAGACCAGAGCTCCCTGACCAAGAGGTGGCAGCGTCAGCACCAATCTGTGTGAAAGGTCAGAGGAGTGGCACACCCCTGGATACATCGTTGATCCTACCTGTGCCCTTATCACCCCACAGGTGGGTAGCACTATAGCATGATTCAGAAAAGGGGGGTGGTGATGAACAGAGTGCCTGAATTAAGCAGACCACTCTTACCCAGTCCAAAGATCAGGGCTTGATCCATCACCGTTTTTTAGCTCACTGCACCATCCCAGCTCAGAACTTGGCTATATGCAAATTAGTCTGTTCCTGTCCCAGTGCATGATGGGAACAGGGCAAACCAAACTACCAAGCCAATTCTTATACTGGGAAGGAAACAAGCTACCGGGGACCGGTTTATGGCATTTCAGCCTCGTCGGCCCGGCTTGCTTGAATCCTGATGGTGCAATGAGCAAGGGACTCACATCTGAGTATACCCTTCCACGCTTATGGTGGACAAAATGATTCAGAAAAGGGGGGTGGTGATGAACAGAGTGCCTGAATTAGGCAGACCACTCTTACCCAGTCCAAAGATCAGGGCTTGATCCATCACCGTTTTTTAGCTCACTGCACCATCCCAGCTCAGAACTTGGCTATATGCAAATTAGTCTGTTCCTGTCCCAGTGCATGATGGGAACAGGGCAAACCAAACTACCAAGCCAATTCTTATACTGGGAAGGAAACAAGCTACCGGGGACCGGTTTCTGGCATTTCAGCCTCGTCGGCCCGGCTTGCTTGAATCCTGATGGTGCAATGAGCAAGGGACTCACATCTGAGTATACCCTTCCACGCTTATGGTGGCCAAAATGATTCAGAAAAGGGGGGTGGTGATGAACAGAGTGCCTGAATTAAGCAGACCACTCTTACCCAGTCCAAAGATCAGGGCTTGATCCATCACCGTTTTTTAGCTCACTGCACCATCCCAGCTCAGAACTTGGCTATATGCAAATTAGTCTGTTCCTGTCCCAGTGCATGATGGGAACAGGGCAAACCAAACTACCAAGCCAATTCTTATACTGGGAAGGAAACAAGCTACCGGGGACCGGTTTCTGGCATTTCAGCCTCGTCGGCCCGGCTTGCTTGAATCCTGATGGTGCAATGAGCAAGGGACTCACATCTGAGTATACCCTTCCACGCTTATGGTGGACAAAATGATTCAGAAAAGGGGGGTGGTGATGGATCAAGCCCTGATCTTTGGACTGGGTAAGAGTGGTCTGCTTAATTCAGACACTCTGTTCATCACCACCCCCTTTTCTGAATCGATTTTGGCCACTATAGGTGTGGCAGGGTATACTCAGACATGAGTCCCTTGCTCACTGCTCCATCAGGATTCAAGCAAGCCGGGCCGAAGAGGCTGAAATGCCAGAAACCGGTCCCCGGTAGCTTGTATCCTTTCTGGTGAAGAATTGGCTTGGTAGTTTGGTCTGCCCTGTTCCCATGATGCACTGGGCCAGGGACAGACTATTTTGCATATAGCCAGGTTCTGAGCTGGGATGGGGCAGTGAGCTAAATAACGGTGATGGATCAAGCCCTGATCTTTGGACTGGGTAAGAGTGGTCTGCTTAATTCAGACACTCTGTTCATCACCACCCCCTTTTCTGAATCGATTTTGGCCACTATAGGTGTGGCAGGGTATACTCAGACATGAGTCCCTTGCTCACTGCTCCATCAGGATTCAAGCAAGCCGGGCCGAAGAGGCTGAAATGCCAGAAACCGGTCCCCGGTAGCTTGTATCCTTTCTGGTGAAGAATTGGCTTGGTAGTTTGGTCTGCCCTGTTCCCATGATGCACTGGGCCAGGGACAGACTAATTTGCATATAGCCAGGTTCTGAGCTGGGATGGGGCAGTGAGCTAAATAACGGTGATGGATCAAGCCCTGATCTTTGGACTGGGTAAGAGTGGTCTGCTTAATTCAGACACTCTGTTCATCACCACCCCCTTTTCTGAATAGCACTATAGCATGCCATCTTAGGAAGCCGGTGATCTGAGTTCTAAGGTGTCTCTAACTAGGCTTGGACGGTAAATTCCGTTCCGCTCGCGGTATTTGGGTAATTTCGCGTTCCACTGAGAACACAGAATTGCCCAAAATTCCGCGATCCGCTACTTCGCGGAATTTTTTGCTTGTTTGTGCTTTCAAAATGTGTGTTTGTGTGATATTTCCCCCGAGCACGCAAACAGCGTTCGCAAACAGGAAAAAAGCATTGCAAACTGGCAGAACAATGAATTCCGCGTGTTTCCGGAACTCTACACGCTTGAAAAGATGTTTTACCATTTTGCGGAGCTTTGAGTAGCGCGACTACGCAAATTCAGCCCACCCCTATCTCTAACTCATCTCCAATATTTCTAAGATGACATGGAACCAGCGTGTCCTCTGGCATTCTACCCACCAGAGGCTAAAGGCTGGTCTTGTGATGTCCATCCACTGGCTCTTGGTCCCTCTCCAGGAAACCCGGGCTAGTCTAAAGTCCTCCAAAACAATGGTCTTCTCTAGCCCTATGTCGGTCGGATGTGGGACTGGTGGAATCATGTATGAACGTCGGCATCACAATAGCTCCCCCGAGACTAGAGTTGCATGTTTCTGAGGGGCATGGCTGGCCAAGATGGGAGACAAGACATTCCATACGTAGAGTCGGGTCAGGCAAGAAATTGGCTTTAGAGGAACCATCCTGAAGACAATGGAAGGATGATTGGAGGAACTGGACTGAACAATGGTGATGGGCAGCTTAGTCCTCCAATAGAGAAGCAGAGAAGGGGTGATTGAGAGGAGGCCATGGGGGTGTCCTATGTGATCATCTTTGACATACTGTCAAAGTGGATCCAGCTGTTCGTTTTCTTTATCAAGTCAAGTTATCCTGGCTGAAGACGGCTGATAGCCAGAAACCGGTCCTAGGATGCTTGATTCCGTTCCAGGGAGGACCTGGCTTGGCAGTTTGGGCTGGACGGTTCCCATGAGGCACAGGGTCAAGACTGATTTGCATATGGCCATGTCTGAACTGGGGTGGCTTGGTGAGCAGAATAACGATGGATTAAACCCAGATCTGTGACTGGGGGTGAATGTTTTGCCACTGTGCAACATTCCGTCCATCATCTTATGTGTTTTGCCGTTTTCTTTATTCGCCAAACCTAAGATCAGCCCAAGCGTTCTGCGGAGCTCCCTGTTTGACAACCATGTTCTGCTCTGTTGAGGCAGTGTGTGGTTGCTCAAATAAGACCCCACTTAAGCCCTGGTACCCTAAGTCTGTTCTTACTGCAATATCTGGCATGGTTTTTAAAATAATATTTAGGGTAACCATTATGTTGTGTACCACTCCAGAGGGTTCCGTGCTGGGTGCAAACATGGCGGAAGCTGTGGAATGAATGACCTGAACGTAAAACCAGATTGTACAGGATAGAGTAAATTGGCATTATGAGTAGGGCTCCCGATATTATGGTATTTATTGTTTGAACATTTCCGCCTGTGTTTATCCATATTTATTTTTTTGCCCATCTTATTGGTATTTATCAATTTTTATTTTGTGTTTTGTGCACAGATGAGGTGATAACTTGCATATTTCCTCATTTATTAATGGATAAATGTGCACTCATACTTCGATGCCTGTCCGGTTTTAGCACATTACACAGCCAAAAATAACAAGATATTAAGCCCACATTAAAAAAATGTACGTAATATATGTATGCTGTAATTTAAGCAAATCTTATTGAGCTTTGTATCACCACACGTACAGCTATTTGCCTGAAAAGTCATTAACCTCAGCTTGGAGAGTCACTCAAAAGAAGCCAAATTATCTGCAAATTTCCACTTTTAAAAATAAAAACAGACAGGAAACACAATGTGTTCTGTCTGTATTTATCTGTAAAAATCTGTAAAAACGGAAAACTGGGAGCCCTAATTATGAGGAATGGCAATTAAGGAGCACGTGCAACAGATTCCAATATTTTAGGCGGATATGGAAAAGGTGAAATAGGATAAAACTTGAAAGATCAGAAGTCTGAAGTGATGGCTTTTTAATAAAGAAACAACAATAGCTGTTTGTCCACTGGAAGGACACCCAGAGGAGAGTCAATATTGAAAAGTCTTGATAAGTGGAGCAAATTTGCTAAACTAATCAGGGTGGCAGAAAGAGTATCCGCAGGTTACAGTCTGGGATTAGCACGACACACACGAAGGATAAATCAGACTCAGGGACAGGCCTAGAGGAATCGAATGCTGGGGACTGCGGAGCAGGTACAAAAGAAATAAAAGAAGGACTTAAAGTTTTACATCTATTTTAGATACAACATACATGGATGGCTGAAGGTGCACACCCTGAGGTCCTCAATGTATGACATCTACTTCACCCACAGAGTTTGCACCCTTGAGTGCAGTACTCTCGCTCTCTTCCAGGCTGGTCCATACCAGATGCAGACAAATGTTCCCTCGTATGGCATTCCCATAATAGAATTTCCTAATGATCTTAACTGTCCCTTGTGGTATTTATTTTATTTCCAGAGTTTTTGATAGCATCAACATACTATCTTCAGGATGTTATGCGCTACATCAGCAGTGGGGTGTGTCAGGGGATGCCACTTTTTAGAATTCTTTGTTGGGAAATATTATGACAGTTGCGCTGTCTTGGCCAGAAACTTTAAAAATGTACTTTATTTTTCCAAATAGACTTGGGATTTTTTCCAGTGTTGTGTTTTTACTTTATCACTGTTTTTGTGCGTCATAAATACTTTAGCGATACCAAAGGGGATGATGGACGGAGCGTTTGAGCAAATCAAACACTCACCCCCAGTCAACTGATCTGGGTTTAATCCATCACCATTCTTTACCTCACTCCACCACCCCATTTCGACATGTCCATATGCAAATCATTCTGACGCTGTGTCTCATGGGAACAGTCCAGCCCGAACTGCCAAGCCATGTCTTCCCTGGACCGGAAACAAGCATCATGGGACCAGTTTCGGGTTCATAACCCTCATCAGCCAGGCTATCTTGAATCCAGTGGCAGAGTGAGCAAGGGACCCACGTCTGGGCATACCCAGCCAACTTAGGGCGAACAAAGCATAAATTCTTTACACATTGTCTCTAAGTTAAGCTTGACCGATTTTGTGCCAAGCTACCACAGGGTTAAGCTCAGGTTTTTTTAGTGACCTTAGGGGTTCACCCTGACATGGACTGTGTTATTATTTGAGTTAGGGCTCTCACTCCCCTCAACAATAACCCAACTTCTTACAATTCTCAAACACAAATCATAAAAATTAAAGCACTAGAGAAAGTTTTCAAAATCATACTATAATCTCTTCATATCAAACTTCCCTCTATAAACAACTCTAGTGTAATCTGAACAGCAACATAAGGAGACTTTCTCCAGCCTTATGGACCAAAGAATGCTGAGGTTAATAATTGATAGTATCAGTTTAGATAGAAGTCAGGGAGTTTCAATACTCAATCACCCAACTACATACCGTATCCTCACAATTTCTAAAAAAGTATAATACGAACATAGGGGACAATAGTTAATTTCTTTATTGACGCCCAATAAATAATAAATGCTGCAGACACCTCAGGCGATTGTAAGATGTAGGTAAAATGCATGCAACTGGGGCCCTCAAATAGGAACTGGGAGTAAGGGTCTGGTTCGAGCTCTATAAAACTCTAAATAAATACATAAATAAATAAATATAAATAAGATGAGGGGGAAACCTCATCCCAACCTTGTTCAAACTTTGCATGAATGAGGCATAAGTAAAACTATTCTGACGTTCAAGAACGTAAAACATGGACCCTTAGGGCAAAAACCTAGAGAAGACACACGCAGAAGTGTAAAACTAGCAACTCAAGGAAAATCTTTATATGATGTATTTATTTATAAAGATTTATATAGCGTGAACAAGATCCCATAGGATTTCAGAGCGCTTTACGATAGGATGGAAGGAAGGACATGAATGCAAGATCGACACCCCGAGCCTTCTCTGGTGCTGCCCCAAAGATATGGAACTCTCTTCCACCGGAAATACGTAGAATCTCCTCAACGACTGCTTTCAAACTGGAAACCAAAAGATTCCTAATGAACAAATTCTTACCTTAATTGGGCTGGTTCACCTGCTCGAAGTCTCTGATCCTACAACCATTGTACCTTCATTAGGTACTGCTCTTCCTTACCACATATTGGATCACCCTTCGTAACCCGATAAATACTTGCTTAATGTATTAATCTCCCTGACACAATTGTCCTGTAATTATGTGTTGTATTCACCGCTAAGAAATGTCTACCTTCCTTCAACCCACTAGTAAGATTAATGGTTTAACAGTATGACAGCATCATGTCGAAAGTCTTACGTTATAGAAATGAACTCTGGGGCTTCACAATCAGTAGAACCATGAATAAATAAAGAGAAATCTCCTAGAGGAACTTGGTGCCTCATTTCTCAGAACCTGTGCAAAACATAGGTGGAGAACAGACTGGGGAGAGTCCCCTCTGCTGCTCCCTATCTAGAAGGGGGTCTTTAAATTCTGCTGCCAAGTCAAGACAAGTGACCCAAAAGCCCTCCACTATCAGGCGTTGCACAGCCAAATAGCCAAGACCTCTAACAAATCTTCAGAAAAGTATCTCACAGCCCCACAAATCCATCAGGAACAGAGCCCACCAGAATCCTACCGCAGAAAACCACATGCAGAGAGAGGAATTGTCGAAGGCCCTAGAAAATACCCAAGGAAGGAATACACAGTGTACTGGGAGCCACACCACCAGCAACACAACAAACCTGAACGTTGCATCCCACTGGAGAGAAGCTCATGCCTTACAAAATACCTCACCGTGCATAGAGAAAAGCCAAAGCAAAGAGGGCCATTA
Organism: Lissotriton helveticus; assembly: GCF_964261635.1. Taxonomy (NCBI): domain Eukaryota; kingdom Metazoa; phylum Chordata; class Amphibia; order Caudata; family Salamandridae; genus Lissotriton; species Lissotriton helveticus. Next base: position 45,952,442 of record NC_136072.1, read on the forward strand.
TGATGTCGGGCGGATCTTTCCCCGCCCGCACGCCATTTACCTCCCCCGCCCTATTACAATGGCGGGGGCGACGATGCCGCCATGGAAAAGCATGAAGTGTTTGGCTTTGGGGGCCCGTTGCAGGGCCACATGGTGTTGGGGGAGTTGGGAGTGCAGTTGGGTGGTACCTATGATACCCCCCTACATTGGCATGCACAAGGTGGCAGGCACCGTGTGGTGCCTGTCTCGTTGTGCAAGCCAATGCACAACATGCATATTTGACATTGTGGCGGGTGCTGCACAAAGCAACGCCAGGGTGGCGGTCGCATCCTAATGGCACAGTGAGACAGCCGCACCTCTGGCACTTCGTACCGTTCACTGTTACGGTGGCGGGCGGACAGTAATAGACCCCATAGAGTGAAAGACCACGGACTGAAAATAGGAACCAGCCAACCCAGACTGCATCAAGCCAAAAACTCAGTGACAATAATATCTGCCTAGAGTATGACTTGGGAGAAGTCATAAAAAATTGATGTAATGCTTTTCCGACCGAATGTTACTGCTAATGTGGTAGAAGGTTTTCATCACCTTCACAACAGAGAGGAACATTTTACAGAATTGTGAGTCCTCTTCCAGGATGGCTGTGGTGGAGAACCTGGTACAAGGTTTCTCTTTGTCACAGTAGATGATTTAGGTGATAATTTATATGTTGGTGGTAAGGATACTCTATTGCCAATATAATGGTCTGTCTGCCCGATTTATATGCGGGCAGACCAGATGTTCTGCTACGGTGATGATTACTTTGGGGTCGATTCACAGAACTAACTTAAGACAAAATCCTAAACTTACTAATTTTGGTATTCACAGAAGTTAGGATTTTGTCTTAAGTTTGTCTTAAGGCAGACTTAAGACAGACTTAAGACAGACTTAAGACAAAATCCTGTCTTAAGTCTGTTTTAAGACAAAATCTTAACTTCTGTGAATACCAAAAGTAGTAAGTTTAGGATTTTGTCTTAAGTTAGTTCTGTGAATCGGACCCTTTGTCTCCGCCACAGCTAAACCTCTCAGATGGCCGGCTGGAGTAAGGGTTGTCGCAGAAATGGCTATATGTCCACCACCTACTCAGAATGGACGGACATATAACCATTTTTTTTACATAAAAATTGTTTTTACAGTCTGTCACCGCCAGGCAAACCTCAGTGGTGAGGGACAGTAAAATGCAATTAATGCTCGCCCTGCCATGGGGGATGACTCCCATAGTGAGACGAACATTACTTTTTCTATTTTCAGAAAGGGAGTGTCTGCGACGACCCTTACTCCATTAGATTTTGCGCTGGCCCTGCCCAGGCATATGAAACCCCATTGGTGTATACATTAGCAGTGGGATGATGCTAAGGCATTTGGGAGTAGGGCCACCATCAAAGTTCGTCACACAAAGGCTTTAATGAATGGAAGTTGACCCGTCACTGCTGTTTGAGGTGCTTTGCAGTGCTTAGTGCCTTTTTACACCGCTTTGAGTTAGTTAGCGGTGCACGAGTAGCCAGCACGAGACCTTATTAAATCTGGGCATCAGTGTGCACTGTTCCTATTATGTTTTCCCATCTCAAGTGCCCAACACTAATGCCCACATGCATCAAAGTGAATTGCATTCGCAAACGGTGCGAATCGCAAAGTTCGTCCGTTTGCGAATGCAATTTCATTTTTTGGGATGCATCATGTTTTTTACTATTTTCGCAATTTAAGGAATCGCAATTATGTTGCGATTTCTTAAATTGCGATTGAATTTTAGAAATCGCAATTTGTGATTTCTTAAATGCAATGCATGAATATATTTTTTTGCGAATTCGCAAATTGGAAGAGGTAAATTACCATGAAGTTGAACTTCATGGTAATTTGCGAGCCCTTTCAAAAATGCACAAAAGTGCATTTTTGAAAGTTTCATTTTACACACACACATGCCCTTGGGGCATGTGTGTGTGAAAAATATTCTTAAAGTTTAATTTCAGGGGTGCAGGGGGGGTCCTTGGGACCCCCCCTGCATCCTTGAAATAGCATTCCCATTTTGCGATTCCTTAATTGCGAATCGCAAAATGAGAATGGCTTCCCATTCATTCCTATGGGCCTCTAGGCCCATAGGAATGAATGGGAAGGGATTCCTTAATTGCGATTCGCAAATTGTGAATCACAATTAAAGAAAATTAGGAAATCGCAAAACAATTGCGATTTCTTAATGCATAGCATTTTGCAATTTCTTAATTGCGATTCCTTAATTTTCGCAAATAAGAAATCGCAAAATGTCACAATGATGCATGTGGCCGAAAGGAAAGAAAAAAAAGAGCTTGCTGCTTCCTCTGAAAAATCCTACCTGTCGCATCGCTGTGTGAAAGCAGCGATGCAACAGTCTTCACTGCGCCCTTCCTTGCGACATGATGGATGCGCCACATTTGATGTGTGGCGCTGCATGTTGCAAGGAGTTACAGATACGTCTGTATTTCTGACGTATCTGGAGGCGCAGTAATGACGCATTGCTAGAGTGTGTAGCAAAAGTGACGCGACTCCAGCAACGGGACATTACACATGGACAAGTCCCATGTGTAATGTGCCTGTGTCAGTCTTATGCCTGCTGTAAGATTTTGACGCAGTGGTGTCCTCGGAGTGGCGCAGTGAAGTCTGATAGATTTCAATGCGCTACTTCTCTACTTTTTTTTTTAGGGGGAATGCCAAGCCTTGCATACATTATACTTGTCGCAGGTATAATGTGGCCCAGGGCTTTACAAAGATGCGTCACTTTGTAAATAGTGCGCAACATGGCACATTTATTACGCTGCCGATGCAAAAAAGTGACGAAACGGCGGCTCAAAAGTATTGTAAGGCCTTATAAATGAGGCCCAGGGTTTGGTACTGGAAGGGTATTTTCTTGGTACAAGTCCTCACCATGGTGCAAAGGGTGTGCATGGCACTAGGCGGCCTTTATAGTGCACCAGCGGAGGGGATGACAGCAGCGGAGGGCCATTTTTATGAATACATATGGCTCTGCTCTGCTTTCTCCTCCCAACTTAATGCAGCAACTTTCATTGCCTCATTGCACTCCTCGGGGTAGATGTATCAAGCCTTTTGCGATTCGCAAAGGCCGAAATTCTGCGAATTTCGGCCGTTGCAAGTCGCAATCGGCTTTTTTGCATTTTTTGAAATGTATGAAAAAATCGCAAAATAAGGAATCGCAAAAATTTGCGATTCCTTACTTTGCTTAAGCATTTAAGGAATTGCAAATTTTGCGATTTCTTAAATGCGATGTAAGAGGCTTTTAGAAATTGCGATTTTGGGTTAAGAAATCGCAAATTACCACTAACTTGTAGTTGGTGGTAATTTGCGATTTCATTTGAAAATGCCCTATTTGGCATTTGTGAAGGTGGCATGTGACGCACATACATGCCCATAGGGCATGTATGTGCGCCATATGCACTCACATGTAAATTTCAGGGGTGCAGCAGGGTGTCTTTGAGACACCCCTGCACCCTTGAAATTATTCCTTAATTGCGAATTAGCAAAATGCGATTCGCAAATTAAGAAATAATGCACAATCATTCCTCTGGGCCTCCTGGCCCATAGGAATGCATGGGAAATTATTCCTTATTTGTGAATTCGCAAAGTGCGAATTCGCAAATAAGGAAGACTAAGAAATCGCAAAAAAATAGCGATTTTTTACATACATTCCATTTTGAGAATTCTAAATAGCGATTCCTTAAAAATCGCTATTTAGAAATCACAAAATGGAATTTTAATACATCTACCCCCTCGTTAAGTTGTTAAGCTAAGCAGATTTGTGGAGAAGTGTGGCTCACTGGTTAGAGGAGGCAGACCCTGATGCAGAGACCAGGGTTCAATTCCCAACGCGGCAGGGTCTTGAGCTCAAAATGTCCACGGACTCGATAATTCTCGCCTCGGTGCCTACTCGAATCATGGGTTCACACTCTGGGCAATAGCTTGCTTAATCTCCACAACGACCCCACTGCGATGGGATGCCTGGTCTTCACCTTGGGGATGCCCAGTAGGGGTTATCTTGCGGGGAAAGCCAGGACGGGTTCCCAAAGCAAGCGCTAAGAGACCTACCGGTGATTTGGCGCTATATAAATCGAAATTAACATAACAAATTAACATAACATTTGAAGAGCGCACAATCGCCCAGGAAGGTTTTCTAGACCCGAGCAGGTGTGAGTCTAGGCACACCTAGGGCCTAGAGGGACTTCTTGAAAAAAGCTAAGTCTTCAGCTTCTTGGAGAATTCAAGAAGTGGGGAGGAGGCTCTTATGTATAGCGGCAGGTTGTTTCGCGCTTTAGGATGTAGGAGAAGGCTTGACCACCGGGAAACAACCTTTACAACGCAACTTTTACAACGCACTACCATTACAACGAAACTTTTACAACGCAAAAACGTTTACAACGCATACCATTAAAACGCATGTTTTTACAACGCAAGTACTTTTACAACGCATGCCATTACAACGTAAGTATTGGTAAGTATATAATTATATTTAATATTTTATATGTTTTTTTTTAAGTTTTCAGTTTTTGGGTAAAGGGGTATTTTTAGGGTTCAGGGTCAGTTTTCAGTTTTTGGGTAAAGGGGTATTTTTAGGGTTCAGGGTCAGTTTTCAGTTTTTGGGTAAAGGGGTATTTTTAGGGTTCAGGGTCAGTTTTCAGTTTTTGGGTAAAGGGGTATTTTTAAGGTTCAGGGTCAGTTTTCAGTTTTTGGGTAAAGGGGTATTTTTAGGGTTCAGGGTCAGTTTTCAGTTTTTGGGTAAAGGGGTATTTTTAGGGTTCAGGGTCAGTTTTTAGTTTTTGGGTAAAGGGGTATTTTTAGGGTTCAGGGGCAGTTTTGGGTTTTTGGGGTACAGGGGTATTTTTAGGGTTCAGGGACAGTTTTGGGTTTTTGGGGTACAGGGGTATTTTTAGGGTTCAGGGACAGTTTGGGGTTTTTGGGGTACAGGGGTATTTTTAGGGTTCTGGGTTAATTTGGGTTTTTTTGGGGTACAGGGGTACAGGGTAAAAAAAAATTAAATTAATTACATTAAATTAAATTAAATTATATTAATTACAATTAATTTAAAATAAAAAAAATATTATATACTTACCAATACTTACGTTGTAATGGTATGCGTTGTAAAGGTATTTGCGTTGTAAAAACATGCGTTGTAATGGTATGCGTTGTAAAAGTTTTTGCGTTGTAAAAAATTCGTTGTAACGGTATGCGTTGTAAAAGTATGCGTTGTAACGTCATACATCCTGACCACCGGATCGGGTTGTCCGTGTGAGTGTGATTTAATCATGGGCGTCCGCAGGGAGGGGCAAGGGGGGGCACTTGCCCCCCCCTGGATCGCCGGTCCATCCGGTGCTGACCCAGTGACAATGTGTAATTATCACTCAGGCAGCGCACGTTGCTGTAAGGGACGCCCATGCGGAAGTGGTCTCTTAAAGTCTTTGATTCTGTTTAAAACATTGAATTGCATAAAATAGCCCTACTAGAAGTGTAAACTACTTTAAAAAGAGAAAAAGGCTTACATGCGCAGATAAAATGTGGAAATACGAATTCCAATGAGCAGGATGTGCGCCAAAGCTGCAGTCCACTTAGTCACCCCTGACAACCACCACACTGCTCTCAGAGTTTTGAAAGTTAGCAGCACACTCCACAAGAACTGCCTCTTGGCGCTTCGGAATCAAACGTACTCAACACACTGCTCTCCTGATCACCTTGCGAGAACCTCTCCTATCGACGATTCAGCTTGAATAGTTAAAAGTAACCAACATCACATATCATGTCTGTGTGAGAGTGTATAGGACTGTGCGTTCACTTTTGGGAGTGTCTGAATCTTAACAAGGGTCTTCTGCCAGTAAACATTTGGTCCAGCATGAAGTTTTACTACGAACGACGTATTAGACAGGAACAAGAAAATTGACATTTTTGGTTAATAAATGAGTGTAAATTGCTGGCCGGTTTCCCTATTAAGGGTTCATTTGTAGGCTATGGGACACCATTTATGTCTTAGTGTGTTGTAGAAAGAGCAAACATGCTGCCTTAAGCCACTTCAGAGAGCTTTGTACTCAATTATTTACAGTGGCGGTAGCAGCTTTTGGGTGTGTATGTGTTTTATTACTATGCTTATATACAGCTACTGGAATTACTAATTGCTGTGTCAGGCATTTAGCTGGTAGTAATGAGGTATTTTATTACACTGATACTATAGCGCTTTGTACACCTCTTACCAAAATCCCAACGTGCTTTGCAGACTTGGTAGTTGTAGGGTTTGTGGTGGAGGGCCCTGGGCCCACATGTGAGGAGCAGCAATGACTGACACAGACACCAGATGAGGGTAGTGGGAATCGCCTCGAGCACGTGCGCTCCGCCCCATTTATTGACAGCGTCATGTGACACCATGACGTCTGTGGTGGGTGGGTGTAAAGTAAGTTACATCACACTGGAACACTAGAACGTGTCCATGCTAGGACACTACATCCCTCCCATTTTTTAATTGCAAGGACCCACATTCAAAAATCAACCTGTGGGGAAACTAACATGTATCAGGGTGTAGTCAAGTGTTCAGCTTCCGCAGTGTCTTTCGATCCGCTGCTGCTTGGAATCACAGATGATGTTCAATCTGTTGCGGTGAACATCAGTTCACAGTGGCACCGGTTTGTGGTGCTCGATGGAAACAGTCTGTTGACGACTCTGCAACCAAATTGTCCTCACAGTCTTTCTTGTGTTGACTTCCGTGGCAACGGGTGCAGTTAGAGTTCTTGTTGTTCGCCGTGAAATGATATTCACATACCGGTCTCGGCCTTGGTTTCACTTGTGGTCTTTGTCTTACTTAGCAAAAGTCAGATCCGTTGCAAGGCATCCCTCTCACTAGGATGACCCCTCTCGTCGGTGTTCCCCTGCCACGGGATATCCTTGAGGTCCTCTTTCTCGGATTCGCGCTGGGCTGGATGTGTCCACATCAGTTGTTCCTGCGCCGCCGTCAGTGGGGGTATGGAAGAGACGATGTGTCTCACCTCAGATTCCGCAGCCTCATCCCAAGGTAGCTGTTGGTTTCTGTCTTTGCTTGCGATGTCTTCACCCTCCCCGGACCTTTCGGATGGGCGTCGGAGGACCGTCTCTCATCGCGGGGACTGCGTCCCGGAGGCCTCTGCCCCTGGGTCACCACGGCTGGCATGTGTCCAGTGTCCGTGTGACCCCAAAGGTGGATGTCACTAACGGTCTCGCTTGCTCCTCTCCGCAGATCCTGGGTGTGCGGAAACATCGTCTGTCAGCTGGTCTTCTTTGCCACTGGTGTTCTTCCGGCCTCGTGTTCCTCGCACCGTTGTCCTGGCACTTGTCGCCTTCCTTCTCTTCGGGAGCGTGAGTGGTCTTCCTGCACTCCTCTCTCTTTCCTTAGTTAGCTCGCTGTGGGGAGGTTGCTTCGCACTGACTTCTTCTTCTACTCTTAACTGTGGCAACAGGCCACATGGATATGCTTCCTTCCTTTTCACGGTGGCAAACGTGCCACTCAGATCTCTCCTTTTCTTGATGGTTGTTGGTGACGTTCGGGGGTCCATGTTTGTAGACCTGTTCATGGTTGAACGTCCTGGACCGGTTGGTGGTCCACTTCTGCCGATGCCTGGCAGGTTGCCTTCGGTCGTCCTGTCGGACTTTGCGCTACAACAGTTCCTGGGGGACCCGTTGTGGGTTAGCACTTGATGGGCGATCATTCTGTGGATCGGCTCCTGGGAGGCGCCATGGATCTGTCGCGGGTCGGCACTTGATGGGCGATCGCTCGCGAAGATTGTTCTGCGCGATGGCGCTGCATGCATTCTTCTTTCTGCTTGCGGTGGCTGTGCGTCGCCACGGGGCGCGTTGTTTGCGCACTTACTGTTCAGGGTTCTGGGACGCCTGCGGCGTGACGTTGGGTACTTGCTGCTTTGGCTGTCGTCGGGTACTTGATGCTTTGGACCGTTGGCGGGAGTAGTTGATGATGCGGTGAGCGCCTGTGGCCACAAGGCGTCGCTGCTCTCTCCGTCCTTTGATCGCGGCAGTCGTTTCCCTGGACGTTCTTTTAGTGCTTGGCAGCCGTTTCCTCCAGACGTCAGTGCTTGGATGCTTCGTGAGGCATTGGTGCCTTTTCCCACGTCGCGTTGGAAGTGGCAGCCGCCGACTCCTTGCTGGTGTGTGTGGGTGTCACTTGCGCTGTTGCGCAGTCACTTGCTGCGGGAGGTTAGATGCTTTCGCTGTTACTTGCGCTGTTGAGAACTTCCTTGCTGCATGAGTTTTCTGGCGTTGTGCAATGCTTGTTTTAGTTCTTCTTCTTTTTTTTTTCTTTTGAAATGCAGGTGCGCTTTGACTTTTGGCCACTGGGTGGCAGTGTTCACTGTGTCAGCAGCCTGCCTTGCTTGATACCTTCTTCCCTGATTGAGCACTCTATTGTCTGTGCTCTCTCGGTGCACAGGGGGGCTGGAGCTGCTGGTAGCAGGGAGCTGGGTGAGTCTCTTTTCTTGGCATATTCTGTGTTTGCTCACAGGGTGGGGGCACATAGGAGTGCCTGTGCGTGCAGAGTTTTTGGTCAGGGGGGGTTTAAATGTTTTGATTCTTGCCGGCACTTTCACTTTCTCCGGTATGTGAGGCTCCTGGCAGCCAGTGTCTCTGTGGCACGGTCGCAGTTCAGTTCAGCGGCGCTGGCCGCTTCCAGGCGCTTTAACATTTGTTCTCCTTTCCATGGAGCCCACGAGGTGAGGTGGAGGCTCCTCTGATCTGCGGCGGCGCTGGCCGCGCGTAGGCGCTTCCTTCTTTCCCCTCCCCGCCCGCTGCAGCCTCGGCAGTCCTCGCGAGGGGGGGGGGGGGGGGGGGGGGGGTGATGAGGCTTCCTCAGGCGGGGAGCGTGTCGCTTTTCCCTGGGCGGGGGTGCTTAAGGCAGGCCGCGGGTAGGCTCCGCCGGCTCTGCTTAATTACCAGCTGCTGCAGGCTCCACTCTCCGGTCTCCCGCCGCAGCAGCCCTTCCTCACACACGCTGCGCGGCGGAGACTTGCCATTAACCTCGCAGGCCGCGGGTAGGCTCCGCTGGTTCTGCAGTGTCTCTCCTCGCGGGGGGGGGCCGTCGGCAGGCCGCGGGTAGGCTCCGCTGGTTCTGCAGTGTCTCTCCTCGCGGGGGGGTGCCGTCGGCAGGCCGCGGGTAGGCTCCGCTGGCGCTGCAGAGTCTTTCCTCGGTGGGGATGCCAGGCCGCGGGTGGGCTCCGCTTGGTCTTGATCACGTCGCGAGGGGGGTCGGGAGGCGGTTAGCTACTCCGCTCCCTCCCCCTCGTTGTTGACGGGTGTTGCGGGTCCGGCCGCGCTTCCTCACACCGCCATTTGTCTCTGTGCCCCGCCGCTTCTAGGCACACACGCGGTGGGGGCGGGGGACGACTCGGGCAGGCCGCGGGTAGGCTCCGCTGGCGCTGCTTATTGCTGGGCACAGTTCATGGCGGGCACTACGCCCCTGGGGCTCACCTTCGGCTGGCGGGCCAGATGCTCCGTCGCGGTCGCGGCGGGTGGGCTCCGCCCGGCCCGAGTACCTCTCCGGTGGGGGTTTTCAGTCACTCGGCCGTCGCAGGTGGGCACTGGGCGGTCCGCTTGTTTTCGGTGGCACTCGTTGGTGGCGGTCGACGCGGGTGGGCTCCGGTCGGCTTGCTGAGGGGCTCCCGGTCACTGCGGTCTCCGACGTGCCCACCGGTCTTCTCGGCGCGTCGTGCCTCGCCACAGTGGATGCCCTCTAGATGGGCAGCTCTCTTTCCCTTTTCCTTTTGACTAGCCGAGGGTAGTGGCACGCATGGGCTGCACTACCGGCCTCGTCGCCATTGTAGGGTTTGTTGTGGAGGGCCCTGGGCCCACATGTGAGGAGCAGTAAATGACCTGACACAGACACCAGATGAGGGTAGTGGGAATGGCCTCGAGCACGTGCGCTCCGCCCCATTTATTGACAGCGTCATGTGACACCATGACGTCTGTGGTGGGTGGGTGTAAAGTAAGTTACATCACACTGGAACACTAGAACGTGTCCATGCTAGGACACTACATCAGTCACTGGTTGCTATTCAGTAGAGCATGGATGAGATTTCTGAGCAGGGAGGCCGTCAACATTCCTTTTACGGATGTCTTTTGTCTCCTTAATTTTCACAATTACAGCAGGCTGTGCTGATCCCCTGCAAGAAGCCCCAGGGAGGGAGATAGAGACAGACCGAGGGAGACAGAGAGAGAGGGAGACAGATAGGGCGGGAGACAGAAGGAGACAGAGAGAGCGAGACAGGTAGGGCGGGAGACAGAGGGAGAGAGGGAGGGAGAGAGGAAGGGAGACAGAGGGAGGGAGACAGAAGGCGCCAGACAGAGGGAGACAGCCAGAGGGAAGAGGGCGGCAGAGGGAGGGAGACAGACAGACAGACAGGGAGACAGATAGAGGGAGGGAGACAGACAGAAGGATGGAGACCGAGAGAGAGGGAAAGAGAGGGAGACGGAGACAGAGGGAGACGGAGACAGAGGGAGACGGAGACAGAGGGAGACAGAGAGAGAGAGGAGACAGAGAGAGAGGAGACAGAGGGAGACAGAGAGAGGGAGGCAGAGGGAGGGCGACAGAGAGAGAGAGAGACAGAGGGAGGGAAACAGAGAGACAGAGGGAGGGAGACAGACAGAGGTAGAGAGACAGACAGAGGGCGACAGACAGAGGTAGGGAGACAGAGGGAGGGAGAGGGAGGGAGACAGAGATAGAGAGAGGGAGAGAGAGAGGGTGGGAGACAGAGATAGAGGGAGGGGAGGGAGAGGGGGAGGGGAAGGGAGAGAGAGAGAAAGAGAGAGCGAGAGAGAGAGAGAGAGAGAGAGAGAGATAGATAGATAGATAGATAGATAGATAGATAGATAGATAGATAGATAGATAGATAGATAGATAGATAGATAGGTATGCCGGGTCTGGTGGCTCTGTGGACGAAGGCATCTGCTGCAGGGGCATGTGTTCAACCTCGTGGTCATAGATTTTTTTGTTGCTTTAGCCCCACCCCTTCCCCCACTGACCCCGCCCCCACCGGTGCAGCCCTCGGCCACAAACCACACTGTAAATGTGGCCCCCGAGAGAAAGTTTGTGAGTACCCATGCTCTAGAACCACATCAACCTGATTTAGAATTTTTTTGTTTTTTTTCTGGCTATTTTTAGTTTTTCCCTCTGTTTTATTGTAGTTGCCAGGTCGTCTGCTGTGGCGCCTCACAAGATTGTTCTCTTCCCCCTATGGGTTTCTTTGATTTTTTTAAGCTCTTTATCTTATTCGTTTTTTTAAAATGTATTTAATACTTGTGCTCAATCATGTCGGAGGATGGGGATGAAGTTAAAATGTTGCCCCCCCTGGAAACATTTCTGCGGACGCCCATGGATTTAATGTGTATGTTAAATTGACAGCTACGGTCAACCTATCGATTCTAAATGCGATGCTGCCAGGGCCAGGCTACAGGAATGGAGTGTTGCTGGTTGGCTGTATTCAATCTGCCAAATTTCTAATTTTTGTTGATTAGGTTGATTTGATTTGATTTGATTTGGCAATTTATAAAGCGCAAACCAATGCCCAAGGGCTTCAAGGTGCTAAATTAGGTACTGGTAGAAGAGAAACCAAGTCATCACAGTGCTCATTCGAGTCAGGCAGCACATTGCCTGATGGTATGAAGGCTCAGCACGCCTCTTATCCTTTTTGTACCTCCAGTTCCAGAGATGTATTCCATGAGCAGTCTAGAGTGGAAAATAAAAAAAGACTAGAAGATGTTAGGGCCCGATTCACAGAACTAACTTAAGACAAAATCCTAAACTTACTACTTTTGGTATTCACAGAAGTTAGGATTTTGTCTTAAGTTTTTCTTAAGGTAGACTTAAGACAGATTTAAGTTAGGATTTTGTCTTAAGTCAGTCTTAAGTTTGTCTTAAAACAAATTTAAGACAAAATCCTAACTTCTGTGAATACCAAAAGTAGTAAGTTTAGGATTTTGTCTTAAGTTAGTTCTGTGAATCGGGCCCTTAGAGAGGAAAGCATTAAGTGAAAGGATGTAACAAATGTTCTTGGCAGCAACAGTCTGTGTGTTTTTATCTAACATGTTCACTCTAGTTTACAAACAGTAGAATGAATACTTCATGCCTAACTACAAGGTGAATTGCCTGCCAAAAACTGTAAACTAATTTCATGGCTTTTCAAAATGGTCGTCGGCCCAGCATTGTGAATGAATGGAAAGGTTTGTTTACTTATTTAAAAAAGGTAAAAGCATGCTTTTTGTTTTGAAAGGTGCAAAAAACAAAATAAAACACAGGTCACGATGCTACCATCAAAAGGATGGAATGAACATTTGTTTCAATCCATGCGTTCATGTGTGCATGGGCAAAGCTGCCAAGTACAGTTGGTTATCAATCAAACAAACACAGCTTTATTTTCATAAAAGAAACCATAAAAGCAAATTAAAGCAAAGATAGTTTGCACAGTCATAATCATAATCATTTAAGAAGATTGGGCTCTAAAAACTGTCAGTAAAATCTAATTATTTTATAGCCATTTTTCCATGAGATGAATCACAGACCATAATAAAACTAGAAATCCTACAGCAAATCGATAAAGAAGTGAGTTGTTGTGAAAACAGCACTGCAGGACGTCATTGATAAAAATGATAGATTAAAACATTTCCGATGGACTGTATAGAAAGTTGAAACAAGCATTGAAAATGCAATAGGTCTCGCCTTTGATTAAGTTAAAGCCATTTGCTTTGCTAATGGTGTTGTAAAGCAAAGCAAATGGCTGTAACTTAATCAAAGGCGAGATCTATTCCATTTTTAATGCTTGTTTACGGCATATTGTTGCATCAACTCAATGGTTCTTTGGCACAAAGTCCTCACTTTCAAGATCAAGGCTGCATAAACAGTAAACAAACATGTAAAAACGTAACAGAGAAGAAATATATATATAAAAAAGTCAGCATTATAACAATATATGTTGCGATAACGGTGTGTTACATGGAACGTCTTCAAATTATTGATTTAAGAATTATCTGCCTCTTACATTTCGCAGGTTTCCAAGCTACCACTTTTAATTCTTCAAAATTACTTTCATCCCCTTTTACTCTTCCCCACACCGTGTCTACAAATTCAATTTCATGGAAAGGTCTGTAGGCACAATTCTTTCAATAAAGAAAATACCCGTGTGGAACACGTGTCAACCTGCTCTTTCAAGAAGCAAGTTTACATCTGTCATAGGTCACGTGGCTCAGGTTTCCTTTTCTTTGACTCGGTGAATTATCCTCTAACTTCAAACTAAATGTCTGTAATTCGTTAATGCGTTGCAGGCACTCAAAGAGAAAAACAACATTAAACATATCCTATAAGGAAACTCACACACAAGATGGCAACAAGGCGTCTGCACAAAGCATTTACGGAAAACACTACGGGCACCCAATTGATAAACTGGGCGGATATGAACTGTAAGTGTAGAGGATGGTAGATGAGCGACTGATTTTTCCTGCCCAGCGCACTTGGAAGCTCCGAGCTTCAGGCTGCAGCCATTGGTTGGCAGAGCCCGCTCGGAGGCATGGTGGCAAAGGACAAGCCGTGAAGAACAAAGCAGGCAGGTGGCTGTTCAACAGCTGACCAACCCGACGGACTGAGCCATGCTCCACATGCAGTGTGCAAACAAGCTGCAGATACTGTGTTCAGAAATCCAACATCACACAGCAAGGGCGGGAACCATTAGTTCTCAAATTAATCTTCAAAGTGTAAGACGTTTGTGCTATTTTTACTGCTTCACGAGCTCTCAAGGCCAATTCTGCACCACACCTGAGCGCGAGAGAAGCGAACGTGACATACTGTGCAGCTCGCAGTGGATAACGTCAAGCAGGTTCTGTTCGTTTTCCCACCAGAAAATCCACAGTTCCTTCCGGTTCGGCTACACCTCCCGACGCCACACACAGAGAAGGTTGGAATGAAGGCACCGGATGAAGATGAGCAGGATGGGGTCATCCAGTGCAGGGGCAGAGATGATGGGCCCACACTCCCCATGGCCTTCAAAACTGTACCTGCGCCACTTGCTCTTAAATGTATGTGTCTGCCTTGTATAGTTGCAGCGCACAGTGAAACTAAAATGTAAATCAAGCACGCGGTAGGAGCGTGTGAGCCAGAGAGGAGACGCCATGCGTGCGCGCACATTAACTGAAAGCTAAATCAACAGTGAAACTAAAAGGTAAATCAAGCACGCGGTGGGAGCGTGTGAGCGCGTGGTGGGAGCGTGTGAACCAGAGAGGAAACGCCATGCAGGCATGCACATGAACTGAAAGCTAAATCAAGCATGCGGTGGGAGCGTGTGAGGCAGAAAGGAGAAGCCATGCGCGTGCTCCTCGCCTGTCCGGGCGCACACATGTTTTGTCTCCCTTCTCGCACCAAACCGACAACAATAGTCTCACCAAGACGTGCAGCGCATGCGCTGCATTGCTAGGCGAGACCTAAAAACATAGGGCCTGATTCACAAAGGGCCTACTTACTCGTGGCGAAGGCCCCGCAGTCTATTCACCTGTGGTGAAGGCTCCGGCGTCGTGGGGGAGTCCCGAAATCATGGCGGAGGCCCTGCAAGTCATGGGGGAGTTTCCGCACTCGGAGCAGAATCTCCATAATGGGAATTCTCATTTCAGAGATTCTGCTCTGAGAGCGGAGACTCCCCCACGACTGCGGGCCCTCTGCCATGAGTGCGGAGGCCCTTTGTGAATCTCACTGCGGAGATTCCGCCCGAGTGCGGAGACTCCAACACGACTGTGGGCTCTTAGCCACAAGTGCAGAGGCCCTTTGTGAATCTCACTGCGGAGATTCTGCCCCGAGTGTGGAGACTCCACCACGACTGTGGGCTCTTCGCCACAAGTGCGGAGAACCTTTGTGAATCTCATTGCGGAGATTCTGCCCCGAATGCGGAGACTCCCCCACAACTAAAGGCCCTCTGCCACCAGCGTGGAGACTACCCAGTGACTGCGGGCCCTCCGCCACGAGTGCAGCGGCCCTTTGTGAATCAGGCCACTTATGTGCTTTGGTTAGATTGATCATCACAGGGGAATGTAATTAGTGCGTTCGATCAATCATTAATTTTAGGTAAAAGTACTAGATGGTAAAAAATGTCTAATCTAAGCCGTGTCAAAAAGAAACTCTGATGACAATTCTGCACGAATCTAAGATGTGGCTGCAGGCTATTAGTGACAAGAATCATCTGGTTTTTGACAAGACTGTATTTCACTAATTACCGGGATTATCTGAGTTCTTTGAGCAACAACAGACATTGTTTCTTTAGTTTGTTTCTACTGATGGAATGGAGAACCAGAGGGTTCGCAAAATATTCAAACTTGGCCCAATTCCAAACAGGACTGTTTAACAAATTTAAACCAAGTGATTGAATGTACCCAAGACCCAAGCTTAATGGGAAATTTAAGCCACGCCGAAGATTTGTTAAAATGCAGCTTCCTGTTATTTACACCCCCCGCCCACCGCTCCTTTTATCCCTACCTTAAATGGCTGTGGCCAGAACCCCCTCATTGATTACATCCATTCCTCCTATAACCCCTGCACTGTGGCGCGATTTACGCCGTGGTTCGAGGGGGGCAGGTTGGGCGTGGCGCTCCGGTACATATGACGGCTCCCGGCCATCATAAATCACAGTGGGCGTGTGCTCATGACGGCCGGGAGCAGTCAGAACTCCGCCCACGGATTAATTCTCCTGCACAGGTGGGGAATTAACCGAGCGTGGGCGGAGCAGTAACGTTCTGACGGCTCCCGGCCATCATGAGCACACATCTACTGTTACTCATAACGGGCGGGAGCCATCATGAGCACCGAACAAGTTAAATTTGGCGATCTGCCTCGGTCCTTATGTTACATATGTCACACCACTGGCCAGACAGACGGTAAACATTGTTTACATCGAATGCGCTACAACGCATTCCATTACAACGCGGTTGTTACAACAACTGAGTTGTTACTACGCGAACCATTACATCACAAGTCGTTTCAACTAATAGCTGTAGCGGGCACGCTGGTGTTGGATTTACAATCCAACACCTTCCCTGCTGTTGCACAAACTGGAGTAGGAATAGTAAATTATACTATTCCTAAGTCCAGTGCGCCCCCTACAGCAAGTCGTTGTAACGACTTGCGATGTAATGGTTCTCGTTGTAACAATGTGGTCGGTGTAACGACAGCGATGTAATGGAATGCTCGAAAAGCGCATTTGTTGTAAAGAGATATATTCAAACAGACACCATAGGAACTGGAGATGTCGCTATACAGTGCTACTGCAGATGAGAGACACCTCCATGTCCCACCTGCGACAGTGTAAGGCGGACCACTTGCAACCAAAAATCACAGATAGCACGTGCGTGTCTGGGCAGCATTAACGCATTCTCCAGAAACGCAAGACTGAGATTCACGCAGCTCAGCTGCTTACACCATGCTTACCGGATCCCAAAGCATATAGGGCAAATGTATTACGGTGCAACTACCTGATGTCAAAGGTGTGCACCGACAGGTTTAGGCAAGCTCTCGACCAAACGCGGTTTCTAGAGAGCGAGGACTGCCAATGATGAAGCATGACACCTGGTGGTGTGTGCGGGCAGTCTTTCACATTTTTTGAAGATGCCCAGTACCCCACTAATTAGTGCTTAGTGCTTGTCAAAACTCGGTCACTTTTCTTAAAACGATTATTCATTCCGGGTAGCTTCTTTTTGTGTGTGCATAGTAGGTTTGGAGACCAGCTCACCCTGAATAGCCTGTAGCCTCTAGGTCCCTCCCCTGGAAAGCCCCTGGGTGTTGAGTGTCGATACTGTCTGGGACTCTCCAATTTCTGGGATAGTGCAGTTCAGACACTAACTGATATCATTAGCACACTGATCCCTAAAGACCCTGCCCTCTGTTTACCAAGTCCTTCGAATTGTACGAAAAAGACTAAGGCCATATTTAAGACCCAGTTTGTGTCGTTCTTTCACCACGCAACTTGGTGCAAGAGTGACGCCAACCATAAGTCATTTTTTTTAGCCACACAAAGCCACTTTACGTGGCTAAGAGTGACTTCAAAAATACGGAGTAACGCAATGCAGTGCATTTCTCTCTGCGTTGCATTACACTGCTCTGGGTATGCATTCCACGGGTGTTGTGTGGGTGTTCCCGCGCAACTCCCATGTTTCTTTTTACACATTCCAAGATTTACAAGAGCTTGTAAGCCTGGGAATGTGCTAAAAAGATACTCCGATCCAGGTGAGGCACAACAAGAAGAAATATCTTTATTTCTCCTCGTTTTTTTCCTCTTTCTATGTATGCTGCATTCTGCGGAACACAAGCAAAGTGGAAAAAGCTTGCCAGGATTGTTTTTGTGCTGGAAGGCACACTAACAATCCTGCCTACAACACAGGCACCCTTGCACCATGGTGCAAGGGTGACTGCATTGGCTTCCAAAACAAAGTCAGCGCAAGGGAAAAGGACAGGAATGCGCTGTATTGGATAAATACCATTACCACAAATGGGGTAACCCTATAAAGTCAAAAGGACCTGGGTATCGTTTAGTACAGAAAAACAGTGGTCCTAGACTAATGTAACTTGAAACTCCAAAAACTTTTCATAGTTATACTTGTTTTAGCACATGAAATCAAGGGCATAAATAGAGAATTTAAAGGCCACTTCCAAAGAAGGTTGACAACCCGAGTTTAATCATTCAACCATTAAGTTATTAGTAGAAACAAAATTTGGTTATATTCTGATATACAATGTTATATCCACACGGTTATTACCAGAGAGAGGGAGATACGTGAAAAGTAGTGCTCAGGTGAAAGGATAAATGGAAAAGAAAAAACAAACAACAATGATAGTAACGTAGGGGATCCTTTAAATATTTACAAGAAATACGAGGGGAGCCAACATGAGTTGTGAAGGTCTCCCTTGAGAAAGAATCAGGCCTACCCAAATATACACAGTTGAATAAAATCATTTTGACTGTTATTCTTCACAGTGGAAGACACGCCGCTGAGGATCTTAATTACCATTTTACAATAGGGTCGAAACGTCGACGCCCCCGAATAGGCCTACACCCAACGTCTGCCCCCCACACCTGTTGCACTGATGATGGCCATACCTAAAAGGGGAAGTATTTCAATAAAACAGGCCATGTCTCTATGCAGACGCCATGTGACTGACTATACAAGAATATAGCTACGTATTCACAGGTGTAAACCGTGTTTAAACATGGCTTTTCAATGTTCCAAGCCCCCACACAAATATTGACCCACAGCAGAGTACGCAAAAGAACAGAGAAAGCAGCCTACCAGAAAGAAGAGCAGATACCCAAAGAAGAAAAAAATCTTCAAAAGAACCTCAAAACAGTCTCAGATTTAAAATTTGTTGCATTATTGTAATTGTAATTGCATTTATAAGTGCTTACTACCCCTGACGAGGCATCAAAGTGCTTTTCGGCAACTGGCACGCTGCTCCAGAACCCCAAAAGGATTAGTGGTGAATGATTAAACTCGGGTTGTCAACCTTCTTTGGAAGTGGCCTTTAAATTCTCTATTTGTGCCTTTGATTTCATGTGCTAAAACAAGTATAACTATGAAAAGTTTTTGGAGTTTCAAGTTACATTAGTCTAGGACCACTGTTTTTCTGTATTGGATAAATACGGCACATTCCTGCCTGTTCCCTGGGACGCAGGAACGTGCTGCAAGGTGAATTGCTGAGCTGCCCAGCACCACCAAACTCACAAATCTGACCACTAACACCTGTTGGGTTTTGTAGACCTAGCTTTAGTGCAGAGCTGCGGTTGCTCCATGCCCTTCGCACAGGCGAGGCGACCAAACATAGTATAGATGCCTGGAATGGATACTTGAGTATTAAAGGTTATCTGGTTCACTAATAATAATAAATAATAACCTTGTATTTGTAAAGCGCACAGCTACCTCCGAAGTGGTTTCCCGGCGCTGGCGGCGCTCGGGAAGATTAAGCGAGCTATTGGCCAGAGTCACATGGTGCTGGGCGGACCTGCCGCCGGCGATCGAACCGTGAACCCAGTGGTCCGGAGTCAGGCACCCTGGCCGCTGCGCCACACCTCTTCCACATGCACAGGATAAAAGGCTATGAACTCAAAGGTCCATGTACACCGCGTGCAAACTGCAGGGGTATCATGACCTCTTATGTGGCGGGGGATCATTTCGGTCGGTAGACCCTCCCGCTCACCCCTTATGACGTTTCGCAACCTGATTGGATGGCTTGTACTGGTAGGCACACTTCAGCTAAGACTTGGCTCTGAGAGCATCCTGGTTGTTCAAGGAGGACGTGCACATGTTTTTTCTTCTACCTTTTTGTACCCCACCTCTGGTAGGCTGGTTAATGGTAGACCAGAAGAGGCCTGTGCCCGTCAACTATATAACAAGCTCAAGTTCATTGCTGGAAGCCCATGAAAATTAAATATAAAAAAAATGACTCTGTGACAATCTGGTTATGTGGATAATTCATAACCAGGTAGCAGGCAGTAAAGGGAAACTTTATAGTTCTTTGAAAAAACATACAGTAAAAGATAAATCTGTTTGCAGCGTAGTAAGCGGCTGGTTGCTTACACGTCTCTTAGTGACTTTGAGGGTGTGCCAGGGCAGCAAATACACAGCAGAGGCAATAAACGAAGGGCGCTGTAACCCCAGACCATACCACTTTATGAGCAAGGAAAACACATTGGATTTTTTTCCATAGGAGGGTTAAGCGGCCCCCATCCTAAAAGCCAAGCCAGGTTGTCTCAAGTTGACTCAAGTGTCCGAGGAAGGTAAACACACACACATCTAATTAATATTGACCAAGGAACCATTGTAATAGGTTTGTCGGATGTGGCAGTGTAGAGCATTGACTGTGTCGGTGAGTGCTATATGACAAATTGTGCATATTGCTTATGGTTATATTATTCTTGGTATAACGTGTATATAGGTCACTGCATGAATAAGTACATTTCATCATAACTATTTATCTATAATTGCTTCACTAATGAATTAACAAAAATAAATAAAATCTCAATTTTACAAACAAATGAAATAGCTAAAAGTACAGCAACACTTGAAAGGCTGAGTTTATTAAATACAACTTAAATCTACATAGACCTTCCTTATACATATATACCTTCCATGTACTTATGTATCTTTCTATTCATTACTTTGCTTTTAATTCAGCATCTCCAATGCACTACCCTATATCTTGCCCTATACCTCTCTCAATATAAACTCTACCTCCACTCAGACCCATCCCAAACCCCATTCTACTACTATGATCCCCAAAATAACCCTTGTAGACTCTTCTCTCATCTACCCCTCCTTGCATCATCTCAAACCTCTTTTACTATTCAGATCTCATAAGCAAGCCTTTCTAAACCCTCCCCTCAGACTCTTCCTCCTCCACCTCCCCTTATTCTAACCCTGGGCGAAGGACCTCACTACGCCTACGGAGTGGGCGTAGTGTTGCCTACTTTGCCCTTTGCAAAGTAGGCGTAGCAGGCAACACTACGCCCACCCCGTGGGCGTAGCGAAGTTGCCCGCCCCCTGCCTCCCACCCGCCCTCCCTACATACCTAATTTTTGTAAATGTTGAAATAAAAGTAAATAAAAAGGCACTTACCTTGTTCGCTGCGTCCCGGGGCTCCCTCTGCTTGTTCGCGCCGCCGTCGCCGCCGTCTTGGATACCAATGCGCATGTGCGGCCACCCGCGCATGCGCATTTCTCGTGAGAAATGCGCATGCGCGGGCGGCCGCACATGCGCATTGGTATCCAAGATGGCGGCGATGGCGGCGATGGCGGCGACGGCGGCGCGAACGAGCAGAGGGAGCCCCGGGACGCAGCGGACAAGGTAAGTGCCTTTTTATTTACTTTTATTTCAACATTTACAAAAATTAGGTATGTAGGGGAGGGGGGCAGGCGGCGCGTAGTGGGGCTACGCGAAGTGCGTAGGTGGGCGTAGTTTCTCGTCCACTTTGCGTAGCTTCGCGTAGCCCCACTACGCATACTACACCCAGGGTTACTTTATTCATCCCAAAACTCCTCCTACTGCTATAATCTCCAAAAAACATGTTCAAGACCCTTCCCTCTTCTAACCCTCTACAATCCTTTTCAATCCGACTAACTTACATGCCCATAGCTCAAATTAATTTCATATTTCACTATACTAATTCCCCACTAATCCTGTTTGGGTTCCGGAGTAGCATGCTACGTATAACGAAAATCACTTTAACACCTCCTCAGGGGTAGAAAGCCCTATATAAATGCAAACCCTTCACTCTATTCCTCCACTTTTTTTTCAAACAAAATAACAAACTCACATGCCTACCGCTCAAATTATTTTTCATACCTCCCTATACTCATTCACCACTAATCTTTTTGGGGTTCTGAAGTACTCTGCTGTGGGACACTATTTGTGTGGGGGCTTGGAACATTGGAAAGCCATGTTAAAACACGGTTTGCACCTGTGATTACGTAGCTATATTCTTGTATAGTCAGTGACATGGCGTTCTGCATAGAGACATGGCCTTTTTTATTGAAATACTTCCCCTTTTAGGTATGGCCTAGAGCATTAACTGACTAAACAACCTCATACTCAAATGCATGCATCTATACATCCTCGGGCTTACGGTTAGCCCTCTTCATCCGTGTCATTCACAATTTGCCTCCTCTGGAATAGCGGGACTACGCGGAGGTCCACGGAGTTGAGAACAAACTCCATGGAACTCCTCTCCACCACCCCCCTATTAAAAATTATTAATAGTTTATTAACCCGTTGCATGCTCGTGACGGAACCGTTCCGCCACGAGCCTCGGGTGGGCTGTGCTAGTGACGGAACAGTTCCGTCACGGCCCGCTTGCCGTGCCTGCGCGGCGCGAATTGCGCGCCTGCGCTGAGCGTTCTGATGAGCGGGTAGGGCCGTGACGGAACCGTTCCGTTACAAGCACAGCCTACCCGAGGCTCGTGACGGAGCGGTTCCGTCATGAGTACGGAAGTGCCGCGCGCCCCCGCTTCCCCCTTAGCGCTGCGGCGGAATAGCCGCCGCAGCTAAAGGGTTAAAATCAAAAAAATAAACACTTACCTGTACTGCCGGCGTCCCCGGGCTGTCCTCCTCTTCCTGACCATCTCTCTCCTACTTGGGTCGATCATCTTGGGAAAACTGCCCGTGCGTGGTGGGCTGCGCACTTAAGTTTAAAGTGCGCATGTCACTTTGACCGAGTGTCTTGCAACATCCAGCCAAACACGTGCATTTTAAACGCCTCTAACCCAGCTTAGACAGTTGAGTTGAGAGCAAGCACACGTCTCCAGTACCCTTAAGACTGCTGAAAGAGGTCGCTCTCTCCAATCCTGGTGCTTCTCTCATGCTGGTTAACAGCATGAAAACAGCACCAGGATTGGTTAGTGGAGTTAGCTGGGGCCCGCGTTGGAGCCTGGAGGACAGAAGAACATAAGACCGAAGCAAGGAGAGTACCGTGCAGAAAGCAAACAAGGCAAGTGACTATTTCTTTTATTTATTTTAGTGTATAGGAGCCTTACATGCATGCACCCAACCACTGTCCGTTTGCCCCCACCACTCTCCGCAGTTGCCAGCTGCCACTGCTCACCACAGTATTTGGCATTTGGCATGGGCAGTTCGTCAGCCCATATCCACCATTCCCTCTCTTCACTCTGAGAGATGGCATTTTGCTTGTGCACATGTGCACTTCAGCCTAACAAGTAGTCCAGTTGAGTGCCAAGACTGGAGGGCTAATCTCTGCTTTCATTCCATGTTTTGGACTTTATTTATGCTATGGGTAATTCTTTACATGCTTTTTTTGAAAGCATATCAAACACACCTTTAGACGCTGGCATTTTTACTGTTTTATTACTTTAAAACTTTTTTGCCAATTGGAAATGTTTGCAAAAAACAAAATGTCAGTGTCGCTACGGCCAGGCCTATTGGCTTTGCCAATGTTTGCTTTATCATGTGGTTGCTTGATCTTATTCTTAGTCAACTTGTGTTCGGTCCATTTCACGAAATAAAATCTATAGAATTGAGTGGCAGGATCTGTGTTCGTTTTTACCTTTAAAAATAAGATGGAAGGCTGTTGGGCTGATGTTACTTTGCCCACATTACAATAAAGTGTTATCATGATTACCAGGGAAGATGCCAGGAGCAGCGACCATGTTGAAAGCTGGTGGTTCCCTTTGTCCGTTCTTGGGCTAGCAGCCTGTGGCTAGGAGCCTGCCGACGCCGGGTGGAAGTTCGGAACTTGTGAAGTGCCAAAAGGTGCATTTCTAAGCACTAGCTCGAGGGCGAAAGAAAGAACAAGTTGTAGATAGCGTCAACAGTAGAAATTTCCCTATGTATGTAGTTACAGCAGTTTTTTTAGGACAAGACTAAAACATGTCCTCTTGTGTATCTAGTGGGAAGGCAACACGCCCACCCCACCACTTTGTTGCACCCCTCTGATGATTGCTAACTCACTGTCCTTTGCAACTTTGTTGAGTACTTCCCTCTATAGCACTACTTCTTCTTTATCATTTATAGACAACTTCTCCTGAGAGTAAGGAGTAGTGGTTAGCAAGCCAATGTAGACCAAAGTAAGCCAAGGTAGTGGTTAGTAAACCAAGGTGGACCAAAGTAAGCCAAAGGTAGTGGTTAGTAAGCCAAGGTTGATTACGGTGGGCCAAGGTGGACCAAAGTAAGCCAAAGGTAGTGGTTAGTAAGCCAAGGTTGATTACGGTGGGCCAAGGTGGACCAAAGTAAGCCAAAGGTAGTGGTTAGTAAGCCAAGGTTGATTACGGTGGGCCAAGGTGGACCAAAGTAACCCAAAGGCAGTGGTTAATAAGCCAAGGTTGATTAAAGTAAGCCACGGTAGTGGTTAGTAAAACAAGGTTGACCAAAGTAAGCCAAGGTAGTGGTTAGTAAAACAAGGTTGACCAAAGTAAGCCACGGCAGTGGTTAGTAAGTCAAGGTGGCTCAAGTAAGCTAAGCTAGTGGCTAGTAATCCAAGATCTGCCATCTTATTGTGTTTGCTTTGTTCGCCCTACGTGACCGAGATGCGGGTCCCGTGCTCACTTTGCCTCTGGATTCAAGCTATCCTGGCTGATGAGGAGTGAAACTCGGAAACCGGTAACATGATGCTTGTTTCCGATCCAGGGAGGATCTGGCCTGGCAGTTCAGGCTGGACTGTTTCCATGAGGCACAGGGTCAAGACTGATTTGCATATGGCTGGGTCTAAACTGGGGTGGCTTAGTGAGCAGAAGAAGGATCTGTGACTGGGGGTGAGTGTCTGATAAGTTTCAGCGCTCCATCCATCATCCTATTGTTTTTGCTATTTAAGAAACTACTTGTGCAAAAGAAACAATTGATGATGGAATGCTGGACAATGCAAACATTCACCCCAATCACAAGGATCTGGGTTTAATCCATCATTCTTTTGCTGTTCCTTATGGGAACAGTCCAGCCGGAACTGCCAAGCCAGGTCCTCCCTGGACTTGAAACAAGCATCCTGGGACCGCTTTCAGGGCATCACCCTTCCTCAGCCAGATCTAGATTTAATCCAGTGGTGTAGTGAGCACGGGACCCATGTCGGGCATACCCTTCCCACTTAGGGCAACAAATGCAAAAGAAACAATTGATGGATGGAATACTGGACAATGCAAACATTCACCCCCAGTCACAAGGTTCTGGGTTTAATCCATCATTCATTCACTTAAGAAACTACAGCACAGTGTTTTCTTCGTTTAATCCACACAATACTCAGATATTCATTCCTTTCTAGAATTGATTTCATCCCATCTTGTGCAAAACCTCAATGTTCATGCCTGAATTTCACATACGTATACAAACAAAAACAAGACCTGGAATCCTATTTCTTTGAAACAAGTAACCACACTATATACTTTTTGTGGTTGGGTTATTTATTTACCCTATTTTTTCTACTTTTGTTTCTTATTTTGATAAGGAAATTCTCTCCTTTCTAGGACAACACATATATCAAAAACACAATTTCTACAACATTAAACATTAATGACACTACCATTTTTTGACATACACATTTATGACATTTTGCTATCATCATTGATAGCCCATATGTCAAGGACTGAAAAACAATTATGACGTCCTACAAATATATATCACATATATATATCCACATATACAAACATATGCCTCATCCCGCTCTGGCTTATATGTGTGTACAAAAATTCACTTTTCCTGGTTTATAATTAAACTATTTGACATCATAGAATGGTGATGCCTTGATTATGCCGACATGTTTCTAGCCTTGCTGTTTTCTTTGCGGGCTTTCATCAGGGCTCCTTAGTGACAACATATTGGACATATCTTTGGTTTTTATCTTTTTGGCAATCCTATGACACCTCACAGCTTCAATTATAGGCAGCAAGATGCACCGCTTGTTTCCTTAATGTAATGGCTTAAGGCTTATGTTGCAAAGAATTTCACTTGTGCGCTCTGTTAGCTCGTCGAGTCTGAATAATTCTTTCGGTAGGGGAGATTTACTGCTCCATATTGTTCTTATCCTCCACTCCTTAGACCCACATTATCTGTCCTACTGGATTCACTTCTCATGCGGTCGCTTCCATGGTGGGATTATTACTTTTGCCTCCAAGTGTTAAATTTCAGATGCAGCTGTTTGGATCTATAGCAGGTTATGTTATCAAGGAAAGGCTCAAACAATAGTATATACCAGTGGCAGCTTCTACAGAAAGGAGTTGATGAGTCGGGCGGAGGGAGGATTCATTAAACAATAAAACCACTTACTGATTACGGAGGCAGTTTCTCCTCCATCCTCTTCTTTTCCTGGCTCCTGGCTGCACACAGGCTCCCCTAAGCCAATCATGACATTGATGTCACCAGCATGACAGCAGCATTGTGATTGGTCTGAGGGCCTGTTTGACCGCTCAGACAGTGCCTGGGAGCTTTGGGACTGTACTCCACTCCACCTAGCAGAAATTCTAAGTGCGCATGACTGTTTGGCCGGTCATGCTCATTTATGGTGCACAAACCACTCCTCCTACCCAGGCCCGCCCCACGCTAACAAAGCCCTGGAGCTGGAAAGAAAAATAAAAGGATAACAACGTTGTTTTTATCATTTTATTTTCCATTTTTCCACTGCTCCGAGAGCAGTGGGGCAACGCTCCACCGCCTTAGCGGAGGAGCCACTTCTGGTATATACTTATGGTCCTGGAACCTCTCTGTGATAGTCCAGTGCTTACAATTATGCCGCTCATTTTCCCATTAAAAAATAGAAGAGTCTTTCTTTAAGGAGAGATTTTGTTTTCCTAGTGGCTCAGCTGTCCAGTGAGGCTGCTAGCCCTAGGTGACATATTGTTGTTTTTATGTATGCTATCCTGGGTATTTTAAAATGATTACTGGTTTGTAGTATTTCTTCCAAAGCAGTCCTACATGGACCCAGTTCCTCTGTAAATGGCAATATCCGCCAATATAACAGACGCCTTAATTTTGCAAGGTACGCGGTTGTGCCAATGAACACAGTCGTCATTCATCGGTAAGCGAAGATCGCTTTGCGGCAAATTCATTAAGGACCTTAAAAATGTATTTTCAACCATAGCTAAACTGGCAGTTTTTTTATAGCCCACAGCTCAGCGCTGTAAAGTGCAGAGCTCTTATCTTATAGACTTCCATTGCAGGGGAGATAGAAGACGCCTGATGTTGAAGTTGTAGAACACTCTTATCAGTGCTTAATTTGTGCCAGGGATTTCCGGTGCTCAGCACAGGCACCTAATTGTTAGCACTCTAGTGACAGCCCACCACATGGTGGCGTTGTCTTTTTTTTAATTTTGAGATGAACACAGCAACCGTGTTTATTAAGTCAATATACACTGAAAACTAATAAAACCAGCCTCTCATGCCATTATTATAGCATTGTGTGGCTGGAAACTGTCTGCATTGGCAAACTTGTAGGATGTTGATGCTTAGGTGTTATGTTGCTACTGTCAATGGCAGCTCTTGCAGGGGCAATGCATGGTGCAGGCTGCAGTAGCCTTCCAAGAAGGGCCCTGGCACTTAGGTCCAGATGTAGGTAAATCTGATTTACCGACTCTAGAATACCGAATTTTACCGATTCGGTATTCTAGAGTCGGTAAATCAGATGTAGGTAAAAATTCGGTAATTTTTACAGAATCTGTATGATTCGGTAATTACCGAATCGGTAATTACCGAATCGGTATTTACCGATTCGGTAATTGCCATTGATTCCTATGGGCCTACAGGCCCATAGGAATCAAGGTCAATTACCGAATCGGTAAATACCGATTCGGTAAAATTACTGATTTTGCAAGGGGAACAGGGTGTCACTTTGACACCCTGTAGCACCCCTGATTTTGGCTTGTGTGCCATGTGACACACATACATGCCCTTAGGGCATGTATGTGTGCCACATGGCACAGGTGTACATGCACAGATGTGCATGTACACAGGAATTCGGTATTTACCATGCAATTGTATTACATGGTAAATAACGAATCGGTAATGGCCTATGGCACTGTTTGAAGTGCCACCTACATCTGGCTTTACCGATTCGGTAAATCTACAGATTCGGTATTTTACCGAATCGGTAAATTTACCGAATCGGTAAATTTGAAGGCCCCTACATCTCCATTTGGAGATACCGGTCGGTAACGGCCGAAATCGGCCGTTACCGACCTACATCTGGCCCCTGATCTTTTACAAATTAAGTACTGAATTAATAGCGAGTGGCCACTTCATATCACTAGTCGATCTTACACCCAAAAATTCAAAGTCTGCGACCCCCCTCTAACTTTTCATCTTCAACTTTAAGAATATCCTTCTGGATTTTTTAGGGGATAACTAACACATATTTTTTTTTTTTTTTTTTTTTTGAAGACCTTTATTGATAGCATAGCCGTACATCAACATAGACATTTCGTGCAGTTCCACATTAGTTGGCGAATACGTCTGAAGGACCAGGTGGTCTATACTCAGGGAACACCATACACAGCCAGAATGCCGGCATCCCGGAGGCCCGGCGGCGAAATGCAGTGGAATCTAGGCAACATCTACTATGCATAATGCCCACTGTAAGCCTTAAGTATTATTATATAACCGTCGGCCGTCTCAATCACAGTCAGAGCATGTCGGTCTTATAACATATGAACAAGAAAAGTAAACTACCCTCAAAAACCCCCCCCCCAACTTCCCCCCGTTTGCTGTCGAGTGTATACGTGGAAACCAAACCAATCTCCCATTACTAACACCCCTGGGTGCGCCCCCCGAGTGTGCTGTACTATCCCTCCACCCGTGCCGCCCCGTACCCCAAATCCCTCCCTGCCAACCTCCCCTGAAGAGCATTCACCCACTCTGCCCCACCTTCTCACAAACTCCAAACGCTACTCCACCCCCCGGGGTGAGGCTTCCAAACCCAAACCACAGTCCACCCCCCCGATCCTGAAGCTCACCACTCTCAGAAGAGTCAGAGCCTCCCTCCTCCCCCCTGCTCAGGTGTTCCTTGTAAAGGTCCCAGAAGTTTTTCGGCCTACTTCTTGGTGGCAGCAAGTCACTGTACAATTCCGTTTGGGTACAACAGTATTGTAAGTCCCTAAGCCACCTCGTTTTGGCAGGTAGTGGCCCGCGCATCCAGCAGGAAGCGACCACTCTCCTGGCCAACAGCAACGCCATGGCCACAGGCTTGCGCAGTGAGGGGGCTAGCGGTTTGGAGAAACCAAGGAGTGCAAGTGCCGGAGATCTCTGCAGCGGCTCCCCCAGAATCCGGTCGAGCTCCGAAAATACCTCCTCCCAGAAGGACCGAACCCCAGGGCAGAGCCAAGCCAGATGGAAGAAATCTGCGACCTGAGCGCCGCAACGCTCACACTCCGCGGAAGCGCGAAGACCGTAACGCTGCAGCCGCTCGGGGGTGTAATACACCCGCTGCAAGTACTTAAAGTGCACCAGCCGGTGCCTGCCGTTTAGAGAAATTCTTCGAGTGCTGGAGCAGCAGTATCGCCACATCGCGTCATCTATGGGAGCCTGGAGATCCTGTTCCCACGCCACCCTAGCTTTAGAGGATGGTAGCGTCTGATGTGACACCCCCAACTTGTTAACCTGTGAAACCAGTTTGGTAGGCGCTTTAGTCTTAATAATATACGTCAGTTCAGGGATTTCCTCCGGTTCCTCCAGTGCAGGTCCCAGAACCTCCCGGAAAGCTGAGCGGAGTCTATGGAACTGGAATTTTTGTAGCAGGGAGGGGCCCGTAGTAGTGAGGGGGAGTTGTTCCCAGGTTTTTAGTGTGCCCTCCAAGAACAAGTCCTCCATTTTTACTATGCCTAGGGTTCGCAGGGCCTCTATCACGCCTTTCTCATTGAGCGGGTCCAGCCAGAGGGCCCAGGCCACAGGCATCAGCGGGGAATACATCAGTTCACAGCCTCGTGCTCTTGCCAGAGCGCGCCAGGCGTGGTTGGTCGCCTTGAGTGAGTCCATCCGCCCGACGGAGCGGTCCGTAGGAAGGCAGATCGTCGCAGGCAGGGGGAGCGGATCGGCAAACAGCCTCTCTAGTATGAGATGTGGCGTGCGTGCGTCACCGTGGATCCAGGAGTGTAAGTGTGTCGCCTGTGCCACTCGATAGTAGCGTTCCAGATCTGGGGCCCCCAAACCCCCCATCTCACACGGGAGAGTCAGGGTCGCCCATTTGACTCGGGGTTGTTTCCCCCCCCAGGCCAGTCTGATCAAGGCCTGCGTGAGTCGTCTGAAGAACTCCCTCGATAGGACCACCGGAATGTTAATGAAGAGAAAGAGGAATCGGGGCAGCACTATCATCTTCATGATGGCAATCCTGCCAAGTAACGAAAGAGGGAGTTTGATCCAGGCCTCTATGTCGTCTGTCAGTTTACTAAATGCAATTCCATAGTTGTCCCGGATCAGAATCTCTGGGTCAGTGTGCAGGCGTATGCCCAAATATCTGACCGAGTCGTCTGTCCACTGCAGAGGGTATTCCATGTCAAAGGGCCGTGTCACTGGAGTCAGGGGGAAGGCTATAGACTTGTCCCAGTTCACCTGGAGTCCAGAAAGCGAACCGAAGCGGACTACTTCTCTGAGAATCGGCGATAGATTGGTCTCTGGATCACGGACGTAAAGCAATGTGTCGTCTGCGTATGTTGAGATACCTATTTTATAGGTGGGGAAGCTGATACCTTCAAGGCTGTGGTATTCACGCATGGCACAGGCTAGCGGCTCCGCTACCAGCGCATAGAGCAGAGGTGACAGGGGGCACCCCTGTCGTGTCCCACTGCTGATGTATATCGGCTCCGACACCCTATCTCCCAGCCGCAGCCGAGCCGAGGGGCGATGGTACAGTGCCCCTATCATCTGCAAGAACGGTTCTCCCAGGCCCAGTTTCCGCAGCACTCTAACCATGAACGGCCATTCGACAGAGTCGAACGCCTTTTCCATGTCCAGGAAAAGTGCCAGCGCGCGGTTTTCCTGTTTAACATGTTGCACCGTGCCCAGCACTGTGCGGATGTTATAGGTTAAGTTCCTGCTTGGGACAAATCCAGATTGCTCCGGCGCTACCAGCTCAGGGACCAGCAAAGCCAGTCTATTGGCCAGTATTTTGGCATATAATTTTGCATCTACGTTCAGTAAGCTGAGTGGCCTGTACGAGCCGCAGCGGTCTAGGGGTTTCCCCGGTTTCGGGATCGTTATCAGCAGGGCTTCCCTCATGGAGAGGGGCATCTCACCATTCTCGGAAACAGTGTCAAAGAGGGTAACCAGGTGCGGAAGCAGAAGATCCTTGAAGGCTTTGTAAAAGCCCACAGTAAGACCGTCGGAACCCGGGGCACTGCCCGTCTTCATGCCTCCCAGGGCCTCTAATATTTCGTCTTCGTGGAATGGGGCCGTCAGAAATTCCCTATCTGAATTCTTGAGGAATGACATGGAAATGTGATCCAGGTAATCGTCTATTTCAGCTACCGCCCCCCCTGCTTTGGAACGATAGAGTTCCGCATAATAGCACCTGAAGGTCTCCAGTATTTGACCCTCCTCAGCCACTCCATCTCCCTCCGGAGTCTGCAGTTCGTCTATCACCAAAGGTCTCCGGGAGCCCTTGACCATACGAGCTAGTAACGCCCCTGGTCTTTCCCCTTCGCCATATGCCCGAGCTGTGGCGAACTTGCCCATGTAAAGAACTTCTCTGTCCGCCAGCGTGTTATATGCCGACAGCAGTTGCGTCAGCGCTGAACCATCATCGCCACCGGGAGCCGCCAGCTCGCGGTTTTCTAGGTCTGCCAATTTCGTTTCCAAGTTGGAAAGGTCTCTCCTAATGGAGCGCAGCACACTAGAGTGTTTGGACATGGCCATTCCCCTGATGTACACTTTAAAAGCCTCCCAGACCGTAAAGAAGTCGTCTACCGAGCTAATATTAGAAGCGAAGTAATGCTCTATGTCCTCCGCCAATTCCCCGCGGAAGGCATCGTCCAGTAACGCGAAGGGGGGGAACCGCCAGGTATAGGGCGGAATCCCCCTCCTAGTGGTAGAAAGGTGAAGCAGCACAGGGGAGTGGTCAGAGAGGGTGCGTGGAAGAACCTCACAGGAGCTGACATCACTAAGGATCGGTGGGGAGGCCAGCCAGTAGTCTATCCTCGTATGTATGTTGTGGTATGCCGAGTAGTGTGTGTACCCTCCCTGCGTGGGGTGCTTGTCCCTCCAGACATCCAGCAGATTCAATTTGGTCATCTCCGCTTTCATATAGGCCGCAGATGCGACCGGTCTCCGGGCTGGGCCCGCGGAACGGTCCCTAGTAGGGTCAAACACGAAGTTGAAGTCCCCTCCCCACAACATTCTCGGTTGAGCGTGTGATCTGCATACCGCTGACAGGGTCGCGTAAAATTCCGGACTATCATAATTGGGGCCATAGACATTCACTAACAACAGGTCTAGTCCTCTCCCCACACATCGAGCAAGGACATATCTACCCTCCAAATCCACCTGAACCGGGGTCAACTTCAGTCTCGAGGAGGGGTTGGCCCACGTAAGCACCCCACGGGCGTGGGTAGTGAATCCCGCTGCCACAATATTACCCACCAACCCTCTAGTTTGCAGCATCTTACTGTTGGTAGGCAGGTGGGTCTCCTGCAATAGGGCCACGTCCACGTGATGCCTGTGGAGATAGCTAAGGACCTTTCGCACCTTACGATAGTCATTCAATCCACGCACATTCCAGGTCAGGAGCTTTAGTGTGTTGTGGGTTTGTGTGCGGGCAGACATTACAGCATTAGACATTTCATCATGTTACAGACCACTGTGATATCCGAGGTAGGGAAAGCGCACCATTGTAGTGGGACATTACCAGACGCGGCTGGCCAGCCGCCCCATACATCGAAAATTCCACAGTTCCAAACACTCGCAGCAAACATCGGGCTCTCCAACAGTTCACAACAAACAACTTCGATCAACCTATCTTTTGTTCCCATCCCTCGAACCCACACCCCCCCACAGCTGACCACCCCCAACCCGGTCAGACAGGTCCCCACAGTGATCCCCATCAACCAGAAATAATAAAAGAACCAGAAACAATTAGTCAGTTCGAAACTCAACTCCCTAGGGAGTATATCAGCCAAAAGCACTGGGGCAGAGCGTGCCTAAGTTGCTCAGAACCACCAACGGTCACAAAATATACCTTCAGTTCGGTGCCTCAGACCAGCCCCAAGAACTCTTCAGTGCCCATAACGACTTGCCTTCAACGTTAAACCAGGGGGGGGGAGAGAAGGATCTTCCCCACCCCCAATGCCCCCTAGCCCCAACCTTCCGTGTAAGTGTCCTTGCATCACGGCACCCCGTGCCGTAGTTCCCAGAGTCCTTGCAAGGAAGAAGCTATACAGTGCTGTCGCTTCCCCCTCCCACCCACAACCCACAGTCCCCGGATATACCGGACTTACTGCCCCCACCGGGGGAGGTGTATCACAGTTATGGCGGGGAATCAAGACATGGCCTCCGGGAGGAGGGCAACCCCTTCCAGCAGTGTCGCCTCAGTCCTGCTCCTCCATGTTCGATGCCGAGCTCGCCTCCTCATTTTGTTGCTGTCTTTGCTCCTTACGTTCCCGGGCCCACACCTTTAGGGATTTTTGTAGTTCCTTAGGGTCTGTAAAGAAGTATGACTTCCCACCTGTGTTAATTCTCAGTTTGGCAGGGTAGAGCATCGCGTAATCAAGCCCCAGGTCGCGTAGCTGCTTTTTATGTGGTGCAAACTGCCGGCGCTCCTCCTGTACCTTGGCAGTGAAGTCCGGGTATAATGAGATGTCCATGCCCTCCATCTGTAGCCTGCCCTTCTCCCTTGCCAGGCGCAAAGCAACGTCCCTGTCCCGGTAGTTCAGGAGCTTCGCAATGATGGGGCGAGGAGGTGCGCCGGGCCTCGGTTGAGGACCCAGCGTGCGGTGTGCGCGTTCTACGATGAACATCGGGGAGAAGGCTTCCTCTCCGAGCAGTACCTTCAGCAAGTTTTCAACATAGAGCTCCATCTTGCCAGTCCGAGTCGACTCTGCAACCCCCGTTATACGAATGTTCGATCTGCGGGAGCGTGCTTCCAAGTCCTCAGCCTTGTCACGGATTACTTGCAGCAGCCTGCCGAACTGCGTCCTGTCCTTGTCCCATTCGGTTTGAGCCTCCTCGGCCTCCGTGAGGCGGCGTTCCGCCATATCCAGGCGTTCCGCATGCTTATCTACTCGCTCCGCCATGCGGTCCATGCGGTATGATAAAGCGTCAATCTTGGAACCCACCGCCTCAATGCTGTTTTGGATGCCCTGTTCCATGGAAGCCAACAGATCCCTAAGTTCTGTAGTGGCCGGGGTCGCCGTCGCTGGTCCTTTAGGAGAGGTCTCCGGAGCTGGCGCCTCGGACCCCTTTGGCCTGCGGCGGTCAAATGAGAGCTTCGCCTGGGTAGCATCGTTCTTCCCCATGTTCCCTCTTGTGCACAGTGGGGCGTGATTTCGAAGGGAGCCCCCTCGTTCCAGGACAGTTGGGGTCGCAGGAATGTAGTGTTAGTCGCCGACTCACCGCCACCAGTGGTCTTGCGTGGGCAGCAGGAGCGAGCTAGCCAAGATGGCGTCCCCCAGGAATATGTCGCCGCTGCTAAGGGTGCCGTACAAACCCCCTCGCTTCACTGAGCAGTCTTAGCCCCCCCGGTTCGCTGCAACCTGAGTCCGCTATCTCCTGCGCCGATGCTCTGTGGGTCCCAAACGTGGTGGGGTCCGCCTCTGCTCTCGGTCGCCTCAAAGTCACTGCGCTCCGCGCCGGTATGCCAGTGTACTCACAGTGCTCCGCCACGGGACTTCTGGGTGGGGGGCGCAGTGGGGGTGCTGATTTGGCCGCTGCGGGGTGTCTGGGGAGAGTGGAGGGATGTCCCGGCGGCAAAGTGTCTTGACGCGCGTCCACTCGCGGAGCCCCCGGCTCTTCCAACGTCCTGGGGCCGCACGTCGGGTGACGCCACTCGGTCCGTCCCGCAGGGCAGACCGCGGCTTCAGGCCTGGTCCGCTGCCTCGCCGAGTCGCAGACCTCCGCTGCCGCCTCTCAGAGCCGAGCGCTCGCCCAAGTCCGCCGGGCTTCGTGGTCGGGGCCGGTGGTGCCAGGGGGCGCAGGGACCTCACACACGGCAAATCTGGCACTTTTCCGGATACTTTAGCCGGATATTGTGGGGCTTTGGTGAGGAGCCGAAAGCTCACGCGTCCGACATCGACGCCGGCTAGCTCCGCCCCCCAAACACATATTTTGTTTTAGAAGTGTTTAGTTCTAGCCCTCACTGCTTACAAAAGACAATACATTTGTTAATTAAGACCTGTAAGCCAACTGGATTTCTGGATATTAAAAGTGTGTCATCCGCAAATCGCAGGGTTAGAACTTTCCGCGGGCCAATCTTTGGTGCATCGTGGCCAGGGATGTCTAAGTAAGATATTACGTCATTGTAAAATGAAAAAAGAGTTGGAGGCAGGATGCAGCCCTACCTTACTCCTCTTCCTCCTTGTATTTAGTTTGTTATTTTACCCTTACTACCCCACCAGTTGTTATTGTGGAGCCTTATTATGATCAAAGAATATTCTCCAGGACCCCCAAATGTTTCAGTACTCACCATATTGTGGAAAGAGGGATCAAAAACTGACCAACGGTAGAAAAATGCAACCTAAAGATGCTCCTTGCCTAATGTCACTGTCTTCCCGCATATGGAAAAAACTTGAAGATCTGGTCTACAGTGCTGGTCTTTTTCCGAAAACCAGCTTGCAGGTCAGACAATATTCCATCTCCTTCGAAGGTAATAATTTGCCCATTATCTGGCAGCAGAAGTTTTTTTATGGACTATCTATTAGGCTTATAGGCCTATAATTCCTGGAATCACCATTGGCACGTTTTAGGTCGAGCCTGGGCAGCGCATGCTCTGCTCTGAGAGCCATGCTGTATTGGAGTATGGACTTGAAGTCCCGCCCACTCTCCGCCCATATTTGTCATTGGCTTGTGTCATTGTCCTTCGTAAATGCTGGCTTCTGATTCGCTATTAGGCTTGTTAATCCCTCCTTAGTACCACGTTGTCTTCATTTGTACCCTTCCATGAGGACTGGCCCTTTTATTTCGTTTATTACATGGCACGTCTTTTTTAGTCTGTAAGCACATTTTTCTTTAATGAGTTTCTCTTACTGCAGGAGGGTCTCTCATGCTCAGTTGTGCCCATTGGCTTGTTTATTTTACTCGTAGCAAACAGGGAGCCCTTCAGGGGCCATGGGAGACAGAAGGGGGCAACTCAGCGATGTCTTCAAGCATTTGGCATGCAATAGGTCTCGCATTTGCAAGAGTTTGAGCTATTGCCATTGTAAATGACAATGCCTTTTATTTATGTTTTAAAAACCAACACATAAATAAAAGGCAGTCATTTACAATGCCAATAGCTCAAACTCGCGTAAATGCGAGACCCATTGCATTGCAGATGCTTGTTGTGTATTGTTACATTTTCTGGGCCCTAGCCATGATACTAATATTTCAGCACCCTCTAAGATGCTCTGAGTTAGTTTATTTATAAGGGCCCAACATAGGTTCTGAGACTGACAAATCCCAAGGCATTTTGCCTGCACCCAGGGCCTTGCCACAGGGTTATATCATGGATAGCTTTACAGGTTTCTTCGAGCGTAATTGCTAATGGCCTCAACTTTTTGGTTGGCTCAAATATTTCTAAATTTAAATTTGTTAGAGTCCCCTTTTCAATTTCTACATACAATCATTGAAAAGGATCACTACATACCTGTAAAACTCAACCCTTGATATTGTCTGTCAACTACCATGCGCTATTATATTCCAGAATGTTTTTTTATCCCTCGTCAAACCTTACTCTACTTTCTTATCCCACAATGCACTTGCGGTCGCTTTACCAAACTTGTCATTTTTTCTTGGGATTTTTATGGTGTTCTGCTCCTTGTTTTTCATTGAGTGTATACGTGCAGTTATACTGTCATTGCAGTTCTTGTTAAACCATGTTTTTTTCTCGCCTCCATTTTTCCTCATCCTACCATCTCTAGTGATTAAAGCTTTCATAGTGTTTTTCATGAGCGGCCATAGTGCAGGGGTGGCTCCTCCATTT
The DNA here is from genome assembly GCF_964261635.1 of Lissotriton helveticus. Classification (NCBI taxonomy): domain Eukaryota; kingdom Metazoa; phylum Chordata; class Amphibia; order Caudata; family Salamandridae; genus Lissotriton; species Lissotriton helveticus. The sequence continues at coordinate 45,989,064 of NC_136072.1, forward strand.
GAGCGTAGGAGTGTCACCCCACAAGACTCAGAGCTGGAAAAAAAATTGTAATAAAGTGTAGGAAAGTCCGCCCGCCATCCCGACATAAAAAGGGATCACTCGCCACACTGGCGGGCGCATCCTGCATTTTCAACACCGCCCGCCGCAATGCCAAAAATGCATGTCGTGCATTTTCATGCACATTTTCATGCACAACGTGGCAGGGACCGCGCGGTGCCTGCCATGTTGTGCATGAAACTGCAGGGGGTAACATTGTTACCCCCCCATGTGCACCCCCCAACTTCCTGTTCCTGTTGCCGCACCGGAAAGGCAAATCCCTGCCTGCATCCTGATATGGCTGGCGGTGTCTAACAGACACCGCCACCGTATTAAAGGCTTTCTGCCCGGTCGACTCTTCGGGGGAACGGTCTTTCCGTCCACCGGGGTGGCGGGCAGGAGTGAATGTCGAGCGGATCGCCACCGCCATGCGAGCGGTAGCAATCCGTCTGACATTTTAATGGGCCCCTAAGTATCAGGACGGGACAGGGCCAGTGCTGCCGAGTGGCACCAGCCGGGAGCCGTGAGCTTTACAAATAACTGACTAACCTATCCACCACTCCAATTACTTACATATTTCAATATACTTATTCAACCCTAATCCTTTATGGGTTTCGGAGTAGTGTGCTACTTGCCGAAAAAGCGCTTTGACGCCTTGCTAGGGGTAGTAAGCGCTATATAAATGCAATTACAATACAATGAGCATGTCTCTTTGTCCCAAGACGGCCAGCCAGAGCCATACATGCATATTTTAAACTTCTCTAACCCAGGTGTCTTAGACTTCTGCGTTAGAGAAAGCGCAGGCCTCCAGTGCTTTTGACAGCGCCGAGTGAGGCCGCTCCCTCCAAACATGGCGCTGCTCTCATGCTGTTATGTTTTGTTATTTTTTTATCAGTGTGTCTAACACCTCCGCTACTTTGTCATAGACTCAGGTTAGTATTTGTGGCGAATGGTTGAATTAGGATCATTTCAGCATGCACTTACTGTTCGAGAGGGGAAACAACCTTTACAACGCAGTCATTACATGGCACTACACTTACAACGCAGTCATTACATCGCAACATCCGTTACAACGCATGTCACTACAACTCAGACATTACAACGCATACCATTACAACGAGTGACACTACATTGCATGTCACTACAACGCAGGCATTACAACGCATACCATTACAATGCATACCATTACAACGCATAGTACCCCCTACACCATCCAACACTTACCCTACTTTTCCACCCGCCAGGAGTTAGAATAGCAATTTTTACCCCTACACTATTCAACACTTACCCTACTGTTGCAACCCCTGGAGTTAGAATAGTAATTATCACCCCTACACTATCCAACACTTACCTTAAATGCAATGTAATGGTATGCGTTAGAATGGTATGCGTTGTAAAGGTAGTATGCGATGTAATATAATGCGTTGTAAAGGTAGCTTTTTTTACATGCGATGTAGTGTCATGAGATGTAATGGAATGTGTTGTAGTGGATGTTGCGATGTAAAAACTGTGTTGTAAGTGCATGCGTTGTAAATGTATGCGTTGTAACGTCATAGATCCGTTTGAGAGCCAGTACTCTCTCCAGATTGAATGGAAGTCCACCATCTTTTTCTCAGTATGAGATAACTCTGTGTTGGCAGATGACGTGCATTATGGTCACTGTCTGCTCTCTGGAGTACAAACATATCTTTCATAGCGGACCGGGGCAGCAAATCTATCATTCTATAATCTATTCTACTGCAGATTTTGTGTCCTCTGGAAGTAGAGACATCTTTCACATCTGCAGGGGACTGTCCATTGGTTGGTCTAAGGCCAACAGTCATCTCCAGTATGTGGGTAGATAGTTTTGACCATCTTTTTATTGAGAGTAATTCTAGCCTCTGGATTCTGCACTTTTCATCCTTGTCCTCTGCAATAACTTGGGCAGAGTTATCTAGTAACTCATCTGTGATAGTAAAGTCTCCTGCAACTATCAGAGGTCCCTTAGCTTCACTTCCCTCTAGGGTTGTCTCAAGGAAGGCAGCTGTCTCGGACTCACAATTCTTGCAATTTCCGCCTTTAGATCGGTCACAACAGACTCATTCGCCATGCTTGGGGTATTTTAATATTGGAGCCCTGGCATTTTACAGCCACAGGTAGTATGATATTAGACTCTTCCATAAACAACATATCTATTTCTGCAAGGCACTGGTGGTTGATGTGGAGCAGAGGTGGGACCTGAGATGAGTTGTAATATCTCAGGAGAGTGGTGTACTGGTTCCACGTTGACGTTCTTTGTTATAGCAGCTTGCCTAGTGTTTTGGTCACTTAGCCGGCTTTTAATTATCACCGGCTATCGCTGGAATATATCGCCAAGCTAGCGCTGTATTATCAATGCTTAGCGCTATGGCGATAAATATTCCAGGGATAGCGGGGTTTTCCATGAAACATTGCTGGTTTTCCAGCGATGTTCCATGGAAAACGGCGATAAGCTTGATGATAGGCCCTGTGGCCTTAGCCCCACAATCCACCTTCCATGTTAGGTATGCCTTAGTCTGGACTTTAATAAACGTTAAATTCCTGAGTTAAGGCAGAGTTAGCGTGTTTTAAATTATTGCTACGCCTCATTGGTAATATCGCGCAGCTGACTGCGCGATATGATATTTTCCCATGTTGTTTTTCACAGCCATGGCTACTTTGCATCTCATTATCGATGCGAGACGAGGCGTGTGAAAAACGGGAGCTAAGTCAAGGAAACAAGCGCTAGCGTGTCCTTGTAAATAATGCGAAATAATTATCGCCGCTTTGCGCCCGAAAAACGGACGCTAAAGCGGCGATAATTGTATCTCCGGCCCTTGGTAATATGCCCCTTTGTTTTTAACAAACAGGCTTGGTTTTGGTTTATCATCGGTAGCTGACTCTGCTGCATTCTGGGGATTCAAGATAGCTTCTACTTCTTCTATCTAGGCATCCATTTCACTCAAAGTGCAGGTCTTCGGTGAATTTGTGCAAATGTTTGCAGCTTTTTGGCATCACTTCTCCATGAGGGGTGTCTGCTGCCTTTTGTTTCCCCATGAGATCAATTTAAAGATGACTTGGTATTAATGGGTTTGTTAACCCCTGCAGTTCACAATGTATCTGGGTATGTGGCATCAAAAGGTAAGACATTAATTATATAAAAAATCTCATCAGTGTTGTACCGATTTATGCACACCAAATCTTGGGGTCAGTATCCAAGGACCAAGGAGGGTGGCCCGGCCCCATCTCCTTTGGGCTCAGATGGGCTCAAGTCAAGTCAAGTCAAAACTCACTTTATTCGATTAATAAAAATCATAAAAGCATACTATACAATAATAAAATAGTACTAAATTTACATAATTTCATAGTAAAAATAGGTTAAGAGTGTATTTCCACGTTAAAAACAGTTCAGTTCATCACTTCATTGTTACTTAATGCGTCAGGTACTATGGCACCGATTTGACCGCCAGTCTAAGTTTCCTACTGCGCACAGCTACCACAAAAATATTTGCAACCCCAAACATAATCACAGGGAGTTCCATTAATTGCAGATAAAGTAAAGCTGGCTTAATCTGTAAAAATCCCTTATCCTTTAAAAGAGGAAGAATAAACTTTTCCTACCACCACTGTAAAAAGCACAAAAGAGTGTAAAGTGCATTGTGTCTTGGATTGATAGGCCATCACATTCATAGGGGGCAGCGTCCTCGGGCCTACACCACCCTTTCAAGACGGTTAACAACAGATGGATTTGATTAAATCGGAATTTTGTCAACAACCAGCGATTGAAAGGTATCGTTACAATGGTTAGGTATGGTTGAATGGATAAGGACAAAATTAACAGGTAATGTGCCCTTACCGTGGGTTTACTCAATTGCAGCGCTTCCCATTCCTGCTTTCTGATTTTAGCTAAATTGACTTTCACACATTTTTGATCAGCTATTAGCAGACCCTCTGGGTTTGTAAAGATCTCCGGACGCCCCAATTCCCTGGACATAATTTTAATAAAAGACAGCCACTCAATTTCCTTTGCTTTCTCCAATTTCAAGCAATCTCTTAGGATCTTGTGGTTCAGGGTGAGATTAGGATTCAACCATGTTTTTATCCATAGTAAAATAGGGGCCATACTTATTATGTCTGAGATATAGCCTACCCCTAGCTCTTGGTGAACCGCAAAGGTTGCCGTTGATTGGGGGAGCGGCAGGAGTGCCCGGAGGAATTTGTTTTCCTCTTTCTGGATAGGCTCATGTTGTTTGTACCCCCATATGGCCGCCCCATATCTTGCAATTGCAATGGATTTAGCTTTATATATAGATAAAATTGCTTCACACGGTTTCCCTCCTAACCGCTTAGCAAGACCCAATATTACAGCAGATGATCTTCTCACCGCGTTTACTTTGGCGGTGATTTGGGGGACCCAAGTGCCCCTATCGTCGAAGACAACTCCCAGGTACGAAAATACTTTCACTCTGGAAATCACCGAACCGTTACAAAAAAGGTTTTGTTGCCATACTTTCTCGTACCCAGTGTCATGACATGTGATTTCCCATTGTTAATTACTATGTCCAGGGATGTCATAAATTCACCCAAAGAATTTAGTAGCCTTTGTAGCCCAAGAGGTGTCCGCGCCAATAAAACGGCTCCATCCGCGTATAGGAGTACTGGAATGGGTGTTCTTCCCATACGCGGAATATCAGATGATGCCTTTACCAAGGTGTCTTCCAGGGAATTGATATATAAGGTGAATAGCATAGGGGCCAATATTCACCCTTGGCGCACCCCTCTACCTGACTTAAACCCTGCCGTGCATTTACCCTCCTGTGTCATTCTTATTGACGCAAACAAATCCCTGTGTAGCCAGAAAATACACCAATGGACGATCATGCCCTAGGTCCAGGAGTATAGTCCACAGCCTCGACCTATTGACTAGGTCAAAGGCCGTGGACAAGTCCATGAAACCCAGGAAAATTGAGCCCTTGGCTGCCACCGTATATTTGTTGATGATAAGATGTAAATTGAGGCACTGATCTTCCGTGCCTCTTCCTGCTCTGAACCCATATTGGGCATCTGATAAAATCTCTTTCTTTGTAGCCCAATCTGTTATTTTGGCTAAGATAACTTTCCTTAAGATTTTGATTGAGGAGTCTAATAGGGATATCGGCCTATAACACCTAGGATCCCCCCTTTGGCCCTTCTTAAACACTGGAATAATAGTTGAGCGGGACCATGTGGCTGGGGATCCGGCTACTACAGATGTATTGAAAATGTTCATTAGTATTTTAGCCCAGTAAATGGGGTTTGCCTTGTACAGACCCGGGGGGCACGCCATCTGGGCCGGGGGCCTTGTGGCCAGCCGTACCCTCTATCGCCTTCACTACCTCGTCAAAGGAGAATGACAATGGCAGCCATGTTTGATCGGTAGGGAGTACCAAAGTCCACCCGCCATCCTAATGGAGTCCATTGTTTTTAAATATTTTAAAAAGCGTGGCATTGGTATGCATTTTGAATGCATATTCGCTGTAAATACATGCACACTAAAAAATGTGTGCCAAAGGCATGCAAAGTAATTGTATGCGTTGTACCGTCGTACAGCCGGTCGGGCTTCCGTCCAGGCCTTGTCACTGTTGGTATACATGATACCTTAACATCATTCAAACTCAGGGCCTTATTCCTGAGCCCCTGCATCACTTTTGCGCCGCCATTGCGGCGGCGTACATAATGTGCCATGTTGCACCATGCTTACGAAGTGACGCATCTAGGCAGATGCGTCACTTTGTAAACCCCTGCGCTACATTATACCTGTATAATGTATGCCGAGTGGGCGTTCCTCTGCAAGAAAGGGTCGTAGAAGTGACCCTGCATCACTTCTGCGATGCCATTGTATCACTTTTAATGATGCAACGGCGGCGTAAATAATGTGCCATGTTGCACCATGTTTATGAAGTGACGCATCTAGGGAGATGCGTCACTTTGCAAACCCCTGCGCTACATTATACCTGCGTCAGATATAATGTGTGCCGAGTGGGCGTTCCTCTGCAAGAAAGGGTCGTAGAAGTGACGCCGTGAAATTGATAAGATTTCGCTGTGCCACTTCTAGGACACCAATGCGTCAAAATCTAACGCCAGCCTCATGGCAGGCGTAAGAGTGACACAGGACTTGTGAAAGGATACATTGCTGGAGTTGCGCCAGCTTTCAGACACACCCCAGCAATGCATCACTTTTGCGCCGACAGATACATCAGTAATTCTGACATTTGTGTCATTCCTTGTCACATGATGTGTCATACAGTAAATATGAGGCATCCATCGTGTCGCAAGGAGGGAGCAGTGAGAAGTGTCGCAACGCGGCTTTCACGCAGAGATGCGCCACGTCTCATAAATGAGGCCCGCAGTATTTAACCCTTGCGAAGACATCAACGCGAACCTCGTCTTTAATCCTAACATAATATTGACCCTTCACCTTATTATCATGATTGCCATTTGCATTTCTCAGGTGTGTTTTTTAAATAAATGTTTTTTAATTGAAATGTGTTTTTTTGATGAAATATACAGGGCGTGAAATGACATGGTACTGACGGTTCAATGACATGCAGAGGTCACAGTACCACAGTGGTTATTTTGCACCATAATCCGTGACGGGGCAGGGGTCCGTCAAGAAGAAAGGCGGCAGGATCCAACTGCTTGCCCAAGATCACACCCTCACTCCCGGAGGAGACGCGCCGAAACTTCCACCCTGGAGATTGCCTAAGTGAAGGTGCACAAACAGAACGTATAGAATGCTTCCTGATTTCACCCTGTGCCTCTGCGTCATGGCACGCTGGCAAAGTGTCGTATTTGTGTAATTAGTGATTCAAAACCCAGTTGATTAATCACGACTCCCCCTCCCCCCCCCCTCCTGCCCAGGATGGTTCATTCCCTCACCCCGTCTCTGGTGCGGGCCACGCCCATGGAAAGCGCGCGGTGCCAAGAACAGGAAACAAAAGAGGAAAGTCGGAAACAGAACCCGTGATTGTGAAAGTGTGAAAAGGCCTTGCCACTCTGACGTATGCACGAGAGATTCAGCAAAGGGAGAGGATTACAGCGTGGCTGGTACTTTGGAGTGACAGGTGGCGTTCACAGGGGCAGTGACGTCAACATAGTGTGTTCACCGTTGTGGTGAGTGGTGTTGACGTGCACACAGAAAGTGTGTTCACCCTGGAGGTAAAGGGTGGTGACGTTCACGGGGTAGTGACACCCACATAGTGTGTAAATATGAATGTAAATTCATTTTATATATAAGTAATTTAAATGTAGACTGAATGCAATAGCATTATTGAATTAATTTGGAATTAAATATTTAAGTAATTTAAATGTCAAAGAAAATGTGAATTATTTTGTAAAAATGTATTAACAAAAACCTACCTAAATTATAAAAGTTTATATTTATTATGTATTCAAAATAATTACAGGTTATGTACACAATGAATAAAAAAATAGTTATGTTTATTTTTAAATTAAAAGACGCTATTAAAAGAATTTTAAATCAACTAATAATGTAACTCATATACATGTATAAATACAGTCATTCATAATGTTTATTATGACATATTTAATTAACTGTATATGTACATATATGTATGTTAATATATATATATATATATATGTTTATATATATGTATGTATATATATGTATGTGTGTGTTGTATGTGTGTGTGTGTATATATATATATATATATATATATATATATATATATATATATATATATATATATATATATATATATATATATATATATATTAATATATATGACCCAAATGGAGACAGAGGAATGCTATGCACCCGGTTAGAGATGGTGGTCGGCTGTGACTCACCGTGGTGGTGGTAAGAGGTTAGGTGCCCCAATGGAGAGAGTGGAAAGCGAAGTTATGAACCCCAGTCTAATGAGCACTGGTGATGCATCTTGTGGGAAGAGTGAGTTCCCCCAGGGAGGAGTGAAAGGTTATTCTTTGCTCCAATTTAAGAATGCCTTCTGATGCACCACAACCAAAGAGTGGCGGATTATGCATCCCAGTGTGGGAGAGGCAGTGTGGGCGACCCAAAGTATGCAGCAAACGTGCATGAACTTAACACTATTAACCTCAGTAGTATGAGGAGGGAAAGCATCAACCCTACAGGATGGGGAGCAGGTCATGAACCCAATAAACAAAGGTGCAGATTGCAAGTCCCAATGTTGGATAGAAAGTTATGTACACCAAAGGATAAGGGCGAGAAAGCAAAAGACACACAGTTGATGGACGGAATGCAGAACAAATCAAAACATTCACCCCCAGTCAAGAGATCTGGGTTAAATCCATCATTCTTTTGCTCCCCTTGCCACCCCAGTTTAGACCTAGCCATATGCAAATCAGTCTTGACCCTGTGCTTCATGGGGACAGTCCGGCCGAAACTGCCGAGCCAGGTCCTCCCTGGACCGGAATCAAGCATCCTAGGACCGGTTTCGGGGTTTCACCCCTCATCAGCCAGGATAGCTTGATTCCAGAGAATCCAAAGGATAAGGTAAGCCTTCCTGAGTTCCACAGGATCTACAACAAATGCTACAGAAAGAAAGACAATGTTTAATCCCAAAGAATGCTGCACCCCAAACACAGGAAGGCAGGTCAAGAAACCTTAACCCGTTTGTTGCTGCCGTCAGCCAATGGCCGTCGCGGCACTACCTCCGTAGTACTGCGCACGTCCGTTGGCTGACGTGGCCCTGCCCGCGCAAGAAATCACCCCCACCGTGGCAGAATTTACGCCGCGGTTAACGGGTTAAAGGACAAGGAAAGAAATGATGAACCAGACTGCAAGCAGATGCAAGAGGTTAATCCCAAAGACCAGCATGGCAGGCTATGAACCTCGGTGCGAGGCTTGGCACCAAGGACGGAAACACCAATGGCCTCCGATGGATAAGGCCCCGGGTCATGAACCAAGAGACTAGCTTGTGATATGTGACCCTCTAATATTAGGCCAAAGCGCCTAATGAATCAGTGCTTATGTCATGAAACAGCTCCAATACATGTAACTGGTCTCGGTTTGCCCATCTTCTCATCAAAGCCACCGTGGCCTCCAATTATGACTTTGTGAGGAAATCAGTTTATTAAGCGTGGGCGGACATCTTGTGTAAGTGGATATTGATTAGTTTTGCAGTGACACACTATAATAGGGGTTGACCAATACACAAGGGTATGACAGGTTACGATAAGCACATGGATAATGATAATGCGGAGTACCGCGTAGTTTTTTCGATGGGAAAGGTCGGAAATAACCAAAATGACCCACAACTCGGAATTGTATGAAAAGAGGAGAACCAATATGGTGCGTGTTAACCACGCCAAATTGGATAAACTCTCCCAACTACAGGTATGTGGTTGCAGCCTCTAATGCCATTTTTGAGGTGATTGGTAATGTCCGCTTCTGGAAGTGATGCGGTGTGGGTGCTCGGATATAGTAGTATTAATTTATGGAATATTGAGACTCCGTAAAGAAAATTAGTTGATAAGATTGACTCAAGTACTCAAGGTCTGGGGAAACCAGTGTGTTTTGCTTTTCGCCCTATGTGGGAGGGGTATACCCAGACAAGGTGCCACTGGAGTCAAGCTATTCTGGCTGATGACGGCTGATAGCCAGAAACCAGTCCTAGGATGCTTGATTCCGGTCCAGGGAAGACATGGCTTGGCAGTTCGGGCTGGACTGTTCCCATGAGGCACAGGGTCAAGACTGATTTGCATATGGCCATGTCTTAACTGGGGTGGCGGGGTGAGCAAAATCATGATGGATTAAACCCAGATCTGTGACTGGGGGTGAATGTTTTGCCAATGTGCAACATTCCGTCCATCACCTTGTGTGTTTTGCCGAAACCATGGGGATGTCTGTTCTTCTCTAAACACATCCAAGATGTAATGAGAGAATTGGTTTCTATAAGATTTTTACGGTCTGGGAAATGCTACAGGGGCACGAGCAGTAGTGGATATTGATAAGAAGAGTAAGACAAATTGTGAGGTGAGATGATGCTTACGTCTATAATTGGTTACGCATGGACTTGACTATTGGGAAATAGTGGCATACCAGATAGAATATTGATATATTCTTTAATTGACTAGATATGGCAGTTTGACGGATGAAATAGGATGAAACTTGACCAGGAGGTGAGCCCGATTATGAATGTTTGGTACAAGACATTCAAACCATGCACTTGGTTATACAGAGAGGGGTATACACTAGACACTGTACATGTATTTCACTATGCACGATGCCTGTATTATACACATGGGTTGTTTTATATTACAAACTAGTTGAGAAATACCCCTTTGGGATGTGATAGTGGTTCTAGAAGGACACAGGAATTGGTGTAACCCAACCATTAAGGAACTTGAGTGGATGTATTTCATTCATTCCCATTGGAAGACATAAAGATTAGGAATTATTAAGTCTGGACAAGTGTCAAATGTATCTGAGCACATGGGTGTTTTAGGTGAAGGAAAAATGCAATGAGATTTTATTGAATTTTAGATTTATGATGTATATTTAATTTATAAAAACAACAAGTGATGGACTGAATGTGGATCAATGTCACACACTCCCCCAGTCAAAAGATCTGGGCCCAAATCCATCGTTTTTTTGCACTCCACACCACCCTGGGTTAGACAATGGCGATATGCAAATCAGCTCTGACCCTGTTGCCCCATGGGAACAGTCCAGTCCGAACTACAAAAGCCATGTCCTTCCCAGAACGGAATCAAGCATCCGAGGACCGGACCGGTTTCGAGGTAACACCTCTCTTCAGCCCGGCTAGCTTGACTCCAAGTGGTGTGGAGTGCCTGGGACCCACGTCTGGGCATCCCCAGCGCACTTAGGGCGGCAATTGCAAAAACAACAAGTGATGGACTGAATGTGGATCAATGTCACACACTCCCCCAGTCAAAAGATCTGGGCCCAAATCCATCGTTTTTTTGCACTCCACACCACCCTGGGTTAGACAATGGCGATATGCAAATCAGCTCTGACCCTGTTGCCCCATGGGAACAGTCCAGTCCGAACTACAAAAGCCATGTCCTTCCCAGAACGGAATCAAGCATCCGAGGACCGGACCGGTTTCGAGGTAACACCTCTCTTCAGCCCGGCTAGCTTGACTCCAAGTGGTGTGGAGTGCCTGGGACCCACGTCTGGGCATCCCCAGCGCACTTAGGGCGGCAATTGCAAAAACAACAAGTGATGGACTGAATGTGGATCAATGTCACACACTCCCCCAGTCAAAAGATCTGGGCCCAAATCCATCGTTTTTTTGCACTCCACACCACCCTGGGTTAGACAATGGCGATATGCAAATCAGCTCTGACCCTGTTGCCCCATGGGAACAGTCCAGTCCGAACTACAAAAGCCATGTCCTTCCCAGAACGGAATCAAGCATCCGAGGACCGGACCGGTTTCGAGGTAACACCTCTCTTCAGCCCGGCTAGCTTGACTCCAAGTGGTGTGGAGTGCCTGGGACCCACGTCTGGGCATCCCCAGCGCACTTAGGGCGGCAATTGCAAAAACAACAAGTGATGGACTGAATGTGGATCAATGTCACACACTCCCCCAGTCAAAAGATCTGGGCCCAAATCCATCGTTTTTTTGCACTCCACACCACCCTGGGTTAGACAATGGCGATATGCAAATCAGCTCTGACCCTGTTGCCCCATGGGAACAGTCCAGTCCGAACTACAAAAGCCATGTCCTTCCCAGAACGGAATCAAGCATCCGAGGACCGGACCGGTTTCGAGGTAACACCTCTCTTCAGCCCGGCTAGCTTGACTCCAAGTGGTGTGGAGTGCCTGGGACCCACGTCTGGGCATCCCCAGCGCACTTGGGGCGGCAATTGCAAAAACAACAAGTGATGGACTGAATGTGGATCAATGTCACACACTCCCCCAGTCAAAAGATCTGGGCCCAAATCCATCGTTTTTTTGCACTCCACACCACCCTGGGTTAGACAATGGCGATATGCAAATCAGCTCTGACCCTGTTGCCCCATGGGAACAGTCCAGTCCGAACTACAAAAGCCATGTCCTTCCCAGAACGGAATCAAGCATCCGAGGACCGGACCGGTTTCGAGGTAACACCTCTCTTCAGCCCGGCTAGCTTGACTCCAAGTGGTGTGGAGTGCCTGGGACCCACGTCTGGGCATCCCCAGCGCACTTAGGGCGGCAATTGCAAAAACAACAAGTGATGGACTGAATGTGGATCAATGTCACACACTCCCCCAGTCAAAAGATCTGGGCCCAAATCCATCGTTTTTTTGCACTCCACACCACCCTGGGTTAGACAATGGCGATATGCAAATCAGCTCTGACCCTGTTGCCCCATGGGAACAGTCCAGTCCGAACTACAAAAGCCATGTCCTTCCCAGAACGGAATCAAGCATCCGAGGACCGGACCGGTTTCGAGGTAACACCTCTCTTCAGCCCGGCTAGCTTGACTCCAAGTGGTGTGGAGTGCCTGGGACCCACGTCTGGGCATCCCCAGCGCACTTAGGGCGGCAATTGCAAAAACAACAAGTGATGGACTGAATGTGGATCAATGTCACACACTCCCCCAGTCAAAAGATCTGGGCCCAAATCCATCGTTTTTTTGCACTCCACACCACCCTGGGTTAGACAATGGCGATATGCAAATCAGCTCTGACCCTGTTGCCCCATGGGAACAGTCCAGTCCGAACTACAAAAGCCATGTCCTTCCCAGAACGGAATCAAGCATCCGAGGACCGGACCGGTTTCGAGGTAACACCTCTCTTCAGCCCGGCTAGCTTGACTCCAAGTGGTGTGGAGTGCCTGGGACCCACGTCTGGGCATCCCCAGCGCACTTAGGGCGGCAATTGCAAAAACAACAAGTGATGGACTGAATGTGGATCAATGTCACACACTCCCCCAGTCAAAAGATCTGGGCCCAAATCCATCGTTTTTTTGCACTCCACACCACCCTGGGTTAGACAATGGCGATATGCAAATCAGCTCTGACCCTGTTGCCCCATGGGAACAGTCCAGTCCGAACTACAAAAGCCATGTCCTTCCCAGAACGGAATCAAGCATCCGAGGACCGGACCGGTTTCGAGGTAACACCTCTCTTCAGCCCGGCTAGCTTGACTCCAAGTGGTGTGGAGTGCCTGGGACCCACGTCTGGGCATCCCCAGCGCACTTAGGGCGGCAATTGCAAAAACAACAAGTGATGGACTGAATGTGGATCAATGTCACACACTCCCCCAGTCAAAAGATCTGGGCCCAAATCCATCGTTTTTTTGCACTCCACACCACCCTGGGTTAGACAATGGCGATATGCAAATCAGCTCTGACCCTGTTGCCCCATGGGAACAGTCCAGTCCGAACTACAAAAGCCATGTCCTTCCCAGAACGGAATCAAGCATCCGAGGACCGGACCGGTTTCGAGGTAACACCTCTCTTCAGCCCGGCTAGCTTGACTCCAAGTGGTGTGGAGTGCCTGGGACCCACGTCTGGGCATCCCCAGCGCACTTAGGGCGGCAATTGCAAAAACAACAAGTGATGGACTGAATGTGGATCAATGTCACACACTCCCCCAGTCAAAAGATCTGGGCCCAAATCCATCGTTTTTTTGCACTCCACACCACCCTGGGTTAGACAATGGCGATATGCAAATCAGCTCTGACCCTGTTGCCCCATGGGAACAGTCCAGTCCGAACTACAAAAGCCATGTCCTTCCCAGAACGGAATCAAGCATCCGGGCTGATGAGAGGTGTTACCTCGAAACCGGGCCGGTCCTCGGATGCTTGTTTCCGTTCTGGGAGGGACATGGCTTTTGTAGTTCGGACTGGACTGTTCCCATGGGGCACAGGGTCAGCGCTGATTTGCATATCGCCATTGTCTAACCCAGGGTGGTGTGGAGTGGAAAAACGATGGATTTGGGCCCAGATCTTTGGACTGGGGTGAATGTGTGACATTGATCCACATTCTGTCCATCATTGTTGTGTTTGCAATTACCGCTCTAAGTGTACTGGGGATGCTCAGACGTGAGTCCCAGGCACTCCACACCACTGGAATCAAGCTAGCCGGGCTGATGAGAGGTGTTACCTCGAAACCGGGCCGGTCCTCGGATGCTTGTTTCCGTTCTGGGAGGGACATGGCTTTTGTAGTTCGGACTGGACTGTTCCCATGGGGCACAGGGTCAGCGCTGATTTGCATATCGCCATTGTCTAACCCAGGGTGGTGTGGAGTGGAAAAACGATGGATTTGGGCCCAGATCTTTGGACTGGGGTGAATGTGTGACATTGATCCACATTCTGTCCATCATTGTTGTGTTTGCAATTACCGCTCTAAGTGTACTGGGGATGCTCAGACGTGAGTCCCAGGCACTCCACACCACTGGAATCAAGCTAGCCGGGCTGATGAGAGGTGTTACCTCGAAACCGGGCCGGTCCTCGGATGCTTGTTTCCGTTCTGGGAGGGACATGGCTTTTGTAGTTCGGACTGGACTGTTCCCATGGGGCACAGGGTCAGCGCTGATTTGCATATCGCCATTGTCTAACCCAGGGTGGTGTGGAGTGGAAAAACGATGGATTTGGGCCCAGATCTTTGGACTGGGGTGAATGTGTGACATTGATCCACATTCTGTCCATCATTGTTGTGTTTGCAATTACCGCTCTAAGTGTACTGGGGATGCTCAGACGTGAGTCCCAGGCACTCCACACCACTGGAATCAAGCTAGCCGGGCTGATGAGAGGTGTTACCTCGAAACCGGGCCGGTCCTCGGATGCTTGTTTCCGTTCTGGGAGGGACATGGCTTTTGTAGTTCGGACTGGACTGTTCCCATGGGGCACAGGGTCAGCGCTGATTTGCATATCGCCATTGTCTAACCCAGGGTGGTGTGGAGTGGAAAAACGATGGATTTGGGCCCAGATCTTTGGACTGGGGTGAATGTGTGACATTGATCCACATTCTGTCCATCATTGTTGTGTTTGCAATTACCGCTCTAAGTGTACTGGGGATGCTCAGACGTGAGTCCCAGGCACTCCACACCACTGGAATCAAGCTAGCCGGGCTGATGAGAGGTGTTACCTCGAAACCGGGCCGGTCCTCGGATGCTTGTTTCCGTTCTGGGAGGGACATGGCTTTTGTAGTTCGGACTGGACTGTTCCCATGGGGCACAGGGTCAGCGCTGATTTGCATATCGCCATTGTCTAACCCAGGGTGGTGTGGAGTGGAAAAACGATGGATTTGGGCCCAGATCTTTGGACTGGGGTGAATGTGTGACATTGATCCACATTCTGTCCATCATTGTTGTGTTTGCAATTACCGCTCTAAGTGTACTGGGGATGCTCAGACGTGAGTCCCAGGCACTCCACACCACTGGAATCAAGCTAGCCGGGCTGATGAGAGGTGTTACCTCGAAACCGGGCCGGTCCTCGGATGCTTGTTTCCGTTCTGGGAGGGACATGGCTTTTGTAGTTCGGACTGGACTGTTCCCATGGGGCACAGGGTCAGCGCTGATTTGCATATCGCCATTGTCTAACCCAGGGTGGTGTGGAGTGGAAAAACGATGGATTTGGGCCCAGATCTTTGGACTGGGGTGAATGTGTGACATTGATCCACATTCTGTCCATCATTGTTGTGTTTGCAATTACCGCTCTAAGTGTACTGGGGATGCTCAGACGTGAGTCCCCGGCACTCCACACCACTGGAATCAAGCTAGCCGGGCTGATGAGAGGTGTTACCTCGAAACCGGGCCGGTCCTCGGATGCTTGTTTCCGTTCTGGGAGGGACATGGCTTTTGTAGTTCGGACTGGACTGTTCCCATGGGGCACAGGGTCAGCGCTGATTTGCATATCGCCATTGTCTAACCCAGGGTGGTGTGGAGTGGAAAAACGATGGATTTGGGCCCAGATCTTTGGACTGGGGTGAATGTGTGACATTGATCCACATTCTGTCCATCATTGTTGTGTTTGCAATTACCGCTCTAAGTGTACTGGGGATGCTCAGACGTGAGTCCCAGGCACTCCACACCACTGGAATCAAGCTAGCCGGGCTGATGAGAGGTGTTACCTCGAAACCGGGCCGGTCCTCGGATGCTTGTTTCCGTTCTGGGAGGGACATGGCTTTTGTAGTTCGGACTGGACTGTTCCCATGGGGCACAGGGTCAGCGCTGATTTGCATATCGCCATTGTCTAACCCAGGGTGGTGTGGAGTGGAAAAACGATGGATTTGGGCCCAGATCTTTGGACTGGGGTGAATGTGTGACATTGATCCACATTCTGTCCATCATTGTTGTGTTTGCAATTACCGCTCTAAGTGTACTGGGGATGCTCAGACGTGAGTCCCAGGCACTCCACACCACTGGAATCAAGCTAGCCGGGCTGATGAGAGGTGTTACCTCGAAACCGGGCCGGTCCTCGGATGCTTGTTTCCGTTCTGGGAGGGACATGGCTTTTGTAGTTCGGACTGGACTGTTCCCATGGGGCACAGGGTCAGCGCTGATTTGCATATCGCCATTGTCTAACCCAGGGTGGTGTGGAGTGGAAAAACGATGGATTTGGGCCCAGATCTTTGGACTGGGGTGAATGTGTGACATTGATCCACATTCTGTCCATCATTGTTGTGTTTGCAATTACCGCTCTAAGTGTACTGGGGATGCTCAGACGTGAGTCCCAGGCACTCCACACCACTGGAATCAAGCTAGCCGGGCTGATGAGAGGTGTTACCTCGAAACCGGGCCGGTCCTCGGATGCTTGTTTCCGTTCTGGGAGGGACATGGCTTTTGTAGTTCGGACTGGACTGTTCCCATGGGGCACAGGGTCAGCGCTGATTTGCATATCGCCATTGTCTAACCCAGGGTGGTGTGGAGTGGAAAAACGATGGATTTGGGCCCAGATCTTTGGACTGGGGTGAATGTGTGACATTGATCCACATTCTGTCCATCATTGTTGTGTTTGCAATTACCGCTCTAAGTGTACTGGGGATGCTCAGACGTGAGTCCCAGGCACTCCACACCACTGGAATCAAGCTAGCCGGGCTGATGAGAGGTGTTACCTCGAAACCGGGCCGGTCCTCGGATGCTTGTTTCCGTTCTGGGAGGGACATGGCTTTTGTAGTTCGGACTGGACTGTTCCCATGGGGCACAGGGTCAGCGCTGATTTGCATATCGCCATTGTCTAACCCAGGGTGGTGTGGAGTGGAAAAACGATGGATTTGGGCCCAGATCTTTGGACTGGGGTGAATGTGTGACATTGATCCACATTCTGTCCATCATTGTTGTGTTTGCAATTACCGCTCTAAGTGTACTGGGGATGCTCAGACGTGAGTCCCAGGCACTCCACACCACTGGAATCAAGCTAGCCGGGCTGATGAGAGGTGTTACCTCGAAACCGGGCCGGTCCTCGGATGCTTGTTTCCGTTCTGGGAGGGACATGGCTTTTGTAGTTCGGACTGGACTGTTCCCATGGGGCACAGGGTCAGCGCTGATTTGCATATCGCCATTGTCTAACCCAGGGTGGTGTGGAGTGGAAAAACGATGGATTTGGGCCCAGATCTTTGGACTGGGGTGAATGTGTGACATTGATCCACATTCTGTCCATCATTGTTGTGTTTGCAATTACCGCTCTAAGTGTACTGGGGATGCTCAGACGTGAGTGCCAGGCACTCCACACCACTGGAATCAAGCTAGCCGGGCTGATGAGAGGTGTTACCTCGAAACCGGGCCGGTCCTCGGATGCTTGTTTCCGTTCTGGGAGGGACATGGCTTTTGTAGTTCGGACTGGACTGTTCCCATGGGGCACAGGGTCAGCGCTGATTTGCATATCGCCATTGTCTAACCCAGGGTGGTGTGGAGTGGAAAAACGATGGATTTGGGCCCAGATCTTTGGACTGGGGTGAATGTGTGACATTGATCCACATTCTGTCCATCATTGTTGTGTTTGCAATTACCGCTCTAAGTGTACTGGGGATGCTCAGACGTGAGTCCCAGGCACTCCACACCACTGGAATCAAGCTAGCCGGGCTGATGAGAGGTGTTACCTCGAAACCGGGCCGGTCCTCGGATGCTTGTTTCCGTTCTGGGAGGGACATGGCTTTTGTAGTTCGGACTGGACTGTTCCCATGGGGCACAGGGTCAGCGCTGATTTGCATATCGCCATTGTCTAACCCAGGGTGGTGTGGAGTGGAAAAACGATGGATTTGGGCCCAGATCTTTGGACTGGGGTGAATGTGTGACATTGATCCACATTCTGTCCATCATTGTTGTGTTTGCAATTACCGCTCTAAGTGTACTGGGGATGCTCAGACGTGAGTCCCAGGCACTCCACACCACTGGAATCAAGCTAGCCGGGCTGATGAGAGGTGTTACCTCGAAACCGGGCCGGTCCTCGGATGCTTGTTTCCGTTCTGGGAGGGACATGGCTTTTGTAGTTCGGACTGGACTGTTCCCATGGGGCACAGGGTCAGCGCTGATTTGCATATCGCCATTGTCTAACCCAGGGTGGTGTGGAGTGGAAAAACGATGGATTTGGGCCCAGATCTTTGGACTGGGGTGAATGTGTGACATTGATCCACATTCTGTCCATCATTGTTGTGTTTGCAATTACCGCTCTAAGTGTACTGGGGATGCTCAGACGTGAGTCCCAGGCACTCCACACCACTGGAATCAAGCTAGCCGGGCTGATGAGAGGTGTTACCTCGAAACCGGGCCGGTCCTCGGATGCTTGTTTCCGTTCTGGGAGGGACATGGCTTTTGTAGTTCGGACTGGACTGTTCCCATGGGGCACAGGGTCAGCGCTGATTTGCATATCGCCATTGTCTAACCCAGGGTGGTGTGGAGTGGAAAAACGATGGATTTGGGCCCAGATCTTTGGACTGGGGTGAATGTGTGACATTGATCCACATTCTGTCCATCATTGTTGTGTTTGCAATTACCGCTCTAAGTGTACTGGGGATGCTCAGACGTGAGTCCCAGGCACTCCACACCACTGGAATCAAGCTAGCCGGGCTGATGAGAGGTGTTACCTCGAAACCGGGCCGGTCCTCGGATGCTTGTTTCCGTTCTGGGAGGGACATGGCTTTTGTAGTTCGGACTGGACTGTTCCCATGGGGCACAGGGTCAGCGCTGATTTGCATATCGCCATTGTCTAACCCAGGGTGGTGTGGAGTGGAAAAACGATGGATTTGGGCCCAGATCTTTGGACTGGGGTGAATGTGTGACATTGATCCACATTCTGTCCATCATTGTTGTGTTTGCAATTACCGCTCTAAGTGTACTGGGGATGCTCAGACGTGAGTCCCAGGCACTCCACACCACTGGAATCAAGCTAGCCGGGCTGATGAGAGGTGTTACCTCGAAACCGGGCCGGTCCTCGGATGCTTGTTTCCGTTCTGGGAGGGACATGGCTTTTGTAGTTCGGACTGGACTGTTCCCATGGGGCACAGGGTCAGCGCTGATTTGCATATCGCCATTGTCTAACCCAGGGTGGTGTGGAGTGGAAAAACGATGGATTTGGGCCCAGATCTTTGGACTGGGGTGAATGTGTGACATTGATCCACATTCTGTCCATCATTGTTGTGTTTGCAATTACCGCTCTAAGTGTACTGGGGATGCTCAGACGTGAGTCCCAGGCACTCCACACCACTGGAATCAAGCTAGCCGGGCTGATGAGAGGTGTTACCTCGAAACCGGGCCGGTCCTCGGATGCTTGTTTCCGTTCTGGGAGGGACATGGCTTTTGTAGTTCGGACTGGACTGTTCCCATGGGGCACAGGGTCAGCGCTGATTTGCATATCGCCATTGTCTAACCCAGGGTGGTGTGGAGTGGAAAAACGATGGATTTGGGCCCAGATCTTTGGACTGGGGTGAATGTGTGACATTGATCCACATTCTGTCCATCATTGTTGTGTTTGCAATTACCGCTCTAAGTGTACTGGGGATGCTCAGACGTGAGTCCCAGGCACTCCACACCACTGGAATCAAGCTAGCCGGGCTGATGAGAGGTGTTACCTCGAAACCGGGCCGGTCCTCGGATGCTTTTTTCCGTTCTGGGAGGGACATGGCTTTTGTAGTTCGGACTGGACTGTTCCCATGGGGCACAGGGTCAGCGCTGATTTGCATATCGCCATTGTCTAACCCAGGGTGGTGTGGAGTGGAAAAACGATGGATTTGGGCCCAGATCTTTGGACTGGGGTGAATGTGTGACATTGATCCACATTCTGTCCATCATTGTTGTGTTTGCAATTACCGCTCTAAGTGTACTGGGGATGCTCAGACGTGAGTCCCAGGCACTCCACACCACTGGAATCAAGCTAGCCGGGCTGATGAGAGGTGTTACCTCGAAACCGGGCCGGTCCTCGGATGCTTGTTTCCGTTCTGGGAGGGACATGGCTTTTGTAGTTCGGACTGGACTGTTCCCATGGGGCACAGGGTCAGCGCTGATTTGCATATCGCCATTGTCTAACCCAGGGTGGTGTGGAGTGGAAAAACGATGGATTTGGGCCCAGATCTTTGGACTGGGGTGAATGTGTGACATTGATCCACATTCTGTCCATCATTGTTGTGTTTGTATATTTAATTTATAGCCCTGAAGAAGTCAGTGATGAATACACATCAAACTGACGAAACATGTGTTGGCTGTGGCTATTGAAGACTGTTGGTGAAAGGCTGTGGCTTCTGAAGAAGTGTTGATGAAAATAAATCGACCTGAAAGCAAGAAGATTTGGACACACTTGTTTCATTCATGTTGGTTGTTCGGGAAAATCTGTTTATTGGACAAGACATGGTTTTCTCAGCTTATGTGGGGGTGCTAGTGGCTTCCCTCTCCCTTGGAGCACCAAAGGTAGTGATTAGAGATATTTACGATGGGGGGATATAGAAAGTTTGCGCAAGTGGCCCTGCCGCGTTCTAGTTCGATCAGTTAATTAAGCGCTGTGGTTGTGCGACCTCACCATGTATTAAACTTAGCAAATTGTCTTGGGTCCAGTCATGTTTGTTTGCAAAACCTCAGCTCTACCCTTGGTAGCTGTAGCTTCGAGCAGTCTGGATTTTTCAAAGGAACAAGTGTAAAGCATTTAAAAGTACTAAAACAGAAAAATCTGAAACCAATTTATAAAAAATATCTCCAATTTTTATTTAGACACCAAAATAAACAAAATCCACCAGAGGATTCCGGACATATAAATTATTAAGCAGATAATGAATAACTGATTTTTATTCAAATTGTAAACAAGCATAGGCATCTACTGTGGTTAGCGGTTACTTGGAAAACATTTGTAAAGTTGAGCTTGGTTACTGTGGCCCACTTTGGTTGACCACTTCTGGCAGGGAGCAAGTCACAGTGGCGAATGAGGCTTGGCAGGGTGGTTATCTTGCAGGCAAAGCTGTCTCCAGTCCAGTTCCAGGCTCTATGGATGAACAGCCAGAGACATCCATGGAGTGGTGGTGATGCCAGGGATAAAGTATGCTGAAGAATGCTCTGGATGCTGATCCGGTCACGAGGTTCTTCCAGCAGCCACCTCTCGGTCCACGAACAAGACACATCAGTGTATCTGATTTCGCCTTTCCCACCTTGCCTTACTGTAATACATTTACTTTCTTCAAATGGATCCTACTATCTTGTTACTTACCGGTTTCTTCTTTGTTTCTGTCACAAATGGATTGAAACTTAATTTATAATTGGATTTGTGGTTAAATCAGTCATAATTTGGGCTTACCTGTTTATTTTTAGCCCTGAGGAAGTCCGTGGATACTTCCACAAAGACAAAACGTGTGTTGGATAAAGTTGTTTTGCTGATGGCTGAAGTAGCTATAACCGTACAGAACTTGAAATAAACGAGAAGATGTCTACGAAAATACTGTATGGACTCATAAATTCATTACGGACTCTTGTTGCTCAGGATATTGAATCTGAATGTTTTGTACATGTGTAGACTGCTGTCTACACAGTTGGCAACGCTGGGTGGTCGTCACCCAATATCCTTCGATCCTTTTTCAAATGGAGATACAATGTTTGCTGTATTTTTCACGACTTAGCCCATACCATACCCATCCACCCGCTTTTTTGTTTTCTAGCATGGGAAAACTGGTCTAGGAACTGCTTTCCCCTTTCCTCCAACCGGTCTACCAGAAAAAAGACCCTCTTGTGTGTGTCCACCATTAGCCCTTTAAAGATGGCTTCCTCTTTGAAGCTTGTCTTTAGGGCCCACGCTCTGTTTGGCCTTCCTGCCATGAAAAGATAACACCTCTTCCAAGGGCAGGCCATTTGTGCTCCTTCTTGAAATTCATTCACGCCTCCCCCAGGAGGGCAGAAGGCTGTCCCGTGGCCAGCAACCGTAAACAGTCACTGCAAAGCTTGGGAAACAAAATGCCAACTTTCCAATGTTGCATTGCACTCAAAGGTTATATTAAATTAGACTTGGGTATCAAGTCAGGTTAGATGTAACAATTGTTTTGATACCTTGAAATACCACCTTCAGTAGTCCCATGCTTTACTGATTTGTCAGCAAGTAACCCTGTACTTGCCAATGGGGCTACTAGCCTTTCTACCGCAAAAACAACAATTTGGGAAATTTACTGTTAGGCTATATAAAAGCACATGTCCTACTTTTAAACATACATCACCCTTCCTTAGGGCCCAATAGGCACACCTTATGGGTTTCATATATATTAAGGAGGGAGGTGTGGACTTTGTCATTAGTTTAAATGGCCAAGTCGAGTAAGCAGTTCGAAAACTGTTCTGCCAGCCAGAAATGGCAGGCTGTGAGTCTTGCTTTGCTTTGCCACACTCGTAGGGCACACACAATAACTGCGGCAGTCCACGAGGGATACTTTAACTCGTAGGCCCTGGGAACCCCTGGTACCATAAACTAGGTACTTCTACGTTAGTTTACGTATGCCGTTGATTGTGCGCCAAATAAATAAACACTTTTAAGGGACAGAGCACTGGCTCTGAGGTTTGATTAGTAGGGCCCATTGCATCACAGAGTCATTACACCAGTACCTAATAGATAACAAATCGGGCAAAAAGCAGGAGTGAACTTGCAAAAAGCCCTTTCCTTACAGACCCTAATTAGGGGATCATTTAGATCCGTGAGTGAGTGTGAAATGAGTGCAAATATCATCTTGCATCTGATGCAGCACCTTTCTCATTTGGGTCTGAATTCTTTTTGTACTCGCTTGCATTTACCACCAGCTTTGAACTGCTGCAAAGCAGCATACAAGGCCTAACGGCTAAAGTGGTCGACCTCGAAACTGGGGAACCGGGTTGAGTCTTGGTAGGGACCCTCAATATCCTGTGATTCTAGGCAAATCACTTATTCTCCTCCTGCCTAACAAAAAATGAATGCGTCCATCTGTAATGCAACAGGTGCTCATGTAAAGCGATCTGATACCTTCGGGTCGAGATAATACAGGTGCAACAAATGTCTGCTCGCATTATGCCCTATTACCTCCTCGTCCGTCTTCCTGGATGCCGTCCTTATGCCTGAGATACCTCTCCCCTCTGGCAGAACTAAATCCTTAGCAAGAGCAAAAAATCCTTCCAAGATGGCCCCCATTACCGAGGAGCCACCACAAAAGGGAGAAAGCGATGATGAACACCCTGTAACATATAATGCAAAAGAAACATGGAACAAAAAAACCAATTGGAAATAATCAACTGCTATTCTTGAGGTGGGGGACGTGGGACTCTGGACTACTTCGAGGAAGACCATGACTCGGAGTAATGAACATTACCGGTGAGTAACCGGGGTATTACCTACTATTGAGGTGATAAGCAGGTGCAACACACTTGGAAGCCGGACCTAGTGATTTTTGTCTCATGGTGTGTCTGCACCTGTTATTACTGCATGGGTCTAAAGAGCACTGATACACATGACAAACTATGGCCTGAACAGCCGCGGCCGGTAGTGGGATGATTAAAAAAAGGGGGTGGTGATGAACAGAGTGTCTGAATTAAGCAGACCACTCTTACCCAGTCCAAAGATCAGGGCTTGATCCATCACCGTTATTTAGCTCACTGCCCCATCCCAGCTCAGAACCTGGCTAT
The DNA here is from genome assembly GCF_964261635.1 of Lissotriton helveticus. Classification (NCBI taxonomy): domain Eukaryota; kingdom Metazoa; phylum Chordata; class Amphibia; order Caudata; family Salamandridae; genus Lissotriton; species Lissotriton helveticus. The sequence continues at coordinate 46,013,137 of NC_136072.1, forward strand.
ATGCAAATTAAACTGTCCCTGACCCAGTGCATCATGGGAACAGGGCAGACCAAACTACCAAGCCAATTCTTCACCAGAAAGGAGACAAGCTTCCGGGGACCGGTTTCTGCCATTCCAGGCGTCGTCGGCCCGGCTTGCTTGAATCCTGATGGAGCAGTGAGCAAGGGACTCATGTCTGAGTATACCCTTCCACGCTTACGGTGGACAAAATGATTCAAAAAAGGGGGTGGTGATGAACAGAGTGTCTGAATTAAGCAGACCACTCTTACCCAGTCCAAAGATCAGGGCTTGATCCATCACCGTTATTTAGCTCACTGCCCCATCCCAGCTCAGAACCTGGCTATATGCAAATTAGTTTGTCCCTGGCCCAGTGCATCATGGGAACAGGGCAGACCAAACTACCAAGCCAATTCTTCACCAGAAAGGAGACAAGCTTCCGGGGACCGGTTTCTGCCATTCCAGGCGTCGTCGGCCCGGCTTGCTTGAATCCTGATTGAGCAGTGAGCAAGGGACTCATGTCTGAGTATACCCTTCCACGCTTATGGTGGACAAAATGATTCAAAAAAGGGGGTGGTGATGAACAGAGTGTCTGAATTAAGCAGACCACTCTTACCCAGTCCAAAGATCAGGGCTTGATCCATCACCGTTATTTAGCTCACTGCCCCATCCCAGCTCAGAACCTGGCTATATGCAAATTAGTCTGTCCCTGGCCCAGTGCATCATGGGAACAGGGCAGACCAAACTACCAAGCCAATTCTTCACCAGAAAGGAGACAAGCTTCCGGGGACAGGTTTCTGCCATTCCAGGCGTCGTCGGCCCGGCTTGCTTGAATCCTGATGGAGCAGTGAGCAAGGGACTCATGTCTGAGTATACCCTTCCACGCTTATGGTGGACAAAATGATTCAAAAAAGGGGGTGGTGATGAACAGAGTGTCTGAATTAAGCAGACCACTCTTACCCAGTCCAAAGATCAGGGCTTGATCCATCACCGTTATTTAGCTCACTGCCCCATCCCAGCTCAGAACCTGGCTATATGCAAATTAGTCTGTCCCTGGCCCAGTGCATCATGGGAACAGGGCAGACCAAACTACCAAGCCAATTCTTCACCAGAAAGGAGACAAGCTTCCGGGGACCGGTTTCTGCCATTCCAGGCGTCGTCGGCCCGGCTTGCTTGAATCCTGATGGAGCAGTGAGCAAGGGACTCATGTCTGAGTATACCCTTCCACGCTTATGGTGGACAAAATGATTCAAAAAAGGGGGTGGTGATGAACAGAGTGTCTGAATTAAGCAGACCACTCTTACCCAGTCCAAAGATCAGGGCTTGATCCATCACCGTTATTCAGCTCACTGCCCCACCCCAGCTCAGAACCTGGCTATATGCAAATTAGTCTGTCCCTGGCCCAGTGCATCATGGGAACAGGGCAGACCAAACTACCAAGCCAATTCTTCACCAGAAAGGAGACAAGCTTCCGGGGACCGGTTTCTGCCATTCCAGGCGTCGTCGGCCCAGCTTGCTTGAATCCTGATGGAGCAGTGAGCAAGGGACTCATGTCTGAGTATACCCTTCCACGCTAATGGTGGACAAAATGATTCAAAAAGGGGGTGGTGATGAACAGAGTGTCTGAATTAAGCAGACCACTCTTACCCAGTCCAAAGATCAGGGCTTGATCCATCACCGTTATTTAGCTCACTGCCCCATCCCAGCTCAGAACCTGGCTATATGCAAATTAGTCTGTCCCTGGCCCAGTGCATCATGGGAACAGGGCAGACCAAACCACCAAGCCAATTCTTCACCAGAAAGGAGACAAGCTTCCGGGGACCGGTTTCTGCCATTCCAGGCGTCGTCGGCCCGGCTTGCTTGAATCCTGATGGAGCAGTGAGCAAGGGACTCATTCTGAGTATACCCTTCCACGCTTATGGTGGACAAAATGATTCAAAAAAGAGGGTGGTGATGAACAGAGTGTCTGAATTAAGCAGACCACTCTTACCCAGTCCAAAGATCAGGGCTTGATCCATCACCGTTATTTAGCTCACTGCCCCATCCCAGCTCAGAACCTGGCTATATGCAAATTAGTCTGTCCCTGGCCCAGTGCATCATGGGAACAGGGCAGACCAAACTACCAAGCCAATTCTTCACCAGAAAGGAGACAAGCTTCCGGGGACCGGTTTCTGCCATTCCAGGCGTCGTCGGCCCGGCTTGCTTGAATCCTGATGGAGCAGTGAGCAAGGGACTCATGTCTGAGTATACCCTTCCACACTAATGGTGGACAAAATGATTCAAAAAAGGGGGTGGTGATGAACAGAGTGTTTAAATTAAGCAGACCACTCTTACCCAGTCCAAAGATCAGGGCTTGATCCATCACCGTTATTTAGCTCACTGCCCCATCCCAGCTCAGAACCTGGCTATAGGCAAATTAGTCTGTCCCTGGCCCAGTGCATCATGGGAACAGGGCAGACCAAACTACCAAGCCAATTCTTCACCAGAAAGGAGACAAGCTTCCGGGGACCGGTTTCTGCCATTCCAGGCGTCGTCGGCCCGGCTTGCTTGAATCCTGATGGAGCAGTGAGCAAGGGACTCATGTCTGAGTATACCCTTCCACGCTTATGGTGGACAAAATGATTCAAAAAAGGGGGTGGTGATGAACAGAGTGTCTGAATTAAGCAGACCACTCTTACCCAGTCCAAAGATCAGGGCTTGATCCATCACCGTTATTTAGCTCACTGCCCCATCCCAGCTCAGAACCTGGCTATATGCAAATTAGTCTGTCCCTGGCCCAGTGCATCATGGGAACAGGGCAGACCAAACTACCAAGCCAATTCTTCACCAGAAAGGAGACAAGCTTCAGGGGACCGGTTTCTGCCATTCCAGGCGTCGTCGGCCCGGCTTGCTTGAATCCTGATGGAGCAGTGAGCAAGGGACTCATGTCTGAGTATACCCTTCCACGCTTATGGTGGACAAAATGATTCAAAAAAGGGGGTGGTGATGAACAGAGTGTCTGAATTAAGCAGACCACTCTTACCCAGTCCAAAGATCAGGGCTTGATCCATCACCGTTATTTAGCTCACTGCCCCATCCCAGCTCAGAACCTGGCTATATGCAAATTAGTCTGTCCCTGGCCCAGTGCATCATGGGAACAGGGCAGACCAAACTACCAAGCCAATTCTTCACCAGAAAGGAGACAAGCTTCCGGGGACCGGTTTCTGCCATTCCAGGCGTCGTCGGCCCGGCTTGCTTGAATCCTGATGGAGCAGTGAGCAAGGGACTCATGTCTGAGTATACCCTTCCACGCTTATGGTGGACAAAATGATTCAAAAAAGGGGGTGGTGATGAACAGAGTGTCTGAATTAAGCAGACCACTCTTACCCAGTCCAAAGATCAGGGCTTGATCCATCACCGTTATTTAGCTCACTGCCCCATCCCAGCTCAGAACCTGGCTATATGCAAATTAGTCTGTCCCTGGCCCAGTGCATCATGGGAACAGGGCAGACCAAACTACCAAGCCAATTCTTCACCAGAAAGGAGACAAGCTTCCGGGGACCGGTTTCTGCCATTCCAGGCGTCGTCGGCCCGGCTTGCTTGGATCCTGATGGAGCAGTGAGCAAGGGACTCATGTCTGAGTATACCCTTCCACGTCCCTTGTTTCCTTTCTTTCGGCGTACGGGCGGCGCATTGCTGGAGTCATGTCGCAAGTGCCTTGCTCATTGCACCATCAGGATTCAAGCAAGCCGGGCCGAAGACGCCTTAATTGGCAGAAACTGGTCCCCGGAAGCTTGTTTCCTTCCCAGTGTAAGAATTGGCTGTTGTAGTCTGGTCTGCCCTGTTCCCATGATGCACTGGGCCAGGGACAGTCTAATTTGCATACAGCCAGGTTCTGAAACTGGGATGGTGCAATGAGCTAAAAAACGGTGTTGGATCTAGCCCTGATCTCTTGACTGGGTGAGAGTACTCTGCTTAATTCAGAGACTCTGTCCATCACCACCCCTTGTTGTAAATAATTTTGTCCACCCTAAGCGTGGAAGGGTATACTCAGATGTGAGTCCCTTGCTCATTGCACCATCAGGATTCAAGCAAGCCGGGCCGAAGACGGCTGAAATGCCAGAAACCGGTCCCCGGAAGCTTGTTTCCTTCCCAGTGTAAGAATTGGCTTTTGTAGTCTGGTCTGCCCTGTTCCCATGATGCACTGGGCCAGGGACAGACTAATTTGCATACAGCCAGGTTCTGAAACTGGGATGGTGCAATGAGCTAAAAAACGGTGTTGGATCTAGCCCTGATCTCTTGACTGGGTGAGAGTACTCTGCTTAATTCAGAGACTCTGTCCATCACCACCCCTTGTTGTAAATAATTTTGTCCACCCTAAGCGTGGAAGGGTATACTCAGATGTGAGTCCCTTGCTGATTGCACCATCAGGATTCAAGCAAGCCGGGCCGAAGACGGCTGAAATGCCAGAAACCGGTCACCGGAAGCTTGTTTCCTTCCCAGTGTAAGAATTGGCTTTTGTAGTCTGGTCTGCCCTGTTCCCATGATGCACTGGGCCAGGGACAGACTAATTTGCATACAGCCAGGTTCTGAAACTGGGATGGTGCAATGAGCTAAAAAACGGTGTTGGATCTAGCCCTGATCTCTTGACTGGGTGAGAGTACTCTGCTTAATTCAGAGACTCTGTCCATCACCACCCCTTGTTGTAAATAATTTTGTCCACCCTAAGCGTGGAAGGGTATACTCAGATGTGAGTACCTTGCTCATTGCACCATCAGGATTCAAGCAAGCCGGGCCGAAGACGGCTGAAATGCCAGAAACCGGTCCCCGGAAGCTTGTTTCCTTCCCAGTGTAAGAATTGGCTTTTGTAGTCTGGTCTGCCCTGTTCCCATGATGCACTGGGCCAGGGACAGACTAATTTGCATACAGCCAGGTTCTGAAACTGGGATGGTGCAATGAGCTAAAAAACGGTGTTGGATCTAGCCCTGATCTCTTGACTGGGTGAGAGTAGTCTGCTTAATTCAGAGACTCTGTCCATCACCACCCCTTGTTGTAAATAATTTTGTCCACCCTTAGCGTGGAAGGGTATACTCAGATGTGAGTCCCTTGCTCATTGCACCATCAGGATTCAAGCAAGCCGGGCCGAAGACGGCTGAAATGCCAGAAACCGGTCCCCGGAAGCTTGTTTCCTTCCCAGTGTAAGAATTGGCTTTTGTAGTCTGGTCTGCCCTGTTCCCATGATGCACTGGGCCAGGGACAGACTAATTTGCATACAGCCAGGTTCTGAAACTGGGATGGTGCAATGAGCTAAAAAACGGTGTTGGATCTAGCCCTGATCTCTTGACTGGGTGAGAGTACTCTGCTTAATTCAGAGACTCTGTCCATCACCACCCCTTGTTGTAAATAAGCGGCCGGTAGTGGGAGCACCGGCCGGGCGTTGACGTGGGGAGGGGGAGGGGCAGGGTGGGGGGTAGTAATATATGGATTACGGACTTTAAAAGGTAAGTACACGTGAAAATAAATAAAACGAATTTCGTTGCACACGTCACCGCCCGGCCGGTGCTCCCACTACCGGCCGCGGCTGGGCCTGAAATCAGGCGTAGTGACCACTCCTCTGCCAGACTCGAACTTTAACAATAACATTAACATTTGCCCTGGATGTAGCTGGGATGGCAGGAGACAAGTAAAAGGCATGTAACGCACTCAGGTAGGAGACAGCAGTGACAAACGCCAAGGCATGACTGTCACACTTACACCCAGAGGCAATCTCACAGCACTTTAGTGAAGACTATTTTAAGCACCAGACACAGGAGGAGAAAGCAGAAAACGGTCGAGTGAAACCGAGGGCACCGCAAATCTGTGTTTTCAGGGCAGAGGAGTATAATGTTACATTTATTTAACAATGTCTAAAGAAAACTGAACTACCTGTGATTATCTGCAGCTTCAGGGAAGGGAAAGACTCTGGGGCATTATGACAAATGATTTCCACTAAAACAAAAATCACAGGTACAACTATGTGCAACTAATGCAATCTAGCACACTGTTATATTCCATGGAAAAATGTTCCAAACACTTTTAAGAGCCTGATACAAGATCCAATTATTTTTTATTTGGTAGTTATGTTCTATCCATTCAGTTGCTTCGGTTTCGCCAAAACGTGTTTCGTCCACAAACTTCATCAGGGCTCAGCTGTTCGAAACATGTCATTCACTCTCTCTAATTATTCATAAATCATCACATCTACGGACACATCACCAAATCCAAGTTCAGAATTTGTGAAAAAGGTGTTCTTAAATTGAGATCCTAAATTAGGGTGAGAGCTCAAATGCAGGTACACTCACAGCTTGACCCCCTCTACAATTTTTGGTGGCCCGACCATTCCAGGGAAGTGTGTGTGTGTGGCATGCCACTATGGCGCTGATTATGATGCCGTCGGACTTTCGTCCGATCTGCACCATGGCGGAAGCAGGACTGCCCGACAAGCTGTCGGCGGTCCCGCTACCCGTATTAGGATGTGACCGTCTTCAAGGCAGTCTAAATCTGTATATTTATTATTTTGTATTGCGGAGTGTGCTGCGGGCTACAGCACACGCCGCAGTCCAAAATATACACTTTTGGATGGGGAGCACCATAGGTGATACCCAGAACCTATAGAGGAGGTCCAGGTGGGAAGGGGGGCCAGCTTGGGGCCCTCAAAGTCACTTTTTTCACCTGCCTTTTCATGGCGGGCGGACCGCCGTGAAATGGCAGGCGGAAAGGGACATCATAATCCCTCCGCCACTGCCTGAGTAGGCTCCGCCCCTATTGTAGGGATTACAGTCTCTCTGACGGTCCGACGCGCTCCTTGAATCTGTCGGATGCGTGGCGGGCTGTCTCTCCGCCAGCCCACCATCCGCCCGCCATCGTAATGCGGCGGTTGGACCTGCAGGGGCCAATGGCGTTGGGACCGCCACCAACGGCCTGTCACTGGCAGTCTCACCACCATCGTAATCACACCCTTAATACCTGTATTTCTTATTCTGTAATTAAGAATGGAACAAAAACAGTCTGTTGGGTCTGGCATACAGAGCCAAGTGAAGGAGGTCTGTTGAAAAAATGAAACCACGTGTGACACATACATTGCATAAGTGGCATTTTTGAAGAGACATTGACATTTGAAAAACTACATTCCACAAAGAACTTTTAAAAATAGAACAACATGATTTTAGACTTTTTTTATCTGTTTCATAAGTTTATAAGTAAAATGTGTTTTGTCCCATTCCTAGTCCCGTCATGGAGAAGATGTGTTTTATATCCTTCTATTACACACAGAAGTATGACATTAGTTTGTACAATTTTTATTCTGTTGGAAAAACATCTTCTCTCTTCCCTTTTATGTTCACAGCACAAAGGTACATAGGGCAACTCTCAAGTGGAGGTGCGCAGAAGTGGTGGTGGTCAAGCGTTAAGAGGTTTGGGCGCTGCGTAAATACCCGGCCGCAGCTGACTGGGAAACGCTACTGGCTGATTTACACTCCTACAGCAAGGGTCTAGCGGCCTAATGAAGTAAAGACCTCAAACCATAGGGGAGAGGTGTGGCACAGCGGCCAGAGCGGCTGACTCATGAGCACAGGGCTCACGGTGCGATAGCCTGCAGCAGCTTATCTCAGCATCATGTGACTCTGTGCAATAGCGCACTTAGGGCCAGATGTAGGTGGCCCAATACCGGTCGGTAACGGCCGAAATTACCGAATTTTGGCCGTTACCGACCGGTATTGGGCATTTGGGATGTAGGTGGCCTAAATTGCAAATTCGGTAATTTACCGATTCGGTATTTTAAGGAATCGGTAAATTACCGATTCCTTTAAATACCGAATCGGTAAATTACCGAATTTACAATGTAGGGAGTACTTAAATGAGTACTTTTCCTATTTTAGGATTCGTTATTTACCACCAACTATAAGTTGGTGGTAAATAAGGAATACCTTTGAAAATGCAAATCAGTGCATTTTCAAAGGTGCCGTGTGGCAGACATACATACCCTTAGGGCATGTATGTGTGCCACATGTGCACCCATACCCAATTGAGGGGTGCAACAGGGTGTCAAAGTGACACCCTGCCACCTTTCAATGTTTTCCCCCTTTTACCGAATCGGTATTTACCGATTCGGTATGAATGGCAATTACCGAATAGGTAAATACCGATTCGGTAATTACCGAATCGGTAAATACCGATTCGGTACTTACCGAATCTTAACAATTCTGTAATTTTTAACAAAAAATTACCTACATCCCATTTACATATTCTTAAATACCGAATCGGTAAAATTTGGTATTTAAGAATAGGTAAATTGGGTTTATTTACATCTGGCCCTAAATCTCCCCGATGCCCCCCCCAGTGCCTGGATACCCTTAGCAGTGTTAAGTTTGTGCTTTACAAACGTGGATTGCTGTAGTACAGAGATTCGGCTTCTGTTCAGACGTTGTCATTTTAGGTGGACGTCGCCACTTCAGAAATGCAAGGCTGCACCATACTTACAAGGATATGGTGCAGCCTTGCGTTTCCCCCTGCGCTGGCGCTACACTTAGCAGTGTAGTGCCAATGCGGGCACACCTTGCACCATAGTGCAAGGGTGTCTGCGTGCAGGGGAGGATTGTTTAAGTGTAGGAAGGTGCCCCTTCCTGCACATAAACAATCCTAAAATTCCATTTTATCACTTCTATGTGTGCTCCTTCATGCAACAGACATGAAAGTTACACAAAATTGCATTGTTGCCTTTCTGCATATAAACAATCCAAACCGTTTTTCTTTTCCCATGTGTGCTGCACAAGGTAGCACACATGGAAAAAGCAAAAACGAGGAGAAATGATGCATTTCTCCTAATTTCGCCAATTTAAGACTAGGTTTTACCTGGTTTTAAATTTGGTGCTGCCTCCTATGTACGCTGCTCTTGTAAATATGGGGCAGTGTCAAAATCAATCGATGTTGCGGTGGAACACCCATGGCAACACCCACTGCCCACCCCTTTCACGCTAAGCATACCGTCAAATGGGCCCTTATTAACAATGCGGCGTAAAGCCACTTTAAGTGGCTTTAAGCTGCCTTGTAAATAAGGCTATTCCCCTACCGCCACCACAACGCCGTTAAAAGTGGCGTAGTGTCTTGTACATATGTGTAATTCGCCAGCAGTAGTATATTTTGGAATTTGGCTGCTTTCTTATTGTCCATGTAGGCCGCGGCGTGGTCATGACAACAGTGTCATTGGATGGCAGGAGGAATGTAGATGGGCGGCACCAGTGGAAGAAGTGGGTGGGGCCTCTTACCTGTATTCTATATGTTGTGTTATGTTATGTTGTGTTACCTGTATTTTTATAGCGTGCTAACACCGGTGACAGTATCCAGCCGCTGTAGCAGGTGTGCGAAGCGGTTGTATGGCATTACAACACGGGCTTTTACCCCGCATGCCATTACAACGTGGGGATTACAACGAAAGTCGTGACAATGACTTTCGCTGGAGGGCGCTGGATAGTGGAATAGTTTAATTTTCTATTCTAACTCCAGCCCACGTTGACAGTAGGGAAGGTGTTGGATAGAAAATTAAACTATTCCCTATCCAACAGCACCCTTCAGCGAAAGGCGTTGTAACGACTTTCGTTGTAATCCCCGCGTTGTCATGGCTGTTCCCCGAGCGGGCTAGTCTTTACCTAAAAAGCAATGTCTTCATCTTCAGGGGGAGACATCATGACCACGTAACTTCGTTACCTTCAGATGACATGTCCAGTTTGCTATCTATAATGATTCCAAGGGTACCTTAGTACATTTTTGGCCACTGGGACTTTTTTTTCCTCTACAAATTAAGCACTGCTCTGCAGAGTCCACCAGCCGCATTAATAAGGTGCATCTTGAGTCCAGTGCCACAGCGAGCACAGTACGGGTCCCCCTAGGCCCGGCGTCACTTCCGGTGGATGAGAGTAATTTAAGATTTCTAAGCATCACTGCCTACCCGCGTGTGCCGTAGACAATGGGAAAGTGTCAAGAATACATACTCGCCTTCTCTGAAGTTAAGACAATAGTTTTTGCAGTTAAGGCGTTCACTGACACAAAGAAGAACATATATGGCACAATGTAAATCTGATTTGAACACACAACTGATTTCTAGACTATAGGGTTCAATCCCTTAACCAAGGGTGTCCAACGTAGGTCCAGGAGGGCTGGGTCCATGCCAGAAGTTCAGGATAGCCACACAAGTATCATATGTACTATGAAGCTTAATACAACTGATTTACAGTGGTTAGTCTGATCACGTGGCACACATCCTGCCCTCCAGGACTCATGTTACACTCCCTCCACCTCCCCCCCTTCCCCTCCCCAACTATTTCTGCAGAATCCATCTAAAATCACTCCCTGTGCAATACTCCTCATTGATGTGGCCTCTGACAACATGTTTGTGCCAGTTGCAAAGTTCACTCATGCATTTCTGGATTTGCTGAAATAATTAGCAGATGTATCCTGAGTTTTTAATCATATCTTAAATTGTCCACTAAGATTACAAACATAGGTATATCAAAGGCTGAATGTACATTTTTACATCTGGACTCTGCACTGGTTTTTAAATAACGTTTTCATAAAATCTTGTCATTCTGAACACTCTTTTTTTTGTTTGTTTCAGACTTCTTTATTAAAATTGTTTTCCAAAAAAATACAAAAACAATGAATAACTGTCATATATCAATCCAAAAAGAAAAAAACATATTATCATGAACAAAATATACAATAGAAATAAGAAAAAAGTAGGAGAGTAAAGTAGAAGATGGACAAGAAAAAGGAAAGAAAAAAAAGAAAAGAAAAGAAAACAATAAACCAAAAAGCAATGAAACTACATTTAATACCATAATCACTGTTTCAAACATAAATAAGAATGAATAATACAACATTAAAAAAGAAATATATGTTCACAAAAGAAGTAAAAAAGTATATTAAGGAAGTATATACATTCAAGATTTTAATCCATGGTACAAACCCACGAATATCAAAAATATAAAATCAAATCAAAATCGGCATACATTACCCTTTCCCTACACAAGACCCATCCCTTGACAGCTGCCCTGAACCACATCCAAACTTTTACCCTCTCTGACCTTTCCCATATGTTTATTCTTAATTATCCTTATGAAGACACCAACCTAACCTACCTTAACCTAACCCTAACATTGGCCCTTCACTTTATTATACTGATTTCATTTTTCATTTCTCGGATTTTTTTTTTACTTAAATGTTTTTTTTAATTAGAAGTTTTTAACTGAAATATTTTTCTCTGAAATGTGTTTTTCTCCGAACTGTGCAGGTCGTGAAATGACGCGGTGCTGAGGGGTTCAATGACATGCAGAGGTCACAATGCCACAGTAGTTATTTTGCACCCCCCCACCATGACGGGGCCGGGGTCCGTCATGAATAAAGGGCGGCATGGCCACCTTGGGACGGCGGGCCCCAACCACCTGCCCAAGATCACACCCTCCCTCCAGGAGGATTGCCTAAGTCAACGGGCGCAAACAGAACGTATAGAATTAGAATGCTTCCTGATTTCAACATGTGCCTCTGCGTCATGGCACTGTTGGCAAAGTATCGTATTTGTGTAATTAGTGATTCAAAGCCCAGTTGATTAATCACGACTCCCCCCTCCTGCCCAGGATGGTTCATTCCCACACCCCGTCTCAGGTGCGGGCTACACCCATGGAAAGCTGCGGTGCTAAGAACAGGAAACAAAAGAGGAAACCGGAAACAGAATTCGTGATTGTGAAAGTGTGAAAAGGTGTTGCCACTCTGACGTATGCACGAGAGATTCAGCAAAGGGCGAGCGTGGCTGGCACTTTGGAAGTGAGACAGGTGGCGTTCACAGGGGTAGTGACGTCCACAGAGTGTGTTCACCGTTGGTGAGTGGCGTTGACGTGCACACACAAAACTTGAGGTAAAGGGTGGTGAGGTTCACGGGGTAGTGACACCCACATAGTGTGTAAATATTAATCTAAATTAATTTTATATATAATTAATTTAAATGTAGGACACATTTTTCAAAACGCAATAGCAATATTGTCTTAATCTGGATTTAAATATTTGTGCAATTTAAATATATTAAAGAAAATTTAAATTATTATGTAAAAATCTATTACCAAAAACCTATCTGAATTAAAAAGTTGCTATTGATTATGTATTAAAAATTATTAAAAGTCATGTACACAATTAATGCAATTTAATTAATTCTAAAAAATAGTTATGCTTACTTTTAAAATAAAAGACGTTAATAAAATAATTTGATATCAACTAGTAAATAATGTAACTCATATACATGTATATATACAGTCATTCATGTTTATTAATAAATATTTAATTAACTATATGGATATGTATCTGTACATTTATGTGTGTGCATACATGTGTGTGAATAGACACACAAACACACACATATATATAAAAAAAATATATATACATATGTGTGTGTGTGTTTTAGAAGTCTAAACACATTTATTTATTTATTCAAAAAATTGAAAATCTTATAGGGTCTATTTTAAGTCTCTGCCTCCATTATTTTCTATTGGAGGGTGTTGCGGTATCAGTGGTCGGCCATGTGTGGTGTTGACTTACAGCACGGCTGAGCTGGAGGACATATTTTACTGTTTTGCATTCTTGTTGGCAGTAGTAACTATAGAAGTGCAGTTTGTGGATAGCCGCGGTCTTACTCTTTTGTAGGCGGGTGCAGGACGCTCCTTAAACCCCTCCCTAGGCCACCTTTAACCCCTTCTTACTCTTCTCATAACCCCTCCCCTTTAGTAGTAAGAAGTCCACATTTCCCATCCACCCCTCCAATATTTACCACAAAAACGTAGGTGTACGTGCGTGTAGCGCTCCATACATACAAGACAGGTGAGGAGGAGGTGAAGACTTCCGCGTGTCGATATTATGGTAGCATATTGTAATATGTGAGTATTAGTACTATTGTAGTACTATTAAAAACACTACAAAATGCAGTTTGTAAATAGGCCCCTACAGCTTATTAGAGTAGCAGGCTATCCGCTGTACACCAATGGAAGGTGTTACAGGCTTTACTCCACAGAGCACTGGGTGGAAGAGTGTGAGGTCCAATTAAAGAGTGTCATGACATAAACCACAGGGCAGAGGGTGCCAGTTTATCCATCTCACTGGCACAAAAGGTGGGCAAAGCACCCCAATGGAGGGGTGGAGGATTGTGTGCACAATTTAGCTAATTTTTTTAAGACAACACTGGCCCTTAACGTATCAAGTAAACACAATCTAATGAATTATAGTCAACAATGTGTACTATAAGCAAACAAGCATTTGCAATGCAATAGGTCTCGCATTAGGAAAGTTTGAGGTATTAGTATTGTAAATGACAATTTTTTTATTTATGTGTTGTTTTTGAAAATAGCGAAATGAATAGCTTTGTCATTTACAATGCCAATAGTTTTAACTTTTGCAAACGTGACACCTATAGCATTTGTAATGCAATATGTCTTGTATTTACATGACTTAGATGTATTAATATTACAAATAACAATGGATTTGATTTTTTTTAATAATTAATACTTAAATAAAAGTTATTGTAATTTGTAATGGCAATAGCTTTAACTTTTGTAAATAACTTCTGGGAAGATTATGTTCAGTGTATTTTATTGTGATGAAAATATCCAAGAACTGAAGTGAAATATTAACATCTTTTTGTGACATTTGTAATAAAGTTTGAAACATTGAGAGAACATATTAGAACCAGTTGTTGTTGAATGGTTGCACAGAGTGATGCTGTGGCCTTCAGTGGTGCTGAGTGATGCTGTGGCCTTCAGTGGTGCTGAGTGATGCTGTGGCCTTCAGTGGTCATGAGTGATGCTGTGGCATTCAGTGGTGCTGAGTGATGCTGTGGCATTCAGTGGTGCTGAGTGATGCTGTGCGTTCAGTGGTGCTGAGTGATGCTGTGGCGTTGAGTAATGATGTGACGTTGATTGATGCTGTGGCGTTCAGTGGTGCTGTGGCTTTGAGTGGTGCTGTGGCATTGAGGGGTGCTGTGGCGTTGAGGGGTGCTGTGGCATTGAGGGGTACTGTGGTGTTGAGTGGTGCTGTGGCGTTGAGTGGTGCTGTGGTGTTGAGTGGTGCTGCGGCGTTGAGTGGTGCTGTGGCATTGAGTGGTGCTGTGGCGTTGAGCGGTGCTGTGGCGTTGAGTGGTTCAAAGTGTAATGAATGAGTCATGCTCACTATTATTAATTAATTTTGGAGCTCAATCAGGAATACAAGCCAACCATAGTACCCATAGCTCTAGAATGAATACTTGTGGATAAGCAATACTAGAAAACATATAATAAGTTGACTAAACTATTTGCAAAACTCAAAGACTAGTTTATGAGGTGCATTCGGAGCACAGTCTCGCTTTAAGCAATGCCAGCTGCTCCACTATTCATGCCTGGAAGCATTCAGCACCTAATCTGGATATGAAAAGATTTCCAGTTCCCCATCTGACCGGGGGATATTGCAGAAGAATTAGAATCTGCAGCAATAAAGCATGAACTCGAATTCTCATTTAAACTGCCAGAATCTGAATCTACAGTAGAATGATCTTCTCCAGCAGAGAAAGCAGCCCATATGCTCCACTTGCTGCTTCTACCGCAGAGAATATGTTGGATAAAAAAAAAGCACAGAATGTACACCTGACCGTAGGGAAATATCACAATGCATGCCTCCAAGAGAACAATGGCGAATGCACTGCATTGAAAAAAAGATAGCAGGCACACATGGGATTTTGATGAAAAAAAGCTCGAAGCAAGAACGAAAAACAGAGAAATAAATGCATCAAACTGTCTGGCGTAAACATTTTGTCTTGTGCGGTCTTTTAATTTAGAACTAGTAAATTACAAACATGGGTTTTTGCACAATATACCGAGATTAAGAGCAATGGGGTTGCGGAAGCCGTTAGAATGATCAGTTCCTAAGCACCTGGTAGCGTGCCACAACTAGCAGCAGCCTTTGATGTGCGAGCGAGTTGGAGGGGGGGGCGGGGAGCAGAGCCTTTGAAGTGTGATTACACTGCAGTCAATCAGTTATCCGCAGACACAAATGTGACTGTGTTAACAATGCTAGGTTGCTTTAGTATATGAGATGCGGTATAAAAAGAAATAAAGACACAGCATTCCGCCTATCGATAGACGATAAAATGAAGCCCAGGTCAATCATAGAAGGAGCCAAGCTGCACATACAACATTTACGCAAGTTTGAGCTATTGGCATTGTAAATTAAAAGGCCTTTTTTTTAAAACATAAATAAAAGGCATTGTCATTTACAATGCCAATAGCTTAAACTTGCATAAATGCAAGACCTATTGCATTGCAAATGCTAAGCAAACATTAATCAATAATCACGTATCTGCACACAAATAAAAAATGCTACAATATGAAATATAGACATGAAGATTTAAAATACTTTAATTAAATGTCACATTGACTTCTCTTTTTTGCAAGTTTCCTTTGCCATATTTTTCACACGACCATCTTCCATTGGCACTCGAACTTACTTTTTTTAAAAAATGCACTTCTTGCTTGTTTGGAACTTTAAACTTGTGTCTTCAAAGTTGTCCGTAGCAACAATGTTGCTTATGTACTTTAATTGTTTTTATGTACTTTAATTATTTTTATATAAAGCCTTCTGACACCCATCGGATCTAGTCCGCACTTTATAAATTAGTAAAATAAATAAATAGTGGATGGTAGACTGGCAGATGTGAAATTGTGTGCACTTATGTGCTGTGCAGCAATATAAACAAGAACGAAAGACAGGCCAAAGCAGGGTGAAGGATTGGAGCATAAAACAAAAGGCAAGTGTGTTATGTAGCGCTTTTTGGAGGTAAGGATGAAGGGTGGGGAAAGCCTTCAAGGCAGCGCTGGGAGGGGGGCTGTGCATGAAGAAAGGCAGAACTGCAAGGAAGGCAGAAATGGGAGTCAGGGCCTGGCACGGACAGGCTGGGGTTAATGCGAGTCACGGCCTGTCAGCCGTGAATGCGAGTCACGGCCTGTCGGCCGTGAATGTGAAGCATTGGGCAGTGAAGGGGGGGCTGTGCGCGAAGAAAGGCAGAAATGCAAGGAAGGCAGAAATGAGAGTCGGGCCTGGCACGGACAGGCTGGGGTTAATGCGAGTCACGGCCTGTCAGCCGTGAATGCGAGTCACGGCCGACATGAAGCAGTGGGCAGTGAAGGGGGGGCTGGCCAAGAAGAAAGGCACAAATGCGAGTCTCAACCGCAGTGGGCGGGGAAGCCCAGGAGCAAATGGGTCTGATGCAATTAAGCACGCTGGGGAAGCCTGTAGGGGAAATGCGCGTGCTTGTGTGGTCACGTGATTCGCGTGAACTGTTGAAAATCCGCTTGAGAGTCTTTTGAGAGCCTTGGAAGAGCCTTTGGTTTAAGTAGTGGTTTAGCTGCATTAGACTCGCATATTCATTCCTTGCGGAATGGAATAGGCGAGACCTAAAAAGGAGCCGAAATGTGCTTCTTTTGGGTTGCTGGTGACCAAGAGATGGCTCCAGTTTTGTATCTAGCTTTTTGACTGATGGGTCTCAGTGAGCCCCCGCCCCCTCCCAAGAATAATATGTAGAGGTTGAAACGGCGAAGCTTATGACATGTATATTCGCATTCAATGTGATTCGCCTACACAGCACTCAAACAATGAGCTAGAATTGAAATGACTTTGCGAATTTGACTATATTGCAAATTTGTGTTTAGGTCTGTTCATGAATCTCACTCAGCGCACTCTTTTGCACACATCATTTACTGTGCCGTCGGCTGGATTATCCACAACCGAATTGTTGAAATAAAGAGATTGATAAGTAAAGTTTGGCGTTACTATATTTTGTGTGTGTGTGTCGCTTGCTCAAGCCAAGGAAGCTCAGGTGCAGATTTGAAGCTCAGCAGGGTTGACTCAGCATTTCATTCCTCTGAGGTTGGAATACTGTAGAGTTACATACTAGTGCTATAAAATAGCAAAACTATGTTAATAAGTGGTTATGTTCTTTATCGACCAAGAGGTTTCATGACGGTTCTATGATTTCAGTCTGCATGAAAAAATACTGTTCCATAGTCTGGTGGATTGTTTTCCTATCTGTGTCTTAAGTGGCATCGGTCCCCCCAGGCCTCACACTGCAATAATTAAAGAATACAGCTTTTAAATTAGCCCTTATTTGGTTTTATATCCATGTCTTTGATCATGGTCATGTCCAGACTGGATTATTGCAATGCCCTATTCCTGGACTCCAACATGGGCACCCAGGCAAAACTGCAGGGAGCCCAGAGCGCTCTCGCTAGAGCGATTCTTGACATTCCGAAGCGCCAGTCTGCTGCTGCGGGACTATGCGAGCTGCACAGTCTCCCAGCCAGTAAACAGATCAAGTTTAAAGCACTCTGGCTGCTCACGGCAGCCGTTAAAACAATCCTGGGGAACTGGAAAAACACGAGCAAAGCCACCTTCAAACGCTGGTTCAACTAGGTAACATTCCTACGGGGGGCAGACAACATCACCGCTAAACACCAGGCGGCGAACCATACTGCCAGGGAAGACATGTGAAAATAAATAAATAAATAAAGCACTCTGCACTGCACACAAGGCTCTTTATCAGGGGAGCCTAGCGGGGATCAAGGTGGTGTTCCTCCGGTACATTCCTGGCAGAAATCTTCGATCAGCCCATCGCAACCTGGTTATCCTGCCAGTAGTTCGCAAAAAGAGATTTGGGGGGAGGGGGGACAGATTATTTTTGGTTGGTGCTGCCAGACTTTGGACCGGTCTCCCCCAATCGTTGACTGCGATCAGTAAACATCTGCCTTTTAGAAAGGCGCGAACGACCCGGCTGTATGCTACGTAGGCAAACACCTACATACGCGCACAGCTTGAATGTTCATTGGCTGGTGGCGGAGTGCTGTAATTATAACGCCTTGATGCAGCTGTCACGCTTTACAAATTAAAATTTAAAAAAAGTCTTAAAAAAACTGCTCAATATTTTAGAATATCACTGTTAAAATCCTTAAGGTATTCCATGTTAGCAGTGCAATATCTTTTTACTTCATCTGACAGCCCCTAAGACTATTTGCTTTTGCAAGCTGATTTGTTTCTGTAGTTTTTTTTCGTTATGCAACATAGGACTCTTGCACTTGCATAATGCATACTTCGGAATGATTCGCCTTTAGTGTCTGAGTGAGATCGGGTTGTGGGTTGATGTTTGCGAGCGAGTACGATTGAGAGCTCTGTAGTTCAGGAACAAGGCAGTGTGAGTTTCTCGCATTGTCAGTGTGTCAATAAGGTGTGCAGACTACCTGCACATCCTATACTTGACCTCTTTGCAGAGTACACAGAGCAATGATTGCAGATGTCCCAAATGTAACTGTGGAAAAGTGTGAGATGTGTATGTAGATGGAGGATTTAAGAAAGATGTGCGGAGAAAAGGGGTTTAAATGTCTATTAAACTGAGATGCTGAATAAGAAAGTGGTTGGATGGAGTAAACAGGAGTGTATGACAGCTCCAAAGGTCACTACTTCCCCTTCCCCAGACATTAACTGTTCATAAACCAAGCTGGAAGAATCACATGATTTTAGTTTAAGTGTTTGAAGCCACACTGAATGATATAATGGGAGATGGTATGCCACGCTTACAGGCGGGAAATCTTATAGGAAACGTTTGACTTTAACCTGTAGGCCATGTTACAGAATGCTTTGATTACTTTATGACGGTAAACCGGTAGTTTCAGATGCATCCACGTTGAAAAGTTGCATTTAAAAATGGTGCATCGACCACCACTAAAATGCGAAGACTTGACCCGCCCAAAATATAAAAATGCTCCGGAATAGACTCAGCACGTTTTAAATGCGCGCAGAAATACTCACCTTTTTCCCATTTACAAAGAAAACGAGATGCTCGGATGCGTCAGCGGCAGCCATGACTGGCTCTTCAGCGGCAAGACGGGAACCTGCAGACTGAGGGCAGAGAGGAAACCAAAAGGAAGTGTGTCGGTGCCCAAAAGATAACACCGACGTGTGCCTGCTTCGAACCTTTGCCTGTAAAACATTACACAGGTAGGAGGCAGGGCACGTGGGCGCCTCCCACTGTAAAGCAAGTGGCCTGTGCCTAGAGTCGCCGGGAGAGGCGCGCGCAGCCTACCAACGTTCGAAGCAGATATTGATTTCAGCTGCCAGGTGAGGGGTGAACCCGCACGCTGCTCGAGTCCCCCCGCCAAGAGAACAAACTTCGCTTTCGTCAAATTACAGCACTGAAAAGGTGACATTGGACGCGGAGCTTGGAAGAAATTGCAGGTGTTCGTGCAGCGGGGGAGGAATGGGGGAACGGAGCGTATTTAAAATTTAAAGTGCAATGCTCTGGTAAACAATGGATTTCTGTAAGCTTGAGCCTACCTCGCTGTACTGTGGACGGGAGACGCTGTGCCCGCCTCCCTGCTCGGGGCCGCGCTGTCATTGGCGGCCGCCGAGGCAGGAAGACAGGCAAACACGGAGGAGACGTGGGCGGGGCCTGATCGAGGTTTCCGCTTCCCCCTGCCTGGGGGAAACTTTAGCTGTCCTTCCCGGTCTCCCATGCGGTGGAGGGAGACCGGATTTGCTGCAGAAAGCCCCGGGTCCCAGGAGGGGGCCCGGGTGAAGGGGAAGCCGGTGGAGCTGCGCGGGGCTCCTGTATGTTGGAGCGAGACCCGCGCTACATGAGGAGATGCCGCCGCAGGAGCCCCTAAGAACGGGAGCTCCAGAGCAGACCGGCAGCCTACCGGTAAGTGGGGCCGGTGTTGTCGTAGCAGAGGGGGGCGTCGGGGCACATTGCCGGTGGCCGCGCCCCCCCTGTGCTTTCCATCCCTGCGGGTGCCCGTGTTTAAGACAGTGTGCACGGCGCCGTGTTGGACGTGCGCGTTCGCGCACCCAAATCCAAAAGGAAAAGCTCGTAACACCCTCTTGTCCCTAATTCCCCCGAGACGGCTGACTAAAGTTGTCGAACTGGAGCATCCTATCAGATGCACTCCAGCTCGACCTAAAAAGGTGTCCAGCCGGACACTATATTTAAACAATATAAGGAATAAAAGATTTTGTGAGCACAAATATACAGTGGGATACACTCCTGTATCCAATACAAAAAGGACAAAACAAGAAATGAAAGAAAGAAGGGGGAATACTTTCAGGCAAAGAAGAAGAAAAAAACCATTTTAAAGATATATAGGCTCCAATGCACACCAGTGGCAACCTACGGCGCCGAAATATGGGGTTCTTCAAAAACCCCCACTTTACAAAAAGAAGAGAATCGGCTGTGTAGGAAATTATTGGGGGTTCCCATTTCATCATCAGGGTACATTTGCCACTCAGAGCTGAATATACCTTATATTAGCGATTTTATTGCTGCCAGGCCTGTATTATTTTGGCTGGCTATCTGGGTAAATGATTATGCTAGCCTAACACAGGACATTTTAAGGGAATGTCTAGCTTGTGACAAATGGAATAAGATTCCATGGCTTCGAGGCATAAAAGAAAGTTTGTCTAGCATAGATAGAGGAGACCTCTTTGATAATCCATCTCACATTAAGAGGTCCGACAAAAAGGAAGTTCAACTTGAACTATATGCTATCTATAATGGAAATAGACTGTCAGAAGAGATGCGGAAACAAACTGTTGTGTCCTATATTAATAATGACTTATCAACTAAACAACTGCCATTGTATCTGATACTACCAATCTGCAGTTGGGAAAGATCGTTACTTTTTAGAATGAGAGCAGGAACGATAAAGTTTCTCCTCTGCTTTCCTTTGGGACACAGCCCACATGGAAATATTCCATGTCCTTGTGATGGAATTAGTCAACAAAGTGATTTACATTTCCTTTTTATGTGTAAGTTTTATATGAAATATATTAAATGTTTTTTAGCCCCATATTTTAAAAAATATAGACCTCTTTCTTTGAATCAGTCCTATCTTATGCTCCTAAAATTAGAAAATGATGAACTCATATTCCGCACAAGTACTTTTCTAAAAGTTATTTTTAATGTTCGTAGAAGTATGGAATGCCCTTAATCAATTTGTACTCTATATGTCTATATGTCTCCGAGGCTTGTAAATTAATATTCAGGCATTCATTTTCTAGTCCTGATGATGATCCTTGTATTCATGTGTTAAGGATCGAAACGCCGTTGACATGTGAAATAGTTACACATAAGTTTTCCATTGTGTTGCCAATCGTGTGTTTACTATATAAGGACAGCTTTGTTTAATCTTACCTGAATACGCGCGTCCTTTTTTTTTGGTAAAAAATAATTTACCTCCCACCACATTCCCCTATAAACAACACCACCAATATTGTAAAATAATACATAATAAACAAAATGTATTAACAATTAATTAATTAATTAATTATTAACTATTAACCAATTTAAAAACCATTACAAATAAATTATATCACACAATTAACACTATAAAATAACTTTTAAATAAATATATCAAAAAATAATAAAAATGTTATTAAAATTAAATTACTTCCCACCCTACTCCCCTATCAACACACAACCCACTCCTAAAACAATTACACAATCAACATATTTACCAACTAATTAGTAATAATTAATATCCAATTAATTACTAATTAATAACAAAAATTAACAATATAAAATATTAACTACATAAATATTGATTAATACAATTGTGCATTACTTAATTATAATTAAATAACTTCCCACCCTACTCCCCTATAAAACCACAACCTGCTCCTAAAATTAACAATTGCACAATTAACATGTTTACCAATTAATTAATAATAACCAATTAAAAAATAATTAATAACAAATTAATTTACACAATTAACAATATAAATTATTAAATATAAAAACATGAATTAAGAAAATTATTAGTTAATTAATTTTTATTAAACTACTTCCCACCCTAAACCCACAATCCGCTACGGAACTAAAACACAATATATATATATTTTTTAATTAATAACTTCTAAAAAATTATTAATTAATATATTATAATTAAATTGCTTCCCACCCTATTCCCCTATAATGCCACAACCCGCTACAGAACTAAAATATGCCAAAAATTAATACCGCAAATGTATTACTTGTAAAATATTCAAACATACATTAGAAAAATAAGCTATTCTTTTAACACATATACTAACATTCAAAACACCCAAAGAATTTCGATATTATAAACACTGATATTTTTACTTACGATATTACTAATTTCGATATTAAGTAAAATGATATTTCTTACCTGCATGCCAATATTCTTGTTGACAATAATCTTGCAGGTCGATATTCTGTCACATCGAAATTTAAACATCGATATTATGACACATTGAAATTTAAAACTCAATATTATGTCTGCATACCATAAAAGCACATTTCCAACTTTTTAATATACATCACTCTTCTTAGGGCTCAATAGGTCCACCTCAGGGGTGACATATATATTAAGGAGGAGGTTGTGGATTTTGTCATTAGTTTAAATGGCCAGGTCGAGCTAGCAGTTCGGAAACTGTTTTGCCAGCTGTCAATGACAGACTGCAGTCTTGCTTTCCTTTGTCACACTCATAGGGCACACATAGTAACTGCTGTAGCCCTTGAGGAACACTTTAACTGATAGGCTCTGGGTACCCCTAGTACCATACTAGGGACTTATACGTAAGTTTACATTTGTCAGTTGCTTGTAAGCTAATTAAACAAACACTTTTAAGGGACAGAGCACTGGCTCTGAGGTCAGATTAGTAGGGCCCATTGCATCACAGAGTCATTACACCAGTACCTAATAGTAAGAAAATGGGGCAAAAAGTAGGAGCGAACTTGCAAAAAGCCATTTCCTTACAAACCTTAATTAGGGGATCATTTAGATCCGTGAGTGAGTGCAAAAATGGGTGCAAATACCATCTTGCGTCTGATGTAGCATCGGTTCCCATTTGGGTCTGAGTGCTATTTGTACCTGATTGCATTCACCACTAGCTTGCAATGAGTAAATGGTAAAACAAGTGCAACAAAAGTCTGCTCGGACTGGGCCCCATTACCTCCACGTCAGTTTTCCTGGAGGCAGCCCATACGCCAGTGGTGAAGCAAGGCGGGGCGGTCCGAGTTTTGGGGGCGACGGCCTCTCTCCTGCTCTTACCAGCTCATATCGCTGGCACCCCCCTCTTACAAGCGCCACCGCGGGAACCGCAGGGACTGCCACGGGCGGCCTAACATCTATCTAGGCAACTGCCTTACGCTTGAGATACCTCTCCCCTCTGGCAGAACTAAGGGGCAGATTTATGAGGCCCTTGCACCACGTTTACGCCGCTGTTGCGTCACGCAAGGCGGCGTAAACGTGGCGCATCCCTACGAGGCATTTACAACGTGACGCATCTATGGAGATGCGTCACGGTGCAAGGCCCTGCGCCACATGAAACCTGCGTCAGGTTTCATGTAGGCGTTACGGTGCAGGGGTGGGCGTTCCGTCGCAGGAACGCCCCTGGAAAGTGACTCAGTGAAATCTACAAGATTTCACTGAGTCACTTTCTACGTCAATTCCTTACGCCTGCTTGAAGCATGCGTAAGGGTGATGCACCATGCATTGTAGGGGTGGCCCCTCTGCATTGCAGGAGTCATGTCGCACTTGCGACATGACTCCAGGAATGCGCCGCCCGTACGCCGAAAGATGCGTCACGCATCTTCCCTGCCTTGCACCATGGTGCGCCGCATTGTAAATGCGGCGCACCATGGGTGGCGGAGCTGTGGCGCACTGTGGCGCACATTAACTGGCGCATCCCTGGGAATGCGCCAGTTAACGTAAATCTGCCCCTAATTCCCTATCTGAAGCAAAAAACTCCTCCAAGAAGGCCCCATTACCCAAGAGCCAAGAAAAAGGGGAGGAACCGATAACGTAACATCCTGTAACATACCACGCAAAAGAAACATGGAACATATGAACCAACTGGAATAATCAGCCACCATTTCACGGCGTGTGGGGGGTGGGACTCAGAGCTGCATCAAGGAAGATCAGGACTCGGAGTAATGAAGATTACCGGTAAGTAACCGGGGCATTACCTACCATTGAGATGATAATCCGGTGCAGCACACCTGGATGCCGGAACTAGTGATTTTTTAATCATGGTGTGTCTGCACCTGTTATTACTGCATGGGTGTAAAGTGCACTGATACACATGACAAACTATGGCCTGAAATCAGAACTAGTGAACCCCTTCTGTTCATAATTCTGTGCCCATCATTCAGACTAGTCCAGTGCTTTCTCCTGCTGCCGTCCGTTTCTAAGCGCTAAACATTTGCCCTGGATGTAGCTGGGAAGTAAAAGGTGTGTAAATCACTCTGGTAGGAGACAGCAGTGACAAACGCCAAGGCATGACTGTCACACTTACACCCAGAGGCAATCTCACAGCACTTTAGTGAAGACTATTTTAAGCACCAGACACAGGAGGAGAAAGCAGAAAAAAGGTCGAGTGAAACCGAGGGCACCGCACATCTGTGTTTTCAGGGTAGAGGCATATAATGTTACATTTACATAACAATGTCTAAAGAAAACTGAACTACCTGCGATTATCTGCAGCTTCAGGGAAGGGAAAGACCCTGGGGCATAATGACAAATGATTTCCACTAAAACAAAAAATCACAGGTGAACTATGTGCAACTAATGCAATCTAGCACACTGTTAAAGTCCATGGATAAATGTTCCAAACACTTTTAAGAGCCTGATACAAGATCCAATTCTTTTTTATTTGGTAGTTATGTTCTATCCATTCAGTTGCTTCGGTTTAGCCAACATGTGTTTCGGCAACAAACTTCATCAGGGCTCACCTGTTCGAAACGTGTCATCCACTCAGTCTAATCTATACTACTATTATAAAGAGAGAACTGGGAACCTTTGAGGCGGGTAAACTCGGGAACCACAGCGCCAATCCAAACACCCGATACATCATTGTAATTGTCAGGGTCTGCAGATGGACATAGGCTATATAAAAAATAAATATACGTTCTTTAAAAAATTTCCAATAAAAAAAAAAGTAGTCCCTTGGAAGTAGCGCCGGCCGCGACGTGCGTGCTGACATCAGGAGCGCGGGGAGGAGCGGCGTACAGGAGTGCGAGGAGGAGCGGGGGACATGAGCGCGGGGAGGAGCGGTGGACATGAGTGCGGGGAGGAGCGGAGGACAGGCGGGGAGGAGCGGTGAGGAGCGGAGGACAGGCGGGGAGGAGCGGTGAGGGGCGGCGGACAGGCGGGGAGGAGCGGGGAGGAGCGGTGAGGAGCGGCGAGGAGCGGCGGACAGGCGGGGAGAAGCGGTGAACTCAGGAGCGCGGGGAAGAGCGGCGGCTGAGGTAGGTGAAGCAGCCGCGGGTGCGCTTCAGGGGACCCACGGACAACGTCGGGGCGGGCGGGGGCCCTGAAGCCTGATTGCTCCCGGACAACGTCGGGACGGGCTGCTAGTAAAAATAAAGTGGATATTAATGATCCCAAATGGAAAGGCAAGAAAGGTATTTGTTATTTTACTAACTTCCACATATTGAGGAGCTGACGTTATGAATCAATCAATGCGACATTTGAAGATACGGGTTACTCTTGTTTAGTGCGTTTAAAGAGGGCAGGTTTTTAACAAGTAAAGAAACTGTTCTCTCCTAAATGTTATGCTTCTCTGCTAAAGGTATGAGAAACGAGAGATGACTTTGAGATGCAGCCTTACATGTATGTATGTGAGACAACACCTCTGTCTCCTTCAGAAATGCTGTACTCTGTTGCACACCTGGGGCCTCATTTATGAGAAATGACGCATCGCTGCGTGAAAGCAGCGATGCGTCACTTCTCAGTGCGCACTCCTTGCGACATGATTGATGCGTCATATTTACAGTATGACGCATCATGTCGCAAGGAGTTACAGATACGTCAGTATTTCTGACGTATCTGTAAGCGCAAAAGTCACGCATTGCTGGAGTGTGTCACAAAAGTGACGCAACTCCAGCAATGTGTCCTTTCACATGGGGAATGCCCCATGTGAAAGGGCTTGCGTCAGTCTTACGCCTGCTGTGAGGCAGGCGCAAGATTTTGACGCAACAGCATCCTAAAAGTGACGCAGTGAAATCTCATAGATTTCACTGCGACACTATTATGAGGCTTTTTGCGGGGGAACACCTGACGCAGGTATAATGTAGCGCAGGGGTTTACAAAGTGACGCATCTGCTTAGATGCGTCACTTTGTAAATAGTGCGCAACAGGAGGCATGTTTTACGCCGCCGATGCGTCACAAAAAGTGACGCATCGGAAGTGCAAAACTCACGCGAGGCCTCATAAATGAGGCCCCTTGTCTTTCTGAAAAAATAGCACCTAAATACATGAACCTCATACACATTCGCCCAGTGGATCACTGACATAATATAGAATGACAAAATATAGACTTACCAAAATATAGTCACCAAAATATAGAATGCCAAAATATCGAATTCCTATCTACAAACAGGTAAGTTCAAAAATATCGAATCCAAAATATAGTCTGTAAAAAACTATAGTCAGTCAAAATATCGAATTTTTTTAAATGTCTTAAAAGTAATTTAAAATTAGTTAAATAATAAATATAATTAACTAAAACATACTTAAAAATACTCAAATAACCTTAAAATTAAGATATAATTAATTTAAGTTATTAATAAAAAATGTACAATATTTTACCGTAGGATAGCAGGAGGGTAACATTTAATATTACCACTCCAGTGAGTGCAACAGTAGGGAAAGCGTTGGATAGCGTAGGGGTAAAAAATACTATTCCCACTCCAGTGAGTGCAACAGTAGGGAAAACGTTGGATAGCGTAAGGGTAAAAAATACTATTCCCACTCCAGAGAGTGCAACAGTAGGAAAAGCGTTGGATAGTGTAGGGGTAAAAATTACTATTCCCACTCCAGAGAGTGCAACAGTAGGGAAAGCGTTGGATAGCGTGGGGGTAAAAAATACTATTACCACTCCAGTGAGTGCAACAGTAGGGAAAGCGTTGGATAGCGTAAGGGTAAAAATTACTATTCCCACTCCAGAGAGTGCAACAGTAGGGAAATCGTTGGATAGCGGGAGGGTAAAAAATACTATTCCCACTCCAGTGAGTGCAACAGTAGGGAAAGCGTTGGATAGTGTAGGGGTAAAAAATACTATTCCCACTCCAGAGAGTGCAACAGTGGGGAAAGCGTTGGATAGTGTAGGGGTAAAAATTACTATTCCCACTCCAGAGAGTGCAACAGTTATGTTTGTTATGTTATGTTACTTTGGTTTATATAGCGCCAGCTCACCAACAGGTCTCAAGGCGCTCCGAACCAAAGAAAAACACACTTTATTCTTACTCACAGAAACTTAAAGACAGATTATAGGTTAGCCTGTGTGTCCAAAAGCCTCCCTAAACAGGATCGTTTTCACCTGTTTTCTGAAGCGAAGCAGATTCGATTCCTTGCGCAAGGACATTGGTAGCTTGTTCCATAACAGTGGGGTAAGTATGGAGAAGGACCTTCCGCCTTTTGTGGCTAAGTTAAAGCGGGAGCATCAGATGATCTTAAGGTTCGTTTCGGGTTGTAGGGCATTAGACGCTCCTTAATGTAACCAGGGACTTGCCCATGAATTGCCTTGTGTGCGATGCACAGGCTCTTGAATTCTACCCTCTGCTTCATAGGAAGCCAATGGAGCTTAGACAGTAAGGGCGAAGCATGTGATCTTCTCGGAAGTTTAAAGATTAGGCGTGCAGCGTCGTTCAAAACGACCTTCAGTCTTTTGATCAAGTTCTTTGGTAGACCTAAATACAGGACATTGCCATAGTCCAGTCTTGATAATATGGTGGCCGAAACCACTGTCCGAAGCATAGATTCGGATAAAAGAGGGACTAGTCTACGCAATTGCCTAATTAGGCCAGTGCAGGTACCCACAACAGCAGAAATCTGGGTAACCATCGACAAGTCCTTGTCGATCTTTATACCCAGACTTTTCACATTGGGCTTTGGCATTGGGGTAGGCCCTAGTTCTTTTGGCCAAAACAGATCTCCCCAAGGTGAAATGCCGGTTGACACCACCAAAACCTCCGTCTTCTCGGGGTTGATTTTCAGCAGATTGTCACTCATCCAGCTGACTGTATACCTAAGTACCTCCTGTGTATGTAGCTGAGCTACTTTAGAGTTCTCAATTCTAAAGAGTAGTTGGGTGTCGTCTGCGTAGTTGAACACCCGACAACCCATCTGTACCAAGGATTCAATAAGGGGTTGCAGGTAAAGATTAAAAAGTAACGGTGATAATGCGGATCTCTGCGGAACCCCACAGTTCAACCTGCCCAGCTCAGAAATCTCCTCTCCCAATTGAATCCTCTGCTGCCTCCCTGTCAAAAAGGACTCTAGCCATTTATAGGCTGTGTCCTTTATTCCAAAATTCGCCAGTCTGTCCAGGAGCAGATCATGGCTGACAGTGTCGAATACCGCTGATAGATCTAAAAGTATCAGGGCACTCGGTTTCCTACTGTCAGCCATGTCCCTGAGCTCATCCAACACCGAGAGCATCACCAACTCGGTGCTGTGGTGTGCTCGAAAACCTGCTTGGCGTCCCTGGAGAAGATTGTGTGATTCCTGGAAGGCAGACATCGATTGTAGCACATGCTGCTCAAGAATTTTGGACATAAACGGCAGCTGAGAGATTGGTCGATAATTTTTCAAGTCTGTTTGTTCAGCTCCAGGTTTTTTCAGCAAGGGTCGTACCCGGGCTTCTTTAAGCTTCATTGGGAGATAGCCCGTTCGTAACGAGCTATTTAAAAAGGAGACAATATGGTCTGACATCAAGGCTAATGCTCCTCGGAAAATAGTTGGAGGACATGGATCTGCGGTGAGCCTGATTTTATAGAGGACATAAGATGTTCAAGCCTCATGACGTCCAACTCTGGAAAAGTTGAAATAATACAATCCTGCGGTACTTCGATCAACTGCGGTGCATAAAGGCCATTCACCGTATTGCTCTTGATCTCAGAGAGGATAGTCTGAACTTTTTCTAAAAAGTAATGTTGGAACGTGTTACACTCAATCTTTGTAACCGCATTCGTTGGTTTCTTTGTCAATTCTGACAAAATACTAAAGGTTTCTTTCTGCACATTATGTGCCCGCTTAATGCGGATATCAAAGTATTCAGCTTTAGCCCCCAACAGACTTTTCTTATATTCCTTTGAGAGGGTTTTATATTGTTCCCTATCAGATTCCTCCTTGGATTTCCTCCATCTCCTTTCCGTACTACGAAGCTTTTTTTTTTAAATCTCTCAGAGGGGGGGTATACCAAGGTGCCCCCTTCCCCAGACCCTTTGCTCGTTGTAATTTCTCTGGGGCTATCTGATCAATTGCCTGGGAGATGGTCTGAGTTAGACCCATGTAGTCCTCATCTAAGTTTCCACTGAGCGGAGCAAGGTGTTGTGGGAGAATGTCCAACAACGCTTGTGAGTTAACATTCCTCCATTGGCGTACCCGCATCAGTTTTGGAGCTTGACAAGGGGGTTTCCCACCAATGGGGATAGTACAGTAGATGAAGAAATGATCTGACCAAAGACACCGTAGGACACTGTCTATAGTAACCACAGGGTCTGAGGTCCAGATCAAGTCGAGCGTATGTCCTTTAATATGAGTAGGGCATTCCACCAACTGTGTCAGGCCAATTGAGGACATAACTTCCTCCAATTGTCGAGACACTGATGCTTTAGGGGATTTTTCCCAATGAAGGTTAAAATCACCTGTAACCACCACTTTTTGGTATCTTGAGCAGATATCGGATATTATGGGGCAAAAGAGATCATTAAAAGCAGGCGAGGAGTTAGGGGGACGATAGATGGTAAGAATCACCCAACAAGAATTTTCAAAGGTAAACTTGACACCAAGTATATCCGCCAGGTCTATCGAGTCTGCCATCAGGTTTTCCATTGTCAACTGCCTTTTGAAAAAAATAGCAACTCCACCACCTCGTAGATTGTTAGCTCGGTTTTGCCAGATGACATCATATTCACTGGGCAAGGCGGCCACGATGTCTGGGGCAGAATTATTATCTAACCACGTCTCAGTTAAGGTTAGAATATCAATATCACTATCTTGAAGGAGGGTAAAGATATCAAGATGATGTTTATGCAGAGATCTCGTATTCAGGCTAACCACTTTCAGTTTGTGTTTCCGGCGATCGGGCGTAATATCAAGAGATCTCCAAAGATGCAGCTCTTTCAGTCTCCCGATAACATTCGTCTCTAGCCTCACCTTTTTTGCATTTAGCAGATGTAACTGATCCGCATGATAGGTGTAGTTTTGGCCAGGAGTCCTGGCCCCTGGGCCCGTTCGTGCACGGACGGGCGCAGACGGGCTGGACTCTGGCGTGACTCCGGCGTGCTCACGCTGCGCGCGAACGCTGCACGTAAACATGACCGCCTTAAGTAGATGTTCAAGCCCTAGTAGGCTAACCACAATGGCGCCGCCGAGCGTGCAATAGTTACCCCCAAGATGGCGCTGGTATTCGGTGAAAGTGAGCAGGACCCGCCAAATGCGGTGTTGTAACAATTACAGAGCAAGTGAGGGCCAAGACAAGAAGCTAAAAACGAGGGTAAGATAAACAAAATAAACTAAGATACAAAACGGGTAATTAAAAATCCGAGCCCATGCGCGGATATTTTAAGAAGTTGTAGGTCTCAGCGCGACCTGAGCGCAACCTGATTCAAAGTGCTGCTTTCAAAAACGAGTGCGCGTTTACCTGGTCAAGCCCCAAGCTCCAGTCCTAGCTCGCCTTAAGTAGATGTTCAAGCCCTAGCACGCTAACCACAATGGCGCCGCCGAGCGTGCAATAGTTACCCCCAAGATGGCGCTGGTATTCGGTGAAAGTGAGCAGGACCCACCAAATGCGGTGTTGTAACAATTACAGAGCAAGTGAGGGCCAAGACAAGAAGCTAAAAAGGAGGGTAAGATAAACAAAATAAACTAAGATACAAAACGGGTAATTAAAAATCCGAGCCTATGCGCGGATATTTTAAGAAGTTGTAGGTCTCAGCGCGACCTGAGCGCAACCTGATTCAAAGCGCTGCTTTCAAAAACGAGTGCGCGTTTACCTGGTCAAGCCCCGAGCTCCAGTCCTAGCTCGCCTTAAGTAGATGTTCAAGCCCTAGCACGCTAACCACAATGGCACCGCCGAGCGTGCAATAGTTACCCCCAAGATGGCGCTGGTATTCGGTGAAAGTGAGCAGGACCCGCCAAATGCGGTGTTGTAACAATTACAGAGCAAGTGAGGGCCAAGACAAGAAGCTAAAAACGAGGGTAAGATAAACAAAATAAACTAAGATACAAAACGGGTAATTAAAAATCCGAGCCTATGCGCGGATATTTTAAGAAGTTGTAGGTCTCAGCGCGACCTGAGCGCAACCTGATTCAAAGCGCTGCTTTCAAAAATGAGTGCGCGTTTACCTGGTCAAGTAGGGAAAGCGTTGGATAGCATAGGGGTAAAAAATACTATTCCCACTCCATTGAGTGCAACAGTAGGGAAAGCGTTGGATAGCATAAGGGTAAAAATTACTATTCCCACTCCAGTGAGTGCAACAGTAGGGAAAGCGTTGGATAGCGGGAGGGTAAAAATTACTATTCCAACTCCAGAGCGTGCAACAGTAGGGAAAGCGTTGGATAGCGTAGGGGTAAAAATTACTATTCCCACTCCAGAGAGTGCAACAGTAGGGAAAGCGTTGGATATTGGAAGGGTAAAAATTACTATTTCCACTCCAGGGAGTACAACAGTAGGGAAAGCATTGGATAGCGTAGGGGTAAAAATTACTATTCACACTCCAGTGAGTGCAACAGTAGGGAAAGCGTTGGATAGCGTAGGGGTAAAAAATACTACTCCCACTCCAGAGAGTGCAACAGTAGGGAAAGCGTTGGATAGCGGGAGGGTGAAAATTACTATTCCCACTCCAGTGAGTTTAACAGTAGGGAAAGTAATGATTTAATATATTATTAAAAATAAATTAAATATCAATACCAATAAAACATTAATTGAAATTAATAACCAATTTAATATTATGTAATAATTAATTAGAAATACAACTACATATTAGTTGTTAAAAATGAATAACCTATTCATAATTATTTAACAACTAAATAATTTTCAATAACAAAACCTAATTAATAATAAAAATTAATACCAATTAAAAATTAACAGTAAATTAATTATCAAAACACAAAAAGTATTTTTAATATGTAATTAATTACAGTTACATTACTTCCCACCCTATTCCCCTATAAACCCACACCCCACTACAGAAAATACATTAATACAATTATCATAATTATCAAATATGTAATTAATACAAAATAATTACCAATTAATCAAAATTATTTGCCAATTAATAGAAATTAATTACCAATTAAAAATTAATTAACAATAAATTTAAAATCAATACCAATAAATGAAAAAAATGATTTACTTAATTACA
The DNA here is from genome assembly GCF_964261635.1 of Lissotriton helveticus. Taxonomy (NCBI): domain Eukaryota; kingdom Metazoa; phylum Chordata; class Amphibia; order Caudata; family Salamandridae; genus Lissotriton; species Lissotriton helveticus. Next base: position 46,045,586 of record NC_136072.1, read on the forward strand.
ATTAAATTACTTCCCACCCTATTCCCCTATAAACCCACAACCCGCTACAGAAAATAAATTTAGAAAATTAACATAATTAACAATTAATCAATTAATACAAATTAATTGGCAATTAATAAAAATTAATTATCAATTAAAAAATAACAATAAATTCAAAATGAATACCAATAAATAAATAAAAATATTTAATTAATTACAATTAAATTACTTCCCACCCTATTCCCCTATAAACCCACAACCCGCTACAGAACTAAACAGCAAAATTTAATTAAAAATGAATAATAATTGCTAAAAATTAATATTTAATTTAATATAATTAAATTACTTCCCACCCTATTCCCCTTTAAACCCACAACCCGCTACAGAATTAAATTACGCAAAAATTAAATAACATAAAATTCATTACTTAAAATACATTAAACATACATTACAAAAATAAATATACACTTTTCACACATATTCTAACATACAAAACACTTTAAAAAAATTGATATCATTAAAAAATCGATATATTTAATGCCTATATTGGATACTTCGATATTTTGACTTCTATATTTTGAAAATCGATATTACTTACCTTAAATTCGATATTTTTAACCACTATGTTGTGTCCATTCGATATTTTGTCCATTCTATATTTTTACTTCGATATTATGTCCATTCTATATTTTGGAATCGATATTATGACTGTTTACCCGCCCAGTAAACAATGTGAAAGAGTACATCCCAACCCGTGGGAAATTATTATGAATTATTACTGGGGAGAAACTCTACCAGCCCCACATCCTGCCGCCTAGCCCTCCAGCTCCCCAATTTTGGAGTTATCCATCCCCTTTCCAACAGTGGAAATGGTTTACCCCTGCCCTTGTCAGGAATACATCTCCAACCATTTCAGGATGGAAAAAGAACATACCGTTTTTATGAAATTCCACTAACTGCACAAGCATTCCAGCACATTCCCACCTCTGAACGCCCACTTCCTGCACCTCGTAGTGGATTTATGTGCAATATTACACCATCTTGGGGTAATATTTCATCCGGGTAAATGGATTTATGGCTGCAAGGTCACCTTTTGTGAACAGACTCACATGCACACATGCCTGTCTGAATCTGTCCCTCCCTGTTGCAGGCTCAGAGGTGATGTACCATGGATGGGTCTTTTAATTTAATCTTTCCTTGCATTTCCTACACTTTTCTAAATTTACTAAGGTTTCCAGTAGACATTCTGGCTCTGAAACCGGTCTGGACTGAGTTCCCTGCCTGCTATCATAAACATTGCTCAAACAAACTTGTGTTGTGATGGAAGATATGTTCAGATCTCTTAGATAACCTTTTCCCCTGTAACCCCAAGGCCTCACCTGTCCACCTGCAGTGTGACACTTACAAGAGAGGGCGCACACACGCTTTGTCACCATTTCAGGAAATACCTGATCCAGCACAACCAGTATGTTGTGTTCTTGCGTCACCAGGTGACAATCAGTGGAGGCGACATGTACACACCTGTCGTCCCCCGCAAGCCCTCTGGCCTGTGAAGTGGCACTGAGCTATGTGAAACAATGACAGTTCTACCATTAAAAAACATTCCACCCAGGTTACACACCAGACCCCTGCAACTTGTCTGCAATTAGCCCCAAACCCAAGGCTTATCAAAGTGACAGCATAAAACCTTTGACCCCTCCTCCCCCATGACTTGAGAGTATTGACACCTGTCTCACCCCAAGATTGTCAAAAACATCCTATTATCTGTTGAGTGACTATGAGAAAGGTAAGGAGTTGGACATCATAGAAATAAAACGGATGTATGTCATTACAACGCGGTCTTTACACCGCGATACCTTTACGACGCGGTCATCACAACGCAAGTCGTTACAACGACTTGTGCTGGAGGCGCTGGATTTAGGAATAGTATAATTTACTATTCCAACTCCAGCCCACGTCACAGTAGGGAAGGTGTTTGAATAGTAAATCATACTATTCCTTAGTATATAGCGCCATCCAGCGCAAGTCGTTCTAACGACTTGCATTGTGATGACCGCGTTGTAAAGGTATCGCGGTGTAAAGACCGCGTTGTAATGGTTGTCTCCCAAATAAAACACAGTTGTAAGAGCTTGTTCACTCTCTGAAGTCAGGAGGGTGGGGCAATTGCAACGCCAGGGTCACTAAAGGGCAAGTCAGGGGTAGAAGCTGGCAGACTACCTTTTCTCGATGCACCCAGCTGTGTCTTAATTTCTACCCCATTGCTTCTGTTTTCTCGTTTCTGTTGTCTGTGTGTTTTATTTCAATCTCACTTCTTATGTTTCTGTTTTCACATGTGTGTGTCTCTGTTTGCCCTGGTGTGTTTCTGCCTCTATCTATTCCTTGTTAACTTGTCAGTTTAGCAGGCTGGGCTCTCAAACAGAAACACTGTAAATAACAAGAGCAATAGATGTAGCTGAGAGGAAATCTGCTGTGGTGGATAACATAGCGAGCTCTTTTTTGCTTATTTTGTCATTTCTCCAAGGTAAAAGAGTTTTTCAAAGTTCAATGTCTATATTCTGGAATAATCTACTGGTAGAACATAGAATGGAAGAAACTGATTAAAATTTAAGAAAAAATTAAAAAAAGACATTCATTCGTTAAGGGAAGACAAACTTGCAGGATTTTGTCGTCTACTCTCTTTAAGAACCTGTGTGAAGTTCATTTGAAAGATTTTTTTTTTTTATGGAAAATATTCCATAACCCAGAGATTTGGAAAGGAAAGGCCTCAGCAGTTTTGTGTTTGCAGATTTATATATCTATCTATATGTATAAAAACCAAAGTATGTCCGTTTGTCCTTTATGCATTACTACACCATTCATCCGATCGGCATGAAACTTTGGGAAGTTGTTGAGTACACTCCCGCGAAAGTTTCTGGCTAAAAAAAATTTATTTTTTAAAAATAGAATTTGTTAAAAGTTGTTGAGTACACTCCCGCGTAGGTTTCTGGCAAAAAAAAATGTTTTAAATATTGGGCCACCGGCCACCCAGGGCCCTCAGAATCTTTCCAATACTGAACGTTTACACTTTCTGGTGCGGCTCGCTTTTGCAATGACCATCAACAAAGCACAAGGACAATCGCTGCAAGTGTGTGGACTAGATTTGGAGAATCAGTGCTTCTCACATGGACAACTGTATGTGGCCAGCTCACGTTTCGGAAAACCTTCTGATTTATTCGTCTACGCACAAGACGGAAAAACAAAAAATATCGTGTATCCACAAACACTCGAATAAAAAACCCCAGAATTAAAACAACACTTTGAAATGTTTTCCATATTAAAATGAATATGTTTCAATAAAAATGACACAATGTAAATTGAATGTTATCATAACAAGTTTCCTTAAATTTCCTTTCTTCTGAGATCGCAGCAACACGCGACGGGTAAACTAGTTATTCATAATTCATCACATCTACGGACATATCACCAAATCCAATTTCCCAATTTGTAAAATAGGGGTTGTTAACTCAAGATCCTAAATTAAGGTGAGAGCTCAAATGCAGCTGCACTCACAGTACGACCCCCTCTAAAGGTTCCGTTGGCCCGACCATTACAGAGAACTGTGTGGCCAAGCAACTATCTGGCTGATTACGATGCCGGTCGGACTTTTGTCCGAACGACACCATGGCGGAAGCAGGACTGCCCGACAAGCTGTATTAGGATGCGACCGTCTTCAAGGCAGTCAAAATCTGAATATTTTGTATTGCCGCATGTGCAGCCGGCTCAGCACACGCAACAGTCCAAAATATACACATTTGAATGGGGAGCACCATAGGCGCAACCCAGAACCTACGCAGGAGTCCAGCTAGGAAGGGGGGCCCACTTGGGGCCCTCAAAGTCACTTTTCCACCTGCCTTTTCATGGCGGGCGGACCGCCATGAAATGGCAGGCGGAAAGGGACATTGTAATCCCTAAGGCAGTGCCTGAGCTGGCCCCGCCCCTATTGTAGGGATTACAGTCCCTCTGACGGTCTGACGCGCTCCTTGAGCCTGTTGGATGCGTGGCGGGAGGTCTCTCCGCCAGCCCACCATTCGCCCGCCATTCTAATGTGGCAGATGGACCTTCAGGGGCCTATGGAAGTGGGACCACCACCAACGGCCTGATGGTGGCAGTCGCACCTCTATCGTAATCAGGCCCTTAGTGCCTGAGTTTCTTATTCCGTAATTAAGAATGGAACAAAATCTGTCGGTTGGGTCTGGAATACAGAGCCAAGTGGAGGAGGTCTGTTGAAAATATGAAACTATGTGTGACACATACATTAATTAAATGTCATTTTTGAAGAGACGTTGAGATTTGAAAAACTACATTCCACAAATAATCTTTAAAAATAGAACAAATGATTTTAGACTGTTTTTATCTGTTTCATAATTTTTTTTAAACCTGTGTTGTCTCATTCCTAGTCCCGTCATGAAGGAGATGTGATTTATATACTTCTTCTTTAACAAGGAAACATAATAGTGTGACATTAGTTTGTACAATTTTTATTCTGTTACAAAAACATCTTCTCCCTACCCTTTTACGTTCACAGCACAAAGGTACATAGGGCAACTCTCAAGTGGGGGTGCGCAGAAGTAGTGGTGGTGGTCAAGCGTGAAGAGGTTCGGGCGCTGCGTAAAAATACCCGGCCGCAGCTGACCGGGAAACGCGGCTGGCTGATTTACACTCCTACAGCAAGGGTCTAGCTGCCTCATGAATTAAAGACCAGAGGGGAAAGGTGTGGCGCAGCGGCCAGAGTGGCTCACACTGGAGCTCGGGGCTCACGGTTCGATCGCAGGCAGCAGCTCAGCGCAGCATTATGTGACTCTGGGCGTTTCATCCGTTCTTCCGAGGACCACGTATTAACGCAGACGCTGCCCGCATAAAACCAGGTTCTCCGTATCTGGGTGGGAAACATCCTTTACGACGCAACTTTTACCACACAGTGCCTTTACACGCAGGTTTTTCAACGCAAGTCATTACAACGAACTGCGCTGGGGGGCGCTCTAGGATAGGTAATAGTTTAATTTACTATCCAACACCTTCCCTACTATCCGCGGGGACTGGAGTTGGAATAGTAAATTAAACTATTCACTATCCAGCACCCCCAACGCAAGTCGTTGTAACGACTTGCGTTGAAAAACCTGCGTTGTAAAGGCATGCGTAGTAAAAGCATGCGTTGTAACAACGTACATCCATCTGGGTTCCTGTAATGATAAGATTTTATTGTGCCATTCTTCGGTCCAATACAGTCCCGACTGACTATTCTTTTTAATTTCGTGGGATCCGCTTAATTGGACGGGGAAAAGCTCTCGTCGTTTCAGAACGCCTGAGGAGTTTTTATGAAAAGTCCCAACATTAAATCGACAGGTGGGATTCAGGATACCTCTCCCTTCATGAAATTTGAGAGTTTTCCTGTACAGCTGAAGAGTTGTAAATAGCATTATATGAAATGCATTTATAACCCCCTTCAGACATAGATACTGGGACTTTTATTAGAAAAATTAGATTTATATAGTGGAACCCGCAGACCCCATAAGGGAGATGTTTTAATTTGAAAAAGAGACAATTTAACATTTCAGTCTTGAGAAAGATGGAGCATACCAAGCCATAACACCGAAACGCGTCGACGCAAATAGATAACAAATTAAATTCGAGGAACTATTAGGGTGTCATTGTTGATATGAGCCTGACACAATGTATAGATTCCAATCGGATTAATTATTTAGGATGTTTCTGAATTGATGCACTTCATATTTTTGTCTCTCTTGTTTTAAATGTTTTTATTTCTTGTATTGATCTTTCAGTATATGATGTATGTCTAGGTGATAATTCTTATCACTTTGTGTTTTTATTGCTGATTTGATTGATTAATAAACTGTATTTATACTTTCAAAGATTATTTTTGATAAAAATTTTTGATATGTATACTTATGTGGATTTCTGACATTTGATGCTGGTGTGTATGAAGTACGGATGAGATTAGGGCATCCAAGAGTAGTATTTGTCCAAGGGGTCTTCTTTCTTTTTATACTCTGGGCATTAGCTCACTTAATCTCCCCGACTCCCCCCGCCCCCAGAGTGCCTGGATACCCTTGGCGGTGTTAAGTTTGCGCTTTACAAATGTGGTTGTTATAGTACAGAGGTTCAGCTTCTGTTCAGGCGTTGTCATTTTTAGTAGACATGATTACTGAATTTCTTTAAACTCAGGGTCATATGCACAAGTGTAGGAGCGGCGTGAGGCGTTAGCCGGGATGTATGTCAGTACAACGCGATCTTTTAGATCGCGGTACTTGACAACGCTGCCATTACAACGCAAGTCGTTACAACGACTTGCGTTGGAGGGTGCGGATTGTGGAATATTATAATTTTATATTCCAACACCAGTACACGTAACAGTAGGGAATGGGTTGGAATATAAAAATACAATATTCCTTAACCAACAGCGCCATCCAGCGCAAGTCGTAGTAAAGACTTGCGTTGTAATGGCAGCGTTGTTAAGGTAGTGCGGTATAAACACCGTGTTGTAAACGATGTTCCCCATTAGCCGTCATGGCTTAGCGCCTTACGCCGCCACTTCAGAAACGCAAGGCTGCACCATATTTACCCTGCTGACCAAGGACTCACTCCTCCCTCTGCTTCGACGGGTGAAGTCGGGCTCCCCCTTGGATTTTGGTTCCGCCCATGTTTTAAGAGAGATCTTCTCGACCTGTCCTACCCCTCCCCTCACGTTTCTTAACGACTCACTAAGCAATGGTGTGGTTCCCTCCTCTCACAAATCAGCAGTCATCATCCCGATCTTAAAAAAAACCGGCGCTGACCCCTTGTCCCCAGCTAATTACCGCCCCATCTCCCTCCTGCCCTATTTGGGAAAGGTCTTAGAAACCCACGTCACGAGTACCCTGAGCACTTATGTGGAGGCAAATCATTGCCTCTCCCCTTGCCAGGCGGGCTTCCGACCTCCACACTCCACAGAGATGGTAGTGATCTCAGTGATGGACGGACTCCGCAAGGGTATTGACATCAACCTCCCGCCAGCCCTTATTATCTTGGACCTGTCCGCCGCTTTTGACTCGGTGGATCATTCCATTCTTCTCACTCGTGTCAGGGCGGCGGGCATAGAGGGCTCTGCCCTCTCCTGGCTCAATTCCTTCCTGTGTGACAGGGCACAGGCTGTTCATCTCGCTGGTTTTACTGCCTCCTCACGAAAGGTGGAGTGCGGCGTCCCTCAGGGCTCTTCCCTATCCCCTCTTTTGTTTAATTTATACATCTATCCCCTTATTTTTTCATTGCAGCAGCTCGAGGTCACGGTGTTTAATTACGCCGATGACCTCCAGCTTATCTTTAATCTCTCTCACTCCCCCTCCTCTGTTCAGAATTTTCAAACCGTTATGTTATTCATCCAAGATTGGATGAACTGCAACCACCTTAAACTCAACCCTGACAAGACAGAGCTGGTCTTGACAGGAGGTGGTTGCAGCCCCTGGTCCCCCTCGTTTTGGCCCCCTTCACTTGGTGTCACTCCCCTCCCGGTTCCTAAAGTTAAAACCCTTGGGATCTTTCTCAATTCCCAACTATCTGTAAACCCCCAGGTCAGTTCGGTGGTTTCCTCTTGCTTCTTTTCCCTCCGGATAATTAGGAAGATATCTCGCTTCTTCTCCCTCCCGGCACTGAAAATAATTGTGATGGCAATGGTGCTCTCGCGCCTTGATTATGGGAACATAATCTATAACGGCGCACCGGCCTATGCCATACACCTATTGCAGCTAGTGCAAAATCAGGCTGCCCGCCTGATCTATGGGCTGCCCAAATTCCATCGAACAACCCCACTGCTGAAATCATTGCACTGGCTACCTGTGAGGGAGCGGGCCTTATTTAAACTAGGTTGCCTCACCTTCCAGGCTAGGATGGGCACTGCCCCCGAGTTTATATGCTCAGCCATCAAACCCTACCTGCCGGGCAGAGAACTCCGCTCTACCCACATGGCACTCCTGGTTACTCCTCGCTTTAAGAAAAAGAGAGCAGGTGGGGTGAAATTTGCGGTCCTTGCACCTGTCTTCTGGAACTCCCTCCCCATGACACTCAGATCCGCAACCTCCTATTTGGAGTTCCGGAAGAATCTGAAAACCTTCCTTTTCTCCAGAGCTTTTGCCGCCTAACCTGCCCCTCTTGCTGCTGTTGCTAGTAATAGCTCCTATAGCGCCATGAAACCGCTGGGTATAAGCGCGCTAAATAAATGCTTTTAAATTCAAAATGGTGCAGCCTTGCGTTTCCCCTGCGCTGGCGCTACACTTAGCAGTGTGCGTGCAGGGGAGGATTGTCCCTTACTGCACATAAACAATCATAAAATGCCATGTTGTCACTTTTATGTGCGCTGCTTCATGCAGCACACATGAAAGTCACAAAATTGATTTTTTTTTTACAGATTGTTTATGTACAGGAAGGGGGACATCCCTGTACATAAGCAATCCATGGCATTTGTACATATGCCCCCCTGTGTGTTTAAATGCATGTTGCTGTCGCCAAATAAGTGGACTGTTATAATCCATGGCGTAATTCTCCAGCAGCAGTATATTTTGGTATTTGGCTGCTTTCTCACTGTCCATGTAGGCCGCGGCGGTTGGTCATGACAACAGTGACATTGGGTGGTTCGTGAAATGTAGGTGGGAGGCACCAGTGGACGAAGTGGGTGGTGGCCTCTTATTTTTAATTTATATGTTGTGTTATGTTATGTTGTGTTACCTGTTCTTTTATAGCGGGCTAACTAACACCTGTGACAGCATCCAGGCGCGGTGGCAGGTGTGCGAGGCTAGTCTCAGGACGGTTTACTTTAACCGCTTCCGTGCGGCGCCGATTCCGCCCCTGTGCTGGACATTCCAGAACAGGGCGGGGTCGTGACGGAACCGTTCCGTCATCAGCACAGCTCAGCCGTGACTGATGACGGAACGGTTCCGTCACAAGCATGGAAGGGGTTAAAAGGTACGTCTTCGTCTTCAGGGTGAGACAACACGAGGAGGCAACTTTGTTACCTTCAGCTGACGAACTTTGCTATTTGAGCACACGTCCGAATGGAATGCATGCTCTCAGAGCAAAGAGCAGAGGTGCAGTTCATCCCTGCACCCCGTGGCAGGCACCGACCTGGTGCAGGGATCAACAGGGGGGCACGGCCGCCATTCGGTGGCCTTGCACCCATGGGGGCCCTACTGAGGGCCCCCAAAGACAGTGTACCAATGCCTTTGTCTGTCGGAAAGACCGGCACAGAAAAGCAGAGGGAAACTGCCATTGTAATTCCTCCGCCGAAAGGAGCTGGATGAGGGATTACTGCTGGCCTTCCGAGTGGCGGACGGGAGCCCTTCATCAGCCTTTCGGAACTCCTGTTTGTGATATTTCCCGACCGACTCCATCAAAATAGTTCGGTCGGAAATCATTACAAACAGGAGATTACGATGCGGTAAGGATGATTTTAACCGAGTGTCGTAGCCATTCCTTACTGCACCGTAATCGGGCCCAAAGAAGAGAATTCACGACCCCATGTATATCAAATTTGAACACACAACTATGGGGTTCAATGACTAAACCAAGGGTGTCCAACGTAGGTCCAGGAGGGCTGGGTCCATGTTAGATGTTCAGGATAGCCACACAAGTTTCATATGTACTATGAAGCTTAATATAACTGATTTACAGTGGCTAGTCTGATCACGTGGCACACATCCTGTCCTCCAGGACTCATGTTACACTCCCGCCACCTCCCCCCCCCCCCCCCACACACAACTATCTCTGCAGAATCCATCTAAAACCACTCCCTGCGCAAAAAGTCATTCGGACTGTATTTCCTGCAGGCCACTCCACAGTAATGGGGCCTCTGACAACATGTTTGTGCCAGTTGCAAAGTTCACTCATGCATTTCTGGATTTTCTGAAATAATTAGCAGTTTGACCCTGAGTTTTAAATCATATCTTAAATTGTCCACTAAAATTAATAAAATATTTATATCAAAGGCTAAATTTAAATTTTTACACCTGGGCTCTTTACTGCTTTTTAATTAGCTTTGCCATTAAATATTTGCATTCTGAACACTCTTTTTTTTGTTTTACAATTCTTTATTAAACATGTTTCCCCAAAAATAGAGAAACAATGAATAACTGTCATATATCAATCCAAAAACAGAAAAACATTATCATGAACAAAATTTACAATAGGAATAAGAAAAACGAAGGAGAGTAAAGTTGAAGATGGAGAAGAAAAAGAAAAGAAAAAAAGAACACCAAAAAGCAAAAAAACAAAATTCAATACCATAATCACTGCTTCAAACATCAATAAGAAATTAATCTAAACCTGCCTTTAATCCCACCGTAACCTAACCCTAATATTAACCCTTTACCTCATTATCCTGATTTCGATTTGCATTTCTAGGATTTGTTTTTGGTATAAATATTTTTTAATTATATGTTTTTAATTGAAATGTGTTTCTCTGAAATGTGTTTTTCTCTGAAATTTACAGCACGCGCGGTGCTGATGGTTCAATGACATGCAGAGGTCACAGTGCCACGTTGGTTATTTTGCACCCCCCACGGTGACGGGGCAGGGGTCCGTCAAGAAGAAAGGGCGGCATGGCCACCTTGGGACGGCAGGCCGCAACCGCCTGCCCAAGATCACACACTCCCTCCGGGAGGATTGCCTAAATCAAGGTGCACAAACAACGTATAGAATTAGAATGCTTCCTGATTTCAACATGTGCCTCTGCGTCATGGCACTGTTGGCAAAGTGTCGTGTTTGTGTAATTAGTGATTCAAAGCCCAGTTGATTAATCACGACATCCCCCCCCCCCCCCTCCCTCACCCCGTCTCAGGTGCGGGTCACACCCATGGAAAGCGCAGGGTGCTAAGAACAGGTTGCACAGGAGGAAAGTCGGGAACAGAATCCGTGATTGTGAAAGTGTGAAAAGGCTTAGCCTCTCTGACGTGTGCACGAGAGATGCAGTAAAGGCGTGGCAGGCACTTTGGAGTGACAGCTGGCGGTCACAGGGGCAGTGACGTCCATAGTGTGTTCACCGTTGTGGTAAGTGGTGTTGACATGCACACACAAAGTGTGTTCACCCTTGAGGTCAAGGGGGGTGACGTTCACGGGGTAGTGACACCCACATAGTGTGTAAATATGAATGTAAATTCATTTTATATATAATGAATTGAAATGTAGGCCACATTTTAAAAAACGCAATAGCATTATTGTCTTAATTTGTAATTAAATATTTGAGCAATTTAAATATATATATATTTTTAATTATTATGTAAAAATGTATTAACAAAAACCTATCTAAATTAAAAAGTGTATATTTATTATGTATTAAAAATTATTACAAGTTATGTACACAATTAATGCAGTGTAATTCATTCAAAACAATAGCTATGCTTACTTTTGAATTAAAAGACGTTATTAAAATATTTTTAAATCAACTGGTAAATAATGTAACATACACATGTATATATAGTCATTCATAATGTTTGTTAACAAATATTTAATTAACTGTATATATATATATATATACATATATGTATAGAAGTATCTGTACATATATGTGTGTGCATACATGTGTGTGAATACACACACACACATATATAAATACATTTATATATGAATAAAAGTTGCCGTTTCGTGAGAAGCACTCGCTGGTTGGAATAAGCTGACAAGTGAAAAGCCTCCGGCTGTGACTCCAATCAGCTCACTATGATGCCGACGCGTTTCAAGCTAGACGCTCTTCTTCATGGGCAAAGTGAGCAAAGAAGACTCGCGTTAGCCACTAGAACATCCCTTTTATCCTTTTCCATGCTCATGACGAGCTCAGCTCGTCATGAGGCACGGTGCTCGGGTGCTCATGTCGAGCTGAGCTCATCATGAGCCGTGGCACGCTCACACGCGGGGATAATTCCCCTGCTGTGCTGAGCGTTCCACGGGAACGGGTGTGGTCATGACGAGCTCAGCTCGTCATGAGCAGACGAGCACTGTGCCTCATGATGAGCTGAGCTCGCCATGAGCACCGCGGTGTGCACGCCCCCCAGCACAGCGGGGGAATATGCCCTGCACGGAAGGGGTTATTTCAGATTCTGATAGCTTTCAGGTGAGTTGTCAACCGGCGGCTTTTCACTTGTCTGCTGTATTCCAACCAGCGAGTGCTTCTCACGAAATGGCAACTTTTATTCATATATATATATCATGTGATCAAGGCTTTTGGTAGCCGAAACGCGTCTTGGCAGACTGGTGTTGGGCAAAATAAAACTTTGAACACCGAAAATTGGGTCTCGTCTCGTCTTTCCTACGATTTCGCTGTATGCTGATTTGAGGACGAAACTTACCGCATATATATATATTAAGCGAGAGCTGAAACCGGTCTGCCCTGTTTCCAATAAACAGCCAGTGAAATCCTTACCTGAGTCCTCTGTTCTTCTGCTTTTTGGCGAGAAGTGTTTGAACGGATGTTAGCGCATTTCCTTGGTGCGCACAGAGGACCCTCTCAGGAAAAAAGCGGTCACAGCATCAAAGGAACAATTGTGAATTGTCGAGGTATCGGTTTAATCTGTGACCCACCATCGCAGCGAGTGTGGCATCGTGAAGCTGCTGTGGTACAGCGGATCAGGAGGGCCTGATGAGACACCGTCACAGTGAGGGGCGTCTCGAATCAAGATGCCTGCAAGCACGATGGGTGAGAGAAGGGAACACTGGCGAGTGACTTTCAATACTGAGCATTCCCCTACAAGCGTTGGAGTCTCTCAGCGTGGCATTGTGGGACTAGTAGTCTCCGTTATTGGCGCGACGAGGAGAAGCACTCTACGCAGGTGTGCCTCTTTCCACTGTGAAGGAGGGGCCATTTAAAGATCGTCAGTGGGAGAACGCTGCATTTGGACCATCGGCACTGATGAAAGCGAGAGCTGAAACCGGTCTGCCCTGTTTCCAATAAACAGCCAGTGAAATCCTTACCTGAGTCCTCTGTTCTTCTGCTTTTTGGCGAGAAGTGTTTGAACGGATATATATATATATATATATAAGTCAAAGCAGGGTCGTTCTGGGATCCATTCTCCCGAGTAAGGTGGCGCACAGGGTTCGGCGGACCACACAAGCCGAATAGGGTATAAATCCAAAGTCGCTTCAAAGCGAAGAATTTGCGCACTCGGGAATCAAATACAGCAAAAAGATTTATTTCCAGTTACCACGCTACGCGTTTTGACACGAGTTGTGTCTTGATCACACGTGAACCACCCCTGTAGGTCAGGCTTGATATGCAAAGAAAGTAAACATAGAAGAGGTAACTAAAATGAGGCATGTATACATGACAGAAGTACCGCCATCTTGTAGTGGAGTAATCATAGTACACAAAATCTGCTCAAATGAAACACAAATGAAGCACAAATGCCTACCACAGCCCATTCGTTAGCTATACATTTAGAAGTCTAAAGTAAGCATAACAATTCATATATCTCGTATACCAATGGTATACAAAGGATTTCAATATCGATCAATATTTGTAAAGGTCTAGTGCCTAACATAAATGCGAGTGTCATATCGTACCATTGAATGTCACAAGGCAATACATACGTTGTGTAATGCTGAAAAAGTTAATAAATTAACAGAAATATATTCCTTTCGGTCTAGTGCCAGTAAGAACTTAATCGCATGACTTGGGCTAGTAATACAAATGATGTAATATTTTCAGTCACCTCCTTCCTGAGAACCCAGGCATAACACAAACCCTACCTCCTTAGGGAAGAGTGCACATCTCAATAATAAAACTAGTGATTGTTGCAGAAGATTGCAGCGTTCATACAAGTGAAAGTGTCTTTTATCCAGGTGAAGGAAAAGAGTTGGTCAGAGGACCGTGAATTGAAAATGGAAGAAATAGCTTCTCTCTTCAAGTTTTTCCTACAAAAAGCACATAAACATACAGTTAAAACCTCTTAGATAAAATCTTGCTTATAAAAGAGTTTATACAGTTTTACAGTTCAAAAAACACTGATGAGCATAATGTTTGTTACCATAATATCAACCTGTCTTTATATATTATGATTCGCTAGTCGTTAAAAAGCGTAGTATTACTAAAGAGGGATGTGGGGACCAGAGTTAATACTCGTAAAGATGCGTAGCAAGTTCCTCATCGAGGTTATGCCCCCCCAGGGAACTTAGTTTCGAGCTCCATTATCCATCTTGATTCCTTCTTTCTGAGGGCTAATTCCCGGTTACCACCCTTTCTCCCTACGTTGACTTGTTCAACAGCAAAGTAACGCAGGAAGGAGTTGTTTGATTGGTGGCATTCTTGGAAATGTCGTGCAATGGGATATTTGTCATCCATGTGTGTGATGGCTCTCAAATGCTCTTGCACTAGTTTTTTAGCCATGCAGGTAGTGCTCCCCACATACCGAAGTTTGCATGGGCATTCCAAAACATAGATGACAAAATTAGTATTGCAGGTCAGGAATTGTTTAATCACCCTCTGCTCTTTTCTTCCTGGAATATCAATGGCTTTGACCATGGTGCTTGATTTGCAGGCCTTACAGTGTCCACAGGGGTAGAAGCCTTTGAGGCCTTGTATATGATCTTTCTTTTTTGTGATATCCCCTTTTACCAAGATATCACGGAGGTTTCTGCCTCTTCTATAGCTTATATGTGGTCTGTCACCAAGAAGGGGGCCCACTGTGTTGTCGGATTTCAAGATCTTCCAGTTGTCTGCAAGGATTTTCTGAACCTGTCTGGTCTTGCAGTTAAAAGTGGTTATAACCCGGGTTTCGTTATTTGTATCATTGTCTTTTTCTTTAGGTATGAGAGTTTCAGTTCTGTTAACATGTGCTACTTTAAGCGCTGCTTTAGTCAAGACCTCTTCCGGGTAACCTCTTTCGCTAATTCTCTCCAACATCCTTCCCTGTTCAGTGGCGTAACCCACATCATCGCTGCAGTTCCTCCTTGCTCTCAGTAGCTCCCCATATGGAATACTCCATTTGAGGGAGTAGGGGTGAGCACTGAGGGCATGGAGTAAACTGTTGCCAGCTGTATCCTTCCTATGGAGTTTGGAAACCAACTTACCCTCAACTACTCTGATTTCCGTGTCAAGGAACTCAACGCACACCGAGCTGATGTTATGAGTAAGGTGGATATTATAGTTGTTAACGTTGAGTTTCTCAATGAACACGACCGCCTCCTCCTCTGTGCCACGCCAGACGAGGAACAGGTCGTCGATATACCTGATCCACGTAGTAACCCTAGCTAGTTCGTCAGTAAGGGTGTCATCACTCATGATTTCTTCCTCCCACTTTCCCAGGAAGAGGTTTGCGAAGCTAGGAGCAAATGCAGAACCCATGGCCGCGCCACGTATCTGCCTGTACATAGCGCCGTCGAACATGAAGATATTATTTCTAAGACATATCTTCATCATTTCGATGAGTCAAGTCAAGTCAAGTCAGAGAATTTATATAGCGCACTACATACCCAGAGGGTCTCAAGGCGCTTAGGAAGGGGGGGAGGATTACTTGTCAAATATCCACGTTTTAAGTTGCTTTCTGAATGCTAGGTGGTTCTGGGTAAGGCGAAGGTAAGCGGGGAGTGAGTTCCATGTTTTAGCAGCCAGGTGTGAGAAGGATCTGCCTCCCATGGTGGTCTTGTTGATGCGAGGTACAGTGGCGAGGGCTTGGCTGGAAGAACGTAGTTGGCGGGAAGGGGTGTAGAAGGACAGTCGTGAGTTGAGGCATTCTGGTCCGATGTCGTAGAGTGATTTGTGTGCGTGGGTTAGCAGTCGGAAAGTGATCCTTTTATTGACGGGTAGCCAGTGGAGGTCTTTAAGGTGACCAGAGATGTGTTTGTTGCGCGGGATGTCTAATATGATCCTGGCTGAGGCGTTTTGGATTCGTTGGAGTTTCTTCTGGAGTTTAGCGGTAGTGCCTGCGTAGAGGGTGTTTCCGTAGTCCAGTCGGCTCGTGACCAGAGCATGGGTGACTGTTTTCCTTGTTTCGGTGGGGATCCAGCGAAATGTTTTTCTGAGCATGCGAAGAATGTTGAAGCAGGAAGAGGATACGGCGCTGACTTGTCTGTTCATTGAGAGTGAAGAATCCAGGATGACGCCTAGGTTCCGTGCGTGGTCTGTCGGGATGGGTGCTTTTCCGAGGGCTTCCGGCCACCAGGAGTCGTCCCATGCAGAGGGGGATGTACCTAAGATGAGGACTTCAGTTTTGTCTGAGTTCAGTTTCAGACGGCTTTGTTTCATCCATTCGGCAACTTCTTTCATTCCTTCGTGTAGGTTAGTTTTGGCGGTGCTGGGGTCATTGGTGAGAGAAAGGATTAGTTGAGTGTCATCCGCGTAAGAGATGATGTTGAGGTTATGTTGGCGGGCGATGGCCGCGAGGGGGCTCATGTATACGTTGAAGAGGGTGGGGCTGAGTGAGGATCCTTGTGGTACGCCACAGATGACTTCAGTGGCTTCGGATTTGAATGGTGGAAGGCGGACTCTCTGGGTTCTTCCAGTGAGGAACGAGGTGATCCATTCAAGTGCTTTTCCTTGGATTCCGATGTTATTGAGGCGTTGTAAAAGAGTGCTGTGGCAGACTGTGTCGAATGCTGCGGAGAGGTCGAGGAGGATGAGGGCGACTGTGTCTCCATTGTCCAGTAGAGTTCGAATGTCGTCTGTTGCTGCGATGAGGGTGGTCTCAGTGCTGTGTTTTGCTCGGAAGCCGGATTGTGAGGAGTCGAGGGATTTGTTGGCTTCGAGGAAGGCGGCGAGCTGGTTGTTGACAGCTTTCTCGATGACCTTGGCCGGGAATGGAAGGAGCGAGATGGGGCGGTAGTTTTTGAGTTCGGTGGGGTCCGCTGTGGGTTTTTTCAGAAGGGCGGTGAGTTCAGCGTGTTTCCAGTCTTCCGGGAAGGTGGCGGAGTTGAAGGAGCAGTTGATGACGTCTCGGAGGTGCGGTGCTATGACGGAGTCTGCTTTGTTGAAGATGTGGTGAGGACAAGGGTCTGTGGGGGATCCTGAGTGGATGGAATTCATCAGGCGGATGGTGTCCTCAGTGGAGATTGGGTTCCAGTCGTTAAGGGTGTTCACGGGGGGAGAATGTTCAGCAAATGGTAGGGTAGGTTGGTTTCCGGGTTGGTTGTCGAAGCTGTTGTGGATGTCTGCAATCTTGTTGTGGAAGAATGAGGCTAGGGAGTCGCAGAGGGCTTGAGAGGGGGTGATGTCGTTGGAGTTGGCCGAGGGATTGGAAAATTCCTTGACGATGTTGAAAAGTTCCTTGCTGTTGTGGGCGTTGTTGTCAAGTCGATCCTTGAATGCTGTTTTCTTGGCCTTTCGGATTAGTTGGTGGTGAGTGCGGGTGGCGTTTTTGAAGGCGTCCTTGGTGCTAGTGGTTGGGTCTTTTTTCCAGGCCTTTTCAAGGGAGCGGCAACGTTTCTTGGACTTCTTGAGATCATCGTTGAACCATGAGGCCTTTTTGCTGCCAGGTTTGCTTTGATGTTTCTTCAGTGGTGCTAAGGTGTCGGCGGTGTAGGATAACCATAGGGTGAGGTTGGCGGCGGCTTCGTTTGCGTTAGAAGAGTGGGCTGGGGTGTTTAGAAGGAGCGATGCGGAGATTTCGTCCGTGGTGATTTTGTTCCAGTTTCTTTGCAGAGTTGGTTGGATGTGGTTGGTGGGTTTTGGTTTGTTGTAGGTGAAGTGAACGCAACTGTGGTCAGTCCAGAGGAGATCCGTAGTGTGGCTGAAGGAGACATGATTGCTGGAGGTGAAGATGGGGTCGAGTGTGTGACCTGCGATGTGGGTGGGGGAAGTGACCAGTTGTTTAAGTCCGAGGTTGGCGAGGTTGTCCAAGAGGGTGGTGGTGTTGCGGTCGTTGATCTTTTCAAGGTGAAAGTTGAGGTCTCCCAGAAGGATGTAGTCTTTGGAGGGGAGCGCGTGAGGAGTGATGAAGTCTGTGATGTCTTCACTGAATTTTGCGCGGGGTCCTGGTGGTCTGTAGAGGAGGGTGCCTCTGAGTGTGGTCTTGGGGTCGATGTGGATCTGGAAGTGAAGGTGTTCGGAGTTAGCGAGGTTGGCGTCAGAGCTGGTTGAGATGCGGATTGATTTCTTATGGACGATAGCGATTCCTCCTCCTCTGTGGTCGGTGCGGTCCTTGCGTGTGATCTTATAGTCTTCAGGGATGGCAATGGTGATGTCTGGGGCGGAGGAAGCGTTCATCCAAGTTTCTGTTATGAAGGCGACGTCTGGAGAGATGGTGTCTAGTAGATTCCATAGGTCAATGGCGTGTCTGTGGACCGATCGAGTGTTGAGAAGGATGCACTGTAGGTGGTTGGGGTCAGGAATCAGCGTTGTGGTCGTAGCTGAGATGTTGTCGGTGCCGATGAATTTGCAGGAGTAGCATGAGAAAGGTCCATGGGTGTGTCCAGGAGCGGCTTGGACGCAGTAGGGGGCGCGACCGGGGTTAAGGGCTAGGAGGGTGGCGGCATCGTAGGTAATGCGGGGGGGCAGGGAGGGACGGGGGCCAGGGGGTCTGGCGCTGGGCGCGGTCCAGGCGCGGACGGGCGTAGACGGGCGTAGACGGGCTTACCTTTGGCGCACCTTCGGCGCGGATTGGGCGCGGTCGCTGCGCGTGAACGCTGCGCGTTAATGCAGTGGGCATATATGGATGGTGGAGGGGGAGGGGCGAGGGCGGCTCAGCTGGGAGGCGGGGCGGGCTCTGGTGACCGTAAACGGAGCACAACAACAACAGCAACAAAATGGAGGGGGGAGCAGAGCAGGGCGCCGGGGGATATCGCGCAATGGACTGCAGGACAGAAGTGAACAATGTTATTACAGTGCAGCGAGCGCTGTGAACAGCAGGACCCAAACTATCAAGTTTAACACAATTAATCTCAATGCAGCGAGCGCTGTGAACAGCAGGACCCAAACTATCGAGTTTAACACAATTAAGCTCAATGCAGCGAGCGCTATGAACAGCAGGACCCAGACTATCAAGTTAAACACAATTAAGCTCAATGCAGCGAGCGCTGTGAACAGCAGGACCCAATTGATCAAATTAATCACAGTTAGGCACAATGCAGCGTAGTGTACAATACCGTGTCTCAGCAGAGAGACAGGGGAGCGACCACTCAGCGCAGGAGCGACGAGGGATGAGCATGCAAGTATGGTCCAAAAAACAGGTATCCCTGTTTTTGAGAAAATGGAGGCTAGCTTCCATGCCCTGTACATGGTCAATGATCGTGTACAGGGCATTAACATCCATAGTAACGAGGAGGGAACCCTCTACTCATTGTAAGTTATTTATTTTATTCAAAAAGTCTGTGGTATCCCTGATGTATGTAGGTAACCCACAGACATATTCCCTTCGACTTCTGGTTCTAGAACATTATGCCCACTGGGACAAGAACTTTATGTGGAACCATATGAATTATCATAATGGTATTACTAATATTTCAATTATATAGTATCGGGGGCCCACTGGGGCGTGATCTAAATATTGTCAATATTGTGAATATGATGAATACACTGACCCGCCCCCTTGGGCAAGATCTATGTTTGTGGGGCCACAACCAATCAGAATACAGTTTCTATAACGATGAAGTCGAAAATACCCAATGATCAAAGGGGTTGTATTTGCATTATGCATATCATCGAATTATCCCGTATTAAATGTCACTGTGTAAATACTCCTAATATCGATACAATATGAACACCGTCATTCGGTATATCTGAATTATGTGTAATTAATCAAGAAACTTGAACAATATTGAAATGTATTTTCTATAAATTATATAATCACATAAGTTACAATCATTATATGAGGATTAATATTTATGCATGGGAAATACAGCAGAAGTTGTGTATATTGAAATATTCTCGATGCATTACACTGTTCAGTTAGGTAATTGACTCGACAAAGATGTCCTCCATGCCTACACTATTTGTCACATGATTTGCACTTAGGGTGTGTTTTGGGATTTTAAAAATGGCTGATGTTGTTGGCCTGACGAGCGTGATCAAACCGTAATGGTGAAACCCGTCGTGACTTTTCTCTTGTCGCAATAAAGGATTATTAGCAAGCGCTGAGTGTCCAGGTGAACTTCTTTGTATGAGAGGTGATTTGGAGTGAATATTGAGGTCTGCCGGTGACCTGACCTGGACCGCTCGTGACAACTGCAACGCTCGTACTGGCATTGGTGGAGTGTTTATATATATATATATATATTACCTACTGGCAGTCGCCAGTAGGTATATATAGTTAGGATTTTTTTGAGTAGGGATTTCTGAAAATTCTATGTTGAATAACTTTGGCGTTGATTGACGGAATTGGCTAAAATTTTCAGGAAAATGGCACATATTGTTTCTGAGCGTCCCCTGAAAGTTTGGGGGGCTTTCGTCAAGCAGGGGCCGAGAACAAAGGGGGGTCCCAAAACGTGTTTTTAACACTGAGTTTTCCATAGGGCGGTTGGACTCACTTTTAGCTCGAACGGCTGAATGGATTTCCACAAAACTTGGCAAAATTGTAGGGACTGGTAGCCCGATGTGCCTTTGCTATGTCTCAAGATATATGCTCCAGTGGTTTTTACGAAAATTAACTTTGAAAAATATATATTGGGCTACATTGGGCTATATATATGTTAGAGCCCAAATGTAGCCCAATGTAGCCCAATGTAGCCCAAAGATGGCCACCAGAGACAAAAACAACAAATGTAGCCCAAATATCAGCCAGATGTAGCCCAACTATAGCCCAGTGACAGAATGTCCCAGAGTGTTCTAAAGAACAACTAGAGCGCTAACAGTCTTACTTATGACAAAAGTATGGCACACCTGAAGTCATCTTGATTGGAATAAAGTGTTAACACTTAAAACATTTAATTTGCAAAGGAACAAAATTAGGGGGTTCATTTTGCCATAGAAATTATGATTAGTGCTGAAGAAAGAAAAATTAGGGCACATTTTGAGTGACTTCTCAAATCCTCTTATATTTCATTAAAAAAATTCTGATATGCAGTCTCCCAAGATGGCCACCAGAGACAAAAGAGCCCAAATGTAGCCCAAATATCAGCCAGATGTAGCCCAACTATAGCCCAATGGCAGAATGTCCCAGAGTGTTCTAAAGAACAACTAGAAAGCTAACAGTCTTACTTATGACAAAAGTATGGCACACCTGAAGTCATTTCGATTGGAATAAAGTGGTAACACTTAATACATTTAATTTGAAAAGGAACAAAATGAGGGGTTTCATTTTGCCATAGAAATGTTATATATATATATATATATATATATATATATATATATATATATATATATATATATTCACTGAAAAAACCATAGGTTATAGACCATATATAGTTAGGAATTAGCATTTACAAAACCTTGAAAATTCACTGAAAAAACCATAGGTTATAGACCATATATAGTTAGGAATTAGCATTTACAAAACCTTATTTTACCCACACAAAACCATTGAAATTTGCATATATAGTTAGTTGCACTAACTATATATCGCGCACCCGCAATCCACTGCTGATCATGTCACATATTACATCATTCATGACATGGTCAGTGACATCACTGATGACATCACTGATGACATCTCAAATGACATCACTGATGACATCACTGATGACATCTCAAATGACATCACTGATGACATCACTGATGACATCACTGATGACATCTCAAATGACATCACTGATGACATCACTGATGACATCTCAAATGACATCACTGATGACATCACTGATGACATCTCATTTGACATTACTGATCACATCACTGATGACATCATTCATGTGATAATACGATGAACCTCTTCAGACTCTAATATAACCTTAGATACACTCAGTGTAAACAGACACTCACAGACTGTCACTCATCCATGGAGTTACTCACACACCTAGTCAGTCATGCAAAGAATCAATCACACCTCCATTTCCTCAACTATACAGTTATACACACCTTACTTATTCAAACATATACTAACACATATTTACTCTCTTATACAATCCCTGATACAAGTTCACAATGATCCATACAGCCACTCACACAATCCCTGGCTCTTATGCATAGTTATTTATATATGTCAACTCTCACATGTACTGTGTTTTACATATGTACTTACTTTGACATGTAGCACTGAGATATCCATTCACTCACCAATACACTCATGCACACAGTCAACCGCCCATACAGCTGTTTCCACATGCACTTTTGAACCCATACATCTAGTGAATCAACTGCTCACACATCTATGCACAGAGTCATACACCTCCCAGCCACCCACACACACACTCAGTCTCCCATACAAATACTTGGGCAACCAATCAATAACCCATATAGTTACTCATATAGCTACTGATCAACACATGCAGCAGTTTACAGAACAACAGACATAATGATGCACAAATTAAGACAGTTTAGTCACTAACCCATGCACTCAGTGAGACACATTTAATCACTCACTCATACAGTCAGTCATGCACCTACTAAATCCTTCATCCAGACACTTATACATCCACTCATTCTTCAATATGTAAGACATATTTTAACTTTACAGAAACATACAGTCACTGGATGTTGTCATCAGTGATGTCATCAGTGATGTCATTTGAGATGTCATCAGTGATGTCACTGACCATGTCATGAATGATGTAAAATGTGACATGATCAGCAGTGGATTGCGGGTGCGCGATATATAGTTAGTGCAACTAACTATATATGCAAATTTCAATGGTTTTGTGTGAGTAAAATAAGGCTTTGTAAATGCTAATTCCTAACTATATATGGTCTATAACCTATGGTTTTTTCAGTGAATATATATATATATATATATCCCACCCAAGCTCCAAGCCTTCAATCCTGAATCTGTGGCTCAACGCGTTTCAAACTCTTGTTCTTTCTCAAGAGCCTTGCTAACAAAAACATAGCAACTGTAATGTTGAACACCTTCAAGCTTTTATTCATTATCCCGCCTCTGGACGTGGTTTTTTGCCTCGATGAACATTTTGGTTATTGTAGTGTTCACATTAAAAACAAAGTCCAAGTGGATGCTGCTGTATTAAAAAAATTACCAAATTAATCATTGCCCAGTGGGTTGATGAAAGCGGTTGCTTTAGCGTGATTGCCTATTTGATGAGCCCTTTGTCCCTTGTTTGGTACTCAGTCCTCCGAGCACCAAGGATCCGCTTTCTTGCGGCGGTTTGTCCTCGCGACCTAGCAGAGCCGCTTGAATCAGTCCGAAAAGTTTGCCACTTGTAAGGACGCCCTCACAAAGGGTAATTCTCTAAGGTCAGTGATGGCAACCACACCAAGCTACGAGCCTTCAATCCTGAATCTGTGGCTCAACACGTTTCAAACTTTCGTTCTTTCTCAAGAGCCTTTTTTAAATACAGCAGCACCCACTTGGACTTTAATTTTTTTACAATGAAATTCGTTTTATTGATTTAAATGTCTACTTACCTGCATTCATCCGTATTCCGGTGTTTACTACCCCTCACCCTGCCTCTCGCCCGCCCCACGTCACCGCCTGGCAGAACGCCCTATACGGGCCGCTACTGATGTACATCCTGTAACATACTACGCAAAAGAAACATGGAACTTGCAAACCAACTGGAAATAATCAACCACCATTCCCCGGGTGGGGTGGGGGAGACTCAGGGCTACATGAAGGAAGACCAGGACGTGGAGTAATGAAGATTACCAATAAGTAGCCGGGACATTACCTACTATTGAGATTATATTCAGGTGCAACACACCTGGAAGCCAGGACTAGTGATTTTTGAATCGTGGTTTTTCTGCACTTGTTATTATTGCATGCGTGTAAAGAGCACTGATATACATGACAAACTATGGCCTGAAATCAGGCGTAGTGACCCACTCTACATAATTCTGTGCCCATCAGACAAGTCCAGCGCTTTCTCCTGCTGCCATCCGCTTCTAGGCGCTAAACATTTGCCCTGGATGTAGCTGGGGTGGCAGGAGACAAGTAAAAAGCATGTAACGCCCTCTGATAGGAGACAACAGTGACAAACGCCAAGGCATGACTGTCACACTTACACCCAGAGGCAATCTCACAGCACTTTAGTGAAGACTATTTTAAGCACCAGACACAGGAGGAGAAAGCAGGAAAAAAAGTGGAGTGAAACCGAGGGCACCGCAAATCTGTGTTCTCAGGGCACAGGCGTATAATGTTACATTTACTTAACAATGTCTAAAGAAAACTGAAATACCCGTGATTATCTGCAGCTGCAGGGAAGGGAAAGACCCTGGGGCCTCATGACAAATGATTTCCATTAAAACAAAAATCACAGGTACAACTATGTGTGTGTTAAACTAATGCAATCTAGAAAACTGTTATATTCCAGAGAATAATGTTCCAAACACTTTTAAGAACCTGACACATGATGGAATTCTTTTTTATTTGGTAGTTGTGTTCTGTCCATTCATTTTTTTTTTTCATTTGGATTCTTTATTCGATGATTAAAAATCACCATGAAAGTACAAACATTCGATATACATTGAGTTTCATAAAAAAGGACAAACCATCAAATTAACATTTAACCTGATGTAAGTACAACAACAAAGTCCCAGTGAAATAAAGAAAACATGATGATCCATTAAAAACAATCACAGAGTTCTCACAGTTCTCACAATTCTCACATTCCCCTGCCCCTCTAGTTGCTCTTAGTCGGACCGCTACTTTAATAAAAATTAATGATACGGCACAATGTAAGGGGGTCCGACGCCTGCTGTAAAAAAATCAAAGCCTCTTTAGCACATTTTATATTTGATTTTTTAAAAATATCTACCAAGAATCTACGCCTTGGTTCAGAATAAAATGAACATATCAATACAAAATGAAGGGAATCCTGCGGAGACCTATTGTCGCAGTCGCAGGTTCCCTTCTGCTCAATAGTAGGTGAATACCCTAATGGTGATCCCAATAAATATGGTAAAAAATTGAGTCTAAAACGGGTCATTAAAAACCTTTCCTGTGCATTGTATAGCAAATATAGGTAAGGTTCCATTCCTTCAGTGGTCTTTACAAGGTTATATGCGCACACCGTGATTTTAGCCCTTTCTTGTTCTATTCTCTGTGCGGCTTTGTGTGCAAAAAAACGCTTTTTTGACAATAGTCTTATGGTGGGGGATGATCGATGTCGGATCGCTAAAGAGATTCCCTAGGCCCAGAGTTACCAGTACTGATTTTACATAACTGAGCCACGGGATTCGCGACCATTTTTCTCTACCCAGGCAGTCCTTCAATATATCCCTGCTTAGGCTCGCCTCTGGGTTTATCCAAATTTTAAGCCAAGCTAAAATTGGTCTAACCTTTATTGAATCTTCAAGGTAGGGGATCCCTAACTCCCTGTGTGCTAATGCGGCTGATAAACTGTGTGGGGCTTTCAGGACGGTTCATAGATGTTTATTCTCCTCCCGCTGGAGTTGGCAAATTATTGCAAAGCCCCACACTTCTGCCCCATAGGTAACTTTAGAGCAACATATTGAGTTATATAGGATCATCACCTGTTCGGGGCACCACCTCCCCAACCTTCGGCCATAAACAGCTATTGCCCCATTGGCAGCATTCATTTTACGGCAACGATCCTCTATCAAGGCGTTAAATTTTAATAACCCATCAAACAGTGAGCCTAGATATGAGAATGACTTAACCTTCTCTATCTTATGACTCCCTATTGTGAAGGTACATTTGTTGGAGGGTTTTTTACCAGCAGATAAAACATAAGATGTGCCAAAATTAACAGAAAGGTCCAATGAACCCATAAAAGAAACAAAACCATCAATTAAAATCTGTAAACTCTTTGGTGTGCGTCCGAGGAGGACCGCGTCATCTGCATAAAGTAACACAGGAACATGACGCGACCCTACTCGTGGACAGTCAGAACCCAACTGTAAAAGGTGCTGTTCAAGATCATTAATATAAAGCGAGAATAAGAAAGGCGCCAGGATGCAGCCTTGACGGACCCCACTTTTACATGAGAAGGATTCAGTGCATCCACCCTCAGTGTTATACCTGACTTGCGCTGAGGTATTACTATGCAATTCCCTTAATATGTTGATGAGGCCAACCTCTATCCCCATATTGGTCATCATATTCCAGAGCTTACCTCTGTTAACATGATCAAAAGCAGCTGCCAGATCCATGAACCCCATATAAAGGGATTCATCACTGGCCATGGTGTATTTGGCTGCTATCATGTAGAGGTTCAAGCATTGGTCGCTCGTAGAACGACCCATCCTAAAACCATACTGTGAGTCAGAGATGATATTATTAGCTTCTGTCCACTCAGACAACCGGTTTAATATCCCCCTTCCCAAGATTTTGGCGGATACATCAATTAGGGAAATGGGGCGAAAGCATTGCGGGTCGTCCCTATTACCCTTTTTAAAAATAGGGACGATGGTGGTAGTAGACCAGGAGGGTGGTAGGCCACAGCGGATTGCAGTGTTAATAACTCTCGTTATTATAGGGGCCCATAATTCCACTGAACTAAGGAACAGATCAGGCGGGATTCCATCCGGGCCTGGTGCTTTATTTTTGGATAGCCCCACGATCCCGACCTGGATTTCCTTTAGGGCAAAAACTACAAGCTAACCTTGGTCTATATTCCCTTTTTCATACTGTGTGTCTGTTTCGTGATTATATAGACCCCTATAGTGATCATCCTGGAATGTGGGTCTATTCATTATTTTTCAAAATTCAGTCATGTCCCTCTTTTCCCCCGCTTCTCTAAGGTCCGCCCAACCTTCTGCTTGTAATGCCTTTTTCCTCCTACTCAACTCACTTTTGTATTTTTTTCTGCAGGACCCAACCCGAGTGATGACCCTAGGCTTTACTTTAGTACTGTCTTTGAGCTCCCTCAGGGCTTTAGAACAGTCTCGGTCGAACCATCGCGGCTGGCTACCAGTCTCTTTTGGCGGGGCGCTAGTCTTTAACATCCCGTCTACCAAATGCGCGATGTGTTCAAATGCTATGAGTAGCTGCCGCCCTTCGATTGTCTCATCTAAACACGCCTCAATCGTTTTTTTCCCCTTCTCCATAAGTGATTCATAAAACCTTTCCCCGTCGATCTTAGACCACCTTAGGCGTCTGCCCTGGTCAGTAACCCTCTGGGATACAGCTACAAGCTTTTCCCAGGTTGCGGTAAAGTGATATAATATATCTAACACCAAAGGGTTGTGATCGCTAAACGGGTTCCATTCTATGCCAACCCTAAAGAGTTTTTCTGTTTATAAAAGCCCTTGAGGCGATAATGTAGTCAATATACGATGAGCATCCTCTACCCTTGAAGGTAGGCGGCACAGTCTCGTCCTTTGACATATGCACCATATCCAGGGTATGAACCAGATCCTGGTTCAATAAAAATTTTGTTAAGGCGTCGCCTTCTGCACTATGCTCAAAGTGGGCTCCGTTGTCCTCTGGGCATCGCGACCATGTCGCATCTATTGGGAGAAGGGCTGGGCAGAGGTGACAATTAAAATCCCCCACAATTAGTCTGTTTAGAACATGAGTTTTGGCTTTGTAAGTGGGGACTTGGCGCAATCTATGCTCCAGTTCCTGTATCAGTACATTACATCCCCAGCCTGCCACGTTATTGTACACGTTTAGTATTGTCAAATTAAGTCCTTTACCCTTGAGCCGCACCTCTTGGATATCGTGAGAATTACAATTTGTAGTTGACCATGTGCCAGGGAGATTCAGGTCCACATATACTGATAGCCCGCCCATAGCCCTGCCTGATCTAGATTTCCTTGCTGTAACAGCAAAGCGTTTATACCCTTGTAAATGTAATAAGTGATTATCAACTGCCCAGGTTTCCTGTAAGCAGAATATGGGGAATTTGTATATATACTGACACCATTCTTTGTTATTAATTTTGGCAGCCAAACCAGCGATGTTCCAAGACACAATTCTAATTGCCTCATTAGACACCTTCCCCCTTGTATCTCCCCTGCCTGGAACTTGTACATAATCTGGTTGCCCCTTGTCTATGGTCACACAAACAGGCACAGAATTTTGGGGACAAGTGTGCTTTTGGGGGAGAACATACACGTTACAAGTTGTGGTTGGCTTAACAGTTGTACTGGGGCCCTTTTCAATGACATCATTGTCTGCTATATCACCTAAGCAGAGTCAGTCAACACCCTCCATACCCGCTAATGCTGCAAAGTGATTAAAAGTGGGCCAGTGGTAATCACCTTGATGGTGCGGAGAAGGTCTAAGATAATAATCCTGCCTCTGGGTGCGAAGTCCAAAGCCAAGATTCCGGGGGCAAAATGAGGTTGTTACATAATTGTTCTGCTGATGGTGAAAGATGGAACTAAAATAACCATCCTGCCTCTGATTAGGATTGCCAAAACCCAGATTCTGGAGGCAGAGTGAGGGGGTTACATGGTTATTCTGCTGATAACCCAAAGGCCTGAGGTTGGGTATCGGGGCGACTATTCCTCTTGGGTAAAAGTAAGTTAAATCACGTATGGTGACAGCGTTACCTGCATTTTGTGGGAACCCATTTACAATGTACCTAACAACCCTATCATCTTGGAAATTTATGATGACAATGTCACCCGATAAATCCTTAGTTCTTTTCCCCAACCAGGCTAGACGTCTAACATTAAGTATTGTCCCATTTATTTGCGGTGGAAGTGGGCAATTCTGCCTCAGCCCGTGTATAACTTTATTTTTCAGCCCACGTTGATCTTCTCCACTTCCATCCACTAGTGCTGGCACCCCGGTCAGGACAGCAACATATGGCGCCGCTTCCGGGGGCAACTCAACTCTAAGCTTCTTAACTGGGAATGTCTTAACAGGTTTTTCTTGGTCAGTGGGTTTAGGGGCATTTCTGGCCGGATGTGTTAGCAGGCCATTTCCTATTTTATCTGAGATTGCTCCTTCCTGTATCTTCTTGGCGTTATTTTTACCATTTGTAGATGCAGTGTTAATGGGTAAGATTTTACGGGGTTTTGGTTTAGGCAAGGTCGTGGTTTTTATACCATTCTGAGCAATGGTATTTGAAGGGAGTGCGGAGGGATGATGCTCTAAGTCGGGTTTGGAAAGATCTTTAATTGCCACTTTAATTTCCCCTAACTCCCTTTCTAGCTTCTCAATTTGGCTGGTTAATCCCTTCAATCTCTCAACTAATGGCAGCGTGAACGATGTTAATAATTGCTCTATACCGCCCAATAAATTTGTGCTGGATGGGTCATTTAACGGGGTGGGTATTGGATTGACCATTAGGATTGGTGTGAGTGCATTGGGGGAAGGTTTGTCAGAGGACCCCTATTTTTACCGCTAGCCTTGTTTTTATATAGAGAATCCCCCCTCTTTTTCCTTCTTTTGGGTGGTGGACCTTGGGCTCTGTGAATTTTTGGTGCTCCCTTTGCTATGTTACGTGAATCCACTCGCGTTGGCAAAGTGTCGTGCAGGGCTTCTGCATCTGAAATCAAACTACAGTTCAAAGATGAATCATTTATAATCAAGTCATTGACTATAACTAGTGGGGGAGTATTTTCTTGTAAGAGTAGTGGGATACTGATATTTAGAGATGCCTCACTATCCCCAATTACAGGGGAAATACTATGGATTGGGGAAATCGTTAGCTTTGGGGAACCTATGGCTGATCTCATGTTTTTAATACATTCAATGGAACGGCGTCTCTCCGCCCGTCGCTCAGACAGAGCGAGTTCCTTGTCAGTTCCAGTGTTAACCCTGAACAAGAAATCATCCAATGTACGCTGGTTAACTCCTCCTCCTCCTATTGGCGGGTACCTGTCTTTTATAGGGGGGGGTGTCATAGTTTGCTAGTAAAACCAATTCTAAACAAACACAAACAACTAGAATAAATAGAACACTGTGATCCAACTACTATGTGAGCTGCAACTTCATTAACAATGTAGCTGAATAATTATTAATTCTGCAGCTTGCTACATATAAGGACAAATCTACTTTACCACAGATCAGTCAAAGAAAGGGAGGGGGCCCATCCCAGTCTCTTACGGTCTCTGAGGGCCTCAGAGGGCCCGCCCTTTGCACGGGCTTAGCCCGGCGGCCGCCTGCGTGCGTCCCGCGACGCGGGTAGATGAGCTGAGTTTTATGCGCGTCCAGGCGCAGGGCGTGCACAAGCGGCTTCCGGCCGCAAAGGCTGATGGTCCCTGTTCCGATGCCGACCGGCCCAACACCGCAGGAGTGAAGAACGTCCCAATCCTCTACCCTCACCGTGACCCCCAACACCCACAATCAAAACGGATGGTGGAGAACACGACACCGGGAGAAGGTGGGTAACAAAACAAGGGAACCCAAGGTCTTGGGGAACACAACTCGTCTCCTCTGGCTTCTTGGCAGCTGACAGCTTGACACAGACGAGACCGCTAAAAAGAAAGAAGGGGACAAGATTAAACACACCCCTACTACTATTACCAGTGCCAAGTACACACATGAACCACCGACCTCCCTGCTTACCCCAAATAACAAACAGGAGTGGCTTGATACGAAACAGGAATTCTTCCACTGCAATCGTATTGGTTGTTTCTTGCGTAACCCCAGACCAACCACGCCCCCTCGGGAAACACCGAGAATGACAAAGGGGGTGGTATTCACAATTCTTAGGACAAAAAGGGACAGGGGAAAAAAGGTATCAAGGGAATACGAAAGACACCCAAAAAAACCCTGGAATCTAAAAAGAACACGAAGGTAGCGCAAAAACGGCCGATATTCAGCTCCTTCGTGAAACCACCCAAACACAGCGTATAGCAAGATGGTTTGGATACAAAAAGGGATAATAACGGGACGTTAAAACTCAAAGGAAAGGCAGCCGCGAATCCCAGAACGTCACCGAAAATCAAAAAACAGGACCCCAATAAAGGGTTCTGAAGTGCCCAAGGGAATAGGAAAACAAGGGAGCAGGGGAAAAAGGGGATCAAAACCCAGCACTAGAAAAGACCGCTGGAACGGAGCTCGAAGGAAGGGAAACAAGGTAGAACCACAGGAACAGGAAACCCACGGCAAGGGACCAATAAAGAAACCAAGCACCTGTTTCCTGTTGGCAGCCCCCTTTTAAAGCGAGCCCTAGGGAGCGTCCATAAATTCGCATATACACTTGGCACTTTTAAGAAAAAACCACTAACGGGGAACTAGACAGAAGGAACCAGGCCCCCTTGAACCCCAACAGTCCCAGTAGTCTTTTCCGTTCGCGGCTCCCCCCCCAACTGCGGCCCTGCTCTGATGACAGAGAGCTGCGGCGGCAGGGGAAGAGCAGCAGCAGCCCCCGGGTGTCCTGTGTGAGGGGCGGGCAAGCAAATACAGGAACGGACACAAGAAATGCCAGGAAACGGCAACAAGCGCAAGGTCAGCGCAACGAAACCTTGCCAGATAAGATCCCCCGCTCTGCCGGTAGATAAGCTGAGTTTTATGCACGTCCAGGCGCAGGGCGTGCACAAGCGGCTTCCGGCCGCAAAGGCTGATGGTCCCAGTAGTCTTTTCCGTTCGCGGCTCCCCCCCCAACTGCGGCCGTGCTCTGATGACAGAGAGCTGCGGCGGCAGGGAAAGAGCAGCAGCAGCCCCCGGGGGTCCTGTGTGAGGGGCGGGCAAGCAAATACAGGAACGGACACAAGAAATGCCAGGAAACGGCAACAAGCGCAAGGTCAGCGCAACGAAACCTTGCCAGATAAAATCACAGGTACAACTATGTGTGTGTTAAACTAATGCAAACTAGAAAACTGTTATATTCCAGAGAATAATGTTCCAAACACTTTTAAGAACCTGACACATGATGGAATTCTTTTTTATTTGGTAGTTGTGTTCTGTCCCTTCAGTTGCTTCCGTTTCGTCAACACGTGTTTCGTCAACAGACTTCATCAGGGCTCACCTGTTTGAAACATGCCATCCACTCTCTCTAGTTATTCATCTAGCACACTTATATTTCACGGATAAATGTTCCAAACACTCTTAAGAGCATGACACATGAATGAATTATTTCTGTTTGGTAGTTATGTTCTATCCATTCAGATGCTTCGGTTTAGACAACACGTGTTTCGTCCACAGACTTCATCAGAGCTCACCTGTTTGAAGCATGTCATCCACTCTCTCTAGTTATTCATCTAGCCCACTTATATTCCACGAATAAATGTTGCAAACACTTTTAAGAGCATGACACATGAATGAATTCTTTGTATTTGGTAGTTATGTTCTATCCATTCAGATGCTTCGGTTTAGACAACACGTGTTTCGTCCACAGACTTCATCAGGGCTCACCTGTTTGAAACATGTCATCCACTCTCTCTAGTTATATATCTAGCACACTTATATTCCACGGATAAATGTTCCAAACACTTTTAAGAGCCTGACACATGATGGAATTCTTTGTATTTGATAGTTATGTTCTATCCATTCAGATGCTTCGGTTTAGCCAACACGTGTTTCGTCAACAGACTTCATCAGGGCTCACCTGTTCGAAACATCTCATGCCGGGACGCCTCTTTGCTGGAGCAGCTGTCGCGCTTTTAAAATATTTAAATAAATAAATCCACTCTCTCTAGTTATTCATAAATCATCACATCTACTGACATATCACCCAATCCAAGTTCTACATTCAAAAAAGGAACTATTAACTCGAGATCCGAAATTAAGAGTGAGCTCAAATCCAGCTACACTCACAGTCCACCCATCACCCCCTGTACAAGTTTCAGAGGTGCGACCCTTCCAGGCAACTGTGTGTGTCACACAACTATGTTGTGCCTGTATTTTCTTATTTTGTAATTGAGAATGGAACAAATGCAGTCTGTTGGGTCTGAAATAGAGAGCCAAGTAGAGGTGGTCTGTTGAAAATATGAAACCATATGTGTCATTTCTAAAGAGTAATCGAGATTTTAAAAACTACCTCCAAAAAATAACCTTTAAAAAAACAGACCAAAATGATTTTAGACAGTTTTTACCATTTTCATAATAAAAAGACTTCCTTTGTCTCATTCTTAGTCCCATCATAGAGAAAATGTGTTTTATATACTTCTTAACATACAAGGGAAGAAAAAAATAGTATGACATCAGTTTCTACATTGTTTATTCTGGTGCAAAAACATCTTTCCAATCCCTTTTACATTAACAGCACAAAAGGGTAAGTAGTTTTTCTCCTTTCACTCTTTTTGGGACCAGTGTATGGTTTCTGTATTAGATCCTTGAATTTTTGATCTGCTAAGATTTCCATAACCCCAGTATCAAGGTGAGCCATTATTCTGGAAGGTGCTAAGTTCCTCTAACTTGAATTCATATACAGACTACTAATGTTACACAGGAACTTAAGAATGTACCTCTTCCTAGGATCTTTAATTGTAATCTGAGTTCTTGCAGTCCTGTTGAAGCAGAACTGAAGGGGGTTTGCACCGTGCATATCGTTGGTGCAAATTCAAGTGCAAGCTGCACTTGAGCGGATGGACCTTTGCTGGAATAGAGGCTTAGCATCAACTCAGCAACAGTACATCAACAACAGTGAAGCACATTAGGCCCAAAAATAATGACAGAGAGTAGTAGATTTGCAGCCGATGAAGGTTTATTAGCAGATTAGCAAACTTTCAAACACAGGGGCATATTATCAACAACTAGCTATATTTATCGCTAAAGAAGCTTAGCGACATTTTTTTTATCGCCAAGCATCGCCGGATTTTATCGCAGAGATAACGGGCTATTAGCAACGTTTATCTCCAATGCGATAAAATATCCGGCGATAGCGGCGAAATGCGTGAATATCGCTGGGAATCCTGTGATATTCACGCATTATCGCTAATGGGGGTCTTAACCTGAATATCCACCTCCCATTGGATATACAGGTTAAGAACTGGTCTGAGCAGGCGTTAGTTTTCAGCAATATTCGCGCTTTGCGTGATTTTTTTAGCGCTACGCCTGCCTGGCTAATAGGCGATAGCGACGTTAACGACAGCTTTCAGTCGCTAACTGGTTGGGTACGCCCACTTTGCATGTCATTAGCGATAAATATCGCTGACATGCAAAGTGGGCCCCAAACCGCTCGCTAGCACCTAAATGCTGTCGCTAACTGATGTTAGCGACAGCTTGCTAATAAGGCGATGAATTTATTGCCGCTTCGCGGCCGAAAACGACAGCAAAAGCGGCGTTAATTTCATTTCACCTGCCTTGATAATATGTCCCACAATTCGTTGAAATCAATCATTAATCAATAACCACCTTATAAAAGCATTGTTCAGTATAATCCAAAGTGATTAAAAATAGCAAATACAAAGGCAAGTAACCAGTCTCAAGAGCATGGAAAAGGGGCGTCTGCTATCAAGCAAGTGGGAAAGCATATATGACTCTAACTAGCTAAGCAAGGCACAATTAAAACATACAATTTTCACCAATATGGAGCATTCCCCACGGTTCCCAAGAAGTGGGGACCAATCAAAATCCAGCATTTACCAATTACGTGGGTTTGTCCTTCTTCCCAGGCATCCCACAATGGAAGCTTATAGCTGCACTGCATTTAGGAGTTATACTGCAAAGGATGATATATCGTGGTTAGCCTGTTACCCAGCACAGGTGTACAGGTGTAGAAAACGAATTATTCAGCTTTCAGCGAAACTTACAAGGGTAAACAGTTGTAACCGAAACTAAAACAATTGTAACAATTTACTCAATTGAAGCTCCTGCAACTCGGCTCCTGGAACAAAAGAAATAGTGAGAGAATCATAAAGGAAAAATACACATATTCAACGTGAGCACGAATGGGTATTTGGAGGCCTACATGAACTGTGGCTAACTTACCATGAGCACACTTTAACTATGGTTAACTACAATGTGAAAAGTACACTTGGAATATATGTATGTATGATGTTTTGTTATGTTAATTTATTTTTCTAATGCGCATAGCTACCCAACAAGGGTTTCCCAGCGCAGGTCTTGAAAGAGTCTCTGAAAACGTAGATTAGAATTATTCTTAAATAGCCAAGTTTTTAATTGCTTGCAAAAATTGGGGTACAAATCTCTTTCCGCATCACATCAGGTAAAGAGTTCCACAGGGTTGGGCCAAGTTAGGAGAAGGCATGACCTCCCATTCAAACCAATCTAATCCTGGGAATTTCGATTTTTTTTTCCGTGGAGGAACGTACCAAATGGGCGGGATGATAGGGATGTACCAGATCTTGCAAGTATTTGGGTGCAGAACCATTCTTGATTCTAAACATATAGCACAGGGCTTTGAATTTGTACGATTTTCCACCCTGAGCCAATGTAATTCTCTCAGGGCATTAGACATGCTGGACATTCTAGGAAGTCTGCACAGCAATCTTGCTGCAGAACTCAGCACCACCTGAAGCTTGCGCAGCACATCCCTGTTTGCAACCAAAAAGAGGACGTTTCCATAGTCCAGGCGAGATGTTACAAGTACCGAACCAGATTGTGGCCTATCCCTCAAGACACTCTTATTTTTCAGTTATACTGCAGGATCCATGTAGGTGTGTGCACAATAGTATCACTCCCACTTCCCCATTGCATCGTGGCTCTTAGTTCCTGCACAAGTGTCACTCTTTGTCAAAGTACACACAAGGTAAAATTAAAATTGCCAAACCACCATCACCCAGACCACAAAAAATTGTGGAGAAAGAGAGTGAGCCCCTCACGGTAGAACCGCCAATGGGGTTATCTGGCTAGCAATTACCAGTGTACCCACTTATCATCATAGGATGCTCTCTCATGAAAGTGGAAAGAAAAAGACAAAACACACAGAAGAAAAGGACAAACACTATGTAACAGTCCTTTTGCTTCACAACAGTCAGACAATGTGCTGAATGTTCGTGAAACAGCAAGTAACAAGTACCAGTCGCTGTTTAGTGTACACATTCACCATTAACCCCAGTGAGAAAAAGAAAAAGTGAATCTCACACATTAAAATTGCAGGACTCACTGACCACTCCTACTTTTATTCTGGGCTGTGAGTACTCCAAACTAAAACAGACTCACATTGAACTGAGTTTTGTGTGAGTCTAGGTCGCCGACATGTTTCGTTGCTGTATTTTATGCAACTTCATCAGGGCAATCAGGGGTTCACCGCTTTTAAATTCTACTCATATATTATTGTAACCTGGGAGTTGCATTTCTACTGCATACCTGCTACCTCTCTCAGGTGGACTTCCGTGTCAACAGGATCACGTATCCTAATGGAAACCCGCCTCAGTCTAGGCTTCCTTGCCGGTAACCAAGCGCTCAGTCACTCAGCCACTGCAGTGGCTGAGTGACTGATTGCCCTGATGAAGTTGCATAAAATACAGCAACGAAACATGTCGACGACCTAGACTCACACAAAACTCGGTTCAATGTGAGTCTGTTTTAGTTTGGAGTACTCACAGCCCAGAATAAAAGTAGGAGTGGCCAGTGAGTCCTGCAATTTTAATGTGTGAGATTCACTGTTTCTTGTTCTCACTGGGGTTAATGGTGAATGTGTACACTAAACAGCGACTGGTACTTGTTACTTGCTGTTTCACGAACATTCAGCACATTGTCTGACTGTTGTGAAGCAAAAGGACTGTTACATAGTGTTTGTCCTTTTCTTCTGTGTGTTTTGTCTTTTTCTTTCCACTTTCATGAGAGAGAGCATCCTATGATGATAAGTGGGTACACTGGTAATTGCTACTCAGATAACCCCATTGGCGGTTCTACCGTGAGGGGCTCACTCTCTTTCTCCACAATTTTTTGTGGTCTGGGTGATGGTTGTTTGGCAATTTTAATTTTACCTTGTGTGTACTTTGACAAAGAGTGACACTTGTGCAGGAACTGAGAGCCCTGATGCAATGGGGAAGTGGGAGTGATAATATTGTGCACACACCTACATGGATCCTGCAGTATAACTGAAAACTAAGAGTGTCTTGAGGGATAGGCCACAATCTGGTCCCCTGCTGTTTGAGTGGGGGGCGGCCTGTACCTTTGTTCCCCCTAAGACTCCAAGGGAGTTGATGAGATGTTACAAGTACCTGGACCACCGACCTTTGGGTTTCAGCAGGGAGCATCCAAATGATTTTCTTTAACCATTTGGGGATGGTTAAACAGGTGGCTGCAGTTTGTACTGCCTGTTGTTTCATAGACAATTTATTGTCGGTAATGAAGCCAAGATTGCGAACCTGAGCGGAGGGCATAGGTAAAGGCCCCATTTCAACGGGCCAATGTTGAGGGCCTCAATGGTCTGTATTTTTACCAAAAATGTGGACTTCCGTCTTTTCCCCATTGAGCTTGAGCAGGTTAGATTGCATCCACGATGCAATATTACGCAAGCCCAATTGCAGGGTAGAAGGACCAGATCTATTGTAAGCCGATAAGGAAAAGATGATCTGAGTGTCATCGGCGTACGCGAAAAGCGCCAGCCCTGCTTCTTCAGCAATCACTGCCAAAGGTTGCACATAGATGTTGAACTAGTACATGTGGTAAGCAAAACGAAAAACAGTGACAGAGCATCACCACTGTAAAAGAATCGTGGCGGCCTGCACCAATACATGAATGAAATAAAGCTGAAACCAGTAGCCTAGCCAATTTGGTCCCCATCTTTCTACCCTAAGGCTCAGCACTCATGGGGCCATATCAGAGATCCGACACACACTCTTTCCGAGCTGTGCTGTGTACAGCTCATGCACTAACACAGAGAAATTCCAATTTAAATATAACCACTTTACACAGTGAAACCACATAGTAAGAAGTGCTCCGCATGGCCCTGCATGAGCACATGTGCTCATGACACTGCACCTGCAAGTGTTTCTTTGATGACCTCAAGTGCTGTAAGCCTCAGAACTTACGCATCAGGTGAGGTGGCAATAACAGGCCAAAGCTGGTCATTTGGTACTGAGATGCCTTACGCGGAGTAGTCATAAAAAGGGAGCACCCATAGCTGGAAGTTTGTGGAACTAATAAAGGTACAGGTGCATGTAAAGTTTGTGAAGAAGGCGTTCATGCCCTAAGATACCACCTGGGTGAGTTCAAGAGGAGATCCCCGATGATGAAGCATGCCACCCACGGGTGGGTGAGAGGAATCGTTCCTAAGAAAGGGACACTCCAGCACCCCAACAATACGCCTGTAGAACAAGGGGCCCATATTGTGCTTTTCGGTTATATGTTTGGGGAGGGGCCTCTTCTGGTCTTAAAATGTTCTCAAGTCCTCCTTTGTGTATACTATGAGTTAAAGATATACCTTTATAATGTACATGTGCATCCTCACAACGCCCACTCGTGCTTCGATCCGAGCCAGTTTGGGTCTATGCACAGAAAGTGAACGGGTTCAGCCCTTTTACGGATGATACAGCCTATTGTGGACCGTAGATGATGAACGTGCAGCCATTTTGGTTCTGTTGCCTTGCCCATCACATTTGATGCAGCGGGTCATCCCACAATCTAGTTCCCATTAGTGGCCGCTCCACGAGGTCCAACTTGACAGCTGGAATGAGGTAAAAAGGGGTAGCTCCAGGGACGTAAATGGGAATAAAAAGGTGGAGGGTCACTAAAAGGGGTGTGGCCGATGTAATTAGGCGTGTGACTTAAGCACATGGACTAAAGTTCTGTGATTCCAATCGTGTGCCACCTGACATATATTTAGTTCCTAGTTGAGCTTTCTGTTATTTTATCCAGATACAACAACAGGCACACACCTAAAACCAGCTGGGACCGTTGGCTTTGCCAGTGGCTGTCAGGCGTTCTTGATAAATGGCTAACAACAATGATTTTGTTGTAAATAACTACTGTTGGAAATGTTTCAATTCTGAAATTGTGCGACTAGGAATTAGACCTTACTGCGGCCTGTGTAAGTGGTAGAGGACTTTAGAATGTCCCCATCACTCCTGTTATGTTCACTTGAAGACATGTATGCCCTTTTTCTCTTATCATCACACTCATCTGCATATTTTATAACTCATCTTTTTCCTCTTCAGCATCCGCTTTTCACTCTATTCAGACCCTCCAGGATTTCGCGATTTCGCGTTTTGCCGCAAAATCGGCACTTTTGTAAAAATGCCTCGATTTTTACAAAAGTGCCCGCGAAATCGGCACTTTTGTAGAAATCGCGCTGCATTTTTACAAAAGCCGCTTTATCCTGGGGGGTCTGCTGAATGCATTCCGAGCTTCTTGTACATTGTCCAGTCTTGTTACCTTGTCCTTCGAAGCATTGTCATCTCTCACTGAGGCGTCTCTTTCAATGCATTATTAGGTGACCGACAAAAGATACCCTCGCTGCCCGGCAGCCATGCATCTACGAAAGTTTCTACGAACTAAAATGGACATTCCCAGTAGTTTTCAGGTAATCTTCGCACTTGTTTCACAGTCTTGTGGATACTGACTTTACATATGCTGCTCTCGAGATTTACTCGCTTCCATCCACTGAATGACTCCTTTCAGGTGGGAAGTGTTACAATTGAGATTTAAAGATGTTCATGTTAAACTATGTCGCATTTCTTAAATTGGGAACTTTTCTGATGGGTAAAAGGTGAAATGCAGAAAACTGATAACCGCTCATACTTTCGGTGTTAAAATACAATTTGCTTGGTGTGTTTTTTCCTGGCAGTAAGTGCAAGCGTTGTATGTTTTTTAATTAAATACTCATTTAAAACAGCAAAATGTTGAATGCTTTTCACCTGCTTCGGACGGTCAAGACTCGGGTTATTAATCACGCACAAGGGCTGTTTGATGGGACTAGTGTTTATTCTAGTTCCTTGGTATTTATTAATAAAATGCATACGGCTGATCGAAATGTATTAATTCTGCTTGGGATACTGTTACAATGGTACCTCCGCCCTTGCATTTCACTTTTATTTTTATCCTTCAAGAGATTGGAGCACTATTGTCCTGTTTGTTGTTTTGCTACATTATCTTTCTTTGCAAGGTTACTGGAGGGGCCCGACCGACACAGTTTGGGACATTTACAACCCTGCCACAAGATGTGGCAGCAAGCGTAATTAAGGGTCTATCTTCAGTTGCAGAAAGGGGGTTAATATTGTGTAACCCCGGGCGGAGAACTCCGCTCCGCCAGCGGAGTGTGCAGAGATTTGGTTTCTCTGTGTTCCACGGAGAACGCGGAGAAGGCAAATCTCTGCACACTCCGGAGCGGAGTTGGCCGCCCCCGCCTCAACCCCCTATTAAAAAGTAATTAAACATGAATTAAAAATTACATTTAAAACCCCTTGCCTGTACTGAGGCGTCCCCGGGCTGCCCTCTTCCTCGCCTTATCCGTAATCCTTGAAAAGACAGCGCATGCGTGCCCGCCAGCGCAAGCGCATGTCTTGTGAGAAATGCGCGGGCGCGTGCGCAGTTTTTTCAAGGATTACGGATACAGCGAGGAACAGGAGGAGGGCAGCCCGGGGATTTTGCAGTACAGATAAGTGGTTTAAATGTACTTTTAATTCACGTTTAATTACTTATTAATAGGGGGGTGGAGACGGGTGTGCGTAGCGGAGTTTGTTTGCAACTCCGTGGACCTCCGCGTAGCCCCACTACGCACAATACGCCCAGGGTTAATATTGTGTATTGGAATATTTGGATGAACAATGATTTTACTAATATCTGAATAAGTTATTTTAATTAGGGTGATCATATTTAAAAATAAACTGAAGGCTAAAATAGAGCGAGGACTGCATTTTTGCATTGTCTGAGGAGAACGGAATGTTTTCATCGACATTGCTCACGAACATAGAAAACCCAGACCATGGTGTCCCAAGGGGAATTTAATGCAAAGGTGGCAAACCCAGCAACACCAGTGGTGGCTGCTCCACACACCCCCCTCTCCGGTGGCACCTTCGGGTGTGTCTCCTACTGCCAAGCCCTGCTGTGCAACTTCGATAAAAGCTGGTGCTGCTGCTCGCTCGCAGTTGCAGAACTGGAGCCCAGAGTCCTTCGCAGTACACCGTCACCCACCCTTTTATTTATTTTAATTTATTTTAAAAGTTTTATATAGCGCTAGCTTGACCCGTAGGTATCAGAGCGCTTTAATTACACTTCTTCACTTACAGCAGGATCACAGAACTCAGGGCCGGCCTAAGGCATGTGCAAGCTGTGCACCTGCACAGGGCCGCCAAACCCCAGGGGCCGCCACGCCAATATATATCCTTAGATACATATTTGCGTGGCGGCCCCTGGCAGGGATTTGGCGGCCTCGGGCCCCCTACCTACACTCCCTGCTCAGGGCCTCCGTGAGCCTAGAGCCGGCCCCTGCAGAACTGAAGTGTTCTGTTAGGACATGCGGTAGTTCTGCATTGCAACTGAGGCACACATGTCCAAAACTACAAACTTGAAAAAGAAAACATTTCCACATATGTTTCGTTCTTTTGCGCTCAGAGAATGTGTAACCTCCTGATAAAGCACTTCTTTATAAAAATGCGCATCTCCCGGCTCCAACATTAAAATAGATGCCTTATTTTCTTAAAAGCGTAACACATGAAATAAGAATACCGTGCTCGGCAGCCCCGAGGATAAGCCGGCAGTTGTACAAAATCGGATGAATTTAATTCTCCTTATTTAATGCGACCCAATATAATTGCATCCTAGACGCTAGCAATTACAGGCCGGAATTTTCTGCAGGAGGCGCATTGAGAGATATGTTAACTGTACTGTTAAGGGCTTATCATTATTTACCCTTTTGGCATTCTGCTAATCTCCGATCTATGCCCTGCTTGACAGCTACTCACTCTCCACGCTATTGAGC
The DNA here is from genome assembly GCF_964261635.1 of Lissotriton helveticus. Taxonomy (NCBI): domain Eukaryota; kingdom Metazoa; phylum Chordata; class Amphibia; order Caudata; family Salamandridae; genus Lissotriton; species Lissotriton helveticus. Next base: position 46,087,247 of record NC_136072.1, read on the forward strand.
CCTTTGTTGTAGGAAAAACGGCCAAATAAAAATTGCCGCAAAATTGCCGCTAAATTTCCATATTTGTGCCGCTAAATTTCCATTTTTGTGCCGCTAAATTTGCTAATCCATGCCGCTATATCCTGGGAGGTCTGTCTATTGTAAAGAACATTGTATCAAACAGACTGTAAAGAATACCCCAGCACAGAGTGGTGTTTGCACTGTTTGGAGATCAGCAGTGCTGGTTCCTTGATAACCGCTCCTCAAGCATTCTATTCCACACTTCATCCAATGGAGGATGTCACCCATCCCACAAGCCAAATCCTCAGTGCTTAATTTGAGCCGGTGGTTTCTGGTGCTTGGAACTTGTCAACACCGGCACTTATGGCAGTCTGCCACATGGTGGCGCTGCTTGTGTAATTTACAGATCAGCACAAGAACAGTTGTTTATTAACTGAATATACGTTAAAAATAGAAATACCTGCTACCCAAGCCATTCTTATGGTTTTGGGAGCCTGGAATAGTCCGAATTGTCACACGTGTAGGAGTGTGATGGTTGGTAGTTGTGTTGGTACTGTCATCATTAGCGCTGGCAGGGGCAATGGGTGATGCAAGCTGCAGTAGCCCGGGCACTTATTGTTTTACAAGTTAAGCACTGCAAATGCTCAAACCTTTCCCGCCTTCCACACAATTGTTGCCTTCTACTGACTTCAGTGGGATGGCGCGCCTGGTTTCATAAACATCTGACTTCACCCTTCATGGAGAGACTCACTTGAAAGGTTGAGAGAAATACCGCAGGTAAGAAACATTGGGTGGCCCTCACTTGGGCCAGAACCATAGAAGGGCCATTTTGGGCCCCGAATAAGATGTATCTTGTGGCCTCCTGTTCAGAATAACTCGCTTTCTGCTAATTCAAGCCCTCATGATGCCAACCAGTAGAGAATTCTACAGTTAGATGCAGAGGTGGCTGGCATAGGTAAACGCGGTGGGGAGGCGTGACGTGACAGGTGGGGAAGCCTACAGGTCACGGAATAGGTATAATTAAATAAATAAATGATACCTATTCCGTCATCTGTCGACCTCCCCCCCGCCGTGCCCTGCCCCGCCCCACGGCCTCACCACGCTTACCTGTGCCAGCCGCCGCTGTTTAGATGTAATCCTTCCAGCAGGATAGATGCAAAAATAGCTGAAAGTGCAGCTGTCATGGCTACCTGCAAGACAGGAGCAAAACAGGTGTGCAAAACATTTATAAAGACATTGCTTTTTGGGCTTGGTTCAGATTCTTTTTATGTATTGCACCATCGTTTAAGGTGGAATTCAGTGTTTAATCAGCCAGTTCCTTCCGTTGCAGGAAGACATTGTAAGGCGACGTGGTGGATGTTTAGGGACTGGTGCATTACATTAAAGCAAGACTTACTAACAGAGTGCTTGAAATTGCAGCGTCAATGTCTGGAAATTCGTAATCACAAATAAATCATTTGTTAATAACAAGCATTCTCGCTGCAGCACTGAAAATGAAAGCACTGCTTCAGGATTCTTACCATTCAACACTGAGAATCAAAGCACTGCTTCAGGACTTTCACCATTCAAAACTGAAAATCAAAGCACTGCTTCAGGATTCTCACCATTCAACACTTAAAATCAAAGCCCTGCTGCAGGATTTTCACCATTCAAAACTGAAAATCAAAGCACTGCTTCAGGATTCTCACCATTCAAAACTGAAAATCAAAGCACTGCTTCAGGATTCTCACCATTCAACACTTAAAATCAAAGCACTGCTTCAGGATTTTCATCATTCAAAACTGAAAATCAAAGCACTGCTTCAGGATTCTCACCATTCAAAACTGAAAATCAAAGCACTGCTTCAGGATTTTCTCCATTCAACACTGACAATGAAAGCACTGCTTCAGGACTTTCACCATTCAAAACTGAAAATCAAAGCACTGCTTCAGGATTCTCACCATTCAACACTTAAAATCAAAGCACTGCTTCAGGATTTTCACCATTCAAAACTGAAAATCAAAGCACTGCTTCAGGATTCTCACCAATCAAAACTGAAAATCAAAGCACTGCTTCAAGATTTTCTCCATTCAAAACTGAAAATCAAAGCACTGCTTCAGGATTCTCACCATTCAAAACTGAAAATCAAAGCACTGCTTCAAGATTTTCTCCATTCAAAACTGAAAATCAAAGCACTGCTTCAGGATTCTCACCATTCAAAACTGAAAATCAAAGCACTGCTTCAGGATGCTCACCATTCAAAACTGAAAATCAAAGCACTGCTTCAGGATTCTCACCATTCAACACTTAAAATCAAAGCACTGCTTCAGGATTTCCACCATTCAAAACTGAAAATCAAAGCACTGCTTCAGGATTCTCACCATTCAAAACTGAAAATCAAAGCACTGCTTCAGGATTTTCTCCATTCAAAACTGAAAATCAAAGCACTGCTTCCGGATTTTCACCATTCAATACTGAAAATCAAAGCACTGCTTCAGGATTTTCACCATTCAACACTTAAAATCAAAGCACTGCTTCAGTATTTTCAGCATTCAAAACTGAAAATCAAAGCACTGCTTCAGGATTCTCGTCATTCAAAACTGAAAATCAAAGCACTGCTTCAGGATTCTCGTCATTCAAAACTGAAAATCAAAGCACTGCTTCAAGATTTTCTCCATTCAAAACTGAAAATCAAAGCACTGCTTCAGGATTCTCACCATTCAAAACTGAAAATCAAAGCACTGCTTCAGGATGCTCACCATTCAAAACTGAAAATCAAAGCACTGCTTCAGGATTCTCACCATTCAACACTTAAAATCAAAGCACTGCTTCAGGATTTCCACCATTCAAAACTGAAAATCAAAGCACTGCTTCAGGATTCTCACCATTCAAAACTGAAAATCAAAGCACTGCTTCAGGATTTTCTCCATTCAAAACTGAAAATCAAAGCACTGCTTCCGGATTTTCACCATTCAATACTGAAAATCAAAGCACTGCTTCAGGATTTTCACCATTCAACACTTAAAATCAAAGCACTGCTTCAGGATTTTCACCATTCAACACTTAAAATCAAAGCACTGCTTCAGTATTTTCAGCATTCAAAACTGAAAATCAAAGCACTGCTTCAGGATTCTCGTCATTCAAAACTGAAAATCAAAGCACTGCTTCAGGATTTTCTCCATTCAAAACTGAAAATCAAAGCACTGCTTCAGGATTCTCACCATTCTAAACTGGAAATCAAAGTACTGCTTCAGGATGCTCACCATTCAAAACTGAAAATCAAAGCACTGCTTCAGGATTCTCACCATTCAACACTTACAATCAAAGCACTGCTTCAGGATTTTCACCATTCAAAACTGAAAATCAAAGCACTGCTTCAGGATTCTCACGATTCAGAACTGAAAATCAAAGCACTGCTTCAGGATTTTCTCCATTCAAAACTGAAAATCAAAGCACTGCTTCAGGATTTTCACCATTCAACACTGAAAATGAAAGCCTTGCTTCAGGATTTTCACCATTCAACACTTAACATCAAAGCACTGCTTCAGGATTTTCACCATTCAAAACTGAAAATCAAAGCACTGCTTCAGGATTTTCACCATTCAAAACTGAAAATCAAAGCACTGCTTCAGGATTTTCTCCATTCAAAACTGAAAATCAAAGCACTCTTCAGGATTTTCACCATTCAACACTGAAAATCAAAGCACTGCTTCAGGATTCTCACCATTCAAAACTGAAAATCAAAGCACTGCTTCAGGATTCTCACCATTCAAAACTGAAAATCAAAGCACTGTTTCAGCATTCTCACCATTCAATACTTAAAATCAAAGCACTGCTTCATGATTCTCACCATTCAACACTTAAAATCAAAGCACTGCTTCAGGATTTTCACCATTCAAAACTGAAAATCAAAGCACTGCTTCAGGATTCTCACCATTCAAAACTGAAAATCAAAGCACTGCTTCAGGATTTTCACCATTCAACACTGAAAATCAAAGCACTGCTTCAGGATTTTCACCATTCAACACTGACAATCAAAGCACTGCTTCAGGACTTTCACCATTCAACACTGAAAATCAAAGCACTGCTTCAGGATTTTCACCATTCAGAACTGAAAATCAAAGCACTGCTTCAGGATTTTCACCATTCAACACTGACAATCAAAGCACTGCTTCAGGATTCTCACCATTCAACACTGACAATCAAAGCACTGCTTCAGGACTTTCACCATTCAAAACTGAAAATCAAAGCACTGCTTCAGGATTCTCACCATTCAACACTGACAATCAAAGCACTGCTTCAGGACTTTCACCATTCAAAACTGAAAATCAAAGCACTGCTTCAGGATTTTCACCATTCAACACTGACAATCAAAGCACTGCTTCAGGATTCTCACCATTCAACACTGACAATCAAAGCACTGCTTCAGGACTTTCACCATTCAAAACTGAAAATCAAAGCACTGCTTCAGGATTCTCACCATTCAAAACTGAAAATCAAAGCACTGCTTCAGGATTTTCACCATTCAGAACTGAAAATCAAAGCACTGCTTCAGGATTTTCACCATTCAACACTGACAATCAAAGCACTGCTTCAGGATTCTCACCATTCAACACTGACAATCAAAGCACTGCTTCAGGATTCTCACCATTCAACACTGACAATCAAAGCACTGCTTCAGGATTCTCACCATTCAGAACTGAAAATCAAAGCACTGCTTCAGGATTTTCACCATTCAAAACTGAAAATCAAAGCACTGCTTCAGGATTTTCATCATTCAACACTGACAATCAAAGCACTGCTTCAGGATTCTCACCATTCAACACTGACAATCAAAGCACTGCTTCAGGACTTTCACCATTCAAAACTGAAAATCAAAGCACTGCTTCAGGATTTTCACCATTCAACACTGACAATCAAAGCACTGCTTCAGGATTTTCACCATTCAACACTGACAATCAAGCACTGCTTCAGGATTTTCACCATTCAAAACTGAAGATCAAAGCACTGCTTCAGGATTTTCACCATTCAGAACTGAAAATCAAAGCACTGCTTCAGGATTTTCACCATTCAACACTGACAATCAAAGCACTGCTTCAGGATTCTCACCATTCAACACTGACAATCAAAGCACTGCTTCAGGATTCTCACCATTCAACACTGACAATCAAAGCACTGCTTCAGGATTCTCACCATTCAGAACTGAAAATCAAAGCACTGCTTCAGGATTCTCACCATTCAACACTGACAATCAAAGCACTGCTTCAGGACTTTCACCATTCAAAACTGAAAATCAAAGCACTGCTTCAGCATTCTCACCATTCAACACTTAAAATCAAAGCACTGCTTCAGGATTTTCACCATTCAACACTGACAATCAAAGCACTGCTTCAGGATTTTCACCATTCAACACTGACAATCAAGCACTGCTTCAGGATTTTCACCATTCAAAACTGAAGATCAAAGCACTGCTTCAGGATTTTCACCATTCAAAACTGAAGATCAAAGCAGTGTTCTAGGATTTTCACAATTCACTTGGTGAAATCTGAGAATTGTAATATTTTTCTCCGCCTTGTTCCCCCTTTTTCTTTGTGTACACTTCTCCGAATGCTGAGTAAGAGAAATAGGAGATAGAGGGAGGCAGCAGAAGGACCGAGAGGAAAAAAGGTCATTTGAGGCAGAATGGTGGGTGAGATAGCAACGAGATAGAAATGGGTGAGTTAGGGAGGTACAGAAAGTAAAGAGAGAGAAGGGAGGTTACAGAAAGAAGAGGGAGAAGTAGGTAGAGGAAGAAAGCTAGAGAGATAGATGAAGGTTTAAAGTGAGGTAGGGTAGGCAAAGGAACAGTGAGCTTGAAATAGGGCGACAATAAGAAGAAAGGGTTGGGATGGACAGAGTAGTGAGGCAGGGAGAAAGGTAGCGAGAGAGCGGGGTGAAGTGTAGAAAGAAATGACGCTGAGAGACAGAACTGGGGTAAAGAAAAAAGAGGTGAGGTTGATGCAGCAGTAAAGAGAGAGATGATGTACAGAGAGCATTTTGGGCTAGTCAGTGATGGAGAGGCAAAGACATGAGGTACACAGATGCATAATGAGAGAATTGTAGATAGCGAGAGGTGAGGTAACCTGAAATAGATCAGAGAAAGGCGGTAACGATAAATGAAGAAAAAGTGATCTGACAAAGAGGTCACAAGAAAGGAGTAAGGCAGTGAGAGAAATATAGAAGGGACAAAAGTATAAAAAAAAAAGTGAGTGGATAGATGCAGAGGTTATGTGGAGAACTGGTGGTGGCAATTAAATAAAAAATAAACGTTTGTCTCATGTCTTTCTCCTTGTTTCACCCCACATCACCACCTGTCTGACATTGCAGGAGTTACATTTGTTTGTGCCTTTCCAGGTATTAAATTAAAATTAATCTGTTTTTTTGTGCACCCTTTTGTGACTTCTGACAGTCCTGATCACTTCGTTTGGGGCCAGTGCCCACTGCCCCCTGCCTCAAATCACTTTTGACTGTGTCCTCGCTTTTATGGGACCCATAATGCATTTCGCTTTCGCGCAATGGAATCCCTGTGTTTGGAAGCAAAACACTTGGCACCTGCACCGGAAATCACAAACAGGCGAGCACGAGGGAAGCGGACAACGAGAGCCCATCAGTTCCTCTTGTGACGTCACTCATCTCAACACTTCCTGTTCAGGACACACGAGGCCAGGCAGGAAATGCTGCCGGAAGTGAGACAAGGCGTTCAAAAGATAAGGAGCAGCCTTGTTGTTTAGTGCCAAGAGTTTTATTTCTTTTAAAAAGCGCAGTATCGCTCCATTTCTTGATTTTCTGCAAACGAGGGCAGTTTGCAGGTTCACCCTCAGTGGAAAGGACAGTTCAGGCATCGAGTGAGCCAGAGAGACACTCGAGGTCAATGGTATCTGACAATATACAAAATAAAATAGAAAAGAAAATTATGCAACGTGTGATGCCTGAGGCACTATTCATTGGAATTTTACAGGGATAACACTCTGGTTTTACACTGTACGAAAGGCAGACCCCCAAACGTTACGTTTTAAATCACAATATCTAATGCTGAATTATCAATAGAAGAAGTGCAAAATAATGCAAAATAATTTAAAAGGTGATTCTACTTGAAAAAAGTGTAAAAGCCAGCGAGCTGCCTTGGAAGTTGCATCACCAAAATGTCAGGGGTAGTGAAAGTGACATCACACAACCTTTGACTTTAATGACATCACAGAGGTGACATCATATGACCTGCAGGCGGGCAACTAGAGCCAAATTTCGGGGGGGGGGGGTGAGAAATATTTCGAGGGGGGGCTAATTCTTCCACCCATAGACAGAGTGGCTGTGAGAAGGGGTGAACACACAAGAAAACCCTCATTTACTAGTAAATGTTATTTTAAAGACCTGTTAAGTACTCGGGTGCGGCTGCAATTAGATGCTCGCCAGGCCAGCCCGCGAAGCTGTCTCCACCTGGGCTTACACACACGACGGCGGGGGCTGAAGCCCTGCGAGCCCAATGGGTGTTGCGCGCCTGCCTGTGATCCTGCATTTTTCAGGAAGTGATATCATATGACCATAGCCCTGATGACAGCACAATAATTCACCTTCCTGAAGTTCCATGAACTGCAGGGGATGTAGAGGCAAGCCAGGGGTCTCAGGAGTGACCCCTGGCGACCCCTGAATGAGGTCCATATGTACTGCCTATTGTAGCTCATATCTATTAATGCCAGTGGCGGCTCCTCTGGTAAGGCGGAGGAGCGACGCCCCATTATTTTTTTTCAGCAGTATAAGAAAAAAATAAAATGATAATAACTCATTTATCATTTTATTTTTTGCGAGGCACCTTTGTGAGGCGGGTCTGACAGAGCAGCCGAGGAGTGGTCTGCCCCACTCCCAAGTGTGGAATGACTGTTTGGCCGGCCCTCCTGGCCGACCATAACAGTCATGCGCACTTACCCTCTACTCCACCCAGGCTGCATTACAGCCTGGGTGGTGAACATGCCCAGGCCGCCATGCCCCGTCTGAGCACCGAGCCACGGTGCTCAGACCAATCACAACACTGCATTGCAGATCAGGGGAGCCCGTGAGCTTCCAGGCTGCTTCCTGTTCCTGCCGACAGGAGGAGGAGAGACGCAACCAGGAGGAGCAGCAAGGAGGATGTGGAAAGCAGGAAAGTTACATTCATTTTTTTATTTACCCATACCACCCCCACACCCCGCTGCCCCTCCACCTCCGGACAGTGCCGACCACCACTGATTAATACAGCTTGTAAGGAAATGCCTCTTTTTTGCATGATCACCGCCAAGTTTATGGACTGATGCTGCTGGTTTTCTGACTCTGAAGGTGCACTGAGGACTAGTAAACAAACCTCAGTGCCAGTGTTCTGACCCTTAACCCCTTTACCGCGGCCGCGATTTCGCGGCAGTGCGGCACTTCCGCATTTTGGGCGAGGCCGCGTCGGCCGTTGGCCGACGGCAGCACTAGCAAGGTAGTGCTCCCATCGTCCAACGGCCGACAGAAGCACGCAACGGGTTAAACTATACATCCACAATTGACATAAGTTAACTTACTTATAAGACCCTATTATATGGTCTCAGGGGTACCCAGGGCCTGTAAGGTAAGGTGTCTCTTGTGGGCTTCAGCGCATATTGTACCACCCTGACAGCTGGCTGCAGAGCAGTTTGAAACTGATAACTCGACTTTGCCGTTTCAGGTGATAGAGAAGCCCAAACCTTCCTTTTTAGCATGTGTACGCAAGGCCGGCTCTAGGGTGGTGCAATCGGTGCCACTGCACCGGGCGTTGACTTGGGGTGGGCGTGTCATTTTTAAAACTGTACTTGATCATTTTAGAAGCACCTGCTGTCGCGTTCCTGGCCTCCAGCAATTTTCAGACATCAATTAAAATGTCAAGATAACTCTGGTGAATAATCGTCTTCCTGGAAAGAGACCAAAGGTTTGTCTTGGGGAAGTTTTGACTCATACTAAGGAAGTGCAGAAGATTAAAATGCCCGATGCTAGGATCGTGTATTATGCAGATAAAGCGCATATCATGCAGTAGATCAGTGTGTTACTGCTTCTGTAAGAGGGCTCCTTTTGCAACTTTGTCGTCTATAAGTCAAAATCCTAATATAGAACATTGAGGGCCCGATTCACAGAATGAACTTAAGACTAAATCCTAAACTTACTACTATTTGGTATTCACAGAATGCACTTACTACTTTCGGGATTCACAGAGTGAACTTACTACTTTCGGGATTCACAGAATAAACTTACTACTTTCGGTATTCACAGAATTGATTTAGGACTACTAACTCTAAGTCCGAACTCGGGCCAGAAATTCTGGCCCGGAGGCGGGGCTTCTGGCCCGGAGGCAGAGCTTGCGGCCCAGAGGTGGAGATTTCAGCCATGGCTAAAATCCCCACCTCTGAGCCGGATAAAATCCCCACCTCTGAGCCGGAAGCTCCGCCTCCAAGCCCCAAGCTCCGCCTCTGGGCTGCAAGCTCCGCCTCCGGGCTGGAATTTCCGGCCCGAATTTGGACTTAGAGTTAGTAGTCTTAAATCAATTCTGTGAATACCGAAAGTAGTAAGTTTATTCTGTGAATCCCGAAAGTAGTAATTGCACTCTGGGAATCCCGAAAGTAGTAAGTGCATTCTGTGAATACTAAATAGTAGTAAGTTTGGATTTAGTCTTAAGTTCATTCTGTGAATCGGGCCCTGAGTAATTAACTGTCATCAAAGAGCTGCATGCAAACTGCAAGGTATAGATTAGAGCTACATGTTTGTTTGTCCGATCTTTCATCATCTTAATCTTGTGAAAAGGGTTCATTTGGATAGAAAACAAGTCTTATTATTAAAGAGAACCCCTAACAATGATGTTACGTTTTAAATTCTGAATTTGTGCTTTTTTCAGAATAAGGACTCAAACTATATTACCTGCCAGTATAGGTGACATTTCACTCCTACACTACACCTTGTAGTCCTGTCTGATGTAACATGTCCTATACACTGATTTACACATGTATGAATGTCTCTGTGCATTGTGTGTGTGATGCAAAGTGCTGCGACACCTTACACTGGTATGAGCGGCGCTATAAAACTAAATGAATCTGAGAGACAGTGATTATGGAGACTTGAGGAGCACTGTTAAGGGGAGCTAGTGAGGGAGTCCGTGACAGAGGTGGTCATTGGGGGAGGGCGCGTCAACTGACAATGTTGCACAGGGCGTCACCAGCGCTAAAGTCGGCCCTGTGTGTTTGCCCCCACGAATGCCAGCCTCCCGACCCTCAAAGCTGTGGGCATGATAATTGAAAGTTGGACAAGTAGTTTTCGTCATTTCATGCCCTGACTAAAAACCCTGCATTGTCGTTTTTATTGCGCATTAAACCCGACTTGAAGCTCAAGTCAAATTTAATGTAACTTTTTCAGGGGTGAATGATTCTCAGGAAGGAACATAAAAGGCCTGGCTTTGGGAGAGGTGTGACTTCTCCAGGACAGGAATGCAAGACAGGTTGTGGGTGCCAAAGGCGAGTTTCAATGAGGAAGTCGCCTTAGAAGGAAAAAATGGGGGACACGCACGAGAAGAGGCTGCTCTTTTGTTCTTGCAGACAGGTTGGCGTCAAGGACAGAGAGAAGGAAGCCACCGTCACACGAGTTTTTCCATGAGCGTATAGCCCCAGGTATCCGCACCTCTGGAGTGGGCTTAGGAGCTCCACACACTAAGAGAAGGGTTCTGAAATGTTAAGATTGGGCAGAATAGTGCATTCTGGGATAGCTAGGAAGTCGCCACCAGGTTGTCCTTTGGATAGTTGTCACTGCAACCCCCAAGGACACTTTCTGGGCTTAAAAGTGGCAAACCTGGAACTGAGACATCAGATCATGATGCCCCGAAACCGGTCCCAGGAATGCTTGTTTCCGGTCCTGGGAGGATCTGGTTTTGCAGTGCGGTCTGGACTGTTCCCATGAGGCACAGGGTCAAGACTGATTTGCATATGGCTGGGTCTGAACTGGGGTGACATGCAGAGCAAAAGAACAATGGATTTAACCCAGATCTCTTGACTGGGGGTGAAAGTTTGATTTGCTCTGCATTCCGTCCATCACCTGTGTGTCTTTTGGACTCACTGCTGTTCCGCAGACCAAGCAAAGAGAGGCTGCACCAAGACCGTACTGCAGCTGCTGCTCCTTACTCCAGCCAAGGAAGGACCCTGCCTGTGGTTTCCAATTCGAGAAAAAGTCATCCCGAGCCTCAGACAGAAAAGGTGACTCCAAGATCTTTAAAAAAAATGTTGCTGGATCATCTGGATTGGAAATTCTTTAGGGTGCTGTGAGCGTGCCATTTTATTGTCATGTGATATTACACATGCGATAAAGAGGGGGAGTGCCACTTGTAGAAGTCATCTTTTGCACATCTCGTCTTTTTGAGTCATTCTATCATGACCATCATCCTTGAGTCTAAGGAGACCCCTAAACAATGCTCCCTCAATGTCTTCCGGCTGGACATTTTATCCTCTTAATTGGACGCTACACGCTGTGGTGCCCAACAAACAGTCGCGCATGATCTAAATGGCTGGGTTGGAGCCGGTCATCTTCTTCCTATGATGACTTGTACCCTTTCGTCATGAAGGAGCAGAGGTTGAGACAACATTTCCAGGGTTGAGCCAGCGTTTAATGGACTCCCAGATCACAAACCTCAGGGAACTTTAGAGGAAGTCTTACCAATGCGAAAGCACGAAGGCTTCAGAAAGATTCACCGGCATCACCATAAACATGGAAAGCTGGATCCGGACCCCATATGACAGAAGTGGGAATAAGGCTACAAAGGGTGGAGTGAGAAACACTTGACCATTTCCTGGATGAAAAGCTTGGGTTTTGAATTCCTTCAAGAGTGCCTCAAGAGTGGGGATGCAAGATGCACCAACATAACATAACATGTGTATTTGTAAAGTGCATTTTCACCCAGAAGGGTACCTTGGCACTGAACAACAAATGTTTATTGCTACCGGACTCAATTGTACTTATTTTATCAACCTCAGAAGGATAAAAGGCTGGGAGGACCTGCTGGGATTTGAACCTGTTACCATGAGTTCAAATACAGGTCCCTACAGTGGACTCATTAGTCAACTAAACCACCTGACCCAAGAAGCCTCACAGCCTCTTCTGGGGATAGCTATGGTATCACAGACAGTAAACCAGTGTGGACACAAAGGGGATGGAGCTCTCCCTAGTGTGTCTGTGTGGTTTGACAATTGAGCCTAAGAATTAGTAGATACTTGGACCACAGTGAGATATCTCCAGAAAGCCTTGATGAACTGGGTCAGAGTGATTTCACTGCAGGACACCTGTTCCACCTAAAATATTGTTTATCAGAAACCATCTCAATGTACCTGAATGCACTTACCAGAGACCACACCAGGCTGGTTGGATCTCGGAGAAAAGTAAGGGGTGGGGCAGGTTCAAACTGCAATGGTGGGACAAGTAGGGCTGGTATCGCCTGCTCTTGTGGTAGAGGTCCCTGAAACTTACGCTGCAGCTCTTTATCTTGAGGTGCTGCCTATACCGTTTACGAGACAAATAACAAGAGACCCACCAGCCCCTTTCATGACACTCAGTATGTCTGCTACACTGAAGTTTTGTGCTGTGGGCCATCCCTGGAAGAACTTCATTTCCAAAGCAAGTGTTCAACCTCAAAGTGAATCACTAGTCTCAAGGCGAGACCCCTGACATGGAGGAGGGAAAGAAGGGTGCCCGCAGCATGAGGTTGTAGACCCCCACCAGATGCATCCAACCCCTACTCCGGATTTTCAGATAGCCAGCAGGGAGGGCACATGATCAGTGAGTCGATGGATGTGTCTATTCCTTGTACGTTCCCTGGGTGCCAACCTGAAGTTGAGTTGTGTTTCAGGTGCTTTGGTGGGAAAGTAGTATGAGCCCAAATTGCTGAGTTCATATGTAGAAATGTGGAAGATTGTGCCTTCTTGAATTACGCGTGTTTATGTTGAACAAATTTCAAGCATCCTTCGGTATTTTTCAAGTGCGTAGTATTTATTTATGTTTCCATACATGGAACAGGAACAAGGGTAGTGAAGGAACAGCCGACACGTGTTTCGCCCAAATGGCCCATTGGCCTAGGGCTTTTTCAAGGCTTTAATACGAGGTATGATGATCTCTACAGTCAATTCAAAGGGTCTCTGCGGTCCTGGGTACAGTAGCCTACTGTACCCGGGACCGCAGAGACCCTTTGAATTGGGCGAAACACGTGTTGGCTGATCCTTCATTAATCTTGTTCCTGTTCCATGTATGGAAATATAAATAAATACTTGAATAAACACACGTAATTCAAGAAGGCACACTCTTCCACATTCCTCCAGACTTACCCCTTTATGGCTCTTGGGTGTAGCCATTTGTGAGGACTGTGCCACCACAGATAATTGGGCCCTGACAACTGTAGCAAAAAAGCCCAGATCTCTCCACCCATTCCATTTGCCCACTGAGTTCATATGTAGCCTGCTAATCCCATGAGCTGTGGTCCCAGAACATCACCTGTTGCCCACAAAGAGGTCATCATGTCTTCTTGTTTCCACTAAATCTTCTTTCACTCCTGAGTCTTACCGTGTGATGACGTGCTAACACCAGGATGGCTGGTAGCTCGGACCTCGCCTTTTTGCCGCACCACCAGACTTTCAGTCTTGGAGGGTCTGGTCTGACCTCCTGGAAAGGTACCTCCCAGAATTAGGGAGCTCACAAAAGTGGGTAATTTTTCTCTTACCACCCATGCCAGGTGGTGTAGTGAATTTACCGGCTGGAGTGCAGACTGGCAGCTCACCGCCAAGTTCCTCGTTCTGCACAAAATGCTTTTTCTTCTGTCATATCTGTAATAGTCCAGAGTTTTCATACTTACTCACTACATATACTCCTCTTAGGCACATCACTTTTTGCAGGAGTAGTCAAACATCTGGACACAGCCTAGGCATACTGAGTTAACACATCCTCCCTTCCTCATCGAGTGATATTGCTTAGGTTTACAGCTATAGCTGTCGAGAGGCTTCAAGACACACTGCACCCACCGCACCTCCACCATGCACCCTTCTCAGACACCCTAAGGCGGGAACCCTGCATCAGCTACATGTTAAGCAATGCCAGACCCATGCTACACGTGCACCACCAGGTGAACTTTTGGCCTTATTGTAACAGGGTGCCCATTTGCCTGCAGAAAAAAAAGTCAATGAAACAGCATCAGCCTGTTTGGAAACCATCCATTGTGACTAGTCTTTGGTTTGAATAGCTCTGGTCGCAAAAGTCTTGCATTACAGTCCTTATTCTGACTCTCATTGGAACAGTGAATTCCTTGAAGGTGCTGTGCTTAAGTTACAAAAAGTACAGTTTAGGCCTGGAGCACCCAAGCACCTTGATTCATGGCTTCAGACCAACCTGCAACTTGAGATCAGTGACAGACAACAGGACAATGACACCAGCATTCAATGAAAAGCTTTCGGAGGACAAACCCTTGGGGTTCAAGGTCCAGAAACATGAGATAAACTATTTTCCACTCTGAGATTGTAACAAGAGGTCTGGAAGAAACTGAAAAGGATCCCTTTTCAAAAGACATTCTTGGGTGGTGACCAAGCACCACAATGAAGCTAGTGGTGTTGAAAGCTGCTAGTTTTTTAAAACATTTTTGCAGACCTCACAAGGTTGATGGACAACTTTGTGATGTTTTCAGGTTGCCACTTCTTGTTGCAAAATTGTGAGTTTTACAAAAATTACATCATACCTGGCCCAACAAAATACTCTTGTATAAGATTTTTGCAAATTTTAAGCATATGAAAGTGCTGCCTAGATTTTCTAGCCTGGCAGAGCTCGGTTAGAATGTATATTATCTCACGATACCTTGAAACATGTGTTTATGTGTTTATTTCTTTAGCACATAAGGTGTAAAGTGAGCTTTGCAAATAACTAAGATAAACACAAGCGAAGTAGAGAAAACCCTGGAGACGTGTGAGGTAAGGAGGCAGAGTACAAGGTTAAAAAACACATGGATTCATTCAGGTAGAGCTGGTGGGTTTTCAAAGCTTCTTGAAAGTTTGCAGATCTGGCTGAGCTATGAGTGAGGGAAGAATAAAGTTCCAAAGGCTGGATCTGGGCCAGAGAATGATTGATTTGAAGCCAAAGGCTTTTCAAGGGTGATGTTTGTAGGAATGAGTCTTGGCTACTAAGACCTCTCTTAGTCTGAGAAGATAAGAAGTGCTCAATGTAGGGATGTGTCTTGAGACGGTGGTCCTTGTGAGTGAGATAACCAATAGGGAAGTCAAGAACGCTTAACACCGGAGTCGTGTGATCAAATTTCCTTGTCGAGATCTGCCAAGCCATGTAGGACTGCCTTGAAGGGTTCCAGGGACGATAAGGGAACTCCAGCAAAAATAGTGCTGCCATAGTTCAGACGGGATTCGGATAATGTGTGAGGTCAGTTCTCAGTTGATCAGTTGGTTGTAGTTAGGAGAAGCTTTATTTTCTTTAGGACATGAAGATTGAATCGTGTTTATTGACTGGTTTGCGGCTAGGTGAGTTTATCTTCAGGGTGTTGTTGACAGTGAATCCCAACACTTTTACAGAAGATAGGATGACAAATAAAATGGTTGTCATAGAAAAGTTTATTTTTGTTTCCCGGGGTTACGAGCATAAGTTTTTTTTTTTTCAGGGGCAAGAGGAAGTTGGTTGACATTCACCGTTGCTTTTTTGAGAGGCCGACCTACAGAGTGTGGATGCCCTGTAGGTTTAAATGCCTTCAAACAGAGTTGGGTATCATCAACATATTCGTCCACATCAACATCATATTTATTAAGAATGTCATAGAAGGAATCAAGCTATAGGTTGAATAGCAGAGGTGTTGATTCTTGGGGCACGCCACAGACAATGCTGGATATGAAGGAGAACTTGTTGCCAATTTTACTGGGCGACACAGATGAGAAGGTAATAAGTAATACGAGAACCTGTTTAGAACTAGATGGAGAAAGTCTATTCTTTAGTTGAGTAAATTTAGTCGTTTGGCATGATCGATGGTGTCAACGCTTCCGAAAAGTCCAGCAGAATCAGGAGGTAGGAGCTATCCTCGTCGATGATATGGAATATGCTATATAGGATCTTGAAAGTAGGTGTCTCTGTGCTGAAGCTGGATCTGAAGCCAGAATGGTAGAGGATGAAACGTTAGTTAACATATTTGATCGGTTGTAGAGAGACACAGGGGCATATTACCAAGGGTGACGATAGGTAATTGTCGCCGGTTTAGCGGCCGTTTTCGGCCGTTTTCGGCCGCTAAGCGGCGATAATTCTATCGCTCTATTAGCAAGCTGTCTCTAACTGATGTTAGCGACAGCTTTTAGGCGATAGCGAGCGGTTTGGGGCCCGTTTTGCATGTCAGCGATATTTATCGCTAATGACATGCAAAGTGGGCGTACCCAACCTGTTAGCGACTGAAAGCAGTTGCTAACATCGCTATCGCCTATTAGCAAGGCAGGCATAGCGATGGAAATATTCCCGCTATTGCCAAAAACCAACGCCTGCTCAGACCAGTTCTTAGCCACGTTATCCAATGGCAGGTGGATAACATGGCTAAAAGCATTTCGTCGCTAATGTGTGAATATCGCTGTATTCTCAGCGATGTTCACGCATTTCGCCGCTATCGCTGGATAAACGTTGCTAATAGCATATTTTCTCTGCTAACATATCCAGCGATAGGCAGCGATAAAAAATCGTCGCTAAGCCTATTTAGCGATAATTATCGCTACTTGTTGGTAATATGCCCCACAGTGCTGGGTGACTTTACTAAGCCAGAGTGGTTGGCGAATGGCTTGTGGTTAGAGAGCTTGCAATGGAGAAGTTTTGGTCATTGCAGCTGGATGCAGAACCGGTTGAGGAGGACTTCTGTGCAGTGTTAGTGTTCTCCAGGATTAATTTGAATAAGGAGCTGATCGCGTCATTGGATGAGGAAATTAAGGGCCCAATGTATATGTTTACAGAAAGGGTGCTCCAACATATTGGTCCGCCCACCCATCAGATTTAAATGCGGGCGTACCTTTGGTGTAACCATGGCAGAGACTGCTCAGTCTCCACCATGGTTACATCCCTCCGACGGCCTGATGGAGTAAGAGCCGTCGGAGGTTGACCTGTATGTCCGACCACCTACTTTAGATGGGATGACATTCAGGCCAGTTTTCACAACCTGTCAGTGCTAGGGAAACCCTGGCAGCAAGGGGCAATGAAAACTGCTAAATGCCCCCTATTTTCCAAAACAATATCCCATTTTGGGGTTTTGTTTTTTAATATAAAAATAAAATTGTAACTGTCTTCCGGCTCCCATATGTTTAACGGGGTAAACAGACATAATATCGACTACAAAATATCGAATGGACATAATATCGAGTACAAAATATAGGCTGGACAAAATATCGAATGGACAGAATATAGACATCAAAAATATCGTTTTGAAGGTAAGTAATGTAATATCGAATGTTAAAAATATAGAAAGTTAAAATATCGAAGTATAAAATATAGGTTAATAAAATTATCGAATTTTTAATATCGAATTTTTTATAGTGTTTGTTATGTTATTATATGTGTGAAAAGTGTGTATTTATGTTATAATTAATTTTAATTAATGAATTTTGTTTTTTTAATTTTTGCGTAATTTAATTCTGTAGCGGGTTGTGGGTTTATAGGGGAATAGGGTGGGAAGTAATTTAATTATAATTAATTAAATATGTAAATTTATATATTGGTATTCATTTTTAATTAATTGTTAATTAATTTATAATTGGTAATTAATTAAATTTTAATTGGCAATTAATTTTAATTAATTGATTAATTGCTAATTATGTTAATTTTACTAATTTATTTTCTGTAGTGGGTTGTGGGTTTATAGGGGAATTGGGTGGGAAGTAATTTATTTATAATTAATTAAATATGTAAAAATATTTATTGGTATTTTTTCAAAATTGTTAATTGATTTTTATGGGTAATTAATTAAATTTTAATTGCCAATTAATTTATTTTAATTGATTAATTGCTAATTATGTTAATTTTACTAATTTATTTTCTGTAGCGGGTTGTGAGTTTATAGGGGAATAGGGTGGGAAGTAATTTATTCATAATTAATTAAATAATTCAATTTATTTAATTGTTTTTAATTCGAATTAATTGTTAATTAATTTTTAATTGTTAATTAAATAATTGTTCATTTGTAATTAATTTGAATAGGTAACTAATAGTAAAAATTAATTGTAATTTGTAATTTTAATTGATTATTTATTTTATTATATTAAATTGGTAATTACTTTTAATTAATTTCTTATAGATATTAATTTATACTGTTTTTAAATAATATAAGAAGTATTTACTTTCCCTACTGTTGCACTCTCTGGAGTGGGAATAGTAATTTTTACCCCTACGCTATCCAACGCTTTCCCTACTGTTGCACCACTGGAGTGGGAATTGTAATTTTTACCTCTACGCTATCCAACGCTTTCCCTACTGTTGCACTCTTTGGAGTGGGAATAGTAATTTTTACCCCTACGCTATCCAACGCTTTCCCTACTGTTGCACCCACTGGAGTGGGAATAGTAATTTTTACCCCTACGCTATCCAACGCTTTCCCTACTGTTGCACTCACTGGAGTGGGAATAGTAATTTTTAACTCTACGCTGTCCAACGCTTTCCCCACTGTTGCACCCACTGGAGTGGGAATAGTAATTTTTACCCCTACGCTATCCAACGCTTTCCCTACTGTTGCACTCACTGGAGTGGGAATAGTAATTTTAACCCCTACGCTATCCAACGCTTTCCCTACTGTTGCACTCTTTGGAGTGGGAATAGTAATTTTTACCCCTACGCTATCCAACTCTTTCCCTACTGTTGCACTCTTTGGAGTGGGAATAGTAATGTTTACCCCTACGCTATCCAACGCTTTCCCTACTGTTGCACCCACTGGAGTGGGAATAGTACTTTTTACCCCTACGCTATCCAACGCTTTCCTACTGTTGCACTCTTTGGAGTGGGAATAATAATTTTAACCCCTACGCTATTCAATGCTTTCCCTACTGTTGCACTCTTTGGAGTGGGAATAGTAATTTTTACCCCTACGCTATCCAATGCTTTCCCTACTGTTGCACTCTTTGGAGTGGGAATAGTAATTTTTACCCCTACGCTATCCAACGCTTTCCCTACTGTTGCACTCTTTGGAGTGGGAATAGTAATTTTTACCCCTACGCTATCCAACGCTTTCCCTACTGTTGCACCCACTGGAGTGGGAATAGTAATTTTTACCCCTACGCTATCCAATGCTTTCCCTACTGTTGCACTCTTTAGAGTGGGAATAGTAATTTTTACCCCTACGCTATCCAACGCTTTCCCTACTGTTGCACTCTTTGGAGTTGAAATAGTAATTTTTACCCCTACGCTATCCAACGCTTTCCCTACTGTTGCACCCACTGGAGTGGGAATAGTAATTTTTACCCCTACGCTATCCAACGCTTTCTCTACTGTTGCACTCACTGGAGTGGGAATAGAAATTTTTACCCCTACGCTATCCAATGCTTTCCCTACTGTTGCACTCTCTGGAGTGGAAATAGTAATTTTTACCCTTACGCTATCCAACGCTTTCCCTACTGTTGCACCCACTGGAGTGGGAATAGTAATTTTTACCTCTACGCTATCCAACGCTTTCCCTACTGTTGCACTCTTTGGGGTGGGAATAGTAATTTTTACCCCTACGCTATCCAACGCTTTCCCCACTGTTGCACCCACTGGAGTGGGAATAGTAATTTTTACCCCTACGCTATCCAACGCTTTCCCTACTGTTGCACTCTCTGGAGTAGGAATAGTAATTTTTACACTTCCGCTATCCTACGGTAATAATATTGGATATTATTAAATTATATTATGTTACTTTATATATATGTTTTAAAAATATGATTGTAAAAAATTTTTTTTATAACTTTCATTAATTATTTAATTATTATAAGGTGATTTAAGTATTTTTAAGTATATTTTAGTAATTAATTTTTAATATTAATTTAATTTAACATTGTTTTTAATAAAGTCGATATTTTTATAAACTATATCTTTGTAAACGATATTTTTTACTCGATATTTTTGTACTTACCTGTTTGTAGATACAAAGTCGATATTCTGTCTGTCGATATTTTGTCGCCGATATTTTTGATAGTCGATATTATGTCCCTCGATATTATGTCAGTGATCCGTTTAACGGAACCGTACAGCAAAGTTACAATACATTCACAGGAATCGCCATGATCACCTAGAGGTGGCTGGCCCGATAAGTTTACTTTGACGGAGTAACATTTACTCTGCTGATGTAAACCTTCCTCAAACAGCCCAAGAGTGCAGGGGCTGTTGTAGGAAAGCCATCCGGTTATCCACCCTACATACAGGAGGCGGTCAAGTTTTAAATTTTATTTTACTGTTTGTAACCACCAGACAGTATTTCCTGGCAGTAAGAAACAATATAAAATGAAGAAAAAAATTATCCCCATAGCATGGGAGACCACTCTCCTAGTAGTGGCGGCCAGTAGGTTTTCATTTTTCAAAAAAAAACTCCTATTGTGAGAGTTTCTGTTTGAAAAATATAAAACCCACCTGTCAAACTTTTCCAACATTTACAGGAGCTTCTATGAAGGTGGGTCTTACCAGTGTATAGAGACACCCATGGGGCCTGTGAACATCTCTAACATTTGGTGGGCAGAGTAAAGGCAGGGTGGAGGACATCAAGTCCTTCACCACCCAGTCTGCCATTACTCCATCCACTGAACTCTATGACCCCTTGCTGCATTCAAATTTTCTTTCCACTTCCCAGAAATTAGAAGCTTTTCTTGTTCACAGGTGGATTTCACACCTATTTCCACCATAAACTGCTTCTAAGTAGCAAGCACAAAAAAATAGGAAAAATTAACAACCACTTAGAAAAATGCAAAAACTGTGGTATCATATATTTTTTTTAGAACTTTGCTTGTTCTTGAATGCTGGGAAGATGATGATCTTAACTGAGCAAATCTTTAGTTGAAACCAATTTTTAGTAAGGAATATGCTTTCTTGTACAGCATATTTTCCTATCCCTCCCGCCCCCAACCCCCCCAAAATACTGCTATAAATTTTGCTCTTTGCTCGTTCTTTATCGGCGAACTAACCAATCCTGCTTATCTTTTGAAAAGCCGGCATGTGTAAGTTTGGCCTAGCTCCATTTGTGAGAAAAAAAGTTAGGAAGGGTTATGCAAGTACCTCAAACATTTAAAAATGGACTCAGCACTGGGGTGGGAAAAGCCTCAGCAGCTAAAGGGTTAACAGCAGCCAGAGGTACATGCAGAGGTTGTCTGCTGTGCTGTTTACCACATGCAGTGCAACACCCAGCATGGAGCCCACAGTTTCCATCTGTAGAACTCCTGATTCACATCACATTTTTTTTTACCATAATCCCACACACCCTGCATGGTACAGTCCATGCTCTCACATCGTCTCACGTATGGGCGCGGTTTTAAAAATATATATATTTTTTAGAGTGTTGTATATAGTGCGAACTAGACCCGAGACATCGAGTATCAATGCGCTTTACATAGCACCAGTTTCGCTATATGAGGACACATTTATTTTTGTTAGGCACGGGGAGATTAAGGGACATATGTAGGTAATCCATTTTTACCGATTCTAAAATACCGAATTTTACCGATTCGCTATTTTAGAATCGGTAAATGGGATGTAGATAATAATTCGGTAAATTTTACCGAATCGGTAAAATTCGGTAATTATCGATTTGGGAGGACCATAGGAATGAATGGGAATTATTGATTCGGTAAATACCGAATCGGTAATAGGGGTAAGACTTACAAGGGTGGCATGGTGTCACATTGACACCCTGTTGCACCCCTGAATAGTGCATAGGTGCAATACATGCCCTGTATGTCTGCCACATGGCACTCTTGGAAAAGCACAAATTGTCTTTTTCTAAGGTTTTCGAAATTTACCACCAACTTTTAGTTGGTGGTAAATACCGAATCCTTAACTCAGAAATGCACTCACTTCAGTGCTCCCTACATTAAGGATTCGGTAATTTACCGAATCGGTATTTTAATGAATCGGTAATTTACCGATTCCTTAAATTACCAATTCGGTAAATTACTGAATCCTTAAATTTAGCCCCTACATCTCAAATGCCCAATACCGGTCAGTAACGACCGAATTCGGTAATTTCGGCCGTTACCGACCGGTATTGGGCCTCCTACATAAGGCCCCATGGGATTTGCCCAGAATCACAGGATGTTGAGTGTCGTTGCCGAGACTCGAACCCTGTTCCCCAGCTTCAAGTTAGACCGCTCTAGCCCCAAGGCTGCATTCTCTCCCCTGTTGCTTAGAATGTGTGGGTTGCTAATTATAGCTTGCACAGTGTGAAGATCAGTGTCCACAATTGTGAAAAAGAGATAAAAGGCTTTGTCATGCTGACATATATGGAAGATATACGTAAGACGTGAGTCATCTAGCATGTGATAGAAATCGCAGAGGGGAGGGAAGCGACGTTTCTAGGTGTATTGTGTTCACCATGGAGCTAAGCGGTTGTGACGTTCACAGAAATAGTGCGCTCACCAGGAAGCTGAAAGGCGGGGGCGTTCATAGACGTAGGCTCAGATGTTCTGACGCTTTGCACTGGCTTTTGTTACCTTTGTAATGCAAACCCTATTTCCATGACGTTGTTAAGGTAAATCCGAAGGAAAGTGTTATGTTGGGATTTACTTTCAAACGCGAATCAGGACTTGTGATGGACAATTTGCCAAAGTAATGCAAAGTTGCGCTATACGCTGCTTTGAGTTGCTTTGCTTGAAGGCGGCATTCCATGAGTGATACATGTGTATTCCCAAGTAACCAAGTAAGCGGGGGTTGCCGATATCGGCAAAATACGGCTGCCCACGGCGCATGCAGTGGGCCCTGTAAAAGGGCGGCCACCTTAGTGTCGCATTAGGCACATCCCCGCGCAGCAGCTGCAGGGACCCCCCTTACCAGGGGAGTTCCTCCTATGTCCGGTGCCTCTGCGGCGTCCTTTGAGGTGCACAGGGGGCTTGGGACAGGTATTTGTACCTGCCCCCACCCATTGGCCATCCTCTTTGTTCCCCTCCCAACCGCTTACCCTGCATGCCGGCGGGAGGGCGGGCAAAGGAATTGAATGTATTAATGTGTGTATTTGTGTTGCAGGTGGAGTTACAGGGCGATCCGGAGGCTGATTGGTACAAAGGTGTACCATTTCAGTAGAACAGAGGGTGCCTTATGCCAAACCCCAGGAGTCTTAATGGCAGGACCTTGGATGAAAACGTCGGCATGCTGCCAGTCCTTTGGGCGGTTGTAAGCCTGAGCAACCAGGGATTGCCTTGAAGCGCTCCACCCCTAAAAATGCGTGACTCAAGTTATGGACTGGTGGTCCATGGTATTTTAGGGGGATAATCCCGACATAAATGGTAGTACTGATTGGGTTGGCCATGGTGCAGTTTGGCTCATCAGGTGGGCAGGGCAGCTTAGGTTAGTCACCGCTGCCTGCCCTTGGTTAACCCATAAGTTAACCCACCACGTTGGCATACTTCTTGTATGAAATAAACCTGCAGCAAACTGTTTTCCAACAATATTTGTGTGGACTGATTATTTTGTTCAGCACGTCCAATTACTGCTAAGCGTCGGGTTGCCGATATCGGCACTAATGGTGTGGCTTTCCTGAAGCCAAACTTGGGGTGCCCCCTCCCCATACAGAGTTGGGAGATCTGCTGAATTTCTGACAGTGGCACCTGGTTGGCTCTGCTGTCAGAGACCACTGACCGGACATCCTGCCTTAGAACCGCATGTTCAGGTCATAGTGGCGGGGGTACTGTAACTGTAATTGGGTATTTGTAAAGCGCACGGCTACTCCACGGAGTATCCCGGCGCTAACAACTGCTGAAACAGGCAGAGTGAACTCACGGCTACTAGCTAGTACTATTGTTGAAATAGGCAAGTCTTTAATTTCCTCCTGAACACACCTAAGTCAGATGTCTAAGAGAAATTGGCAGACCGTTCTACGTGCGGGATGCCACCCCTTGAAAAGAGCGGCTGCCCATGCGAGAACAGGAAAACCTAGGAGTGGAGACCAGGTACTGCATCGAGGACCTCAATGTCCGTTGAGGGGCGTCGTGCTTATCCTTTTCCTAATATAATGGGCCCCTAAGTTGTGAAAGGCCCTTAAGGCCAAGGTAAGAGCCTTAAACTGGACCCTGTTACGCACCGGAAGCCAATGAATAGATTTTAAGTGGGGGTCATATGAGCCCTAGGTCCCATCATCAGAAGAGCTCTGGCCGCCGCATTCGGAATCACCTGTAGGCGACTCAGAAGATATTCCGGTAAGCCTAAATTTAGGACATTTGCGTAGTCCAGCCTGGATGCAATTAGGGTCTGAACCACCGTCTTTCTGAGGGGTACCGCAGTGCAGGGCCACTGATTGTAGTTTGCACCTTCTTGCGACCTGGCAGGTAAAGGAAACAATGGTCCTGACGTACAAGGAGAAAACTTTGGGGGTTTGTTTCTGAAAAATATGAAAAGAAATTACCAAGCAGGCATAAAAAACCCAAAAAAACACATTGGAGGTCTTGTTATAAACAAGTCCCTAAGGATTAGAGAGTCAAAATTTGTGGAAAAAAAATTGTGATAATCTGTGGAAACGTTTTCACATTTCTGCAGGAAAAGCGGTAGAATGTGTGGGCATATTATCAAGAAACGGCGATAATGGGCTTGATAATATGCCCTTGTGAATTCCCATAGAAGCCCAGGTTCTGGTGTGAACATGGGCTCCTATTGGAATTCTCAAGGGCATATTATGAAGCCCATTATCGCTGCTTTAGAGGCAGTTTCCTGCCGCTAAAGCGGCAATAATTTTAACGCCGTTCTTGATAATATGCCCCTTGGAGAGCACACGAACGAGTTCGGAGAGGAAGAAACAGCGATGCAAACTCAGATTGCTTGTGAACTCTATGACAGGACTAATCAGAAAAGTACATTAATCTGCACCTATTGTATTTATTTTCAGCATTTATGAATATTTGGAAAGCAACCTAGTTGAAATATTTGGGGTTGCACCACCTCGCAACTATTTCCCTTGACCTATCTTTGTGAGTCCTCGTGCCAAGGTCTCCAACTTGCTCACGCATCTCCACCCACACACACGCACCTAAGGGCCCTCTGTGAGCCGTTGATAGGGCACCTGCACCCTCACACTCTTTTCATCAGCCCCCAACTTGCATGCATAGGTATGCGGTATTTGTTTAGCGCAAACATAGCCAATAAGGCAGCGGAGCACTGTGCAGGGTCAATGGTCAGCATACAGTCAAGGAGTGATGGAGAGGCAGGTGAGTACAGAAGTGTATGGCTGCTGCATTGTGATGTAGTGTTCTTCAAAGAGTTGTGTGTGCACATAAGCCAGCACTCATGCTTGCTGCACTCAGTTACCAAGGCTTGTGGTCAATAGATGACTGATGGACGTGGGCTCAGGAGTTGTCCTACAAAGACTGACTATGCAGGTTCTTCCGGCTCAGCAGAGCCCGCCCCTCAGCTGAGCTTTTACCTGCCCAGGGAGCCTGGATCTTTGGCCCATCCATCCATCCTGATCTTTCTACAGACCTACTGTCCCCCCCCAAAAATCAAGTAGTGTCATTTCCAACATCTCAAAAGTCTCTGAGGAGATGTCCCAAGTTTGCAAGGTGGATCTAGAAATTTGTGTTTTCGGCGAAGCAACACGTATGGCCGGTTTGGACTGCTAATGCTAAAGACCACCCCTTCACACCTTCACACCCTTTGCAAACGCCTCTTGACGTTTGACTTGTGACAGCTCTACAAACTCTTTAATGCTCACGTTGGCCATTTCCTATTTCTCCGAAGAGTGTCTGTGCGGGGAAGAACTGCTCAATCTTACAACTACAGAACTAAATCTTGGCGAAAGATAGTGATGACCAGAGCGAGCCATAAAAAGCGCGATGGACCACGGGCAAAGCTCTGAAATGAACCCTCTCCTTGATGGGCAACCAGTGTAGGGTTTTCAGATAAGGTGAAATAGGTTGGGGGACCTTGAAAAGTAGTCGAGCTGCTGCATTTTGTACTACCTGTGGTCTTCTCAGGAGGTACGAGATAGAGCCTGCTGGTGTAATCAATGCGTGACGTAGTTAAAGCATGAATCACCGTCCTATGAGCTTGATACCAGAGTAGTCATAAGAATTGTTATAATGATCTCAGCAGCAAAAACCATGAGTCAACACCACCCGCGATCTGAGAGCGGATGAATACGTTTGAATCGATCTTAACTCGAGCCTCAGTTAGGCCCGGAAGATCCAAACATCAAGATTTCAGTGTTCCCCGTGTTGCATTATAGATTGATATCCTGCATCATCTTAAAAACTGCCACCAGACCATCCTTAAGAGCTCGGACATATTTCTATCCGTAGAAAGAAAAGCTGGGTATCATCTGCATAAGATATCATCCTGACTCCAAATGATCCCTCTAGTGGGGCGAGAGGTGCCATGTAAACATTAGAAAGGGTTGGACTTAGTTGAAGTTCTGAACTCTCTGATACTCCAAGCTTGATGGTGTTCAAGTGAAGGAACGTGGGGGAGGATCAGTCTGCATTTTCTTCCTTCGCTTGAGGTCGCATATCCTCTGCCGGCCAATGGGAGTGCTACTGATCATTCCAGCCGTGGTCTTCGGTCAGACTAGCCCATCTCATTGGTTTGGGTTCGGCTGCTGCTCTTCCCTCGGGCGTGGTATTGAAATTGTACTGAAATTGCACTATATAATGCTTACTACCCCTGATGAGCTTTTGAAATGCTTTACGGCGAGTAGCATGCTACCCCGGAAGCCAGAGTTAGTGGTTAGTCTATTGGTTGATGGGATTAGTCTTGGCTCTCAAGGCAACCCTTGCATCTACTCCAATTTCTCTGTGGTTCGTTGATGAGTTAGGTGTAATCACTAGTAGGGGCAGCGTGGGTGGCAACGTGTTCATGGGATGAATGGAAACGTTGTTGGGTTGCGGGGGTATGATTTCAAAGAAAGAGATTTTAAGGCGAACGGGCATGTGACTCACCGTAGGGTAAGCACCAGTGGCATAACACAGGCCCCCGTGGTGCGGGGGGGTACCTGAACTTCAGGGGCCCTCCCTCAGCACAGTACTCAGGCCTGAGAGCTCAGGATTAAATCCAGAGAGGGGCCCCTCCATGTACCCCTCAACTTTCATTATGCCACTATTAAGCACTCAAGAGCCAATGCACAAGGTGAAGGGAAGAAGAGGGCCATTTGAAAGAAAAAAGAGAAAAAAAGAAAGTTTAAGTCAAGAACAATTTTTAATGCAGGGAGTTAGGAATGTTGCAGACTGAATGTCTTTTTAGGTAGAATGCCATTTGTGGGTGTAAACCTATAGAACGAAACAACAGACCCAACTCCAGTTTTAAATTCTTCTCTATAGGAATGTTGCTTTTCACAGTCTAACTAGAGACACATTAACTTTCAAAGAGATTGCAGATACCTATCCCTGCAAAAAGCAACCCCACATTTAAGCAATACCTATAATTACCTTTGGCAACATTAATGAGAAGTTAAGGT
The DNA here is from genome assembly GCF_964261635.1 of Lissotriton helveticus. NCBI lineage: Eukaryota > Metazoa > Chordata > Amphibia > Caudata > Salamandridae > Lissotriton > Lissotriton helveticus. Next base: position 46,114,881 of record NC_136072.1, read on the forward strand.
CTAAAAATGTTTAAGCAATGTGATGCTATTTGTAGCTCTGATGCGCACCACCCTGTCGCGAAAAATGCAGTCTAGTGCACCCCCACCCATGTGTATCTACTTCACAGTACATTCAACACTATCAAGTATTGTAAATGTTTATGCAAATCATTTTACACCATACATAAACTTCACATATAAGCATGTTAAAAACATACACACACCTCAGCTTAAAATACAACAAGGCAGGTGATAAACACCTTTCAGCAATCAACATTAGTAAATTCAGTGCATGTTTATCTGACCCACTCACTTCCTGGTTTGGAAAGGAAGCACATATTAAAGGATGGAAGGTTCTGTGCCATTCTCCCGCCTGAAGACCACCAGGCCAAACAGAGCAGAATCCTCCATCTGCAGAATGGATGTTTTTGAGTTCACTGTGCCCCCCGAGTATCCACCATGTTTCATCGTGAAGCCCACATGGACCTAGGAGGACATTGTCGTTGGATGTAACTAACAATTGTGTACTGAGTATGACCGGCAGGGCCCCAGTAACAATTTTACTCTAATTTCCCCAGATGCACAGACCAGGATTATTCTATTGTCAAAGACACATTGAGAATGAGGCCCTGACTCAAAACGGTCAAGACCTTTGCAGAAAAGGGTCAACCATTTCTGGTCCTTTCAAAACAAGGGACAGGGTCTTACAACATTTTCCTACCATTGAATCAATCAAGGGAACTCTGTCCAATCACAGACCTGAAAGGTGTCAACAAGCCTGCTGAATTCAGGATAGATTCTCTGCTGAGTTGGTTGACATTGTGTCATCTGCAGGCCTGCAGGATGAGTACTTCCAAATTCTCATTTTAAATGTCCAACGAGGTTCCTTAGGTTAGAAGTCGCCAATGAGCACTGGCTTTGCAGGGTCCACCTTTAGCATTCAGATCTGGCCTGAGAGTGTTTGTGAAAGTGCTGGCCCAGTAGGTGGTCAAGGTTTTGTGCCTTTGAAAGATGGCCACCCCTCCTTCGGTAGGACCAGCTGGACTAAAAGATGGTTTGGTATTCGCATTTAATGAGCAAGTTGAGGGTTTCTTTACTGATCTGAATTTGAAGTTTTATCACATATTAGGCATGTGATTTTAAGTTTTGGGAGAATATGGGTTTGAATTCATGACTGATTATTTAGCAGAGGCATGCAGCTCTGATCATTGTCCAGTGTTATTGAATGAGGTCACTGATATGGAGGACACCTCATTGTCATAAAAGGTATCAATTTTTGCTGCTCGAAGGAAGCATCAATGCACCAGGACTTTCATCCCTAAGGGCCATATGTATCAAGGAACCAATTTGCGATTCTGTAATAGCGATTTTTAAGAAATCGCTATTTCAGAATCGCAAATTGGTATTACCAAGAAAATCGCAATATTTTGTGATTTCTTGATATTCCTTAATTGCAAATTCGCAAATTGAGAATTCGCAATTAAGGAATACTTTCCCATTCATTTCTATGGGCCAGGAGACACATAGGAAGGAATGGGAAATTTTTCTCATTTTGCGATTCGCAATTTACGAATCGCAAATTGAGAATAATTTCAAGGGTGCAGGGGTGTCCAAAGGACACCCTGTTGCACCCCTGAAATAAGCATAGGTGCACATGTGGTGCATATACATGCCCTAAGGGCATGTATGTGCATCACATGGCACTTTTGAAAAATGCAAAAATGTGCATTTTTCAAGGAATTCGCAATTTACCACCAACTAGACGTTGGTGGTAATTTGCAATTCCTTACGGCCATTTATCAAATTTTTTTGGCTTCTTACATTGCATTTAAGGAATTGCAAAATTTGCGATTCCTTAAATGCAATCGCAAAATAAGGAATTGCAAATTTTGCGATTCCTTATTTTGCATGCAGATTTGTGTGATACATACCATTTTGCGAAAATGCGTTCGCAAACGCCGAAATTCTGCGAATTTTGGCATTTGCGAACGCATTTGGGCATGATACATATGGCCCTAAATAATTTATGGGGTGTTATGGCCTTGTCTTTAGGAACAAGATGATAAAGAAAAAAGTAATATTTTTACAGGAGGTCAGAAAGTCAAAGGGATTATGATTCTTGATTGTGTGATTTGTGGTTGTTATTCACTCTGCTTGCAGGTGTATAAAGGTTTTAGTACCACTCCCGCCCGCTCTTGTTTGACCAAAGCAAGCCTCTTTATTGACCCCAGAACCAGGTGCAGGATCAGAAGAGATGGATACTTGTCCACTTGCCAAACCTCTGTAAGACACTTCTCCTGGATATCTGTAAATCCTCTGCCTTCATTATAGTCAGAACAGAACAAAAACCCACTTATTCAGAGTCCCACTCATGGTTGGGCCTGAGTTTCCTAAAGTTAAATGAAGCAATGCTGACTGTGCCTGTTTGTTTCTGCTTGGCAAAGACTTGGGTCATTATAACCCGGACCACCAGCCGGCAACAATGCATTTTGCTCCAGTTACGCCAATAACTTTTTAACTGTTCTGTCAATGTTTGTGCTTCAAATAATATAGTCATTGCAAGATGGGCCTCCTGCCAACTTATATAAAAGTTACCTTAAGAGGCATAAATTACCTGCTGGTACAATGCAATTCTGTCGCAATACTCAAGAACACCAACACGCAATTAAGTGCTGCGTAAATTCCAGGTCAACGTGTTCCATAGTGGTTGGTCCAAGAAACATTGGAAAGTGTAATGTGCCCCAAAGACTGCTATGGGCCACTTGAAACATGTGAGACACCTGGGGCATACAGCCATGTCAAAGCCCTTTGCTTTAGGGACAGGGTCATTCTGACCAAATGCATAGCTGGAAAGAAAGCAAGGGGGATAGAAAAAGAAGCATGATTAGTAAAAAAGAATTCAAGACATTTCAGATCATCGGTAGGTTCCCGTTAAGGTTTAATAGCAGATTTAGCAGACGTCTTGGAGTTATTGCAAATCAGGTCCAGGGAGAGATGTCTGACTTGGGATCCATTTGAGTAAAGGCTCTGGAAAGGTCTAATCTTCTCAATTGAGTAGTAATTTTAGTGACTCTTTATGGTAGAATGTACCAGACTAAGATGATCCTTCTGGAAAACCAACATTCATTCTCAGTAAATATTGAAACAGAGTTGCAGAAAGCTGATCAAGCAGAAGAGAGGATCCCAAAATTTGGCTCGATCGAGCGGTTCAGCCACACCAAAGAGACCCTTCATTGAATTCACTATTATCTACATTGGGAGATTGATTCCCCAGTTGGCACATAACAGACAGGTAAACTGCGGTTACCTGCTGTCACACTTCAGGTGTTCACAACGTCAACCTCCAAACTCATCACCTGTAGGCGGTGACTCAGGTCAAGTGAGAGCCCACTGAGGAGCGAACGTTGTCCGTCATTTCCAACACAAGTGCTCATCCGTCCTGATGAAGACCTCGTTGTGAGGAACCCACTCACCCTCCTTTCTGCTGGGGTCGAAACGTAGACCATCCTATTAAACGCTCACATGCTCATAGCAAAAATGTATGAAATGAAAAAGTACTAATGAGCAATGTGTATGTATAGGAACTAATTGACCGCATTTAGGCTGAAAAGCTCAATCTATATATATTTTATTTTTGTCACAAACATCTTTACCTTGTCCCTCACACTTCAACTCACTATCACTGCCCGAATTTCCCTTTTGCTTCCTACTTCTATGAGCACTGCCAAGAATAATGCATAGCAACCCATTAATGCCTTGACTGTTAATCGCATTTAATGCTGGTATCACACTGGAAATTAAATTTCGCCTTTTTGAATTTACCTTTGCATTTATCAGTGGTGATCTGTTTTCTGTTATTTCGATTACTCTTTGATGTGTTTCAAATATTTTGCTACCTCGACCAATCTCTTGAACGTACTGTACTATTGACCCACACCGGGTAGTTTTTATTTGGGCATTACCCCGTAAAAACTCAACACATATATTAATTACAGAACATAGCCATTCAGGAAAATATTTGGGAAAAGACCTTCAGCATTTAGATTGTGTTTTAGGCACTTTCTCCGATGGCAAATATCATAGACCTTAGGAAATGGAAAGTTCTCAAAATTCTGGGATTATTGGCAAATCCTGAAATTAATGAACTATTGAGATTTCCAACCATAGGTAGGTGGTTCCGACCACCAAATTATAATGCGAATGCATATGGAGCAGTCGCAAACTCCCAATATGGGACTTTGTATAAATCCCTGCTCCATGTGGCAGGCACCTCACAGTGCCTGCCACACATGGTTTCCATCTTGTTTTGTCGTGGAGCATACATGGACCTAGGAGGACATAGTAGTTAGATGTAAGTAACAATTGGGTACTGAGTAGGACCACACACGGTGCAGAGATTTACAGGGGGCACCATAGGTGCCACCTTGGCCCCCAACCGGAGGCTGCAGGGAGAAGGGCGCCCTACTAGGGGCCCCTAAAGTCACTTTCCGACAGACTTTTCATGTCGGAAAGCCCAACATGAAAAGTCTGGGGGAACCGACATCGTCATCCTGATGGTGGAAACGCAGTCTTTAAGGGATTACGTGCCGGTTCCGACTGGTTGGCAGGCTTCTTGAGCCTTTCGAAAGCCTTCCGAAATCACCGGCCAGTTTCACTTCCGACCGCCGTTATTGTAATACGGCAGTAAAAAGTGAAACCAAAGATTTTGGTGGGAAAGCCTCCCACCACAGGTCGGAAGCTTTCCTTTTGACATCTAAATTAGGCCCTGTTTGTCCAGCTAAAAAATACATACTACTGAAATGTTGTGGTCTTCATACAGTGGAAATGAAAGATACATTTTGTGATCCGATTTATAAGCTAAAGTTTTATTGGGGGCACAGGTCACTGTTTAGCCTGTGATGCTTTCTGACCTGCCCAATTCTTTTTTCTAGGATGTGACAACTTGTTTTGCATGCAATAAAACAATAAGATATTTGTTAAGGTATCCTAAAAATGCACAGGACACAATAGTTTGATGGGCTATGACACGTCACCCCAATCTCCATGTGACAACAGTCAATTGTAGATGTAAAGAAAAGGCAATTTCTTAGTGCAGTACTCACCTGAATGTTCCACCAACATCAGACATGTCATTTATTCTGGGCAAAGTGTTGCGGCTATTGGGGGAAATCCACGATGTCTGGTCCCCCTGAATAGAGTAAGAAAGTCTACGGTAATGCTTTTTTTTCTTTTTAAATGATCATTCATCCTTTTCCATTAAAACATTATATTTTTGCCGAAAAGGTATTTTGTAATTTTGACCTTTCTCTAAAATAAAAATTTTCCAGCTTGATTTTGTCAGACGTTAATTTTGTCAAAATGAAAGAATTACCATAAAACTCAGAATGTACCATAGAACTGACCCAGCTCAAGATGCTCTCTCCTGATTTGATCATGAACAAATCAGAAATACACTGTAGTCCAATTAAAGAGCCATAGGGTCTGAGGCATGTCGCAGACCATAAGCCAGGTGGTCCATCATTAATGTACTTGACCTAAACGTCATACACCACTGACATACCATGGGCACTCTCCTTTAATTTTTGGTGAGGCTTGTTCCTCACAAGGGAATCAGGAACAATAAGCATGTCAATGACCGGGGAGTGGACTTTCAGGCGATAGGTCCTCTTTTAGCATCTCTCGGTTTCTCGTATATAGAGCCAGCTTCTCAGGCCAAGTCACAACTCATTGCAGCTTCCCAACCCAGTGGTGTAGCTAGGACTTTTGCCGCCCGTGTTGGTCCCAGTCTTTGCTGGCCTGCAGCGGCCATTAGAGCGGGGCAGTGGAGCGGGGGGGGGGGCTGGTGATCAATTCCTGCTTCTGCTGCCCGCGCAACCGCAGGTAAGGGGGGAGGCCACCACACCGAAAACTCGTTACGCCCGTTGCGTACCGCCCCCCCCCCCCCCAGCTGCGCCACTGTCCAAACCTCACAGAAAATGTAACATTCCCCATCAGTGCCTTATTCATTTGGCATTTGGCTAGCCATACATGAGCCAACAAGAAGTAAAAGGAGTACTAATTGCTAAAGAAAGGATCCAAGCCCCTTGACATTTTTTAAATTTTATGGTAGGACCCAAGGTCATTGACTTTAAGAGCGCAATGCAGATTATACAATTGATACTATAGCTTATCAAATAGCTGTACATGCAGAGGATATGTTGATTCTGGATTCAAACCTAATAAAGTTAAGTCCTGGAATAGTGAAGGCCAGCTGAGAAGTTAGCCCTGTAGACAGATGAACAGTAAATTCAATATATACAAAGTTATGTCAATAACATAGGATATCAAAAAACTAATTGAGAGTGGGCCTTTAAAGTGATATGTGAGTTATAGGAAATGTTTATGAATCCTATACCCAAAAATATAGGGAAATTGGGATGACAAAACTTGATTTTTTTTAATCAAAGAAGTAGGAGATGCCTTGAACTTGGGCTCCCAGGCTAAACGTACTGCAATATAATTGGTAATTATTCTTATTGGAAAATATACATTAAACACAATCAACTATAAAATTCACAACAAAACAGATAATCTAATTAGGATACTGTTGTGGAATAGAAAAGGGACATACATCCCTGTAGACTTTAAAAGGGAAATTGATAAAGCATGGTTTCTACTTGAAAAAGCAGATTGCACCAAACAAGTAAACCTTTGATACAGGAATGGAAATGGAAGAAACCCACTAATTAAATCTAAAACATACATTCTGAAAGCTACATCGAAGACATGTTGATGTCTAGGAAAAACAAACAAAATGTAGCAGAGAACACCTTTATGAGATTTCTTTTGGCGGTCCCTATACGAGTATCCACCTTTACATGCCACGCAGAGCTAGGAATGCCCCACATTGAGGATTTGGCAAAGATCGAAACCATACTGCTTTGGCGTCGTATTTGGACGCCAACGAAAAACTCCTTTACAAAAGAGATTGTGGCAGATTGTATGTCACTGGACTATGCGGAAAAAATAGAATGGCTGAGATATGTAAAAAATCTTCTCACTGATCTGGGGATGGCTAAATATTACTCTAACCCTGAAACAATTGTTAAGATCCCGAAGAAAGATCTAAAAATAAGGGCTCTGAGCCATATAGAAGAAATACGTATCAGCACAGAGATAAAGAAACCCTCAGTCCAACATTCCTTGACAGTTATGACCACTGTAGAAATGGAACCATATTTGACATATGTCGAGTCACAATTTGAGCGGTTTTTATTGGCAAGATTCAGGCTAAATATATTCCATAGGGTTGTAGCTTTTCCTAATAGAAACAGCTGGGACGAATGCTTAACGGTGTGCCCTTGTGACGAATTGTCTGAACAATCAACGATCCACACTGTATTGTTCTGCAAATTTTATACTGTACACCGTAAGCTATGGTTAATTCCCCTTCTGCGAACTTTGGGCATTAGAAGGTGCCGTCCCGCCATGTTGAGGTTGACATTTTTGAGCTCTGAATTGACTTGTAAAACTGTGAGCACGTTTTTAAAATCTATTTTTAAACATAGAGTAAATCTTTAATAAGATAATGTCTGACCCCTGAGGGAAACGAATAAGGGAACCCCTTTTAAATGTAAATATATTAATTCTGTCTTAATCTTTGTGAAAACGAATTTTAAATGGTACATTTGAGGAATAATGGCTAGTTGATGATTATATGAATTGTATTGTGGAAATTCTTTTATGGTTTTTTATGTAATTTGAAAACCGAATAAATAAAAAAAGAAAAAAAAAAAAAAGTGATTCCCAACAATTTGAAGATTGCAAGACAATCTATGTAGAACAAACCACAAGGTGGGACCTAGCAATGCAACTCTCAATTCTCAGAACTCTAGTAAATTCCTTGTCTAAAGGAGAATAAGAATATGATACTGCTGTATTAGAAACTCAGAATCTCTAAACATTTCACAAGAATTAAGCACATCCTTGGAGCGAGTGTTAAGAATAGTGACACTCTAACCTCAAAGCCTCACCTCCAGTCTAGAAAACCCTCGGCAAAAAAATCCTTTTTCACCTGAAGGGTCAGACTGAAAATGGTTATAGCAGAGAAAGTAGAGCATAAATTGGCCATCCTGAATTGATGTGGTGTTAGAATGAGGCTTTGGAGGGGTGAAAGTTATTCTTTCAAAAATTATCACAATATCAAACAATATACAGTCTCTCGGAGAGTGTCAAGGAGTGGACAGATCTGGTTTGTCAAGCAGTCTTCGAAAAGAGAGAGTCCTTCCAGTAGCCACGGTGCCACCCTGCACAGAATAATATTCGTGAAGGGTGGCACTTGTCTCCTGTAGCGGATAAAAGTTACGAAGAAAATCCTTAAAGAGAAAAACAATCATTTCACAATCTTTGTTGATTTTGATTTAAGATATAGATTGCATTCTTGAAATCAGCAAGGCTGACATCATGGAGGAGAAAAGTGCTGAGAGAGATAACTGGCCAAGAATCAGATCATTCACAAGAAAGTCCATCCAATAGCAAGGCTAAAGAGGGAACAGATGAAAAGAAGATCATTCACAAGGAATGGTTCAATCAGATGAGAAAAAAGTTATGATTAAAATGTACCGCGAGTAGCTGAAAAGCGTGCTGAAAATTCGCAGAATGAATGCACTGTGACACATCTTGCCCTTTCAAGCCCTGCTTTTTTCAAGCCAGAAACAAAATGTGACCTGAAAGGAGGAGACTCTTCCACATATTGGATTGGGCAGTTCCAATAACTTCCAATGGAGCGACCTCCATCTTGGATTGGGCAAATTTGTATGGCCAAACTATGCAATTAAGTGGGACCTCAGGCATCCATAATTCTTTGAAGAAGAAGCCCAAGTTGGACATTAAGCGCACCACGGAGTGTTATACTTCTCCTGCTCTACCCGACTGTAGAACGTACCATCTACAGGCATGGTGATGCTGGAGCGAATCCGATGATCAGAAGTCCATACTTTCAACAATGGCGCAGCATGCAGCAATGCACTGAACAGAAGTGTGTTGGAGTCTTCTTCTAAAACTTAAAGAACTCACGTAGACTCCGATATTTCACTTAGTCTCAGGCACAAAAGTGACTGAGAGCCTCCATTTAGAATGAGGAACTTGGCACCTAAAAAAGGCTAAATTTGTTTGAAAAAATACCATCACAGAGAAATTGAAACAAGTCCAGCAGGTTGACACAAGAATAGATTATCTTTGAATGCTTTGGGCCACAGCCAAGTTCTTAGACTCTGAAAATGCCTGTGGATGAGCATTTGCCTGTAAAACAGTGGCAAAACGGTAGAAAGATATCTTGGAGAGAGTCCATCTGGTTATGGGCCAAGAAATACATTCCAAGGGTGTAATTCCCATTTTTAATTATTTAGCTGAAGGAGATGAGAAGTCTGGCCATGGTTAAAGAAAGAGCTGGCTAGGCGAAAAGATAATTCTTAAAAAGTGGCCGTGGCATAAAATCCTAACAAATGAAAAGTAATCTTAAAGAATTTGAATATTTGCAGATTGAAGGGAAAAGGGGGAGCTCGATGGAAGTTTATGACTGATTTGGTTATCCGTTGTCTATGGCAGTGTTTATCTTTTGTCACTTTAGGTAGATACTTTTGTTTTTTACAATTATTAAGCCAAACCAAGGGGCATATTCACAAGGACTTTGCGCCACCGGAGCGTCACTTTTTACAATGGTTAGGGTGCCGCAATGCCCTGCTTCATATTTGCAATGAGGCGCTAAGCCACTTTCCGTGTCTGAATGCTACTTTGTAAGTATGGTACTTTTTCATGCATTTTTTTGCATTAAAGGGGCGTGCAATTGTTGTTGCTGCGGGGGCAACACCCATTGCTTTTTGACACCGCCCATATTTACAAGGATTTTTAAATCTGAGGCAGCGCCAAAAATTAACGCCATTGAAAAACAGACGTTAGAGTAGTCTAAAGAGGAGAAATACTTTTATTACTTCTTTTTTTTGCTCTTTCTATATATGCTGCATTCTGCAGCACACATAGACAGAGCAAAGTGCCTTTAAGTACTATTTATGTGCAGGAAGGTGTCCCTTCCTGTACATAAACAATCATTCCTGCAACGCAGGCACCCTTGCACCATTGCGCAAGGGTGTCTATGTTGGCACTAGGCAGCTTTTATAGAGCCTGCGCAAGGGAAAACACAGGGCTGCACCATATTCTTGTGAAAACAGCACATCCCTGCGTTTTTTAAATGATGCAGCAAGGCAGTGTTAAATTGCGTGCAGTGCGGCGCTGTGTCATTTGTTTGTAAATATGCCCCAAAATGTCTTAGGAATCACCCTTATGTTGCTCCCCACTAACCACTTGAGAATGTTCTGTATGGGGCTTCTTGTTGAATAGCACACTTTTTTTTTAAAGAGAATGCCCCAACAAATAACTGAAACAAGAATAGGGCTGGGAAAAACCTGTCTCAATACTCTTGTGTATGGTGGATTCGTTTATGACAGTGGGAAGGTGTGGGCTGCTGATGAATGTGAATTAATGAAAAAACAAAAACCGAGGAACCACATTGGAGGAAAACAAACCATAGAAAAACTATTTTATGGAAAGATAATTTTAAGGAAATACAAATAAGTCGATAATTAAGGAAACATTTTAAAGGAAATATATTTTTAAGGAAAAATAAAAAATTGAATTCAACCTAGGTGGCGTTAAGGACTAGTAAGAGGTTTTTGGATTCAGGGGTGGGTAATGTTTGGGGCGATGATGCTTTTTTAGGGGTCAGGTATTGGTGGAGTTCAGGCATAGAAATAAGGGGCATATTATCAACAACTAGCGATAATTATCGCTAATTGGGCTTAGCGGGAAAAAATGTATCGCCAAGCACCGCCGGATTTTATCGCAGAGATAACGTGCTATTAGCAACGTTTATCTCTAACGCGATAAAATATCCGGCGATAGCGGCGAAATGCGTGAATATCGCTGGGAATCCAGCGATATTCAGGTATTTACGCCAATAGGTCTTACCCTGAATATCCAACTTCCATTGGATATACAGGCTAAGAAGTGGTCTGAGCAGGCATTAGCTCTTGGAGATATTCACGCTTAGCGCAAATATTTTCATCGCTACGCCTGCGTTGATAATAGGGGATAGCGATGTTAGCGACTGCTTTCAGTCGCTAACAGGTTGGGTATGCCCACTTTGCATGTAATTAGCGATAAATATCACTGACATGCAAAGCGGGCCCCAAACCGCTCGTTATTGCCTCAAAGCTTGCGCTAACATCAGTTAGCAACAGCTTGCTAATAGGGCGATAAAATTATCGCCGCTTTGCGGCCGTAAAAGGCCGATAAAGCGGCAATAATTTCATATCGCCCACCTTGATAATATGCCCCTTAGTTTTTAGGGTTCAGGGATGGGTGGAGTTTAGGGGTGGTGAGGCACTTTTAGGGTTTAGAGGTGAGTGGAGTTTAGGGATGGTGAGGTGCTTTTAGGGTCCAGGGATGGGTGTGGTTTGAGGGTTTGTTTTTTAGGGTTCATTGATGGCCAGAGTTTAGGAATAGAAAGAGTTTTTAGGATTCAGTGATGTTGTACTTTAGGCGTGGTGAGGGTTGTACAGGGCACAAGGATAGATGTTGTTTAGAGGTTGTGATGGGTTCAGCGATGGATGGTGTTTAGGAGTGGTGAGGAGTTAATAAATGAAAAGCATCCAAAGTAATTGTTTGACAGTGTAAAAGATATACATACGAAATGTGGTCCCCTCGAAGTAAAGCAGTGAAATAAATCCCTCAAACAAAACTGCTTCTGAAAGTAAGAACTGCAACCATTGCATTTACACCTTAAAAAGTAGGCATACAAATGCACTATCGAACACAAGACATTCAATGAATTGGTTGTTATGAAATGGTAAACGCCATTCATTCTGAAAATTTCCATTAAACGGTGTGGGTGGGATGATTTCTCACTAATTGTATTCCATAAAACTCTTTTTTCTATGAAATCACGTACAATCACATGCAGCATTGCAAAGGCTTTCATTTCTTTCGCTTCAAGCAGTTATTTTCATGGTCAGGAGTAGATCAAAAATCTGCAAATTGAAAAAAAATAATGAAAAAACACCTTTTCAAATTACATTTTCTGGCAAAGAAACTGAAAAAGTACATTTAAAATCTCCAGCAGAAAAAAGGTTTAGAGGGAAAAAATGTTCCAGCATATTTTTTGCAGGTATTCAAGCCCAGAGGGGAAGGTTTGAAAAGCTGACCAACATTGCAAACTTTTTTATTGAGTGCAAAGTTAGTTAACTTTGCTAAACATCAGAGGCGAAATGGAAATTGTACACCCCCTAGGGCTGAAATGGATGCTGAAAAGAGCCTGGCAGAGGCTTACCTTTGACTCAAGTGTACTTTCCCCATATGAGTTCAATTAAGAAATGGGAAGAGAATAATAAAGGCAGATATTTTTTAGGCCTGTTCTTGGAAAAGGCGGAGTTTCTCCCTATCTTGCTCACTTATCTAACCTGTGCCATAAGGCCCTTTTTCCTGCAATGGACATGCAGTCGCTAAATTGAACCTGCATGGAATAGAAGGTTCAAAGGTCCACAGGGAGATCAACACTTTTTTTAGGGTGTACATTTTAACACTATAAACCTAGACAATGATTGCTAAAAACAAAAACATTATACAGTCTATACCTCACAGACCATTCTGCATGGCTTAACTCCTTAACCGCGGCGTGAATTCCGCTGCGGTGCGGCAGTTTAATTGAGTGGGCGGGGCCACGTCGGCCAACGGACGTGCGCCGCACTACCGAGGTAGTGCTCGCGACAGCTGTTGGCCAACGCGCATGCAAGGGGTTAAGCATCGAAAGCCATGGAATGGACAAGAGAGATGTAAGTTTTAGAAGCAAGTATTAGCTACCCCTATTTTTTGGGTTTTACTGCAAACAAAAATTGTTAAAAAAAGAGAGAAATTAGGCTCACACAAAGCATATCGGATTATCACTGAATTCAGGAGAATCACTTTAGGGCAGTGGCAGTATAACTACTGAGGTTAGAAGCTCAATCAAAGAGGGTGTCCATCTGACCATATTTATATAACACAAGGAAAGTAACTAAGGGCTCGATTTAGTAAACGCAATGGAGTACCCTGCTCACCAAACTCTCGGTCCCTCTGCTTCGTTTAGAGATGGGCGGGCCATAAGTATTCCATTGGTGTAGCGCCCTTTGGCTCCTTTGAAGGAATACTCCTCCGGTGGCCCGATGATATAGAGGCCATTGGATGAAGGGCATTACACCGTCTGCCTTTTTTTTTTCCTGTCCATCACTGCCAAGAAAAACCTGATGGCGAGTGACAGGAAAAGACCAGGGGTCTCATTTATCTGGGGTGTCACTTTTTGTGATGTTCCGTGGCGCAGGAGAATGCTACATATTTTCGAGGCAGCACTAAACCACTTTTTTTTGCTTAATGCTGCCTTGTAAATATTGTTCTCTTTAACAAAGATTTCTGATTTAAAGGGCCGTGCGATGGGTGCTGCTGGCGGCCTTCCCAACAACAGTGCTATTAGCAACGTTCCATGGCTTTTTGACACTGCCCTAGATTTATGAGAAATCGTAACTCGGAGACAGCGCCAAAAACTTACACCATCCCAGGGGGGGCGTACGGGAGGCACACATAGAAAGAGGAAAAACCCTCTTGTGAATGTTTTTGAGCAGGAAGACTTCCCTTCCTGCACAAAAATAATCATCCCTGCAATGCAGACTCCCTTGCACCATGGTACAAAGGTGCCTACGATTACGCACGACAGGCCTTTGTGCGCTGCTTCAGGGGAAAAGGACAGGAATACACTGTCTCTGATGGATAAGGAGCATTCCTACCTTTTTCTTTTGCCGTAGGGCAGCACAGCAGCAAGGCTAGTGGCGCTGCCCTACAGCAAAAAAAACATAAATGAGGCCCTGGGTGTGAGAGTCATTTGATTTTTTTTCAAAACTGACTCCAACTTTAGTAATTTGTTTTTTTAAAACCAAAAACATTTGAAAAGGTTAGCAGCCAGCCATAAAGAGTGATATTTTAAATAACCATGGGCGGAGACCTCCGCTCCGCCTGCGGAGTGTGCAGAGTATTGCCTACTCTGCATTCCACGGAGAACGCGGAGTAGGAAAAACCCTGCACACTCCATGGTGAAGCGGAGTTGGCCTGCCCCCACCTCCCACCCGCCCTATTATTAATAATTGCTAATGTTTTAAAAAATAACTTTAAAGCACCATACCTTATCTGCGGCGTCTGCGGCGTCCCCGGCTGGTCTCCTCCTCTCTTCATCTCGTTCACGGTGAAAACTGCACATACGCGGGCGCCCGCGCATGCGCATTTCTTGTGAGAAAATACCGGTACAAATCAATTTATTATTTAGTTTTCTGTCTTTTCAGATTGCCAACATTTTCTAACCCTTAAAGAATGTAAAGGTCTAGGCTTGGCACAGAGCATAAGAATTTCAGAACATCAAATTTCCAAAGGGAGGGCATTTAGCCAGATAACTGTATTATTCTCCAGACATTATAAATAAGTCTTATCAATCTTTTACCCATCACTGTGTTAGATGCCTGCAAGCCAGAGCTGGGGACCCACACCACTTCCCTTCTCTCTCCACTTTTTGGAATCCCAGATCAAAGGCGGTTCTGTCACTGGACACGGTCACGTCTTGTTTGTGGATATGAGAAATAATACTCAAATTCCAATCTTAGAGCGTAAGTTCATTTTTGTAGCTATGACAGTGGCTTGGATCACTCATTTTACAACAATATAAATCTACTGCGCGTTCCACTTTTGGTACTCTGGCAGAACACAATGAATTTTGTGAGGTTCTTTAAATGATGCTACCCTGAAAGAAATAATCAAGTGACCAAAGTTGAAGAAATCTGGCAAAAAGGTTGCTTTTTAACTGTATAACATTTGCTAAAGATTTTGTCAAATCAGTAACTACAACTCAATCTCTTCTTTTTAACTACAATAATTGTCCCTTAAGTAGTATAAATGTGTTTCACTGTTTTTAGAAACTACATAATAAATAACTTACTTTTACTAGTTCTCACCTAGTATGCCTTATGGCCTTCTATATTTTTCATTTTTTTCCACTTATCTACTTTAGTGTGTGTTGATGCTGCAACCTCCTTGTGCTTTCTATTAATCCATCTATTACCACAAATGACTTCCTCCTTACTGTAACTTTCTTTACCCACTTTTTTGTTACTGTGGCAGTAAACGTTCCCTCACCCATCTTTTACATATCTTGTAGCAATGCAAAGATTAATGGCAAAGTAAGCAAAAACACAGGCTCAAAACATGTAGGTAGATAGTAAGCTTTATTGAGCAAGCTGCAATAATACAGGAACATTGATGGACCCCAACAGGAGGAGATGTACATAGATCACCCAAGGTCTAGCTGTCACAAGGCTGACTCTGTGGAATCCACATCATACAAGGCTCCATGATGTCATGACAGGATGCCACATCACATATCTCCTTTCCATTTCCTTTCCATAGATTGATCATCTTTTTTTCTGATTATTTCCTAGCCATAGCCCTACTTTGTTTTAAATGTGCTTCATAAAGTTGGTTTTGTTGACTACTTGATTTTTACAATGTCAAGTAAGCCCTTCAAAGTGTTACTTTAGATAGCTATAACTTCACAATCATTAGGTATTGTATTTTAACCTGTGCAAATACTGTGGTATCAAAATATCAAAACTAGGTAGAGAAGTAATATGGAAGTTACCCACCTCTATGTAAACTATAAAACAAACTAGTACACTCATTGGATGATATCATCAGTGACTTCATCAGTGATGGCATTTGAGATATCATGATGTTATAAATGATGTCATAGAATATGCCATGAGTGATGTAATATGTGAGGTCATAAGCAGTGCATGGTGGATTTCTGTGGGTCTTTGAGTTCAAAATGTTACTGTGCCACTGACATATTAGCCTAACTATGCGTTAACTTAACCTTTGTTTTTGTCAGTGAATTTCTAGGGTTTTTTAAATGTAAAGAAATATTTTATTACCATACATAAAGACAACCCCACAAACAAAAAACACCTTGTCTATGGAAAAGCAATCCCTGTAACAATAAGTAAGTCCTTCGGGGGTGAGAGAATGTGTTTCTGGAACTGTTCCCGTTCCCCTGATGAAGTCGAGTTTCATTGTCTGAATGGTGTCAAGTCCCGCCTAGGCTGGATTTTGTCATTGCTGTAGCGCTGTGATGAGCATCTCAGTGAAGGTCGGAGGAACATTTTGAGCTGAGTGAAATCGATGCCTGGTCGGAGTTTGCTATGCAGAACTCCGCGAAGTGACCCAAAAACTCCACCACACTACGTGGAGTTCCACAAGCGGGCGAAGTAAGAGTAGCTCAAGCTTCAGGTGTGCGACAGAAAATAGAAAGACTGTGGGATGAGGAGGTCAATTCGGCAGAGGAGCAAAGCAGTACGTTAGGATGTCATTCTCCTGTTATAATTGCAGATAGAAAATTTGGGACTCAAAGCATGTTATTAAAAGTGCACTTACATACTGTTTGTCATGCCGCGCTGTAGGGATGCTCCCGGGGTGCTGTTGGTGCTGGCAGTGCTGGTTCTGCTTCTGATTCTGGATAGCCCACCGAGAAGCCAAACGCATTGTTGGCCGAGAGCAACTGAAGCTCCTCTGCACAGAGTTGAGGCGGCGTGTGGGGCTAAGCCAGCTAGGGCCCACTGCACCGCGGTGGGGGAGTTGGAGCAGCTGAGGCTCGGATGCGGCCAGCAGGGTGAGCACTGCAGGTTGCCCAGTTCATGGTCATCCATCGAGAAGCCAAAGGTATTGTCGGCCGAGAGAATCTGCAGCTCCATTGCATGGAGTGGCGATAGCAGGGGTGGCTGCATGGGGGGCTCGGCCAGATCGGGCCAAGCCTGTGCTGTGGTGGGGAAGCCGTATAAGCTGAGGCTGGAGGCACAGCCGCTAACCGTAGCCCATCTGCTGGCTGCTCCTGAAGTCTCTGCGGGAGGAAGAGGCGGGCTCATCCTGTTGCCGCTCCTCAGCATTGCGGAGGGAGTGGCAGAATGGCCTGTATGCTGGGCATAACCCAGAAGGTGCGGCACAGCTCCACCATTTTGTACTTGGGGTGGCGTGTTTGGCTGAGCAGCTTGTGGTATCGACACAACTCCAGGGCGAGTTGATCTGTGCCACCTGCGGCCATGAGAGTCTTGCCTCTCTGAACTGGAGGACTTCCGGTGTCTATCTTGGTGTGAATTGTGAGTGGCCTGCCCCAGTAAACTATGCTACGTGTCGGTGGCGGAGTTTTTGCCAAACTTCGCGCTCCAAGTGGAGTGCGGAGTGACAAAAACTCTGTGAACTCCACCAGTGGTGCAGAATTCACCGCTCATCCATAATGGAGGGTCAATTCACTGGAAAAAGACCCCCTGTACTGATGAGGAACCAGTGTGCAATTGAAAAAAAGAAATGCATATGGATACCAACAGCTGAGCGCCGAGGTAACCCATGCTGGAAAGTACGAGCGAATCAGCCGGCATCATGTCAGTAATACCTGCGCAGAATGAGAACCTCAGCTTTGTCAGTGTTGCAGTGAGAGTACCCCACACCGCAATTTCCATCGTCATACCGCGGGAGGGTGATCCAGCGCTGGGCCAACCCTCTTACCATTCTTATCCGGTGGACCTTTTTCACTGACTGAGAGGTAAAGGGAGCTAGCATTCAATCAATCAATCAATCAGGTCATTTGTAGAGCGCACTACTCACCCGTAGGGTCTCAAGGCGCTGGGAGGGGGGGGGGTGCCGCTACTGCTCGAACAGCCAGGTCTTGAGCTTCTTCCTGAAGGAGAGGTGGTCTTGGGTCAGGCGCAGATTGGTCGGAAGTGAGTTCCAGGTCTTGGCGGCCAGGTAGGAAAAGGATCTTCCTCCTGTTGTCGCTCTTCGGATGCGGGGGACGGCGGCGAGGGCGTGGTTGGTTGATCTGAGGAGGCGCTTGGGAGTGTAGAAGTTGATCCGGTTGTTGAGGTAGCTCGGGCCTTGGTCGTGTAGGGCTTTGTGCGCGTGGGTGAGGAGCCGGAAGGTGATTCTCTTGTTGACCGGGAGCCAGTGCAGATCTCTCAGGTGTCCGGAGATGTGGCTGCGTCGGGGGATGTCGAGGATGAGTCTCGCCGAGGCGTTCTGGATCCGCTGGAGTCTCTTCTGGAGTTTGGCAGTGGTTCCGGCGTAGAGGGCGTTGCCGTAGTCCAGTCGGCTGGTGACGAGGGCTTGGGTGACCGTCTTCCTCGTCTCGGTGGGGATCCACCGGAAGATCTTACGTAGCATGCGCAGGATGTTGAAGCATGACGAGGAGACGGCGTTGACTTGTCTGGTCATGGAGAGGGAGGAGTCCAGGATGAAGCCCAGGTTGCGTGCGTGGTCCGTCGGTTTGGGTGCGGTGCCCAGGGCGGGGGGCCACCAGGAGTCGTCCCAGGCGGAGGGCGTGGAGCCCAGGATGAGGACCTCCGTCTTGTCTGAGTTCAGTTTCAGGCGGCTGGTCGTCATCCATTCGGCTACGTCTCTCATCCCTTCGTGCAGGTTGGCTCTGGCGGTGGCGGGGTCGTTGGTCAGGGAGAGGATCAGCTGGGTGTCGTCGGCGTAGGAGATGATGTTCAGGTTGTGTTGGCGTGCGATGGCCGCGAGGGGGCTCATGTAGACGTTGAAGAGGGTTGGGCTCAGCGAGGATCCTTGGGGTACGCCGCAGATGACTTTGGTGGCCTCTGACTTGTACGGTGGTAGGCGGACTCTTTGTGTTCTTCCGTCGAGGAAGGAGGTGATCCATTCCAGTGCCTTCTCCTGGATTCCGATGTTGCTGAGGCGCTGTACTAGGGTGCGGTGGCAGACAGTGTCGAAAGCCGCGGAGAGGTCCAGGAGGATGAGGGCCGCTGTTTCTCCGTTGTCCATCAGAGTTCGAAGGTCGTCGGTGGCGGCGATGAGGGCGGTCTCGGTGCTGTGGTTCGCTCGGAAGCCGGACTGTGAGGGGTCGAGGGATCCATTCGTCTCGAGGAAGGCGGCCAGCTGTTTGTTGACGGTCTTCTCGATGACTTTGGCCGGGAACGGGAGGAGCGAGATGGGACGGTAGTTCTTTAGTTAAAGTGTAACCCATTTGTCTACATAACAAGGACCAGGAATCAGTGACTATAGTTAAAGGTGTTTATTACAAGTTAGAAGTCAGGTTAAGGTAAACAAATCTCAAAACCATCCTATGAAGATTCAGAATAACAACTGGATTACCCAACTCCTAAAGAAGTTCAGGTGTACCAGAATAAGACAGACCAGAAGGTCAGTCACAGCAATACTAAAGATTAATAACACACTTTGATGCT
The DNA here is from genome assembly GCF_964261635.1 of Lissotriton helveticus. Classification (NCBI taxonomy): domain Eukaryota; kingdom Metazoa; phylum Chordata; class Amphibia; order Caudata; family Salamandridae; genus Lissotriton; species Lissotriton helveticus. The sequence goes on from NC_136072.1 coordinate 46,134,212, forward strand.
CAGAGAAGAGTTTCTGATTCTCTCTTCTATACAAGAGTGAAGTCTAAAATCATTTAAAATAAATTCCAAATTAAGGAGGATGGTTTAGAACCTCAAAGGATCTAAAAAATCAGGAAAATTCTGAAATCGTAAGAAAATTCCGGGAAGTTGTTAGCATTTTAAAAGCTCGGTCACTAATCTTCTAGGGAAATGAGTATTAGCCTAAGCCGCACTCAGCAAAGAGTCAAAGGGGGTAAGCATAGTGGCCCACACCTCTCAAAGTCCAAGAGAAAGTGGCCAACAATGAGCTGTGAGAACAACAATTATTACCACACAAATATTCTGAGTAGCGCCCTTTATTCACGCCAGCAGTGGCTACATAGCCCTTTCCATTCTCACATTGTGAGTTGAAACATTAACAAATTCTCCCGGGCCAGTCCTGAGAACAACATTGGGGAGAGGATGTAGCCTTACGGCTAGCGCGGTCGAACTTGTAGCCGGGTATCCAGGTTCGAGTCTCGGCAGGGACGCTCAACATCCTGTGATTCTGAGCAAATCACGTAATCTCCCCGAGCCTAACAAAAATGAATGTGTCTGTCTGTAATGAAACTGGTGCTCATGTAAAGCGCTCTGATACTTGATATATTCGGGTCAAGTCTGCACTATATAAAACTCTACAAAACAAACAAACATTGTTCTTGGTCACCAGCGACTCATTGCAACAATACTGAATGTAAACAGTTAGTTAAAACTCTGGTTCTCCTTGTCAAGGTCTTCATCTCTGGCTCTCTCTATTACTAGCAGAGTGTTACATCTTTTCTCAAAAATGTTCCTGCAAGGAAATGCACGTAAACAGAAAATGGAAAACAGTACTTTATGTAGATAGAAATGAGGACCCAGTCATGGCAAGCTAATGTTCCTTACTCAACAGTGCACCTTTTACTGGGAGGCAGTGGTAAGGACCACTGCAGAGGTAACAGAGAAACAAGTCCCGCTGGAGCCCAAATGTTGTCTTTTAAATATACGGGGACCTACGGACCTTACACACGCCGAACGACAATGGGCAACAACAGGCATGATGATAGCCAAGAGAAACATTGCGCAAAAATGGGGGGCTGAAAACACACCATCTGTGGCGCAATGGAACAATGATATGGATGTGGCTATGGTGGGGGAGAATGCCAGATTTATTAATAGGAAATGTCCCAAAAATGGAGTAGAATATGGGGAAAATGGAATATGTATAGAGGAGATATATGTACCCCCCCCCCCCCCGAGGAAGAAAGTGACTCGGAAGATGATATGTAATAATAGAGAGAGGATTGTGAAGTCGAGTGTTGCTAGATGTGATTGAACAACTGTAATGAAGTGTTTTTGCAGATGAATACTTGTACAAGCAGATCTTATTGCTTACAATAAAATTTAAATGAAAAAAAAGTCAAGAGAGCATAAGTATGATAGATAAAAAAAACAACAAAAAACAGTGCACCTTTATTATTCGAGTGTAAATTCAACTACAAATCAATAGAAAATGTCAGATATTAGATTCATGTTACATGTTACATATAAATGAAATCTTGAGTATGTGTGTATAAATGTGTCTAAGAACTACATTATAAATGCAAATATGAAACAGTAGTGCACACATTACATATGTCCTTTTCGTTTCTAAAGTAAATACATTTTAATAGTGTAAGGAATCACCTAAATAATAAATGTCATTTAATAAGTTATGCCACACAGTGTATGTAAATGTAAATGTAGTTGAGCTTATATAGCGCACAGCTACCCGCAGTGGGTGTCCCGGCGCTTGCTTAGGGAACCCTTCCTGGTATTCCCCTGTGAGATAGCAGGGTATCCACAAGGTGAAAGTCAGGCATCCTGCCGCAAGGGGCCGTTGTGGAGATTAAGCAAGCTATTGCTCAGAGTCACAGAGTGTGAACCCGTGAGTCGAGGAGGCACCGGGGCGAGAATTATCGAGTCTGTGGAATTTTTAGCCCAAGACCCGCCGAGGCGGGGAATTGAACCCTGGTCCAGGACCGATCTCAGCTTCCGGGTCTGCTGCCTCTAACCCCTGAGCCACACTTCTCCACTTGTATGAGTCTCTAAGCCTACAGAGAATGCACTTTAATAGTGAAGTGCAGCACTTTACATTCACATCGTTAGGACACACAGAGTGCATGTGCTAAGTGCACGTATATATCACGTATTTTGAAACGTGTAAGGGTGGAGCCACAATTACGCTGCTCCAAGAGATGTGGGAAGTAAAACAGGGGTTCACAAGGGGTAAAAGGAATGTGAACCAAAGTACTTTATGCACTACTAGAATACCCTGATGCATCTCAAAGCAAGATCAAAGGGAGCAAGGCGAGAGAGTCACACTTCAATGAATGGAGAGCACTCGCTATAGCCCCTGAAGGTGAGATTATTTTGTAGTGTGTTTATCTAGGTACCTGTATCGATATTCCTATTCTTTGGCCTTGTCCGGTTATAAATCAATAATATCCCTACAACGGCATATATACCATTTTCATAAATTCAGTCATAGCGCATGCTGTCACATTAAGCAAGCACTATTCCTCCAGCCCCCTAGAAAGCACACCGAGTTCTTAAACAAATCCAAGCCTCCAGCAACCTGGGAAATCCCCGCCTGCTATTGTTTTGATTTTGTCCGAGAACTCATGTAAAGCACTGTAAGAATGACCAGTTCTTAGTGACATCTTTATTGACGTCTTATGTCCATCCTTACGTCAAACCCGGCACCTTTCAGGTATAAATATACCAACGCTGCCTTAAGCAAACACACGGTGGTAATCCTGGAGCAGAGCAGCTATCTACTTCGTAAGAGCCTAGCTGATGCGAGAGCCCACGGACGCTGCCCCTCCCTTTTGACGCACTGAGAGAGACGCTGTCTTTTCTCCTGCCGAGATATCCAGCTTCCGGCGTTTCCAGCCCACCCTTGCGGGTGACTGGGATATCGAGTCCTGAGAGAGAGATATCAGCCCTCGTGCCTTCTAATACCCAGGTACTGAACTGACTAAACCCTTACAGATAATTCTTGAGTCAGATTCTTGGCAAAACAAACTTAACTTAAACTGCTACTTACTTACTCCCTCCCACGTATTAGGCTCAGGTCAGGTACACCGGGGTAGGCGTAGTTAGAAGCACCAGTTGAGTACAATTAGTCAATGTATATATGTATGTATATATTTTATCCATTTTAAAGTATCATATGGCTAAGAAACCATATCCATGCTTTTACAGTATTATTTCATAATCCTGCTTTTACTATATGCACTTTACTTAACTATAAGTATTGCAATTGTAGCAATTCATTTCTTTTGTACGAGGAAAGAGACTGCTCAATAAATAACACCTTTTTATTGAAAATGCCCGTCTCTCTTTTTCTCTGCAATCTGGTGAAACTAAGTACGCACTAAGTGACTGAGTGAAATAGCTGTCTTTTGTTTTCACACGACTCTAGAGATACACTCTTAATCAGGGAGAGCAAAATTGTCATGTTCTATGGTTGTCAGAAGCTAAATCCCTTCTTGTCTATCCAGGGAGGTTAAACCCCTCCTCGCCTATTCGAGAAAGTTTCTAGTGAACTCTGAGCTAGCTGGCAAAAAACTTAAGTCTACTATAGTCAGTAGAGACCTAGTTAACCTCTGTCCTACGTCTACACTACTGAAGATATTATTCCAATGCGCAGAGCCTATTGGGAATATAGGAACTACACTACAATTAGTGGCTAATAGAATCTAACTATTAAATTCAATTCAATTCAATTCAATTCAAGTTGTTTTTATATAGCGCATAGCTACCTGACCGGGCCTCCCAGCGGTTATTGCAACAACTTGTCCGGAACCCAGTAGGAGAAGATAAGATATATCACTAAAGGAATGCAGAGAGAGACTTTGCACACCCGATGTTCTTGGAACTCTTGATCATATTGTGTAACAGTGGGCAAGGGGCACGGAACTTGGTATTGAAACCTTTGTTCCGTTAATTCCGGATCCGTGGTGCGAAGGAATTCGATAAGTAATTAACAAGGCAGGTCAGTCACGGAAAAGTCAACAAAAGGTTGTAAACTTTCATAGATTTGTTTTCCACAGACATGGCTGCAGCTGTGTGATCTGGCAGCATTGGAGAAAAGCTGGAGGAAAGATAGCTGCCAAACAATCTATGAGTGCTTGGAGTATCCAGCCTGACATAGAAAGTTTTTTACTTTTTGGTCCATTTCCCTACTTTGTCCTGAAATTAATCTAAAATCATTGACCTCCTGGAGTGGATTGCGGCTTTCAGAAACAGGATCATGTGACCACATGCTTCGTCATCTGGTAATGCCAGTAAAAAATTGTTATGCTTGCATACAAAGCCGGAGATTCCTAAACTTGGTATGAGAATTTATTGGGCATACATTTTATAATATTCACAGAAGAAGAGGAAAAGAGAACCAGGAAACTTACGGTGTCAGTGCGCTCTATAAATTCCACTTAAGATAAGATAAGATAAGAAAAGTACCATAGTTTGTTTAGGCAAAGAAGGGCATGGACATTCTCTAGAGTCGAGCAGGGGTTGGTGTCCACCCGGAAAACAAAGGAAATATTTCATAATACCAGCCCAGAAGCAGAACAGTAAAAGAGTATTCAACCTCTTATTAATGTTCTGCAGGCAGTTGGTAGAGATTGCCCAGGGATTAGGATATAAATAATGCTTGTTTTTGTCTTTTAGACCTCATCCTCTCTTCTTTGGCTTATTCTAGCAGAAAGACTTGCACTTGCTTTCTAACAGATGCTGCCAGGGGTGCTCTATCTAAAAACATATTAGCCAGTCCAATGGATTCCAGAGATTTTTTTATGTTCCCTAGCCCTGTGGATTAAAAGACCCTTATCGCAAGCCAAGCAGTCTAAACCTATCTCTCTAGTTAATTTAGCCTTTTCTGAGCTCCAGATAGAAAGCCACAAGAGGATTGACCGGCTACAGATAAAGTCGCTCAGAAAGTCTAAGCCGAGTTCATTGTGGCAAATGAAGATGGAGGTTTACAGGGGGAGGGCTGCCAGTACTCTCCGACAAAATCGATTTTCCTCCCTTTGGAGGGTAGCCGAGTCACCCAGGCCCCAAATGTCTGTCCATAAGTTCCTATAGGGACGCATTATGCCGAATATATTTGCAAGAGGGGTGTGAGAACCCTCTCTCCCTTGGTTGATGAGAGACTAAACAGTGAGCCAAAAGCCCTGGGAAACTTGGTTCTACTTTGTGCAATATGCGCCGAACCATGTCAAAGGTTTCAGGGTTACTGAAAGACAGACCAAACCCCACACAGTAAAACAACAACACAATAAAAAGATGAACAAATATTTTCAAATTAACAAAAAGCACAATTAAATCAAGAAAATATATTCTATAACCATGGGTCTCCACTATACAAAGAGTGTGCAAACATTATGTTATAAACAAACTTACTCCCAGAAGGGTCCCCATTCCAAACTCTAAGTCATCCAAGAACAAAAAAAAAGCAACAAAAATGTTGGTGTCTGCCCTACTTTAAACAAAAAACTTTTTGCAAAGTACTGCATTGAATTTACTTGATTTTTCCCAAAATGTAAGGAATCTAAGGATGCAGATGCAGCAGAGATGACAGACAAAAAGAGAGCAATGCTTTCCCTCCAAAATCCAAATCTATAATGTGCTGAACAAGACAGAGGGATGAGTCTTCAGCACAGGGAGGGCAAGTTGCTACTGTATGCACAACAGCCTCCATGTCTCTATAGCACTTTCCTCCTGTTAAAAAAAAAGTATTTCCCACTAAAAGAAAATTTACCTGAATGGTCCATTTGGGTAAAATATGAACTCAAAATGCATGCTGGAGTTGATTTTCACACATCTCCACTAAAAGAAATGCGATCTAGAACTACAAATTCGCACTCACTATAATTACTCGACTGTTCCACACGGGTAAAAAATCAACCTAAAATATATGTTGAACTCCCGCGTTAAAAAACTGCTGCTCGCGTTCAGAAAATGCTGCTTGTGTTTGTGCAGATCACGTTATTCCTGTGCTTCTCACAGTAGGATTTTTCCCCGAACAGAATTCTCGATAAGCGATGTGATGTAATGGCTAATCTCTGTAATTACGCATACATTTCGTTAAGAGAAATGATCAAAAATTCGTAAATTACGCACGCGTAATTCAAATTTCACATTGGCCTAGTCATAGTTTCACCAACTAACGAACACAGTGGTGCCTATTTTTCAATAAGTGTAGCATGTGAGGGGCCAGTAAAGTAATCTGACAACTTTTACAGTAATCATGAATACAAGGTTTGTACTAGAACTACTGTTGAACATGAGAATTAACTCATAACTTTAGTAAACTGCACAAAGGTAGGTCTTTGTCTGGGTTTTCATAGAAAGGGGAGAGTGGGAGTGGGAAAATAATTAACTTATTAACTGGACTGATCAATCCTTGCTGAAAATTAAACAAAGCTATTCTGAAAAAGGCGGTGAGACTTATCGGCTGTAGGCAGCCATGCTGAATGAAAATGCGTCATCCTTGGAGCTATGTACATAAGGTAGAGTGCATGACTGCTTTTCACAACTGAGTGCTGAAGAATGAACTTATCAACTGCGTGGGCACCTTTTCTATTGAGCACAAAAAAAGTTCCAACAGAGCATTGCAATAAAACAAAAGGCATAACTCGCTGAGAACTTGGCGGTGAATCATTTGCGTTAAGCCTTGTGGAAAAAAAAAGGTCAAGAAGGATCGAAACGTTCAGCGACCTTTAATAGAAGTTGGTCTTATACATGATGCAAGATTTTGCATTAGGGCGCATCAGTCGTGAATCTTTCTTTCTTTCTTTCTTTCTTTATTCGGTTTTTTATCAGAAGAAAAAACCATAAAAGGAATCATTTACAAATACAATACATTTTGTAATTTACCATCTAAAAAGGATAATAAGTGTACATGGTATAAAAAATACGTGCTAGCTCATGTATCCCAAAAGGGATTAAATGTACAATATAACTTGGTACAGCAATTTGACAATCATAATTTCCAGTTAGTGATTGGGACACCAACCTTATTAAAAAAAAAAAAAAAACAAAAAAAAAAGAGTAAACCATACAAGTTAAAAACTTCATTACAAATTAGCACGATGTCGAAAAATGCATTTCAGGAATCTGACAATGTGCCTCGATATCCCTTCCCCTTCCAGAGACTGTAAACAGAGCAAGGCCGGACGGCATCTTCTAATGCCCATAAATTTTAATATCGGCATCAACCACATCTTTCTGTGTTCTGTATAGAATTTACAGAATAATAGGGTGTGCATTGTTGCCTGCACCGAAATATCATCGCAAGGGCATGGAGGCAATTCTATAGCCCATTTTTTGGTCTGCGGGAAGGCAACCAAACGATGGAAGACATTCAGCCTGAATCTAACCAAAAGAAATCTTTCAAACACAGAGCAATTAAAGGTTAGGTATGGCTGAAGAGAGAATGTAGATTGAATGGCTATGGACTGTTGCACAGATGGTTTTATGATCTCTTTAGCCAATCTTATTTCATCTAAGTGCGCTAGGCACAGAACCTTCAATGTCTTCCTTGGTATGGAGCGGATAGAGGATGGCAAAAAGTAATGTTTTTCTAAACCTAGATCAGTTAAAAAAGTTTTACATATATCAACCATCCAATTTTATGGCAATAATCAAGAGACATACAATCAAGAATTATCCCCTGCGTAAGAACATTTTTATCCGATGACCAAATACGATGCCACAAAAGGAGTGGTTCCATTTTTACTAGATCGGTCAAATGGGGAATACCCAACTCAACATGGCAGGCATATGTAAAAGTAGTCTTTGGTGCAACCAAGAGAAACCTCAGGAAAGCATTTTCCACAGATTGTAGGGCATTATTTTTTTGTATACCCCCAAAGACCAGCCCCGTATAATGCCACTGATTGGCATTTTGCCGTATATATCTGAAGGAGTTCTAGGGGGGGGCTTTTACCCAGTTTTTTTGAGAAATTTACCAGGGCCATTGTTGCTCTCATTAAAATAAGTTTTCTAGACTCTATGGCCGGTTTCCAGTTGAGTCTATTATCTATTATAATTCCCAAATATGGGTACTGATCTGTAGAATCTAATTTCTCTTTTCCTAAGTATGTATTGGTTTGCCTTTTTTTCCCAGAACCCACAGTCATAACAAAAGTTTTTTTAGTGTTTATGCGTAGGCCCGGATTACTCATAAATTGTGCATATCTGTTTAGTGCGTGAATCAATTACATATCATTATGCACTTAGTAAACTCTTTCTTGTCAGATGTACCAACCACTGAGATCACACACTGTGTATTTTTTCAATTGACCTGCTGAAGACCCAAAATATGATGACCTGTCCTGTTGAAGACCCAATTTGTTGAAATGTTGAAACAATTGTTGATTTGTGTATTTTAGTTCCCACATTTGCAGCAATATATGTGATTGCAATTCTACTAGGGTTTAACAGAAGCATGTACATATTGGTATGGATTAACAGTATTTTGTACTAATACTTTTTAGTCACCCATCTGGCGAGTTCACATGATGGGCATTTTGGCTTTACCTTTATTGTATGTTTGTAACATGCTATTGTTGCACTATTGCTGCATAAGCCATAAAGAGAAACAGGTATTTGTTTTACACCATGATGTAAAAGTGCTATTTTGATTAATCATTATTAATTTAATGTATTTTATGAGTTTCATAAACTCTAGTACTGGCTCAAGCCTTCGTCCCTACAGCTTGGATTTTATCCTGATTACAGAATTTATATCTAGTCAACTACCAAACCTTCTCACATTTTGAAAGTATTGTTTGTATTATTTCCCATTCAAAGCCACTCCCCTTATTTCCGCTATGGCACATTCAGAGCTTAATGAACTGTGCTCGCTCACGTTTTACGCTTACTATTACCACCAGGGGTTAGCACTCTTGGTAACAACAGTTGTGAAACTGTTTCAATGAGTGTAAAACCATTTATGCACGGTATTCCTCATTTATGTCCACTGCAAATATAATTGATGCTGGAGCGTGTTTGTGACGGATCTTACTGCTAGGGTCTTACTGATTGGGTCTAAATGACACAGTAGAAGGGAGTCTTCATTCAGTCTCATTGATTTCCTCTGCCCTGGCATCTGCTGGAGCTGCCAGCCTCCAGAGCAGCCTGGCACAAGAAAAGATTTCCAGGCAAATGGAAAGACCAGTGTGATTGCCCCCTCCTCTGCTTGCACAAGTCAGAGTTGGTCCTCACTCACAATACACCGCCGCTCCTTATCTAAGTGCAACTTTGCCTATTATTAAATATTTGATACTAGTTATATTTTTCCAGGTTTTCAAGATGTTTACAATGGTCCCCTGCCAGACTTGCATGCTCTCTGGCACCTGTATATATGGATTGTGAGATTACAGTTGTTCTGTGCTAACCAGGATGCCGGGTGCTTGGTCTGCGACGGAAAGTTGCCCTCCCCACCTCCATGACTCTGTTGATGGATGTGGACAAGCCGTCAAGGGGTAGCTCCAAGGAGGTGGAGTGGGTTAAGTGTGGGTGCAGTATGACTCAAACTCACACATTTGAATGTCCATTCAGGGTAGTGGGTTTTTTCAAATACTAAACACTATATCCCATTCACTACCATGGCCAAATAAATAATTTGTAACAAGATGCATAGGAATGCATTGAAACCATGGCGCGGCACAAGCTCGGTGCTTGTCGCCCGGCTATAGGTTAATAGGCACTACCACTGTAACTGCAGCACAAGATCTCACTCTAGTTAAGACTTAAAAGGTCCAGTGAATAATACACTTCTTTTGTATGAGAGTCTTTAGCTCACTCTACCTGCAAGTTTCACTCAAGTTTGTGGGTCTGGTGGCCCAGTGGACTAATGCATCCCCTGTAGGGGCCTGTGATCAACCTCATAGTCCCAGGTTCAAATCCCGGCGGGTCCACTCAGCCTTTCATCTTTCTGAGGTCGATAAAATGAGTACCGTTGAGTAGCAATAAACATCTGTGACTCAGTGCCAAGATACCCGTTGTGGTGAATGTGTGCTTTGCAAATGCATGTGTTATGTTGCTCTGAGGGATTTCCCTGCACATTGCAAAAACAGCCAACTCACCATAGTCCTATGTTGCAAGGCATAATGATTGACACCTCTGCAGGGTGCAAGAGATGTCCTCACACTCTCCCTACAAGCTAATTTCCACTTTGAGTGAGATCCCTGCACAGTCCAACAACCTCTACTTCACTGTGATTACAAGTCAACAGACACTATGGTAGAGATCCGTGCACAGACAAAAAGCTGTGAACTCACTCCAGGCTAAATGAGTGACATATGGCGGGCGTTCATTCACTCTATTTAATAGTCACTCTGAATGATATCTCTATAAGTAGAAGAGCAGTCATTTCAATCACTCTGCGCCATTGGAAAAATATGCTTCTCTAGATGTAGCTTTCCCTGTACAAAAATGACTTTGCCGCATATCCCACACAGTCCCCCATTTGCCACATCATTTGCATTTTTTTTTTTACAAAAACGTGTTAATAGAACAAACGGATCCAGCAGTAGTAAAAGCACTTTCGGCCACATGCATCATTGCACCCGTTTGCGATTCCTAAACTGCGAAAATTAAGGAATCGCAATTTAGAAATCGCAAACTGCAATGCATGAAAAATTTGGGGTGCAACAGGGTGTCAATGTGACACCCTACCACCCTTGTAGGTCTACCCCCTATTACCGATTCGGTATTTACCGAATCGGTATTCCCCATTCATTCCTATGGGACTGGAGGCCCATAGGAATGAATGGGGAATAACGATTCGGTAAATACCGAATCGGTATTTACCGAATTTTAAAGATTCGGTAAAAATTACATAATTAATACCTACATACCATTGACCCATTCTAGAATACCGAATCTGTAAAATTCGGTATTTTAGAATCGGTAAATGGTATTTACCTACATCTGGCCCTAAGTGACATACTCCGAATGGTCTGGTCCCAAAAGATGGAGAAGGACATCTTCCTCTCCAGCTGGCGCTGCACGGATCCTGATTCACCAAGGGTGGTGTCTCAGTGGGGGTGACTTGGGCCTTATTTAGCCTTTGGTGAATGGGATACTCGGTCAATGCAGGGAAGATATCACAACCGATCGTATTGAGTGCCGCTATAATGCACATGTAATAAGGCAGCCAGCACACCGGCCATGTCTGTGTCCCATCTGGCAACCTCCAAATCAGATCCTTCGTCTTGTCGTACTCCTGGCTAACTCGTGAATCTCCAGACTTGCTTACTCCTGGAATCTTACCCTTTCCCTCTATTTCCATCAGAAGGTGTCCCAGGCATAATATCTGCTTTTATTTCAAGGTAGCCACTGCCATTTAAACCATAATGTACCTGCTCATGATAAATGTCCCAGTAGTTACCAGGATAATAAATTCAGGGGGGGCTCCATCTGATTTCTTGACTAATTCCAGAAATCCTATGTGCCAAGTTAGCTCACCGAGCTATCCCTCTGCAGCCATTCTCAATAATTAAAATGCATATGTTTAAAGCATGCATTCCCTGGTACCCTACTAGCGTGAGCCAACTCAGGGCTGGATTGGCCATCTATTTCATCATGGGGTGTGGAGCCACTGGACTGAGACTGGTTGGTGATGGAACCTGGCAGCCACAGATGGTAAACAACCTTTACAACGCAACTTTTACATCGCAGAGCCTTTACAACGCCACCATTACAACGCAAACTATTACAACGCATTGCTCTGGGGGGCGCTCTAGGATAGGGAATAGGTTAATTTACTATCCAATAACCTTCCCTAGTGTCCACGGAGACTGGAGTTGGAATAGTAAATTAAACTATTCACTATCCAGCACCCCAAAGCACTATGCGTTGTAATGGACTGCGTCGTAATACTTACGTTGTAAAGGCATGCGATGTAAAAGCATGCGTTGTAATGTCATACATCCGCCACAGACACTCTCTTCAGCACCCTGGGGTTTATTGCAGAAGGCACAACCAGGCTACATGAAAGGGGGATGGGAGAGAGAAGGAATGGATAGAAAGATGTGGGGAAGGGTGGGCTGGTTTGAGCATCTTTGCCAGGACTGCTTTATGTACCCTACCCGGTCCTGTCCAACACCAGAGTCCGCTCCACTTCTGTCAGTTCCGTGCCTAGGTCCTCCGTCCAACCAGCGTTGAAGCTACCCTGGAGTATCTTGGCCTTGTCTCTCAGTAGCAAAGATAGTGGTACCCATGCACACTCAAGAACAGCCTCTTCCTCTAAGTTCACAAGCAATGTGAAGGGTCGTGGACTTGGGTCAGCGGACTCGATAATTCTCGCTTCGGTGCTTAATCAGGGGTTCCACTCGGCAACTCTGGGCATTAGCTTGCCTAACCTCCACAACGGCCCTATCAACTCCGGGGATACCTGGCTCCACCTTGGGGACTCCCAGCAGGGACCATCCCACAGGGAAAGCCAGGACGGGTTCCCCAGAGTTATACAGCGCCAGGAAACCTAAGGACGGGTAGCAGTGCGATATACAAGCTCAAATACATTTACATTTACTGATATGCAAGTACAAGAACGTCCACCCTCCTCTGGATTGAATTCCCCTGCTCCTACCCCCCGCCCCCCGGAATATCTCCCTTTGCCTGCTTTCTTCCTTACCTATATGTTCCTTTTTGTCTGTCTCAACCTTACTTGTCACTTTGTTGCCATGCTCTAATAACTGTGTAACCTTTGTAAAGATGCAACCTGCAAATATTGTCTGATACTCATGTAAAGCGCTCTGATACCTCCGGGTCTAGCCAGCGCTATATAAAACCTTTAAATAAATAAATGAATAAACAAGGCTTTCTGAGTGATATACTGCACAGTACAGAGGCAGCTCACTCTTTTTATATTATTAGACACTCTCAGGTCTAGCCCTCATCTGCGCTCACGCCGTCGTCTCCACCAGGTTATTAGTTATTAGTCCCTCTTGGTGATGTTTTTCTGCTACACAAGGATTTCCATATTTCCCACTGAAAAATTACCAGTTACTCTGACTGATATCTCAACTTGATTTTTAAATTATTGTCACTCTCAGCTATAGCCGCCATCTGCACTAATGATGTTATTATTATCTGGGCCTAGATGTAGGTAAATGTGAATTACCGATTCATAAATACCGAATTTTACCGATTCGGTATTCATGAATCGGTAATTCAAATGTAGGTAGAAATTCGGTAACAAATACCGAATCGGTATGATTCGGTATTTACCGATTCTGTAATTACAGAATCGGTATTTGCCATTGAGTCCTATGGGCCTTGAAGCCCATAGGATTCAATGGCAGTTACCGATTCGGTATTTACCGAATCGGTAAAAATACCGAATTTACAAGGGAGACAGGGTGTCACTTTGACACCCTGTTGCACCCCTGTAACTGGCTTGTGCACAATTTGTGGCACACATACATGCCCGTCGGGCATGTCTGTGTGCCACATGGCACAGGTGTACATGCACAGATGTGCATGTACACAAGAATTCGTTATTTACCATGCAATTGTATTACATGGTAAATAACGAATGCTAAAGGCCCTGTAGCACTGTTAGAAGTGCTACCTACATAGGGAAATACAGATTCGGTAATTTTACCGATCTGTAAATTTACCGAATCGGTAAAATTTACAGATTCTGTAATTTTACAGAATCTGTAATTTTACCGATTTGGTAAAATTACCGATTCGGTAAAATTACCGAATCTGTATGTTTTTCAAAGCCCTACATACCAATGTCCAAATTCCGGTCGGAATTGGCCGAAAATCGGTATTTTCGGCCGATTCCGATCGGTATTTTGACACCTACATCTGGCCCCTGGTTATAAGTTACTAATCACTTTCAATTATGTTCCTTATCTGTACAAGAGATGTTAGCCAAGTCTGGTCAGAAGATAAAAATGAATCAATGACATATCTCATCTATACAGCTGGCCTTAACTCTGCTGATATATACCTTAATAGACACTCTAGTTAATAGCACTCTGGCCAACAATGGCTCTCGTCTCCTCCTGTTTATAAGTTAATAGTCACTCTTAATATCCATCTTTTGTACTACCTCTGAAATCATCACTTGTTTATCAGTTAATCAGCTGTGTCAGTGGTATCCCGCTTCGGTACAATTGATGGTATCTATTTTTTGGTTATATGTTAATAGGTACACTCAATAATTTCCCCACACCTCCACAAGCACTGTTATCTATACTTAGTTATATAAGGGATAAAGTACACCTTGCCGTACATTCTAAGGATATTAAAGTCGTCCAGGGGTTCCATAACAGTATATAAGAATGAGTCTGAGTTCCTTTATAAGGTCATGGAACTCTGCAGTGACTTGCAATATCCTTTCATGTATGCCAGGGGGTCCTCTATCCCATATAATACATGTTTACAACATCACCTTTCCCACAAACCACTTAAAACCTTGGTGTGTAGCTCTTTCATATGAAAGAGCGAGCATGTTTGCAAACATATAAAATAAAAGTAAAACCTCTAGTGCAAAAGTAAACACATCAAAAAACGTAGATATTTGTTGCAAACAGAGGTAAAAACAGTTCAATACAAAGCCAGTAAAAATAAAAAGCTATTATAGCTCGGAATGTGTAGCAAGATGCAGAAAGATTCTAGCTTTTCTCTAAGGAGTGTAAAAATAAATATGTTCACTCTGCTTGTCATTGTAGGCTATTAAATTATAGGAGAAGAAAGAAAAGTTACATTCTGTGTTCATTGCTTTAAACAGCTGCTTCAATTATGATCCCTAACCTGACCTGCCATTCACCTCAGCGGCTGTCTCGGGCAGCAGGCCTTGTGATGTCAGAACTCGACTGTAATACCTTATTATAGTAGAGTTCTGACCTCTTTTCTCTATAATCCGCGACGGGATGCATCACAAGTCACCTATTATAAAGAAATTACCCCCAGATTCATCATTGTCCCGTTTTGCGAGTCCTTAATAGCGATTATTAAGGAATCGCTATTAAAGACTCGCAAAACGGGATTCATGTAGAAATCGCAATTTTATTTGCGATTTCTATAGCTTCCTTATTTGCGATTAGCAAATTGCTAATCGCAAATAAGGAATGACTCCCCATTCATTCCTACGGGCCTAAAGGCCCATAGGAATGAATGGGGAGTCATTGCTTATTTGCGATTAGCAATTTGCTAATCGCAAATAAGGATGCGATTTCAAGGGTGCCAGGGGTGTCCAAAGGACACCCTGTAGCACCCCTGAAATGTAAATGTAGACTGATGTTGCGCACACACATGTCCAAAGGACATGTGTGTGTGTAACATACAACTTAGAAAAATGCACTAAAGTGCATTTTTCTAAGTTTTCGCTATTTACCACGAAGTCAGACTTCGCGGTAAATAGCGGCCAAAAATAGCGATTTCGCAATTTTTAAAAGGTTCATGAATAGCATTTAGGGAATCTCAAATTGAGATTCCTTAAATGCGATCGCAATTTGATAAATCGCAATCATTTGCGATTTTTCAAATTGCGAGTTCATGAACCATTGATGAATCTCAAATGCCATTTTTGCGGGCGCAAACGGCCGAATTTTGCGATTCGCACCGCTTGCGCATGCAAAAATGCTTGATGAATCTACCTGTTAGTGCCTGTCGTTTATACAGGGATTACAGAATCCTGTGTATTATCAGTTAATAGTCACTCTTAGTAATGCACGCTACTGTACAAGGGCTATAGTCTCCATCCGCTTCTAAGTTAATAGTCACTCTCTGTAATATCCCTCAATTGTACCCAGTATATTATCACAATCTAGTTGTAAGTTAATGATCACTCTCAGTGAAATCACTCTGCTGTACGTGGGCCGCCATTTCCACATGTTTATAGTGTAATAGTCACTTACTGCTGTATCTCTCATCTGCACAAGTGGTGTTATCTCCTGTTACAAAGGACAGGCAAAGGATGAAACTTCCTACTGATATGCAATTATTATTTCCACCTGACTTAATATGGGATAAAGTACAGCCTGGCATACACTAATAAGATATTGCAAGTCACTGAGGAAAACAATGAACTCCGGGGAGAGGGGTTGGCCTAACGGATAGGGCGGTCATTCTCGAATCTGGGGAACTGGGTTTGAGTCTCGGCAATGACGCTAACATCCTGTGATTCTGGGCAAATCACTATGGGTCAGATGTAGGAGACCAAATACCGGTCGGTAACGGCCGATTTCGGTAAATTTACAGAATCTGTAAAATACCGAATCGGTAAATTTACCGATTCTGTACATCAATATGTAGGTGGCACAGTAAACAGTGCCACAGGCCCCTAAGAATTCATTATTTACCATGTAATACTATTGCATGGTAAATAACGAATTCCTGTGCACATGCACATCTGTGCATGTACACCTGTGCCATGTGCACACAGACATGCCCTAAGGGCATGTATGTGTGTCACATGGCATACAAGCCAGAAACAGGGGTGCAACAGGGTGTCAAAGTGACACCCTATCCCCCTTGGCAATTCAGTATTTTTACCGATTCGGTAATTACCGAATCGGTATTTGCCATTGATTCCTATGGGCTTCAAGGCCCATAGGAATCAATGGCAAATATCGATTCGGTAATTACCGAATCGGTACATACCGAATCCTACCGATTCGGTATTTCTTACCGAATAATTACCTACATCAGATTTACCGATTCATTAATACCGAATCGGTAAAATTCGGAATTTATGAATCGGTAAATCTGATTTTTACCTACATCTAGCCCTTAATCTCCCCGTGCCTAACAAAAAATGGATGTGTCCTCATGTAACGCAACTGGTGCTATGTAAAGCGCTCTGATACCCGATTCGGGTCAAGTTTGCGCTGTATAAAACTCTGCAAAAAAAAAAAAAGAAACATATTGAGGAGGGAGGCTGAAGGCCGGGTACCTTGATAAGGTTATGGAGCTATCTTGGAATATGAAGAAACATGCAGAAAGATTCTAACTTTTCTATAATTCCCTAAGGAGCTCAAACATAAACAGTTACCATAAGTATCGCCTTTCTGCTTGTCACTGTACAGCTAGAAAATGGAGTAGAATAAAGAAAATCCCCATTTACATTTAAACGGCTGCTCTAGTTATGCTACGTGACCTGACCTGCCTTCCCCTCAGCTGC
Source organism: Lissotriton helveticus (assembly GCF_964261635.1). Taxonomy (NCBI): domain Eukaryota; kingdom Metazoa; phylum Chordata; class Amphibia; order Caudata; family Salamandridae; genus Lissotriton; species Lissotriton helveticus. The sequence goes on from NC_136072.1 coordinate 46,151,406, forward strand.
TAGCTCTGGCAGCAGGCCTTGTGACATAGGAACCATACCTGCCAAATCACACTGTGCCACCGTGTGACACACGATATCGGCTACCATCACGCGGTCTCCTGATGAGGAGCCGATATCACATGGTGGCTGGGAAAATTAGCTGAAAACCACTCTCAATTGTGGTTTTTACAGCTCATTTTCCGAGGCTTTTAACTATTGACGTCCATTAAGGGGTGTGAAAGCACCCCAGGGCATCGGCACTAGCCACAGCAACAGTAGCGACTCGCCGAGGGAGTGCTGCAGGGCGGTGAGGCGGGGAAGGGGCAGGGTGAGGGTAGTAAACTCCGACATACGGCCGAACGGAGGTAAGTAAAAAAATAAATCAATGGAACAAATGGCATTGCGCGCGCTGCAACTCCAACTCAGCGGTGCAGCGCGAGCAATGTCAATTGTTTTATTTGTTTATTTATTTACTTAACTCCGTTCCGACCTATGCCGGAGTTTACTACCCCCACCCTGCCCCTCTCCCGCTCCGCCCCACCGCCCTGCAGCACTCCCTCGGCGAGCCGCTACTGCTCAGCAAGCTTTTTGGGGGCAGTAGGGGGCTTGGGGGTGGGTTTAAAAGTTCCTCATAGTTACTTCTTGGCACAAGGCCCTGTGCCCTTCAAGGCCCCGCCCCCTTCTCACACGGTGAGATTGTTCTGCAAGTTGGCGGGTATGCAGAACTCAGCTGTAATAAATTCTTACAGTTGAGTAGCTGTCACATTTCTTTACAAATGGTGACTGAGTGCTTCACAAGCCACCGATTATAAAGCAATTAGAGACAGGCTTTTATTGAGAGATTGCAGAATCCCAGGTATTATCAGTTAATAGTCACTCTCAGAGATAGTCTTCTGCTTAAAAAGAACTTTGTTCTCCACCTGGTTATAGGTTAACAGTCCCTCTTGGCTACTCCCTTCACCTACACAAGGGATATTCTCACAATCTTGTTTATAGTCACTCCTAGGATTATATGCATTTGGTTATAAATGAATAGACACTCTCCGTAATGGCCAACGTCAGTGATATCCCTCACCTGAGCGACTCTTGGGGGCCCATTAGGATGTCGGGCGGATTGCCCCCGCCAGGCTGGCGATAGCTACCGCCAGCCTGGCGGGGGCAATCCGCCCGACATCCACGCTCATTTCACCCCCGCCATATTAGTATGGCGGGGGGACCTTGGCGGACGGAAAGACCGTCCGCCGCTTTTCCGCCCTGGTCGCCTTACGGCCGGGGCGGAAAAGGAATAATATGGTGGCGGTGTCTATCAGGCACCGCCAGCCATATTATGATGGTTGTATTTAGGTGCCTTTCCGCGGCGGCGATGCCGCCACGGAAAGGCATGCGGTCTTCACTCTGGGGGCCCCCTGCGGGCCCCCAGAGTGAAGTATAGGTGGGGGGTGCACACGGGGGGTACCTGTGGTACTCCCCTTCATTTGCATTTACAAAGCGGCAAGCAGCGCGCGGTGCCTGCCGCTTTGTAAATGCAAATACTAAAATTTGGCCGGCGGTGCAGAGAGCACCGCCCGCCACAATGCTAAAAATGCAGGATGTGCCCGCCACTGTGGCGGGCACATCCTAATACCCCCCACGGGACCCCCGCCCTTATGGCAGGCTGTCCTGAATACCGACAGGATGGCGGGCGGACAAAGTCCGCCCATCATCCTAATGACCCCCCTTGGTGTCCTTTTATAGTTATAAGTTAACAGTCACTCTTGGCTACAACCTTCAACTATACTAGTGACATTATCTCTGTCTTGTTAATTGTCACTTCTAGTAACATCCCTCATCTGTACCCGTAATGAACTCTCCACCGGATTATAAATTAATAGTCACTCCTGGCTACATCCTATGCAACTACAAGTGTTGTTATCTCTGTCTTCTTAATAGTAACTTATGCTGTTTTTCTTCTGATGTAGAAGAGTTGTTACTTTCACTGGGTTATAAGGTATTTGCTGCTCTCTGTAATAGTCACTCTCAGTGATATGTCTGTCAGTGACTGTCGCCCTCATCTGAACGAGTGGTGGTTTCTCCATCTGGTTATAAGTTAATAGTCACTCCCAGTAACCGTCAGTGTCTGTGATATCCTTCCTCTGTATGATTGATTGTATCTCAACCGGGGTATGACTTCATAGTCACTCTCTGCCATATCCTCATCTGTACAACGGCTGTCATCACCACCTGCTTGGAAATTAATAGTCACTCTCGATGATTTCTCTCTACTGTAGAGGGGCTGTTATCTCAGCCTGGTCATAACTTTATTGTCACTCTCAGTAATAGTCACTGGCAGTGATATCCCTGTATGATTGTTATGTTATCTTAATAAGTCTTATAAAGCGCACAATTACCCGAAGGTGTCTTGGCGCTAACTTAGAGTAACGGAGGAAGATACAAGTATCCGCATCTGATGATGAGTTAAATAGTCACTCTCAGCTGCACCCCTCATCTGTACAAGGGCCGTCGTCACAACCTGCTTTTAAATTAATAGTCACTCTCAGTTGAATCCCTTTACTGTGCGTCTCCACCTGGTCAGAAGATAATAGTCACTCTTAGCTATTTCGTACATCAGTATAACGGCTGTTATCGCCACCTTCATGTAAATGAATAGTCACTCTCAGTAATAGTCACTAGAAGTGATATCCCTCATCAGTATGGTTGATGGTAGAACCATCGGATCATGAGTTAATAGTCACTCTCAGCAATAGTCCCTGTCAGGGAAATCCCTCATCTGCATGAGTGATGGGATCGCCTGCAGGTCATGAGTTAATAGTCACTCACAGCTGCATCTCTCATCTGTACAAGGGCTGTCCTCGCCACCTGCTTGTATATTAATAGTCACTCTCAGCTGCACCCCCACTATCAGGGCAAGGGCTGTCCTCGCCACCTGCTTGTATATTAATAGTCACTCTCAGTCGATTCCCTCCGCTTTACGTCTCTACCTGGTTGGAAGGTGACAGCCACTCCCAGCGTCACCCCTCAGCAGACGCACGGTTGACCTGAGGCACCGCCTACAGGTGATGAGTTTGGAGACTGACGTCGTGAACACCTTGAAGTGTGACAGCAGGTAACCGCAGCTCACCTGTCTGTCCCTGCCGGTTCTGACGTCACGTGTGTGCAGAGGGCGGGGCCTCTCCAAACACACACGTGTGCCCGGGTTGCCACACGCGGAGTGTACCCACCCTCCATGCATCCGGGTCCGAGAGGAGCAGTGCGTCGAGGCGCTGTGTGCAGACACCTGGCCTGGGCCTTGTGCAAACACACCTGAGGGCGGGGCCCCGCATGAGTGCGGGGCCCCCACCGCGTCAAACAGTGCCCACACTGCCTGCCAGCTGGTGGATAGGGCACCGGGGCAGGGGAGAGGGCGTGTACACTGTCCTAGTGGGGGAGGGGTGGCACACCCAGGCGGGGTGGGATAAGGGCTTTTTTTCACAGGTGGGTGCCTCAAAGATTGCATCAGTCACCAGTGTCGATATAGAGATTAAACTGTGTAAAGTTGCAAAGTTGTTCACCACAAATGCCTTGAAGTTTTCTTAAAATATTTTCGAAGTAATCCCCAGAAACATGATTAGTAGGGAAAAAAAATCAGAAAAAAATAGTTGTTAACAGGCAATGTAGACATTTTTAGCAAAGGGCAGTTTGGCAAAGTTTACACAACTTTGCAACCTTCAAGGAGTGCGAAGAGCGTTCACCTTGGAGGCGAAAGAGACATTTCCCTCACTTTTCCTCTGTTGCTTCCAAAGGAGGCCATTGGGTACATGTTTTTATTTTATTTTCATTCTTTGCAGTTTTATATAACAGGAACTGGATCCGAAGATATTAAATCGTTTTACATGAGCACCAGTTATATTACACAAGGACACATTCATTTTTTGTTAGGCACAGGGAGATAAGGGCCATATGTATCAAGGTACCAATTTGCGATTCTGTAATACCGATTTTTAAGAAATCGCTATTTCAGAATCGCAAATTGGTATGTATAAAAAAAAATCGCAATTTTTTAGCGATTTCTTGGCATTCCTTAATTGCGAATTCGCAAATTGCGAACTCGCAATTAAGGAACACTTTCCCATTCATGTCTATGAGCCAGGAGGCCCATAGGAAGGAATGGGAATTTTTTCTCAATTTGCGATTCGTAATTTGCTAATCGCAAATTGAGAATAATTTCAAGGGTGCAGGGGTGTCGAAAGGACACCCTGTTGCACCCCTGAAATAAGCATGGGTGCACATGTGGTGCACATACATGCCCTAAGGGCATGTATGTGCGTCACATGGCACTTTGAAAAATGCAAAAATGGGCATTTTTCAAGAAATTCGCAAATTACCACCAACTTGAAGTTGGTGGTAATTAGCGATTCCTTAGGGACAATTTCCAATTTTTTTTGCTTCATACATTGCATTTAAGGAATCGCTAAATTTGCGATTCCTTAAATGCAATTGCAAAATAAGGAATCGCAAATTTTGCGATTCCTTATTTAGCACCGGATTTTCCTTCATACATCCCATTTAGCAAATTCGCATTCGCAAAGGCCAAAATTCTGCGAATTTCGGTCTTTGCGAATGCGAATTTGTATGATACATATGGCCCTAAGTGATTTGTCCAGAATCACAGGATGTTGAGCCGACGACGAGACTCCACCTGCTTCCCCAGTTCCAAAGTCAGCAGCTCTGAACGTTTCACCTTTCTTCAAGCAGAGTGACCACTTGTGACGGGCAAGGGTATATACCCCATTAGCTACATCTGGTCAGTGACTGTTTGGGCAAAATTCCTCTTACTGGGGCATGGGAAAAATGCGAGCACGCATGATTTTGCAGTAAAGCACAGGGCAAAAGGCTGAAGCCAGCATTTCGCGTAATAACTCCTAATTTCTAGGGGTGGACAGAATTTGCGTAGTTGCGCTCCGCAAAGCTCCGCGCAACAGTAAAAAATCTCCACGAGCAAGCAAACGTTCCGCGAACATGCGGAATTGCTTGTTCTGCCCGTTCTTGATGCTTTTTTCCTGTTCGCGAACGCTGTTTGCGTGCTCGGTGGGAAAGATCTCATGAACACGCATTTTGAAAACACGAAAAAGTAAAAAATTCCGCAAAGACGCGCATCGCAGAAGTTTTGGCAATTCCGCCCTCTCCGCGGAACGCGAAATTACCCAAATTCCGCAAATTCCGCGAGCAGGACAGAATTTGCTGCCCAGGCCTCATAATTTCACACCACCTTTTGAGCATTTTGCGTAATTTCTCAAAAGGAAATGGCACAAACCTCTCCAAGGCCTAGTTCAGGCCTTTTCCCAGCAGCCTTAGAGACTCCAGCACTCTATGTAAATCTGCTCAGTTGCCTCCCACTGGTTCCCCCACCCCCTCCATGCTGTATATTGAGGGGTGTGTGTTGCACAAGTCTTGTGTGCACAGAAATGGGGTGTCCTTTTGCAGGGTACATGAACCATCCACACTAACCCTGTCAGGGGGGAGCCCCTGGGATGTGCTCCTGGGAGACCCCCTGTTCACCTGGGTAAGTTCAACGACACAGCAGCAGCCCCTGGACACTTCACCAGGAAGCCTCCTTCGTGTTTTGCAGATGTTTGATTGGAGGAACACCAACACCCATCCCACCGGACATCTGTCTTCAACTATAAGCTGGTAGAGTACCCCAGGGAGATGTCCAGGAAAGGACCTCGGGCCAGATGTGGTTCCCAGTGGGCCACAAATAGACCTACCTCATTATTATTCATGAGGTATGGCTCGGTTTGCAACCCATTGGGAATCGCAAAAATCACAGGTAATGTGGCCTGCTGGGGTCAGCAATCCACCAGGTCTGTGATTGCTTTTAAATAAAGCAATACAAAAAATCAAGTCAATTTTCCTTAAAGGAAAACGGGATGCGTTCCAAAATGTAAAATGAAATGGGGTTTTTTTCCCCATTTTTTGAGAGTAGACGGTGGCCCGTGGGATCATTTCCTGCTCTTAAAAATGTTTTTGCAAACATTCACAAAGAGGAAGGGGTCCCTTAGGGAACCCTTCCCTTCTGTGGATGGGTTGCCACCAACTCAGAGTTGGTGGTAAAATTAGAATGTTTTGCAACTGCATTGCGGTTGCAAAACATTCAAGCCTACCACTGCGAGTTGATATTAGGAAGGGACGCCCTAAACACGTCCCTTCCTAGCACCGAAGCTCAAACCCATTTTGTAATAGGTTACTAAATCGCAAAATAGGGTTTTGTACATATAAAAGGCTTTTCTGCAAATTGGGCCATTTGCAAGTGCAAACAAGTTACGTACGTCTGGCCCTTTCTGCCCTGCTTGGCTGAACAAGTGGAAGTCAAATGTGGCCTTGGGACTGATTGGACACTGGCTTCCCAACAGTGGTCCTAGTCAGGGCCCAACTGGGAATTTAAAACAACCCTGACAAAATTGATAAATTCCGCCCCCATGTGGAAACGTGCTTTTTTGCACGCTAGAACCAGAGCAACTCTTTCGAGTTGCTGCCGGGTTTGCGTAACATGCACCACCACTCCTGAAGGCCGAAACAGGCCTCCAAGTGTCAAAACCGGCCTCCTGCGGCTCCAGCCTCCCGGGGTATTGCCCGATGGCCGGGCTGACAAGCCCGGCCATGGTACTAATACAGATAATAGTGGCCCTCTAGTACCCGGTTCAGTAACAGATCACCATTCCACTGACTCTTAAACCTGCTTGTTGCAAACACTGAACCAATTATAGCAGCTAGGGATCACTTGTTGCATCACCTGAAGCAGCCACTAATTCAAAACAAAAGTTGCCCACCTCCACTGTACAGCTACTTATTGGTCATGTATTAAGGACATTAAACACACAAACAAGAGGCAATACAATAAAGTGTACACAAAGAAAGTGTGTCCTTGCTCCCCCTGGATAAGTTAGGAAGAGTAAGAGTCCTAAACTGAGGTGGCATGGTGAACAAAAGAACGATTGGTTGGAGTGCTACCCCGAGCGATTGCCAGTGGTTAGACTTATTGCAAGCATCCTCCCATCACCTTTTGTGTTTCATACCAATAAGTCACACCACACACTCCTGAAAGGACCACAACACCTTAACATATCATGCACACACTGCAGAGTACAAACCACTATACAATTACAGTCTGATATGTCATGAAAGGTATATTCAGAATCTATTCTGGATAGAATGATGTGTTTAGCTCACATACAACCAAAAGCTGTACGAGGCCATGCTACTGAGAGTGAAATGAACATGCAAATGATGATTGTATCTGGATGAAAACCTACACCATGAGCTACAGAGGGTCTTCTGGGGTAGAGATGTTGGTGTTCCCAGAGTACACTCTCAGGAATGGTCATTTTAAGGGGTGGTTCTTTCTGAGTGGTCAAGTCCTTCACAAACTTATCACGTGCACAGCTCCACTCCAAGTACAGCCGGACAGGCCGTAGCGGGCACCGGGCATTTCCCCAGTGGGCCGCCAGGGCGGGGGCCGATTTTTGGCCCCTGGAGGGCCATTTTTGTTACCGGAAGCCGGCAATATCGGCCCCCTGTAACAAAATCGTCAGAAACCGGCCCTAGCTAACAGCTCGACTGCACCACCTCACCCCCCAGGGGGGCCGGCCGAGCAGTTTGCCAGGGCTACTTTCGGTTCCCAGTCCGGCCCTGGCTCCAAGCCATCTAGTTGGATACAATTTTCATACTTCAATGTACACTTAGAACAAGTTATGCTCACATCTCACGCTGCAGCGACAATACACTTTAAACACAATCCCTACACCTTCATGGGCACACGCTGCTCGAAGAAGCCACACAGCTTACCAAGCATTTGCCAACTCAACGTTACACATTTTACCATAGTGAAGGAGATAATTCAAACCTGCAGTGCATAGTGTAGGGCATCAAAGACACATAATGGACAAAGATGTCTTAAAAATTATACAACTTCTTGAAGTTAAGTAATGGGCAACCCTACAGGCCAGCAGAACAAGGCTGTTGACAAAGTCTTTAGCCTAGGCATCCACAGGGGTTTAGCTTTCACAAGTGCAGCCTCTGGGGCCCAATGAAGCCTGACCATTGCTTTGACTTACTACCTAGCCGGCAGTCAGGGGGTCAATTTGCCTTGCTTGCACTGGGGCCCATGGCATCCTTGCTGTACCTCTGGCATCTGGTCACATAGCTGTCCAGACAGGTCCCTAACAGGATCTATCCAGCCACTGCCTACTTCATTGCTAAACAAAGATTTAACCTACTCCAACCTTGGCGGCCACTGTCCAGTATGACTCACCCATGCAACGGTGTGAAACTCAACCAAGCAGTCAACAAACTGCTTTAACGCCAGTCAACAAGAACCACCGAAGCGTGAAGGATTCTGACCTTCTGAAAGCTGTTTGTACCAAAACAAGAGGTGGGGAGGGGAGGAGGCAGGCCCTGTACACATACACTTTAGATAACATAGGTGACCCTCACTTACACAGTTAGGGCCTGATTACGAGTATGGCGGTCCTAAGACCGGCTAACCCGCAGTGGTGGTCCGACAGCCACCTACTCGTAGGACTGACCGCCGTATTAAGAGTACGGTGGTCGGACCACCTCATGCCTGCCGCAAGGCCGCCGCCACTGATAGGATTGTGGATCCTGCAGTGGCAGAAGTCGGTAAAGCAGTGAGGAATAGTGGTGGTGCTGATGCATGTATCATATGCGTATAGATTATATTTTTTATGTGACACATAGGTTGAATGTTTTTAAAAAAAATAAAATGTTTTAAATAATACAAATGATACAAACGTCAGCATTAGCAGGGAACCTGTATTGTATGTAGTTTTTAATGTTTGCATTTTTTTCTGTAGATAAAAACCGTCCTGAAGAAGGTGTCTCATCTTTTCAAGCACCGAAACGCCACGTCGACCTTTTGTTTTTTTAATATTCATTTGTATATTGTGTTGTTCATGTATTCACCACAAGGCATTGCCTTGCATTTGTTTTTATAAATAACTGATGTTTTTAACCTTTAATCATTCTCTTTAGTATATTGTATTTTACAGTGTTCCCCTGACGCCGTATGCATTTCTTGTACATTAATATCTAGTAGGTTTGGTGTATCTATTGCCAGGTATCTGTCGCTTACTGCCTCCTATATGGTTACTATAGCAGACGGTAATGTGACTTCTTTCAGATGGTATATGTTGACATAGGGACCTGTTTGTTCATTTCACTTCACCCTGTCCCTTATTGGATCAGAGGGTACCTCCCTTTTGTGTTTAAAAAAAAGCTGATGCAGGCACCACCATCCGAATTACAAGTTGTATTTCCAATGACCATTTTATGGCAGGAACACCGCCATGGAAAGGTTGGCAGAAAGGCAGGAAAGGGGAACCAAAGAGGGCCTCTGGGCATTTTAGCTGATTGGAAATTGTGGCCTGGGGCACATGTCATGCCACCTTATGCCTGCACTGTTGTGTGAGCACTGTGTGCCATGCAGGACATGGTGCATGGCACACAGTGTGCGGACGACAGGGCAGGTGCAGCAGTGTGGCGGCATTGTCTTCAGTTTCACTCTATGAACCGAAGCATGCCGCCGCCGGCACACCGCCGGCCTGGCGATAAACTCGTATTTTGGCAGCTGGGATGCTGCCGACTTGGCTGCGTACTCTAGACCGCTGCAATGGTGGTTCAGTGGTCGGACCGCCAATCTAGTAATTGGGCTCTTACACTTCTTAGCTGATCCAAGGGGAGCAGTCACAGTAAAAATATAACCACCCTGAAATTTAGTGAGTGTTTTGGGGAACATAAGTCTTGCTTGCAAGATTTTTTTGCATGTGGAGAAGTGTGGCTCACTGGTTAGAGGAGGCAGACCCTGAAGCAGAGGTCAGACCCGGGACCAGGGTTAAATTCCGGACGTGGCAGGGTCTTGAGCCACGGACTCGATAATTCTCGCTTCGGTGCCTACTTGAATCACGGGTTCACACTTTGCAACTCTGGGCAATAGCTTGCTTAATCTCCACTACGGCCCCCCACGGCGAGATGCCTGGCTTTCACCTTGGGGATGCCCAGTACGGGTTATCTCACAGGGAAAAGCCAGGACGGGTTCCCAAAGCAAGCACCTTGAGACCTTGCGGTGATAGGGCGCTATATAAGAACCTTTGACATTGACATTGACATGTGAAAAGCCAATCATAAAAACGCGAAGTGTAAACATTTCTCAGCCCCTAAACCTACACCTTTGAATTACCCATACACACGGTTAGAGCATAAAGCGGATCCCAATAAAAACTTGTGTTTTCTCCCAGCGTAGGCCATGACGTTTTGAGCATTGGGTTAAATTCGTGATTCTATGCAAGTCGTAGTCGCGTGCCTTCTCCTTCCATTATTTTTTTGCTCTTTTCAAGTATTCCATTCTAAACCTTTTAGTTGATGTTTGTAGAAATCACGCAAGTGGAACCAGGCATCTCATGTAAACTCAAAATTCGGGTACCAAATGATGCTTGCACTGAACATGCATCTAAATATATATTTAGGTAACAGGGAATGAATTTAAACGTTCACATTTGTTGTCTTTTGTGTTTCGCCTTGATGGGAAACAGCCTTTACAACAAGGTTTTTACCACGTTGTACCTTTAACACTCATTTTTTTTTGCCATGCATGTTTTTAGAATGCATATGTTTTTACAGCATAGGCCTTTACCACGCATTAAAGGGAGGTTCGAGGGTGTGGGTGGTCCGCTCCCACGAATACATTCTTTAACACTTTGCATGCTCATGAAGAGCTGAGCTCGTTATGAGGCATGGAACGCTCGCATTCATGATGGGGATCATGACGAGCTCAGCTCGTCATGAGCCGTGGAACGCTCGCATGCGGGGATAATTCCCCTGCTGTGCTGAGCGTTCCACGGGAACCGGTGCACCTGTGATGAGCTCAGTTCGTCATGAGCACAGGAGAGCTATGCCTCACGATGAGCTGAGCTCGTCATGAGCATACGGGCCCTGTGCGCGCCCCCTTCCCCCCAGCACAGCGGGGGAATTAACCCCCGCAGAGAAGGGGTTATATAAATAAATATACATAAAAACAGTGCATGGTAAAGGAATACATTGTAAAAGCATATGTGTTCTAAAAAAATGCAAGGTAAAAAATGTGTGGTAAAGGCATGCAGAGTATTTCGCTGCGTTGTACCGTCATACAACACGTCTTGAAAGACTTTCAAGACTACAGTCCTTGTAGTCCCACTCAAATTTAAGGTCTTCCCAAAATACATTCCGTAGTCAGGAGGACCTCAGCATCTTACTTAATTGCAAAGCATATGTGTTTTGAAAGCACCAGATCAATTTAGTTACTACAGACGCTAGCTGTTTAAACAAGCATTGACAAAGCCAATTGGTCACAGCCCCAAAATGCCAAACTATAACATTTGCCAGTGCATTTTTCCTACATGTATTTGTGTGCATGAGCCATGGCACATGCACACAGTCTTGGAATGGGTTTTCTGTTGAAGAAAACCCATTCCAGGATGGTCACCAATCCGGTAAGCTTGTGTGACTAGAGGAGAGAGTGAAGAGAGACCACAGGGAAGGAAGTTATGGAGAGAACAATAAAACACTTGCACTCCTATGGAGGGTATAAAGCAAAATAAAAAAATAAAAATCTGCAAGTATGCAGTAGAAGGATAAAATCAAAAATCATCCAATCAGAACACAGCAGGATGTTGGGTTAATAGTGGATAAGGGTGAAGAGATTTTTAAAAAACATGAATGACATTTTTTAATTTTAAGTTTATATTTTTTAAGATATGTAAATTTTAAAAGTAATTGTAAAATATATTTTATCATATTACATTTTTATTTTATTTTTATATTTTATGTGAAATAAGATATATTGTAATGTTTTTGTGAAAATAAAATATTACATATTTAAAAAAATTAAAATAAAGTATTATCTTTGTATTTATTTAGATGTTTACAATTAAATGATAAACATTTTAGAATTAATTTGCTATAATTGTATAAAAAAGAATATTTATAATGAATAATAGTTTATAAATTGCTATAATATAAACAAATTAAACAAATTGTGTATTTGTTTTTGAAAATGTGGTTATTGTAATTTTTGTCTCTTAAAAATGTATGTAAGTGTGGTAGAAAATATTAATTACCATTTTGGAAATGTTAATACTAAATAAAATGTAAATTTACATTTTTATATTTACATTTTTATATAAATTATAGTAGTTCAATTAGTGTTTTATAATATATTAATGTTGACAATTGTATAAATTACTAAAGTAATAATGTGTAGTATTATTGTATTTTTTGTATTTTTTAAATATAACATTCTTGGTAAAAATATTATTTAGAATTTACGTGAATAAATTTGCATTTTTATGTTTTTTACACCTTCACTAAGATTGTTTAGATTGGAGTGGGAATAGTAAATGTCACCTCTTTAGTGTCCAACACCTTCCCTGATTTGGTTTATATTGAAGTGAGAATATTAATGTAATCCATTTAGTGTACAACACTTTCCCCAATTTGAGGTAGGTTGGAGTGGGAAAGTAAATCACACCCCTTTAGTCTCCAACACCTTCCCCAAGTTTGTTTAGATTGGAGTGGGATTAGTAAATGTCACCCCATTGGTGTCCAACACCTTCCCTATGTATGTTTAGAGTGGAGTGGGAACAGTAAACGTCACCCCTTTAGTGTGCAACAACTTTCCCAAGTTGGTTTAAATTGTTTTTTTGTTGGGTTTCCTGGAGCAGTTCTTTTTTTTTTTAAACATTTTCTTTTGTTCTTTTTACGGAGCGTACAGACGTTGGATTGCTTTGAGTGTCAAGTCAAGTCAAAATTATGTTTATTATGACCGTAGTCTTTAAACAAACAAGCAGTGAGCATAACACACTAAGAGGAGTGTATACAGTAAAACCTATACTTATTTCTTAAAAAAATTATTCTTTAAAACAATTCTACATTTCAGTTCCAAAAATACATAATCCAGTTATAAAATCCTAGTCACCTCTAAAAGTTACAGATGCCTTAAAACATGTTATAAAAAATTTAAAATCCTAATCACTTTTCTCACCATCCTAACAGATTCGGTCAATAAAACTTCATACAGAACTACATTTTCCCTAGGTTCTCAGTACCTCTGGATCACCTTTAGAAATTTCCCTAGGGCGATTGCAATGTCAATGGAGGGTACTTCTGTTAGGAGGCTGGCTGCCTGCGTCCTTGTTTTAATTCCGTATTTTAGGAAAACTGGGCGCAGCCATAGTTTTCTCTGTTCCAGGAGAAACAGGCAGTCCAACAGAATGTGCAGCCAGTCACACTTAGTTCTCAGGTTACACTTGCAGCGACCTTCTTGATCTATGAATGTGACTTTGAGCTCTTTGTTTATTATCCACGGGTTAATCCCAATTCGACACCTCAGGATCTCTTGCCTAAGCCCACGGTTAGGTAGTCTATCAAGGTAGGGGAACCAGTTTCCGTTGGGCCAAGCCTTTAGCATATGTGCCACTGATTTTTTGTTTGTTAAATAGCTTAAATCAATTGCTTTAGAAACTTCCCTCCCCCTTTGTTTCAGCTCCCCTTTGGTACTTATTACCTGCAACGTTTCCTGGTCCCAATCAATCTCTAGTGAGTTGCAGATTCCTTTCAATTTGTCCCTGCAGATTTTTGCCCATTTTAACTCACTTCTCAGAATTTCATTGCGGCACCAATATGCGACTTTTTGGCTCTCGGGGTCTTCCAATCTCTTCCAAAATCTAATCACGGCCATCTGGGATTGTATTTTCCAGGATTTTGAGGCTATTTCTAGCCTGATGGCTTGTGTCATCGAAGATCGAGGAAGGGATAGGAGTCTTTTTAAGCAATTTCCCTCTATCACGTCCCAGGACCCTTTACCGCTCAAATAGAGGATCTCTGCGCCATATAAAATTTGAGAGGGTATCATTGCTTCGAAGGCTCTCAGCATAGGTCGGTGTGACATCTCTCCATACACCCCATTAAACATTTTTAACCCACATATGGAGGATAGTGCCTTCGCTTTTTGGGTATCCAGATGGGAGTTCCAATTTAAATCTCTATCGAACCACAAACCCAGATATCGATATTCATTAACCGCCTCCAGTTTGAGGTCGCCTATATACCAGGAAAATTTACTTATCTTTTTCCCGAAGCACAGGGTTTTAGTTTTATCTAAATTGATTGTTAGGAATTTTCTGTCACAATATGTTTTGAAGGCGTTAAGCTTCCTTTGTAGGCCCCTCTCGGTCTGGTCTACTATCACCAGATCGTCTGCGTACAATAGGCAGGGTATCTTATTGCCATCCATTTTGGGGCTGGCGCTGCCCTCCACCTCTAAAAGTGCCGGGAGATCTGACAGGAAGATTGAGAAGAGCTGTGGGGCCAGCACACAGCCTTGTCTTAATCCATTCTCTACGGGTATTTTTGGTGTTAAGGATCCGACCTTATCCTTAATTACTTGCCCCCAGTTTTCCCTGTGGAGTTCTTTTATTATAGTGAGTAGATCAGTGGGAATCTTCAGCCTCTCTAATAACTCCCATAGGCAGGCCCGATCCACTGAATCAAAGGCAGCTCTGAAGTCGACAAAACAGCAGCATAATTTGCCGTTCTGTTCCGTCGACTTCTTCGCCATCGCCCATAGTGCAAATCCGTGGTCTATTGTAGAATGGCCTGCTCTAAATCCCCCCTGTTCTGTGGGTATTATTTGAAACTCATCTACCCATACATTCAATTGTTTCAACAAAATTTTAGAGAACACCTTCTCGCCTATATCTAGCAGATTGATTAGCCGATAATTTTGTGGCTCTTCCTTGCTCCCTTTCTTATGAATTGGCCTAATTATTGCCCCCTTCCAGGTTGGTGGCATTACCCCTTCTTTTAGGACTACCTGGAACATCTTGGCAAGAAATCTTGCCCACCATTTTACCTCGGATTTCAAGATTATAGCAGGAAGATTGTCCGGACCTGCTGCTCGAGTTAGCTTAAGTTCCCTTATTGTGCGCTCGACGTAGTCGTCATTAAATTGTAGTAGTAGGTCATCTGAGATTTCTTGCCATACTTTATGCTCCACCTCCTCTCTAGAAGCCCTTGCCCCATACAGTTCCCCTATGTACCCTTCCCAAGCAGCCTCACTCACCACACAGTTCAAGTCTCCATCTGGTGTTCCCGCTACCGACTTTACTAATCTCCAAAATTGCCTTAAGTTTTTATCCTCTATGGCTTCTAGTAGTTCTAGCCAACACTTTTCTTTATAAACCCTTTTTGCGTTAGTTACCATTATCTTAAATTCTTTTTTCAGTTTGGCTAGCTGGGCCTGTCTCTCAAATGTAAAGTTCTTTTTTTGTCTTCTTTGAGTTGCGCGTATCTCCTTTTTCTTATTTTGGCACTCCACTGAAAACCCTTTACATTGATTTATTTGTTTAGCCATTATGCGATGGTTCCCTTTTAACTTTATCTTTAGGCATTGGACCACCTCTTCTAGTTTCCCTATGAACCATTCCAATTTCTTATTCTCACAGTTTTCCGGTGCTAATTTAATTTGCAGGGCCTTCAATTTTTCCATATATTTTTCAGTTAGGCGTGTCGTCACCCGTTTGGGATATTCAACCTCCTGGGTGATTACCCTTTCTCTCTGTAGTTCACTTCCCCCTATCATTGATATATACAGGAGTTTATGATCACTCACAGCTTTTTGTTCTAACCTAAACTCCCTGATCTGGGTGAAATTCCAGGCCTGCAGGAATATATAATCTATTGGGCATTTCTGTTGCCCTGGGATGAATGTCTTTCCTGCTGGGGAGTCTGTCTCCGTTCTCCCATTTACGCAATGAAAGCCTCTCCCTCCCAGGGTATGAACAAGGTCGAGATCTTGTTTCGAAATTTCCCCATCTGGGAACTTAGCCGGGTTTATTCCATACACCTCTAACTGTTCCCTATTCCAATGGTCTGCTTTTTTTGGATTTAGTTTATGGTTAAAATCCCCCATTATCATTATTGACTCTGCGGGATATTTTTCTAAAAAACTATCTACATCCTCTTTGAAGTACTTCATTTCCCTTTCATATTCCTCCCCGTTATCCCACTGCATGTATACATTCATTAAAATCAACATTATATATTTCTGTTCCACCTTCATGAGTTCAATTCTGCAAGCTTGTGCCCATTTGCATTTTGTATTCAACAATTTAAAGTCCCTCATCGCTTTTGTTGATATCAATGTCAGCAGCCCCCCCGAGGGCCGTCCATGGTTTTTCTTTATTGCTGACTGCTGTATCTGAGCGTATCCGTCAAATGTAGGGGTGTTGTCGCATAACCAGGTCTCTTGCAGGCAGGCAATGTCCACTTTATTTATGACTTCCTTTATATACTCACGTTTTTGCTCATTGCCTATCCCATTTATATTCCAGGTTAAGAGACCTAGATCTTGCGATCCCCCTTCATCCTATTCGACGTCACTCAAATCGCCTTCTTCCTCCATATCCAAAAGATTACTTAGGTTGCCTTCTTCCATTGGATTACTATGGGTCGACCAATTGCCCCATGAGGAGTCGTTCCTTGTGTTATTTATTACGACATTCAGGCGGCTTAGATCCTTCTCCGTTTCTCTACTGAGGATTACTTGCCTCTTCTGGAGCCCGGCATGGTGATTTAGGAAGTTTTTATCATTGGAGGCTTTTATTTCCCTCTCTGGGATAATCCTTATTCCCTGTTGAGTTATCTCAATTGAGGCTTTCAGGATTGCCCTTTTTACTAAGCCTGAGTGGAGGGTAATTTTTGTTATCTCCTTTCCATACATATTTTCTACAAAACCAACCTGCTGTAGATCTTTAGTACCAATCCCTCTCAAGCTGTCGCATTTTTGAAATGCGGACAGAATCCGTGCCCTATTTAGGTGACCTGGCTTTCCTGTCGGCTTCTCTTTCCTCCCGGGAGGTATTGGGTCCAGAAATAACCAATTGTTCTTATCCCTCTCCGATAGATACGTGTTTGTTACCAGCGCCTGTTGAGAGTCGATTGGTCTCCCCGTTTGCCGTCCGTTCCTTCTCTCATTGGGATCTTCATGTACCTGGGGTCTTACTGTCCTTTGAATTATAACTTGTTCATCCCTATGCCTTACTTTCTGTTTCGTCGTACGGAAGGAAGGGATGGTCTCAATTGCCTCCTTGCATCTCAGCGATTTCCTTTGTACCCTCTGGGTCCTAGGGGACTTTGGGTCTTTTGACTCTACTTGGGTGGGTCTAATTGTTGTAAAAGTTGGTGCTGATGCATTCAGGCCTGACTGTATCACTCCCGACACTGTTTCCTTCCCTTTTTTCTTCCCTACTTGGTTCAATTTCCTGTTTTTTCCAGACCTGGTCGTGGTCCCACGTGTGACATACCCCCCGCGCCTTTTTATCAACATAGGTCTTCTTGATATATATACGTTGTCTGCAGATACGTCTGCCTCCTTTGCTGATTGTTTTGCGGGTTGGGGGTCACTTCCCAGGGATACACTACTTTCTTCTTCTATTATTACCATGTCACTTTTCTCCCTTGACGGGGTTAAATTCATAGTCATTTCCTTAAATGGCATTTTGCTCTTTATTTCTCCTAGTTCTTCTTCTATTTTCTTTAGGTGTTGTTTTTGAGCTTTCATCAGACCATTATTTGAGAGACTCACTTCCAGGATTCCTTGTAATGCCTTCTGGAGTAACAAGATTACCTCTATCAGCGAAGATGTAGGCGTTTCCGAGATCGCTGAATCCTGTATTGTGTTTCTAGCAGGATTTACTGGGTTACTAGACCTTTTGCTCTCATGATGCATTGATGATTTTTGCAATTGGTAGAGCTGCTGGAATTGATCTGGCGCGCCTCCCCAGATAGCGCTCTGGTTCTGCTCTTCATTTCCCCTAGGGTCTTCATTTCTTAGTGACAGCTGAGAGAACAGTTTGGGAGATGATGATAGTCGAGGCGCCGAGATTTGGTCATTTAAGCTTTGAAGAGTTAGATTTATAGTAATGTGGTTCTCCCCCTCCTCTTTGCTGTCCGGGCTCGCCTCTTCGTGGTTTCCTCCCTTTTCTAGCTGTCTTCGACTTTCGTCCGGTTTGCCGGGGTTTCCATCAATTTCCCCGACAATTTCCACTATTTCTTCATCTATTTCTGATGTAATCGCTGGGTTCAATGATTTATAGTGTTTCCCCACGAACTCCTTTATGGACTTTGTCACTCCCGTGTTCTCTTTCTGTTTGTTATTCGTTTGATTGCCACCTCTTTTTGCCTTCTGTGCATTCTTCGCTACTTTTTTAACTTTTCTTTTCTTTCTTCTGCCCTTACTATTGTCCGGGGATGATGCTTGACTTTCTTGGCTCTCTTCCAGAGATTTTGAGCCCTCCGTTATTTTACTCCTCCCTTGTTCGTCCCCTGTACGTAAGTTCGTCCCTCTTTTGGGGACCATTGCTGGGTACAAGAGCTGTTGTGTAAATGAAGGTGTTACACTTGATTATTAAATTTCTCTATTTCACGTTAATCACTTACCTCTGTTCTGCCTAGTTGCCTTCCGCCTGCTCTCCTTCCGCTATTCTTGCCACACTTGCCCTTTCTGTCGTTTTTTTTTTTTTTTAATTTAATTTTTTTTTTTTTTTAATGGACCTCCTGCTTCACAGTAGCTCCCCGGCTTCTTTGAACCTATGTTTTTAGTTACTTTATTCTTCCCTGCTGCCTTACTGCCTTTAGGATTCCACCCTTACAGAATTGTGGACTCCTATTTCCCTCTTTCCCTGTTTCCCTGCTGGCTTTGCTGGCTCTGCTGGTTACTACTCCAGCCCCAGCTAAATGTCCGGGTCAGCTTTGGTCAGAGGGGTACTATGGAGTGCTAGCGCTGTCTAGGAGTTAGCGCTGAAGTGTGGCTTGCACTAGATTAAGGCTGCCGCTTCACTAGAGTCCCTCTTCCGTGACTCTTGCCTTGACTCTTGGCGGCTCACCGGCTCGCGTCTCCACCCCCCCGCGGGCTCCGTAGTGCACCCAGGCGGGGGACGGGGTTTCTAGCGGAGCGTTTTTTCCTGCTTTCCCGCAATCAAGGCGCTTGCCGCTTACCGCTGGTAGAATGTGAGCGGTCGTCCAGCGGCGGTTGTACTGCTGTGAGTGCGGGCACTGCCTCCGTACTCTCTCCTTGGCTCCGACGCTCCGACGCTCTCCGTGACTCTCCTGCTCCTGCTTGGCTTCCGCTCGACTGCTTTGGTCTGGCGAGGGCGTGGCGTGGCGTGGCTCAGGCAGGCTAGGCTATGCGTGGTAAAGGAATACGTTGTAAAAGCATATGCGTTCTGAAAAAATGGGAGGTAAAAAATGTGTGGCAAAGGCATGCAGAGTATTTCCCTGCGTTGTACCGTCATATAACGCGTCTTGAAAGACTTTCAGGACTACATTAATTGTAGTCCCACTCAAACTTAAGGTCTTCCCAAAATACATTCCGAAGTCAGGAGGACCTCATCATCTTACTGAATTGCAAAGCATATGTTTTGAAAGCACCAAAACCATTTATTTACTACAGACGCTAGCTGTATAAACAAGCATTGACAAAGCCAATTGATCGTGGCCCCAAAATGCTAAACTATAACCTTTGCCAGTGCATTTTTCCTACATGTATTTGTGTGCATGAGCCATGGCAC
The DNA here is from genome assembly GCF_964261635.1 of Lissotriton helveticus. Lineage (NCBI taxonomy): Eukaryota > Metazoa > Chordata > Amphibia > Caudata > Salamandridae > Lissotriton > Lissotriton helveticus. Next base: position 46,171,040 of record NC_136072.1, read on the forward strand.
ATGCACACAGTCTTGGAATGGGTTTTCTGTTGAAGAAAACCCATTCCAGGATGGTCACCAATCCGGTAAGCTTGTGTGACTAGAGGAGAGAGTGAAGAGAGACCACAGGGAAGGAAGTTATGGAGAGAACAATAAAACACTTGCACTCCTATGGAGGGTATAAAGCAAAATAAAAAAATAAAAATCTGCAAGTATGCAGTAGAAGGATAAAATCAAAAATCATCCAATCAGAACACAGCAGGATGTTGGGTTAATAGTGGATAAGGGTGAAGAGATTTTTAAAAAACATGAATGACATTTTTTAATTTTAAGTTTATATTTTTTAAGATATGTAAATTTTAAAAGTAATTGTAAAATATATTTTATCATATTATATTTTTATTTTATTTTTATATTTTATGTGAAATAAGATATATTGTAATGTTTTTGTGAAAATAAAATATTACATATTTAAAAAAATTAAAATAAAGTATTATCTTTGTATTTATTTAGATGTTTACAATTAAATGATAAACATTTTAGAATTAATTTGCTATAATTGTATAAAAAAGAATATTTATAATGAATAATAGTTTATAAATTGCTATAATATAAACAAATTAAACAAATTGTGTATTTGTTTTTGAAAATGTGGTTATTGTAATTTTTGTCTCTTAAAAATGTATGTAAGTGTGGTAGAAAATATTAATTACCATTTTGGAAATGTTAATACTAAATAAAATGTAAATTTACATTTTTATATTTACATTTTTATATAAATTATAGTAGTTCAATTAGTGTTTTATAATATATTAATGTTGACAATTGTATAAATTACTAAAGTAATAATGTGTAGTATTATTGTATTTTTTGTATTTTTTAAATATAACATTCTTGGTAAAAATATTATTTAGAATTTACGTGAATAAATTTGCATTTTTATGTTTTTTACACCTTCACTAAGATTGTTTAGATTGGAGTGGGAATAGTAAATGTCACCTCTTTAGTGTCCAACACCTTCCCTGATTTGGTTTATATTGAAGTGAGAATATTAATGTAATCCATTTAGTGTACAACACTTTCCCCAATTTGAGGTAGGTTGGAGTGGGAAAGTAAATCACACCCCTTTAGTCTCCAACACCTTCCCCAAGTTTGTTTAGATTGGAGTGGGATTAGTAAATGTCACCCCATTGGTGTCCAACACCTTCCCTATGTATGTTTAGAGTGGAGTGGGAACAGTAAACGTCACCCCTTTAGTGTGCAACAACTTTCCCAAGTTGGTTTAAATTGTTTTTTTGTTGGGTTTCCTGGAGCAGTTCTTTTTTTTTTAAACATTTTCTTTTGTTCTTTTTACGGAGCGTACAGACGTTGGATTGCTTTGAGTGATTTTGATTGGATTGTGAAAATTTTTGCATTTTTGGGGGCCTTTTTGTATTTGTTTTCTCCATTTTGTGGTAGATAGCTATTTTTTGTAATGTGGCAATGGTGAGAGAGCTGCAGCTACAAAACAGCAAGTTTTATATAACTTTTTTGTTGTGGGTTGGAAATTTGGTATTGTATTGTTTATGTTATGTATATGTTATTATGCTGTGGAATTGTTTGCAATATATGTTGTATTTATTTTATGGTATGAATGTGTTTTTAAGTTGGTTAGTTGGTCAGTATTATATATTTGTTTTAATTATTAATATTTATACTTTTATCAAATCAGTGATTATTAATTAATACATTTTATATACTTTTTTCACTGATGCAATAAAATATTCATATTATTATTAGAAAAGCACATTTGGTTTGTTGTTTTAGAGTATGTTGTAGTTTTTGAGGTGTTTGGTAGGTTAATATGTAATTCAGAGGATAGATCTGGCTATTATTTCTAAGTAGTTATGAAGATTTTGACTTTAACATTGTAGCATGTTGTACATTCTTTTAGTTTGTTTATTAAGTTTCGGGCCAATTTGGTTAATAGAATGATCTATTCTCAGTTCATGGTATTTTTGTTCTTTTTGTAATGCTTCAATACATTTGTATAATGAAGGTTGAGCTCTACCTAGTGTGGATTGGAATGCATTGTGCCATCCTTCCACTGTGTTGTTTGTTTTGGCTTCCTGTGCCAGGGTGCTGTCATAGCATTCCATCATAGAATTTGGCCCGGCGTCTGTGTCCTGAACGATGAAGTCTACCAACTTAAGGCTATTCGAAATAGGCCATTAGGGGACTACGTTTGTCTTCAATGTGTTGGTAGAAAGGGCTTTATATTAGTATGTTATAGTAGTTGACTGCCTCTGTGACAGGGATGTAGGCTAGTGCTATCATTTTTTGACTTCGAAGGCAAATTGGCTGATAGTGGAATATTCCACATTTAGGGCATTATTACGAGTTCAGAGGTCCGACCACCCAAGGATCGCATCCATGACCGCTAGGAGACTGCTGCGCCTGTGGCCTTCTGACCTCCATATTACGAGTTTCCATAGGAGCCGGCTGTGTTGTTGTGGCGGTCTTGCAGCGGTGGGCAATGTATTTCCATATATATCGATGCCTATTTGCACCTTCCGGCTGCATATGTGTCAAATGCACACATATGCATCATATATGTGGAAAAATACCATATACCCATTACTGGGGTTCAGACCATATGTGGGCAGTCCTAGTATTAGGTATATGGTATGAAAAAGACTCACCTGTACATCACCAAAGACGGGGGGATGATGCTCCTGATAGGGGGACCTGGAGAAAGGGGTCCACTTTGAAATCTACTGAGAAGAAATGGAAAGGGGTGAGTATGCACCCTAAATCCTTTGTTTCCACCAACCTTTAGGCGACATTCTGACCCCCACGGTCGGCTCGTGGGAAGTCTCTGCCAAGGCAACACTCCAAGCTCACAATACGGGGGACGGCTCACCGCCATCAGACTACAACCGCCGGGACAGTGGTCCACAGACCACCAAACTCATAATAAGACCCTTAGGGGCCTATTACGCCCGCCACTGCAACAGATCACAGGACCTACCGCCGAAGTTGCTGCGGTTCCACCAGGCAAATTAGGATGCCCCCGCCACACTGGTGGGCACATCCTCGACTTCAACATTGCGGCGGGCAGTTTTTTAAGCTGCACCTGTCGCAATGTTAAGGCCCATGTTGTGCATTGCCATGCACAAGGTGACAGGCACTACGCGTTTAGTAGCATTTAACTTTTAGTATAAATATAAGTGTTACTTATTTGAATATGTAGTTGTAGAGATGTTTATTTTAATTCTCGATTTTTAATTCCTGATATTTGTATTTCTCCATATTTGTCAGACAATATTATGTCACTAATCTGCCATATTTCATATGGAATACCACAATCACCTCCACTGCCATCTCAGAACCCGTACTCAACAGGTTCACCCTCTTCTCAGAATGCAGACAAAATGTAGAATTTAGGGACTCCTCTCCCCTAATCCTTGACACATTCGGAGTTGCTACTCAAGATTATGAGTGGGTTTGACTCCGCAGAATTCCGTGGACAGTTGTGGCTCTGCTAAGACGAAGGAGCGTCGCCCCACTGCTCAAAAGGAAAAATGTAATTATAATAATGTATCATTATTATCATTTTATTTTTCCTATTGAAGTCAGTGGCTCGTGGGGTGGGGCTGCCCAGAGCAGGTAGAGGAGTGGCTTTCACTCCTTAAGTGGTCATGACTGCTTGGGCGGCCCTCTCGGCCCGCCAAACAGTCTTGCACACTTTGCATCTTCCCCACCAGACTTGCTTTACACAGCCTGGTGAGGAACATGCAAAGCCCCCCAGTCCACATCTGAGTGCCGTGGTTTAGCGCTCAGACCAATCACAATGCTGCATTGCAGCGTTGTGATTGGCTATGGGAAGCGTGGGATCCCGGGTGCTTCCTGCTCCTTCCTGCTGCCGGTGGAGTCAGGAAGAAGAGGATGGAGTTGAGGCAGTGGCCGGCTGGCCCAGATAGGTGTTTTTTTGCTTTTTTTCCAATTCATTACCACACTCCACCACCACTCCATGCCCCGTCCCACCACTCCAGAGTGGTAGCAGCCGCTACTGTCCGTGGAGTTACATAAAAACTCAGAAAGATTACGCGGAGTTCCACCAACGGGCAGAAATAAACATGTTGCACTGCTTGCGCTGTGATCTAGCGCTGGTAGTGCGTTCCTCACAGAAATATCAGCCCAAATGGCACCACACAGTGCACCAGCGAGCACAGCTACTTAAGTTGATTTTGCTGCCACTCAAGTAATTTTCATATGCCAGAGTTGGAAAAATCTAGCTGGCTGTCCTCCTAGCAATCAGAAATTGTGCTAGAGGGATGCCAAATATTGCCTGCTCTCACCAACTTACCGTTCTGGAGCCTCTTGTGAAAGAAAATTACACCACATGGCGATTGGCAGAATTTGGCCGGATCTCCGGGTTGCAAAAGTAAAGCAGTCGCCAACATTCCACCAATTCTGCGGGTGGAACAGAATACTCCACACCCCCCTATTCAAGATATTTCTTCAAGGTTGAATGTCAGAGTATCGAGGGCTGACTATCAACACAGCAAAATATTGAAACAATTATATTGACAACCGGAATCTCACAATAGTAGGTATACATGTACTACTCTTAACTCCGCACTTATGTATCATAGAGAAAAATATATAAATATATATACTAAGAGGGTATTCCCAGGAAATCATCCAGAAGGCAACTGAGAAGGCAAGAAAGGTAAAAATGGATAAAATCCTATTCGAACCATCAAAAACCCATATGAAGAAAAAGCAGAAAGAGGGTTCCAACATGCACAGATTTATAACGACTTGTAACATCAAACACAATGAAATAAGAGCTATTTTAAAAAGACACTGGTAACTCATTAAAGGGGATCCAATATTAGGTGCAGAAAGTAAAACATATATAGAAAAACTAAGGGGGTCATTAGGATGGCGGGCGGACTTTGCCCGCCCGCCATCCTCATGGTAATAGGGACCGCCGGCCATAAGGGCGGGGGTCCCGTGGGGGGTATTAGGATGTGCCCACCACAGTGACGGGCACATCCTGTATTTTTAGCATTGTGGCGGGTGGTGCTCTCTGCACCGCCCGCCACAATGCTAAAAATGCATTGCAGCATTTGCATTTACAAAGCGGCAGGCACCGCGCGGTGCCTGCCGCTTTGTAAATGCAAATGAAGGGGGGTACCACAGTGTTAGACCTGTCTGACTTTTTGCGTAGTCCCTTCAATTCATTATTTATTTTGTCCCCTTTTTGCCCCTCATGCCTTTATTTATTTTTGTGTCCACTAGATTTTTATGGTGTTGGCCTGGGGGGATAGGTGCTCTTTTTTCCTCATAAACAGTCACCTCAGTTTAGGTGCCTTTCCTGTCAGGGATTTACTGAGTTTCACAAAATGGTGGCCACCAACTGTCCCCAACTGCCACATTCTAGACTGCCCCATAGGTTAACATTAGGCCTTCCAGAACTTTCTGGACCCTACTGGACCCTGTGTGGTTTGGCTATAAAAGGGCAAGGGTCAGGGAGCCATTTTGTGTAGTACAGGGAGTTGGAGGAGAGAGGCAGTGGTGTGAGGAGGAGGACGCACTGGAAGCAGTTAGTTTGTCCGTGTGATAGACAACCACTTCAGGGAGACGTTCCCCCTCTGGCCCCTGACCAAACCCTCCCAACCGCCTTCTTCTTCTGTGAAATTGGCCCAGCTGTGGCGGAAGACCCCCCCCCTTGAGCCCTTGGCCCCTCTTTCCCCCGTTGTCCTAGCTCCTGCTGGGGACCTTCTCCCTACATTCCCCTGGTAAACTTCACCTACCAGTGTTTTGGTGGAAGCGGATTGGAGCGAGGTGTGGCGCCCTGCGCCTCCAGGAAGCTGCAGTAGAGAGGCGAGTGACAGCGGGGCTTGTGCGGCATTGAGCACAGGAGGAAGTGAGCGTTCGACTCTGTGCAGTTCCAATAGTGCGGCAGGGTGAGGAGAGAGAGCGCAGGCCCAGAAGCGGTGTCAGGGCAGGCGAGCAAGCAAGTGAGGCGGCGCCAAGCGGGAACACTAATCACCCGCGCCTGCGCTGCCTCGCATCCTGACAGTGGGTAGTGCGTCTTGCCCGGGAGCCGGAAACCCCGATTGCCTCAGCCCAGACGCCGCCCCCTGCGAGCCCAGGCGTCTAGGGCGTGCTTTGTGAGCGGAGTAGCAGCGGAGGCGGGAGAGCTGAGGGGAACCGAGTCAGCGCCACCCTCCGCTCCATTATCAAGTAAGGTGGAGGTTTAAGGGAGGAGAACAGCTTGACTGAGGGGATCACACGAGAAGCGGAGGAGGAGTTCTCTTGAGTCCTTTATTGGAATCACCTGACAGACGCCCTCATTCATTACCCGCTATTTCCTGGGGATCTCCGTGTTGAGTCAGGAAGGGCCCGGGAGAGCCGGAGACAAGCCTACCTTTAACAAGCTCAGAGGGAGGCATTTATGAAAAATCTCCACAGTACTGGGGGTGTGTCCTGCAATTGCGGAAAGTTATAAACTTGAATGCTGAAGTGTGAGATTCTTTTATAGAGGGGGAGGGCAAGAAGAAACTGTGACCTCATTTTATTTACCTATGTGCAAGTGATAATTGAGCTATAGAAACATTCCATTTGAAACTTGAAACTGTCATCTTGGGGTTACTGATCTCTTGCGAGGAGGGTGTTGCTCTGTCAAGGGGAGGTAACCTTCCAGGGTTCTAAGACCTGGACATTTCTAATGTGTTAAACTGAAGTGGAGGAAGTGTCAACGTTGTGGACGTTCTGGTGATATAATTAGAGAGCCTCCACTGGGGTGAGAAACCTAACACTGTAGAAGACCAACTTCTTTTGAACTGAATTCTACTGAGGTTATATGTCAACTGGAATCTTCTGACTAATTTGTACAGTATATTGAGATGTAAAATGACTGAAGAGTAGATAAAATATTTTTATAAAACAAGCTCGTATTTTTACACAAACATTGGTGTAGTGTCATTTTTGAGTGATATTGCTTTAGATTACTGCTGGGTGGCTTGCAACCTTTACACATGGGCCTCTGTTGATATTGCCTTACCCTAGGCCAGGCTACCCTAGGTGACCTGACATATTTAGGTTCCAACAAGTTGGTGTCTAGCGGTGGGATCTTGACGGTGGTTGCAACTACTCTGTAGTAATTTAGTGTAATCCACTAGCCTACACCTGGAGTTTTCTCCTAGCGGCCCTCCTAATTTTTACTTTTGTTTTTCCAAATTTGTTCCTGGTGGTGGGTGGAGGTAGCTTCAGGTTGCCCTTGCCACTCTATTCTTTTTGTGTGCTCAACCTTGTGTTGCCCTTTTGCAAAATGGAATTTGCACTGGAAAAACTGGACACTTATTCATTGGCCCAGCTAAAAGATTTCTGTCAACAATTGGGAGTGTTCTTTAAGCGTGGTGCCAAGAAGGGGGAACTCCAGACCAGTTTGAGGGCTTGGGTGGAAGCGCGCAATGAGGAGGGAACGGTGGAAGAGGAGGAATCGGACAGAGGTACTGTCATTGATAGGACTGCGGAATGTTCCCCGGGGGTGGGTGAAATGTCAATCAGCCCCAAGGCAACCTCACGGGAGGGCAGCAGTGTGTCATCGAGAGGGTTGTCAGAAACCGAGTTAGCTGACAGGAGAGAGGATAGACTGTTAAGGTGGGAAATAGCAAAAATGGAGTTGGAAGAAAAGAGGGAGGGGAGGAGGTTAGAACAGGAGAAGGAAGAGCAGAGAATGGCTCATGAATTCAAACTAAAAGAGTTAGAACTCCAGGCCCTGCAACGGGGACCCTTCCCAACTCCAAATGGTGGCAGCGAAACCAGAGAACCAACCAGGGAGTCCAGACCCTACCTGCCTAAGGATATAATTGCCAGCTATAGTCAAGGGGATGACATAGCCAAGTGGCTGGCAGCCTATGAGGTCTCCTTAAGAGCCCATGGGATCCAGGAGAAGCACTGGGGGGTGGGTTGTATAAGTACATGCCTCCTACTGGTCGGGACACCTTGCTGGCCTTGGAATCAGAAGAGCAAACCAACTACCCCACCATGAAGTTAGCCTTGGTAAGGAAGTTTGGGCTTACCCCAGAAAGGTATCGCCAGAAGTTCAGGGGGAGCCACAAGTTAAGCACCCAGAACTGGGTGGACTTCCTTGATTATGCAAGAAAGGCATTAGAGGGCTGGGTAAAGGGCAGTGAGGTGAAGGATTATGAGGGGTTGTATGATCTATTTTTGAAAGAGCACCTCCTCGAGAAATGCTTTCCCGAGCTGCGCCAACACCTGGTGGACAGCAAGCTGACCAATCCCCGGAAGCTTGCAGAGGAGGCGGACATCTGGGCAAGTACCCGGGTGTCCTCAAAGGGGACTCGAGGGGATTCCCAAAAGGCCGGACAGGGCGCCCCCCAGAAGAAGGAGGGGGGAGATAAAAAGCGAGAGTTCTCTAAAGGTACAAGAAACAATTTCCAGGGAAAGGGAACAGGTTTCACCCCTAAGGCAAACCCGCCCAGAAACCCTAATCCTGGCCAAAGCCAGCAGCCAAGGGTTCTCCACTGCTTTGAGTGTGGTGGTGTTGGACATTATAAGGGAGATGTCAGATGCCCAAAGAGACCACCCCCTCCCACCGGAGGAAAACCACCGGGAGTAGCTAGTGTAGCGCTCGGGGAGGAGTTGCCCTTAGATAAGGGGGGTGAGTGGGCGGGTGTCACCTTTGTGTCCCTGGGAGAACGGGAGATGGTTCCTAAGATCCAGGTGCCCCCAAATACTGTTAAGTATGGGCAATGGATCACCATCAATGGCCAGAGAGGGGAGGCTCTGAGAGATACAGGAGCCAGTATGACTATGGTGAGAAGTCAACTGGTGTCTCCAGAGCAGGTGGTTCCCAATGTACTCCACCCCGCCGCGATGGCTGACGGCAGAATGGGCCACTATACCGTGGCTGAAGTTCACTTTGAGTGGGAAGGGGTTGCAGGTTCACTTCGAGTTGCCGTAAGCCCTGCCGTGCCAGTTGATTGTCTGCTGGGGAATGATATGGAGCACAACGCTTGGAGAGAGGTGGAATACCGGACGCATTCTGCGATGCTGGGTACACCTTACTGGGCCTGTGTGAGCACAAGGTCTGCGACTACCTGGAGAGGGAGTTCGCCTGGGTTGGAGCCTGGAACAATGGCCCAACCCGCTGCCAAAAAGGGACAGACCCGAAGACAGGAAGAGCCTGCTTCGGCTTCCACACCCCATGTGACAGATCGGCCACCTGCGGTGGTGGACCAGGAGTCCGTGGAGGGGGAAGTAGTCTCGCTGGAGGACCTACCCATCCCTGCTGAGTGGCATGTGGAGGGAGGGCCTACCAGAGAGGAATTCTGTAAGGGGCAAAGGGAGTGCCCTACCCTTGAGGGACTGAGGCGACAGGCTGAAGCCCAGGCAGCAGGTGATGTTACGGGACACTACCACATTTACTGGGAGGATGGACTCCTCTACAGTGAACCCAAGGTACCCTTACCTGGTTCATCAAGGGCCTTGGTAGTCCCGCGACAATACCGAGCCTTTCTGCTGGAATTGGCTCATGCCATACCCTTGGCAGGACACTTAGGTCAGGACAAGACCTTTGCTCGGCTTGTCCTCCACTTTTACTGGCCTCAGATGAAAGTGGCGTCCAACACCTACTGTCGGACATGTGTATCCTGCCAGGCCAGTGGGAAAACAGGGGTGAAGCTGAAAGCTCCCCTGGAACCACTTCCAGTCGTTAGCACACCCTTGGAAAGGGTGGGCATCGACATCGTAGGGCCTTTAGATCCACCAACAACAGCTGGTCACAGGTTTATCCTGGTTCTGGTGGATCATGCCACACGGTACCCAGAGGCAATTCCTCTGAGGACAGTCACTGCACCTGTGGTGGCTAGGGCCCTAATGGGGATCTTTACCCGAGTGGGTTTCCCCAAAGAAGTTGTATCTGACAGGGGGACCAACTTTATGTCAGCTTACATGCGGGCAATGTGGAAGGAGTGTGGAGTGACCTACCGGTTCACCACTCCTTATCACCCCCAGTCGAATGGACTGGTTGAGAGGTTCAACAAAACCTTGAAGGGCATGATCAGAAGTCTGCCCGAAAGCCTGCGGAGGAAATGGGACGTCCTCCTACCCTGTTTGCTATTCTCCTACAGGGAAGTGCCACAGAAGGGAGTGGGCTTTAGCCCCTTTGAACTTCTGTATGGGCACCCTGTACGCGGTCCTCTCAGCCTGGTGAAGGATGGTTGGGAAAAGTCTCCCAGGAAACCCCCCCAGGACGTGGTGAGCTACATGCTGGCCTTCAGGAGCCAGATGGCGAAGTTGTGGAAGCAAGCTTCTGACAACTTGGAGGCCAGCCAGGCAGTCATGAAAGAGTGGTATGACCACAATGCTCACCAGGTGGAATTGGAGCCTGGCCAGAAAGTGTGGGTGATGGAGCCTGGAGAGCTTAGTGCCCTTCAGGATCGCTGGACAGGCCCATTTGAAGTGTTGGAAAAGAAGGGTAAGGCCACATACCTGGTGGACCTTAAGACCCCTCGACAGCCCCTACGGGTGCTGCATGCCAACCGACTCAAACCCCACCATGAGAGGCCCGAGGTCATCTTAATGATGGTGACTGATGGGGGAGAGGAAGCGGAAAGCGAACCTCTCCCAGACTTGTTCTCGTCTCAAGAGAAGGATGGGTCAGTGGAGGGAGTGATTCTCTCTCCCCCTCTAACTCCTGAACAGCGGAAGGACTGCCGCCAGATACTGGAGCAGTACTCTACGTTGTTCTCCCTTGTCCCGGGAAGGACTCACCTGTGTACCCATGATGTGGACACAGGGGACAGCCCACCAGTGAAGTCGAAGACCTACCGGCTGTCCGAAAAGGTGAAGGCTAGCATCCATGGAGAGGTTGCCAAGATGCTAGAGCTAGGAGTTATAGAACCTTCCAACAGCCCTTGGTCCAGTCCGGTGGTGCTAGTGCCAAAAGCCGCTCCACCGGGCACCACGCCAGAACTGAGGTTCTGTGTGGATTACCGGGGACTGAACTCAGTTACAAAGACTGATGCTCATCCGATCCCTAGGGCGGATGAATTAATTGACCGGCTAGGAGCTGCCCAATACCTAAGTACCTTTGACCTCACTTCAGGGTACTGGCAGATCTCCTTGACAGATGGAGCGAAGGAAAGGTCAGCCTTCTCCATGCCTGAGGGACACTTCCAATTTTGCGTGATGCCCTTTGGGCTCAAAAATGCCCCTGCCACATTTCAGCGGCTGGTGAATCAGGTCCTCTCTGGAATGGAGGGTTTCTCCGCTGCTTACCTGGATGACATTGCTGTCTTCAGTAGCAGTTGGGAGGACCATTTGCAACATTTGCAAGCAGTTCTTCTGGCCCTGAAACAAGCTGGATTGACAATCAAGGCCAGCAAATGCCAGGTTGGGCAGGGGTCGGTTGTGTACCTTGGACACTTGGTGGGTAGGGGGACAGTGCAGCCCCTGCAGGCAAAGATTGAGGCAATCATGGCCTGGGAACCCCCCAAGACACAGACTGAGGTCCGAGCTTTCCTGGGCCTCACAGGATACTACCGTCGCTTTGTGAAGGGGTATGGCACTATTGTAGCACCCCTCACAGAGCTCACCTCCAAGAGACAACCTCGACGGGTAGTTTGGACGAAAGCTTGTCAGCAAGCTTTTGAAAAACTGAAGCAGGCAATGTGTGCAGCACCGGTCCTGAGGGCCCCAGACTTCTCCAAGGAGTTCATTGTCCAGACAGATGCATCAGAACATGGCATTGGGGCACTGTTATCGCAACTGAATGAAGAGGGCCTGGATCAGCCTGTAGTCTTCTTATCCAGGAGACTGCTTCCCCGGGAACAGAAGTGGAGTGCAATTGAGAGGGAAGCTTTCGCGGTGGTGTGGGCTCTGAAGAAGCTGCGGCCATACCTGTTTGGCTCGCACTTCCTGGTTCAGACTGACCACCGACCCCTTCGTTGGCTAATGCAGATGAAGGGGGAGAATCCCAAGCTGTTGAGGTGGTCCATCTCCCTACAAGGAATGGACTTCCGGGTGGAACATCGGCCTGGGGTGGACCACGCCAATGCAGACGGTCTCTCTAGGTATTTCCGCCTTAGTGATGAGGACTCCCAAGGGGTTGGGTAGCTCTCCCCACTTTCAGCTGGGGGCGACGCGTGTTAGACCTGTCTGACTTTTTGCGTAGTCCCTTCCATTTATTATTTATTTTGTCCCCTTTTTGCCCCTCATGCCTTTATTTATTTTTGTGTCCACTAGATTTTTATGGTGTTGGCCTGGGGGGATAGGTGCTCTTTTTCCCTCATAAACAGTCACCTCAATTTAGGTGCCTTTCCTGTCAGGGATTTACTGAGTTTCACAACATGGTGGCCACCAACTGTCCCCAACTGCCACATTCTAGACTGCCCCATAGGTTAACATTAGGCCTTCCAGAACTTTCTGGACCCTACTGGACCCTGTGTGGTTTGGCTATAAAAGGGCAAGGGTCAGGGAGCCATTTTGTGTAGTACAGGGAGTTGGAGGAGAGAGGCAGTGGTGTGAGGAGGAGGACGCACTGGAAGCAGTTAGTTTGTCCGTGTGATAGACAACCACTTCAGGGAGACGTTCCCCCTCTGGCCCCTGACCAACCCCTCCCAACCGCCTTCTTCTTCTGTGAAATTGGCCCGGCTGTGGCGGAAGACCCCCCCCTTGAGCCCTTGGCCCCTCTTTCCCCCGTTGTCCTAGCTCCTGCTGGGGACCTTCTCCCTACATTCCCCTGGTAAACTTCACCTACCAGTGTTTTGGTGGAAGCGGATTGGAGCGAGGTGTGGCGCCCTGCGCCTCCAGGAAGCTGCAGTAGAGAGGCGAGTGACAGCGGGGCTTGTGCGGCATTGAGCACAGGAGGAAGTGAGCGTTCGACTCTGTGCAGTTCCAATAGTGCGGCAGGGTGAGGAGAGAGAGCGCAGGCCCAGAAGCGGTGTCAGGGCAGGCGAGCAAGCAAGTGAGGCGGCGCCAAGCGGGAACACTAATCACCCGCGCCTGCGCTGCCTCGCATCCTGACAGTGGGTAGTGCGTCTTGCCCGGGAGCCGGAAACCCCGATTGCCTCAGCCCAGACGCCGCCCCCTGCGAGCCCAGGCGTCTAGGGCGTGCTTCGTGAGTGGAGTAGCAGCGGAGGCGGGAGAGCTGAGGGGAACCGAGTCAGCGCCACCCTCCGCTCCATTATCAAGTAAGGTGGAGGTTTAAGAGAGGAGAACAGCTTGACTGAGGGGATCACACGAGAAGCGGAGGAGGAGTTCTCTTGAGCCCTTTATTGGAATCACCTGACAGAACCCTCCCTCATTACCCGCTATTTCCTGGGGATCTCCGTGTTGAGTCAGGAAGGGCCCGGGAGAGCCGGAGACAAGCCTACGTTTAACAAGCTCAGAGGGAGGCATTTATGAAAAATCTCCACAGTACTGGGGGAGTGTCCTGCAATTGCGGAAAGTTATAAACTTGAATGCTGAAGTGTGAGATTCTTTTACAGAGGGGGAGGGGAAGAAGAAACGGTGACCTCATTTTATTTACCTATGTGCAAGTGATAATTGAGCTATAGAAACATTCCATTTGAAACTTGAAACTGTCATCTTGGGGTTACTGATCTCTTGCGAGGAGGGTGTTGCTCTGTCAAGGGGAGGTAACCTTCCAGGGTTCTAAGACCTGGACATTTCTAATGTGTTAAACTGAAGTGGAGGAAGTGTCAACGTTGTGGACGTTCTGGTGATATAATTAGAGAGCCTCCACTGGGGTGAGAAACCTAACACTGTAGAAGACCAACTTCTTTTGAACTGAATTCTACTGAGGTTATATGTCAACTGGAATCTTCTGACCAATTTGTACAGTATATTGAGATGTAAAATGACTTAAGAGCAGATAAAATATTTTTATAAAACAAGCTCGTATTTTTACACAAACATTGGTGTAGTGTCATTTTTTAGTGATATTGCATTAGATTACTGCTGGGTGGCTTGCAACCTTTACACATGTGCCTCTGTTGATATTGCCTTACCCTAGGCCAGGCTACCCTAGGTGACCTGACATATTTAGGTTCCAACACACAGGTACCCCCCTGTGCGCACCCCCCACCTCTCCTTCACTCTGGGGGCCTGCAGGGGGCCCCCAGAGTGAAGACCGCATGCCTTTCCGTGGCGGCATTGCCGCCACGGAAAGGCATTGTTAAAAGCCCATTGTAATACGGCTGGCACCGCCACCATATTATTCCTTTTCCGCCCCGGCCGCAAGGCGACCGGGGTGGAAAAGCGGCGGGCGGTCTTTCTGTCCGCCGAGGGCCCCCACGCCATACTAATATGGCGGGGGGGGGGAAACTAGTGTGTGCAGCTTTGTCATCTATATGTTAAAATGTCCTTGCGAAAAGATTTACATAGGAAGTACCACCTAACCAGCACACAAGAGAATCCTACAACACAGAAAAACCATTATTAACAAAAACAGAAGCTGCCCTGTGGCTAGACACTTTGAAAAAGAACATAAAAGTGACCCTAGTCTGATGAGATATAGCTGTATAGCCGAAGTCCCCAAAAAAGGGAGGGGTGGCAACAGGGAAAAAGAACTCTGTAAACTAGAAACATATTTTATATTGGAGTTTGACAGTAAAGAGCCTAATGGACTCAATATTGATGAGGATATGTTTACATGTCTGTACTAAGAATAACAGGGTTAAGCTGCACACTCAAAAGAACAATTTTTTTAAACTGAATCATTTATAAATGAGGAGGACAAGGGACACGAGCATGTTATCACCTAGCACTTTTATGGAAGAATAAGGCACTAGCACTTTAGTTTTAAAATTTTCTGTGTGAAAAGTATATAAATTTTAATATACATAAGCAGTAGAATATACAAAAATAGAGAATATACTATGAAATAATAATGTAAAAATATATAGCATTAGCACTTTAGAAATAATGTATTGTATATAGGAATAAAAAGTAAGAAAATCAAAAGAAAAACTAAGCACTTAGCACTTTAACAAGGCCTTTTTGACTACAAACTTAGCGAAATACTAAGTATAATATGGGCTACCGTGGAACATTAAGTACTTGAATTCAATGAACTGCAAGAATGACATTTTCTATGTATTTATTTGGTTTGCAATGTTGAATATAGTGATGAATTACACTGTTTACAGCCTGAATCAATACTTTATAAAATGCACTTGCATGTGAATGACTGCACCAATTGACTTATATAACATGTTCCAAAATGGCGCCCATAGTAATGTAATATTTGTCTGAGATGTGAAATGGGATTGTCCTTTGTCTATTTTCAGGTCACATTCAAAATGTATTTATTGTTCGAGTTAATGGTGAACGGCATAGTAATCAAGGCTGCCTGTGGCGGCCGAAACGCGTAGATGCCATCAACTAACTAATAAAGGTGAGTGAAGAAAAACCTCCATGGAGTGCTGGATCATTATTCCCGTAACAAGGAGAATGGCACGCGATATATATATATATGCATTTAAGCAGATAGATGGCCAATTGGGATTTTAAAGTACGTAACATGTATTTTAAGTGTATTTATTTATAAATGTTTTTTATGGAACATTATAAATTATTTATTGCACTTGCCTCTTTGGATTCAAACTTCATCGCATTTATGCAGAATATAATTTGTACAAACTACAAGGTTAAATAATACATGTATTTGCGCAATGACAGCTCCAACACAAAAAACATTTTATAAATATGGCCAACAATGTGATTGCAAAACATCGAAATGTAACAGTATTTTTTCTATGTTTATTGGTGTGGTCATGTGATTCACTAAGGGAGGTGTTATTCACAAGTATAGTTTAAAAAGCAATGGCTGACGCGGTGCCTGTTGTGTGAACAAGAGCACTTGATGCTCGAAACGCGTCAACGCGAAAGGTCGAATTAAATAAAAAACATCGACTTGCCTGAAGCTGTTGGGTCCACTTCTTCATTTCGCCCTCGAGGAGGTTATGAGGATTGCTGTGCTGATATATATTATTTAATTCCTCAACAAAAAAAAACTCCCCCTTTTTTTGTATATACCCAATTTCCATGTACAATGCGTATTTTGCACAGATTTCCAATGGATGTTGCACATTTTCAGCATATTTGCACAGAATAAGAATGTTTATTTATATTCATTTTTGTATAAATATAATGAAATATCGAACCTTGATTTTACACATAATGTATTATAAATCTATTTGGTTGTATTTGATATTCAAGTATATATTTATTTATTTATTTATTTGCGAAATTTGCACATAAATATTGTAGTATATGGAGGACTAATAAGTTCAAGATGCTAAAATGCTCTGTAGTCCAATGGGTTTACAAGGGGAGAATTATCGAGGTGAAATTGTGGCACTGTACACATTTTAACAACATTGTTGATGATTGGTACAGATATGCACAGCTTTGCCGAAGTATTGAAATCATTGTGGATTAGGCTGAAGTCTGTTGTTTATGTTTACAGGCCCAGGGTCAGGTGACCCATGTATGCACCTTAAAATCACGAAGAGAGGCTGACCATGTCATGTGATCAAGGGCTTCAGGGCCCGAAACGCGTCATGGCGAACAGAAGGTTGCACGAAAATAAAATTTAGCAAACTCACCTGATTGGGTCCGATTCGTTCTTTGTGTCCAGTGGTACGGGATATCGAGACGAAGTTCTTTGAATATATATATATATTACCTACTGGCAGTCGCCAGTAGGTATATATAGTTAGGATTTTTTTGAATAGGGATTTTTGAAAATTCTATGTTGAATAACTTTGGCGTTGATGGACGGAATTGGCTGAAATTTCAGGAAAATGGCACATTTTGTTTCTGAGCGTCCCCTGAAAGTTTGGGGGGGTTTCGTCAAGCGGGGGCCGAGAAAAAAGGGGGGTCCCAAAACGTGTTTTTAAAATTGAGTTTTCCATAGGGCGGTTGGACTCACTTTTAGCTCAAACGGCTGAATGGATTTCCACAAAACTTGGCAAAATTGTAGGGACTGGTAGCCCGATGTGCCTTTGCTATGTCTCAAGATATATGCTCCAGTGGTTTTTACGAAAATGTACTTTGAAAAATATATATTGGGCTACATTGGGCTATATATATGTTAGAGCCCAAATGTAGCCCAATGTAGCCCAATGTAGCCGAATGTAGCCCAAAGATGGCCACCAGAGACAAAAAAAACAAATGTAGCCCAAATATCAGCCAGATGTAGCCCAACTATAGCCCAGTGACAGAATGTCCCAGAGTGTTCTAAAGAACAACTAGAGCGCTAACAGTCTTACTTATGACAAAAGTATGGCACACCTGAAGTCATCTTGATTGGAATAAAGTGTTAACACTTAAAACATTTCATTTGCAAAGCAACAAAATGAGGGGGTTCATTTTGCCATAGAAATTATGATTAGTGCTGAAGAAAGAAAAATTAGGGCACATTTTGAGTGACTTCTCAAATCCTCTTACATTTCATTAAAAAAATTCTGATATGCAGTCTCCCAAGATGGCCACCAGAGACAAAAGAGCCCAAATGTAGCCCAAATATCAGCCAGATGTAGCCCAACTATAGCCCAATGACAGAATGTCCCAGAGTGTTCTAAAGAACAACTAGAACGCTAACAGTCTTACTTATGACAAAAGTATGGCACACCTGAAGTCATCTTGATTGGAATAAAGTGGTAACACTTAATACATTTAATTTGAAAAGGAACAAAATGAGGGGTTTCATCTTGCCATAGAAATTTTATATATATATATATATATATATATATATATATATATATATATATATATATATATATATATATATATATATATACACATATATATATATATATATATATATATGTATATATATATATAATCACTGAAAAAACCATAGGTTATAGACCATATATAGTTAGGAATTAGCATTTACAAAACCCTATTTTACTCACACAAAACCATTGAAATTCCATATATAGTTAGTTGCACTAACTATATATCGCGCACCCGCAATCCACTGCTGATGATGTCACATATTACATCATTCATGACATGGTCAGTGACATCACTGATGACATCACTGATGACATCTCAAATGACATCACTGATGACATCACTGATGACATCTCATTTGACATTACTGATCACATCACTGATGACATCATTCATGTGATGATACGATGAACCTCTTCAGACTCTAATATAACCTTAGATACACTCAGTGTAAACAGACACTCACAGACTGTCACTCATCCATGGAGTTACTCACACACCTAGTCAGTCTTGCAAAGAATCAATCACACCTCCATTTCCTCAACTATATAGTTATACACACCTTACTTATTGAAACATATACTAACACATATTTACTCTGTTATACAATCCCTGATACAAGTTCACAATGATCCATACAGCCACTCACACATTCACTGGCTCTTATGCACAGTTATTTATATATGTCAACTCTCACATGTACTGTGTTTTACATATGTACTTACTTTGACATGTAGCACTGAGATATCCATTCACTCACCAATACACTCATGCACACAGTCAACCGCCCACACAGCTGTTTCCACATGCACTTTTGAACCCATACATCTAGTGAATCAACTGCTCACACATCTATGCACAGAGTCATACACCTCCCAGACACCCACACACACACTCAGTCTCCCATACAAATACTTGGGCAACCAATCAATAACCCATATAGTTAGTCATATAGCTAATGATCAACACATGCATCAGATTACAGAACAACAGACACAATGATGCACAATTTAAAACAGTTTAGTCACTAACCCATGCACTCAGTGAGACACATTTAATCACTCACTTATACAGTCAGTCATGCACCTACTAAATCCTTCATCCAGACACTTATACATCCACTCATTCTTCAATATGTAAGACATATTTTAACTTTACAGAAACACACAGTCACTGGATGTTGTCATCAGTGATGTCATCAGTGATGTCATTTGAGATGTCATCAGTGATGTCATCAGTGATGTCACTGACCATGTCATGAATGATGTAATATGTGACATCATCAGCAGTGGATTGCGGGTGCGCGATATATAGTTAGTGCAACTAACTATATATGGAATTTCAATGGTTTTGTGTGAGTAAAATAAGGTTTTGTAAATGCTAATTCCTAACTATATATGGTCTATAACCTATGGTTTTTTCAGTGAATTTTCAAGGTTTTGTAAATGCTAATTCCTAACTATATATGGTCTATAACCTATGGTTTTTTCATTGAATTTCATAGGTTTTTTAATAGCAAATCTTTATAGTTTTAAAAAATAATAAATTTTAAAGCGAATTTTATATTGTATAATTATGTCATTTTTTTTTTAATTCTTTTCGGTGCGCTCCCGGGGCGCGGACCGGTGAACGCACGGGTAAGCGCAATCTTGCGGCGCGCCCCGGGGCGCGTACCGATGAGCGTCCCGATAGCGCTATTGCCGCGAACGAAAACAACATCGTGACGTATTGCGTAGCCGCCACGCCTTGCGTCATAAGACACGTATCGCGTAGCCGCGAGATGCGTCTTATGACGCACCGCGTAAGCGCACCCGGAAGCGCATACGATCGCGCAACGTAAACGCCCCGATGCGCTTATGAAACACGCCCGGGACGCGCCCCGGGGCGCGTAGCGTAAGCGCGTCAAACCATGTGACTTTAAAATAACACTTTTCATTGGTTCAGAACTTTCTTTTTTTCCAAATTGTGTGAAACCCACCCATTTCTCTCACTATTGCTTTGTACTTGGAGAGAGCAAGAGCTGTTCTGTGTACTGTCTTCATCTCCTACTTTCCTGATCTACAGCAATGGCTGCAAGAGAGTCATCCAGCAGTGATTCCGACGGATTTTTAGATGAGGACCCTCCTGAGCAGACGAAAAAAGACCATTTCATCTGGAAATTCTATGACATCCCTGAAGGACAAAAAAAAGTCAATGCTCCAAAAGTAACCTGCAAAATATGTGGTAGTACTTTATCCAGAGGCAATCCTCTGAAAAAATATAGTTTTGGAAATGCCAATTTAATCAGGCATGTCAAAAGAAGACACCCAAACAACTTTGCCAGGGAGAGTGTCAGAGAGCTGGCACGGAATTTACCCACAGATGGCGGCAGCACCTCCACTGGTGGAGCAACACCTTCGGGACCACCCCGTGGAAGAATGGTCCCTAACATACAGCCGGTGTTTGCAGGCATCAAATTTCTGTGCACAGAGTGTGACGAACTGCTCTGCTATGGGAAGCAGAGTGTTGAACTCATTGCCATAAAGAAACAGCAACACCGCTGCCCTGCCAGTCCCTAAATTTTCACATTTTTTTGCTCCTGTTGAGCAGTTTTGGAATCCCTGTTTTTGTTTTTCCCCTGACAAAAATCCCCCAAAAATATAAAATCGTTTTAAAAAGTCTAAAAAAATATAAAACAACAAAAACAAAAAAAAGTTCTTTTCAGATCTACCTCCAATTTATAAAAAAATGCTATTTTTTTTTTTTTTTTTAAAGTCTGTCATTTTTTATCTCCCGTACGCTCCCCGGTGTGCGTACCGGGCGCTCCCCCCGCGAAAATCGAATTTTTTAAAATTTATTTTTACCCGCGGGACCCTTTTATGGCCCCCACATCAAAACTAGGGGGTCAGGGGGGTGTACCCTGCCCCCTTTTGCTCATTTCCCCCTTTGATTTTTGCCACCTCTTGTGTCTCAATCCTACCGAGACACAAGATGGCGGCCGCTGCGGACTGTTTCGAATGTTTACAGACACCCGAGAACCAATCAGCTTGCCGTGCGCAAGTCGCGTGGCGCGCCCGGAGCGCTCCCCGGTACGCGCACCGGGGCGCGGCTCTAGATATATATCTTTTTTTAAACCTAATTTACTCAAAATTCACAGGAGCACATATCTTGAGACCTAGCAAAGGCGCATCGGGCAAACAATATCTACAATTTTGCCAAGTTTCGTGGAAATCCATTCAGCCGTTCGAGCTAAAAGTGAGTCCAACCGCCCTATGGAAAAATGAATGGGAAAAACGCGTTTTGGGACCCCCCTTTTTTCTCGGCCCCCCCTTGACAAAACCCCCCAAATTTTCAGGGGCTGCTCAGAAACAAAATGTTCCATTGTCCTGAAAATTTCAGCCAATTCCGTCCACAAACGCCAAAGTTATTAGACATAGAATTTTCAAAAATCCCATAGAGAAAAAATCCTAACTATATATACCTACTGGCGACCGCCAGTAGGTAATATATATATATATATATATATATATATATATATATATATATATATATATATATATATATATATATATATATATATATATATATATATATATATATATATATTACCTACTGGTGGTCATGTGACCAAGGCCTCTGTGTAGGCTGAAACGTTATACTGCCGTGGCGTGCTAAGAAATAAAGTAACTCACTGCATCTGGGTCTTCCGTTTTTCCTTTGGTGTGATGGCTCTGGACTACGGGCGTCGTCTGGAGGATAACGAATATGCAATATATATATATATATATATATATATATATATATATATTACCTACTGGTGGTCGCCAGTAGGTATATATAGTTAGGATTTTTTTGAATAGGGATTTCTGAAAATTCTATGTTGAATAACTTTGGCGTTGATGGACGGAATTGGCTGAAATTTCAGGAAAATGG
Organism: Lissotriton helveticus; assembly: GCF_964261635.1. Taxonomy (NCBI): domain Eukaryota; kingdom Metazoa; phylum Chordata; class Amphibia; order Caudata; family Salamandridae; genus Lissotriton; species Lissotriton helveticus. The sequence continues at coordinate 46,192,700 of NC_136072.1, forward strand.
CACATTTTGTTTCTGAGCGTCCCCTGAAAGTTTGGGGGGGTTTCGTCAAGCGGGGGCCGAGAAAAAAGGGGGGTCCCAAAACGTGTTTTTAAAATTGAGTTTTCCATAGGGCGGTTGGACTCACTTTTAGCTCGAACGGCTGAATGGATTTCTATGAAACTTTGCAAAATTGTAGAGACTGTTTGCCCGATGTGCCTTTGCTAGGTCTCAAGATATGTGCTCCAGTGGATTTTGAGAAATTAACGTTCAAAAAAAAATATATATCTGTGACAGCGTCCCGGTTAGCGCCCCGGTTCGCGTACCAGACGCGTAACGGAACTTCGCGAGGAGAAGCGGATTGGCTCTCCGGTGACTGTCAACATTCTAAACAGTCCGGAGTGGCCGCCATCTTGTCTCTCGGTAGGATCGAGAGACAAGAGGTGGAAATAAACGAAGGGGGAAATGAATGAAAGGGGGCAAGGTAGACCCCTCCTGACCCCCTAGGATTGATGTGGGGGTTATTAAAGGGCGCCGCGGGGCAAAAAAATAAAATAATTTTTTTTTCGATTTTTCGCGGTGGAAGCGCTACCCGGTACGCGAACCGGGTAGCTCACCGGTAGCGTAACGGGAGTCCGCCATCTTGTGTTTCGGACGAATTTAGTCACAAGATGGAGGATAAACAATGTTGGGAATGGGTAGAAGGGGGCACGGGAGACATATCCTGACCCCCTAGGTTTTCTGAGGGTGGCTGAGGAGGCCCAAATACGCTCCGGGTAGCGTTCCGGAAAGCGTAACAAGGGGAAAACCAAGGGAAATATTAAAATAATTTTTTAGAGTGCTTTGAGGTAGGGTAGCTTTGAATAGAGCTGTTGTGTTGAGTGGGTGATGTAAGTACCAACATGTAGGTACCAATGAAGAGTCTAAAATTCAATGTACACCATCTCCTCTGTAGATATTTTGTATGTTCTAACATGGGTTATTTAAATGTAAATGTGTGGAAAAGCACTTCATGCTTTAAAGCAATTGTATTTTTGAACTGATTGTTCTTTCCTCTTAGTCCTCCTCTTTGTTTTTTTCCCCACACTCTTCTTCAGCATGATAGTTGATAAATTCGTTCCCTCAAAAAATGTATATACATAAAAAATTATATTAAATACATATAAAATATATTTTTCCTTTAAAAGAAGAATACATTTTACAGCTTTTGATATTTGCTATTAAAAAACCATTGAAATTCACTGAAAAAACCATAGGTTATAGACCATATATAGTTAGGAATTAGCATTTACAAAACCTTGAAAATTCACTGAAAAAACCATAGGTTATAGACCATATATAGTTAGGAATTAGCATTTACAAAACCTTATTTTACTCACACAAAACCATTGAAATTCGCATATATAGTTAGTTGCACTAACTATATATCGCGCACCCGCAATCCACTGCTGATCATGTCACATATTACATAATTCATGACATGGTCAGTGACATCACTGATGACATCACTGATGACATCTCAAATGACATCACTGATGACATCACTGATGACAACATCCAGTGACTGTATGTTTCTGTAAAGTTAAAATATGTCTTACATATTGAAGAATGAGTGGATGTAAAAGTGTCTGGATGAAGGATTTAGTAGGTGCATGACTAACTGTATGAGTGAGTGATTAAATGTGTCTCACTGAGTGCATGGGTTAGTGACTAAACTGTCTTAATTTGTGCATCATTATGTCTGTTGTTCTGTAAACTGCTGCATGTGTTGATCAGTAGCTATATGAGTAACTATATGGGTTATTGATTGGTTGCCCAATTATTTGCATGGGAGACTGAGTGTGTGTGTGGGTGGCTGGGAGGTGTATGACTCTGTGCATAGATGTGTGAGCAGTTGATTCACTAGATGTATGGGTTCAAAAGTGCATGTGGAAACAGCTGTATGGGCGGTTGACTGTGTGCATGAGTGTATTGGTGAGTGAATGGATATCTCAGTGCTACATGTCAAAGTAAGTACATATGTAAAACACAGTACATGTGAGAGTTGACATATATAAATAACTGTGCATAAGAGCCAGTGAATGTGTGAGTGGCTGTATGGATCATTGTGAACTTGTATCAGGGATTGTATAAGAGAGTAAATATGTGTTAGTATATGTTTGAATAAGTAAGGTGTGTATAACTGTATAGTTGAGGAAATGGAGGTGTGATTGATTCTTTGCATGACTGACTAGGTATGTGAGTAACTCAATGGATGAGTGACAGTCTGTGAGTGTCTGTTTACACTGAGTGTATCTAAGGTTATATTAGAGTCTGAAGAGGTTCATCATATTATCACATGAATTATGTCATCAGTAATGTGATCAGTAATGTCAAATGAGATGTCATCAGTGATGTCATCAGTGATGTCATCAGTGATGTCATCAGTGATGTCATCAGTGATGTCATTTGAGATGTCATCAGTGATGTCATCAGTGATGTCATTGAGATGTCATCAGTGATGTCATCAGTGATGTCATTTGAGATGTCATCAGTGATGTCATCAGTGATGTCACTGACCATGTCATGAATGATGTAATATGTGACATGATCAGCAGTGGATTGCGGATGCGCGATATATAGTTAGTGCAACTAACTATATATGCGAATTTCAATGGTTTTGTGTGAGTAAAATAAGGTTTTGTAAATGCTAATTCCTAACTATATATGGTCTATAACCTATGGTTTTTTCAGTGAATATATATATATATATGTTATCCAAACCTTTGTTACTACAACGAAAAAGACGCTGACTCCGTGGGATTCAACAAAGAGGAATTTATTCACCTCAACGACGACTGCTTACGCGTTTCGGCGGGACAACCGCCTTGCTCACAACAACATATATATATATATCTTACTGGTGGTGTATATGTATATTTATTACCTACTGGCTGTCGCCAGTAGACAGTTATAGTTAGGACCTAGTTTCCATAGGAGAAGCATAGTTTGTTTTGCCAATAGTTTAGTTTGACGGATCTTTATGAAATTTTCTAAATTAATATGACGCTAAGTTCAGCTGCTGTTATGAAACATTTGGGGGTTATCTGTCAAGCCGGGGCAGAGAAAAATAGGGGTCTGTAAACATGTTTTCCCATAGGGATTTTGAACACAATTGCATCCCAAACTGCTGAACAGAATTAAACTAAATTTGGCAGAAAGCTAGCTCTTGGCCCAGATAGCGTGCTTTTTGAAATTGAACGTAAATCCATTCAGTGGTTTTAGAGATATTAACTGAAAACCAAAATGTATATCTAGGGACGTGGACCCCCCGCAGATCCGCCCATGGGGAATCCAGGGGCCAAGGGCCAAAGCAGGGGTTTGATTGGCTGACCACACCTTCACAGAAAAGTTGCGTCCACCAATTTATATCTTGGGAAATGGACTGATAAGTAGCTTGTATACTAATTGAAGGGGTCAGGTGAGAGCTTTCCTGATCCCTTGTGTTTGTTCTAATGCGGTGAAAGCATAATTAATGGGCAGTAAAATGTCTGAATTGAAAAAACCAACCCAAATTGGGCTTCTTCACAGGAAACATGGAAATGGTTAAAAAAATACTGACCATTTAGTAGTGGATAACAAAAAAGAAAGATGAAAGGAAGTCTGTGATTTGTTTAGTGGAGCAGCATAAGTAAGAGTACATGGTGAAGGGTAGACATTTTACCTACTTTTATACTGAGAGAGGCGGTGCTGACTGGAGATTTCAAATGTAAACAGATGTTACCAGATGAAAAAATGAAACTGAGAGAACAGCAAATAGTTTTTACAGGTATATAATTTAGGTTGTAGTACATAAAAATATATTTTGAAAAAGAGTAATGAGTGTACGTAAGGTGAAAGAAAATATGTAGCTTCTAGGCAGTATACTAGAAGGGAAAATAGAAGGCTGGTTAGATGCGAATATTAACTAAAAATGCAGTGAGCAGGAAAGGAGAAAAGGGAATTGCTGTATTGAATGTATATTAGTTTTAATTATGGTATTATGAATGAATGTGTTGTGTTTGAAATTAGAGGTTGTTGTTTGCCTATAGTATGTAATTTAATAGTATGTAATTTGCGCATGCTCATAAATTCAGGGATGCACTTACAGATCCAGTTACACTCTCACAAAAGCAGTTATGTACCCATCACTCATTTAGCCAGACAGTGACTGCCACACTCACTCACATACCTATAAGATAAGACCATTCACACAACCATGTACTCATGTGTACGTCTATGTTTGAGTACCAGTTCACAACCCAAAAACATTTTTAACAACAATTTTCAAAAAATTAGCCACGTATATAAAGATACCCTCTCGCCTGCCACAGTAAAACTATGGGAGGTAAATTTAACAGGAACATGGCGTTGTCTGCTGGTGAAATTACCTGAATTTAAATCAGTCGATGTTAAACAAGTTCCTGAGGTTCCAGCATTTTGCTCACTACTTGACAAACTCTTGTCAACAACATCACCTTGACCACAACTTCCATGGTCAGAAAAACTCGGATGATTTTTGAGACATTTGACTAACCTAGACATACTCCATATGCTACCATTGCTGACCTTCACCACATTTTTCCTTATGGAAACAATAGTGAAAGGACCAATAAAGGTACTTTTGCCTTTGAAAGTGTGCCTAGGATTCTTTATCAACACTCTGTCTCCAACATTCCACTTCTTTCCCTTCACATGCATTTTTTAATCATATCTTGCTTTATATTTGTATTGATAATCCAAAATCCTATTTTTTTTTATTTCAGCAGAAATGGTCTCACCTTTAATGACAGGCATCCAAAATGGATTTAATTTAGAAATTGCTTTCCTGCCTCTCAAAGCTTCAAAAGGCGATGTTAAAGTAACAGCATTAGGTGCGGTACGGTGTGCCCACAAAGTATCTCTCAAAATTTCCTTGAGAGAGGTTTTAGAATCTAAAGCACGCTGAACACAACTTTTTACAAGTCGATTCATTCTCTCTGCTAATCCATTAGCCTGAGGTGAATATAATGCTGTTTTTTGATGAATCACATCGCAATTTTTAAGAAAGTCATACATTTCACTAGAAACAAATTGTACACCATTATCTGTTATCAAGAATTTAGGTAAACCTTCGGAAGCAAATACATCCTTAAGAAACTCAATAACAGATTTAGCATTTACAGAAGGTGTACACTTTGTCACCACCCATTTAGATGTGTAATCGACCAATAAGATGACATAACGTTCACTAGGTGGTAACAATTCAAATGGTCCCATTATATCTAACCCTAACTTCGTCCACACTGCCTCTGGAACATCAACCGGTGACAAAGGCGGACGGTTAGTAGCATACGACTTGTCATTAGTTGCACATGATATACAATCTTTGACTACATCTTCAATCATGCGATCCATTGTAGGCCACCAATACCTTTCCCTTGCTCTTGCTTTAGTGAGTCTCCTACCAAGATGACCATCATGGGCAGTGTTGATAATCTTGTTCCTAAACTCAACTGGAGGAATCACCCTCACACCTCTCGAAAAATTACCCTCAACAAAGGAAATCTCATCTTTAACAGACCAGTATGTTTTCATTTCTTGGTCCAAAGTTTTGTAATCTGGCCACCCTTGACTTATCCAGGTTTTAAGCTCAGTTAAAATCCTATCTTTGTTCACACCATCCACCTATTCATTTTGTGTCAATGCATTCTCAGCAACCCAAAATACATACTCTTCCTTGTCATTACCCAAACCTTCCTCAACAGGTAACCGAGACAAACAGTCTGCAGATTTGTTATTGGACCCAGGTATGTATTGTACTTGAAAGTTATATTCTTGTAGACCCTCACTCCACCGCTTTATTCTTGGTGTCAAATGTTCACTATGTCTGCATGAAAAAATCTGAACCAGAGGTCGATTGTCAGTTCTAACAAGAAATGGAATCCCCCATAAGTAAAACTTAAAATGTTGAACTGCCCAAAAAACACTAAGTGCCTCTCTTTCAATACAGGAATAGTTCGCTTCTGCTTGACTAAGTGCCCTAGAAGCGAATGCAACAGTTCTTTGTTCACCATGTATTACTTGTGAAAGTACTGCACCTAAACCTCTGAGGCTAGCATCAGTGGTCAGTATGGTTTTTTTGTTCACATCAAAATGTCCCAGGGTAGGCATTTTTCCAATTTCTTTTTTAATCTTCTCAAAAGCTTCCTGGCAGTCCTCCGACCACACAAAATGTGTTCCCTTTTTGAGTAACATCCTAATTGGTTCTGTTACACTGGCAAATCCTTGAACAAACTTAGCATAAAACTCTGCAAGTCCCAGAAATGACCTCACTTGATCTTTATCACAAGGTACCGGGGCCTTCACTACACATTCTGCAAGTTCCAACTTTGGCTGAATTCCCTCGCCAGAAATCACATGACCAAGATAAGTAACAGTTTCCACACCAATTCGACACTTTTCTTTTTTCACCGTCAATCCCTTCTCCTTCAAGCTTTCCAAAACCTCAACCAAAACTTTACTATGTTCTATCTCTCCCTTTCCATAGATCAAGATGTCATCTTGGAAAAACATGATGTTATTAGTTTCCTCCAAAACTTTCTTCATGACCCTCTGGAAACATGCCACTGCCGATGCCAATCCGAAAGGCATCCTCTTGAATAGATATGCTCCCAAAGGTGTCACAAATGAAGTGAGGTGTCTTGACTCCTTATGTAAAACAACCTGATGGTACGCGGACGATAAGTCCAAAACACTGAATACACGCGCACCCTTCAAAGTGCTAAGCGACTCCGAAATGTTGGGTAATGGTTACCTGTCAACCCAAATCCACTCATTCAATCCTCTCAAATCCACACACATCCTAACCTTGGCCCTACCATCCTTTGGGGCCAAAACAATGGGGGGCAACCATTCTGATGCCTCAATTTCTTCAATTACATCCAACTTCAACAATCTTTCCAACTCTAATTTCAAAGGATCCATCATCATGTTGGGAACCTTTCTAACTTTGTGTACACAGGGTATAGCTTTGTTTTTAAGGATGATTTTGTGCTCAAACCCCTTGAGACAACCTAAATCATCAGAAAATAATTCTGGAAATTTCTTAAAATACATACAGTTCTGATTGTCATATGTACCACCATTACCTTCACACTCTACTAACATGACCTGATCTTTGGGATCTTTAGCAGATGGATTAAGCATGATCCCCAGATCACGTTGATGCCTCCAGCCTAATAAATTGTCCCCTCCCACTGCCACGTAGACTTTTCCAACAGCCTTCCTGTTCTTGAATCTAATACAAGCTTCCACATAACCAGTGATTTTAGCCCCTGCATAGCTGACCGGATTTATATCAGGAGGTAGCAAAATAGTATCATCCAAACCAACAACTTCATCCCATTGTTTGTTGCCTGTCATGGTGAAAGGAGACCATGAGTCAGCTAAGACTACAAATTTGAAATCATTCACCATGAAATCACACTCTGGCATTGACATTTTGTCAGCATCAATCTTTCCATTCTCATCACTGATGCTAGATACTACAATGCGTACTGCATCAGAATTTTTCTTTTCCAAAACACGCGTTGCCTTACAAACTCGAGCATAATGTCCCTTAATGCCACACTTCATGCATACAGCATCTTTTGCATAACATTGTGGATAATTTGAAAAATGTGTAAAACTCCCACATCTCAAACATTTTGGTTTAAGTGGTTCTTTTCCACTCCTGTCCTCCTCACTACCGCTACTTGAATTTGGTTTAACAAAATTACGTGTGAGAACATCCTTGTCTATTTTTTTTAATTTGTCATTAGAAACAATTTTGCTCACATTCCCACGCTGCTCAATACTGTGTTCTTCATTAACAACATGAATTTCACTCTCTAACTCCTTTTTCTCCTCATGAACTTTTTTCATCTCTTTTACCCAAGATGAAGTGTTTTCCATGCCCTCTACAATTTTAATAGCCTCATCAAGAGTAGGAGTTTTTGATAAGAGCTTCTCTTGGAGCCGAGAACTATTTGTACACCGTACTAATTGGTCCCTGACTAATGAATCAGACAATTCATTGAATTCACAGGTACGTGCTAAGGTTTTAAGAGACGCTACGTAACTTTTAACACGCTCAGTAGAGCCATGTGCCCTAGTAAAAAAGGTATGTCGTTCTAAGACAATATTAATGCGAGGACCAAAATATGTTTGTAACATCATCATCGACATTTCATACACGTCACAAGGTTCACCTTCCCCATTTCCAATTGTAAGTAAATCCATACTGTCATATATATTACGTTCCTCTACTCCTAAATTATGTAGGAGAATCGCCTGTTTTCTTACTGCAGAAAACTTTTCACCCCCAATAGCTAAAATATAAGAGTCTAATAGGTTTCTTCATAGTTTCCATGGTAAAATCGGGTCTCCCTTCTCAGAAAGAAAAGGTGGGGGTTGAGACATTGAAGTAGACGTTGCCATCTTATGAACCAAGTAAAAATAGTGGATACTGTCTAAAAGAAATAAGGATAAAACAATAAAAGTGGTCACCGTTGTCACTAAGATAGAGCAGTAATCAAGCCTTTAAAATAGTTCTATTGTACCATGTCAATCAGGCTTTGAATATGAGAAATAAACAAAGAAATACCATAAAATGTCCCCGAGTCACCTCCAAATAATGGTTGTTGGGAAGTTGTTTGATCGAAAAACCGCAACGCCATACGACTACATTAAAAAACGCAATCACAGAAACTATTGCAAATCAATTAGTTACTTGCGTAGGGTCACGTCTCGACCTTTCACAAAATCTTCCGTAAATCCAAGATGGCGCTTACGCTAGTGTAGGGTCACGTTTTGACCTAGTGCGTGATGACGCTTGCAAGTTCTTCAGCCTCTGTCTTGACGCGTTCGGAGGAAGAACACTTCAGCTGCGGTGTCTTGACGCGTTCGCAGGAAGAACACACTCAGAGAACACTCAGAGCCTCCCAGTCATGGAATCTCCTCCTCAATCTAAAAACGCAGAGGCAGTTGACTGCGTTGTACATCACAAGAAGTATGTAAATCTTAAAAATAAAGTACCTTAGAAGTTGCACACGTAGCTTGAAAAGTCCAATTTGATCGTAAATTCCAATCGGTCCAACATGTATTACGAATGTTGTTTCCAAGTTTAAACAATATCGGAAATAAGTCCCAAAAATATCGTGTTGGGGAATTGATGCAGTTCACTTGTCCCCAATCAAGTCAAGTCGTCCTCGTCGCCATTGTTAAATTTCAAAGATACCTCAGAAAGTAGTATCTTTATTCTAAGATTAATAAGCACAGCATCAACGTCCAGTCAGCTTCAACTCCTTCTCCAACTGACCCCGTGAGGAGCTCACATTCTATGACATCACTACGTTCCTTAAACATATACTCAACATCAGATTGTAACAGTGATGTTAAGAGAGCCTTGGAGGAGAAAAGTGTCTTGCCGGCTGTAGTGTCAAGGAGGTGCACTTTAAAGCCAAATAGTTGTTAGAGTTAAGCAAAAATGGTGTGAACACCAATACTGTGTCCAGTGCATAAGAAAGAGTTCATATAGACAGAGACGTTGGGTCTGACTTTGAGGTAGGATTTGATACAGACAGGTTATATCTGGCATAAGAAGTTGCTATAAAGTACAGTGGATCTCTGAGGAGAATTGTTGCTTTTGGAGTCATATTTGTGATGATGGGAGGGTCAACATAGTGGCTCTGGAGAAGGGGAAGAGGTTGAAGTATCCCACTATAAAGGAGGTCCTTGTCAGTAAGTATGAATTAACCCCAGAGGAGTGCAGGGTGAATTTGAGGGTTAGTCAGAAACTGTGTCATCACTTCTTGGAGGAATTTTGTGGGGTTCTATTGAAATGTTTGTTAAAAGTACTGTTGTTTTTTTAAGAATGTGTTTCTGACAGTTTTATACTTTTTCTCTTTTTCAAAAGAGAACTGGGAAGAAGCAACTTGAAGAAATGTTTCTCCAGACACTCAGTAGAGTTCTTTTAGCTTCTTTCATCTGATACAGTTCAATAGCTTCTTTCATCTGATACAGTTCAATGGCATCCCCTATAACCTATTTTGAATGTAGTGAATGGATACTGTAGTGCTCATATATTTCTTGAGATCTACTTCTATCCATTGTTTCAAACTGTCTACTTGAAGGCAAATTTCTTCCTCCATGCAACTTCCATGGTAGACAACATCTACATCTTAATAGTACACACTATTGTGTCTAAGATATAATGTAGCTTTCTACACCTTACTTATATCTACTAGTTCCTGCCAGGTTTTTTTTATTTTTCATGAGCACACCATTCACTAGAATAACAAGAGGTTATTCCAAATCTCTCTTTACACCCACAGTTTCAATAATGTGTTTCGACATCTAAAGTAAAATACACACCTCTACCTTTAAGCCCCTTCTTAGGCTCAGTGGATGATACCTTTATTGTTAGAGTTTGCTTCTCTCAGAAATTAATGTAAGTGTTCACATGGATGTTTTGCACAACTCAGTGTTAGAAACCAAGCTAGGGTTCCTAAATTTCACGACATGCACTTAAGTTCAACATGACGACAATACAGTACTCATTCCTCCCAATTTTTGTAGAGGTAAAGTAACTAGACAGAAGCACTGCAAGTACATGGGAGGGGTGCTACTGTATCAACGTGTCCCTGGCAAATACTACAAATACTACTGCACTCTTGTTTATAGACAGGAGCATGTCTACGCCTTCCTTGTACCTCTTCCCCTATCTCTTCCTCTACATTTCTACGAATCATCTCTTCTTTTGTAATGGAACTAGTGTCTTTTACTTCATAACATTGACTATTTGTTTCAACTGCATACATTAATATATTGTCTTGTAAGTAGCTTTCCTCATTAAAGTAAGGCTTAGTAGTAGACGTACGATTTCATTCGTCTTTGAAATTTTGCAAAAGTTAGTTTTAGTAATAAGCCTTTTATGTTTTCTTCTTCATTGACAAGACTGTTTTATCCAGAATTTTCATTCTGTTTAGTATCAAAATAAATAGTTTGAGCTTCAGAAGAAACACCTTATCAACCACACTTTCAATATATTATTTTTGTTTGAGTGCTGCTCTTCTCATCCTAGTGTTCGAAGACGCAACAGCCCATATTTAGGCCATGGGTATAATAGCCCGTCAAGTATAAGAGATGTGCCGGGTCACTGCTAGGTTACGGCATACTTGACGGTCTATTATACCCATGGCCTTAATATGGGCTGTTGCGTCTTCGAACCTTGCCACCCTGGGATGTAACGGAATTACATTTTTGGAATAATATACATGCCTTACTGTGTATATACAGCATTTCAAAAGGAACTTGGACATCCCAATGAGTAATTTTTGAATAAAGCCCTGATGAAGTTCAAGCGTAAACTGAGCGAAACGCGTTGGCTGGATGTTGTGTGTTGATGCAAAGGATTTGAATTGAAAAAATAAAGAAAGAATTAAACAGATTATTTGATCTTACACATATCTTTATTGACTGTGGACAACAAGTGTGATGGTGCACCATTCCAAGACTCAAGACCCTTGCTGAAGAACTACTGCAGTTTCCAATATGCTGGCTCCTCTTGTGACAACATCTTTAATGATCAAGCAGGTTTCTCCCACCTTGATACTGCCTTCTACAAGACGTGTGGCGCCGCGGCCAGGGCGACTGATGCTGGAATCTGGGGACCACGGTTCGATCCCCGGCTCCGGCGGCAGGTTAGCCCAGCACCATGTGACTCTGGGCAATAGCTCGCTTAATCTTCCCGACGGCCCCCAGCGCCTAGAGACCCTTACGGGTGATTGTGCGCTTTACAAATGTGGACTTTACTTTACTTTACAAGACGCTTTGTCCAAAAATTCTTTGCTTCCTTTCTAATTATAAGCATTGGAATTTAATTGGATGAACAGATGAGTGTAGCCAGAGGTAAAGCAGTGTATGGAACACCACACACTTTATCTGCACGTCTTTAGCAGTTTGAAAAATAAGACTGGAAACCTGGTTAATTAGGTCAAGATGTGATATGATAATGCGTGGGTCAAAGTAGACCTGGGTGAGGATGGCACTCTTAAACTTGAAGCCGCCGAACTTATCAGCCTCGATCTCAAAGAGTCGGAGAGCCAGCACCACCATGCCAGTGAGTAAGGGGTGAGGACATGCGAAAAGGGAAGAGCGAGACACCTTGCGAGAAATGTCTAGCTATTTCTTAGAGCTATGTCTTTATGCATTGCTGAAATTGTAAGTTACTTATGTACTTCTATTAATTGAGAAACTAATAAATATTTACGTTTTTTTCTTTTTATGCAGATCAATGGCACCAACTATTGGGGTAATGTACTTTACTAGTTAGTTCTTGCAGTGTTGTTCCATAACGTTACATTTTGGGGATGTACACCCAAGAACAGATTGCTACAGTTACTATAACACCTAGGCACACATCAGTGCAGTAACTCACAGAAAGAGATACTCATACATACAAGCTCACACTGATACAGCCACTGACACACCTAGACACACATTGATACAGCCACTAGCACACCCAACTACACACCAATACAGCCAAACACTAATGCATCCAATAACACACTCAGGCACACAGTGACACACCAAGGGACTTACCAATGCAGACTCTGACTAACCCAGGCATACAGTATTGCAGACACTGGCACAGCCAGCTAAACACGAATGCATCCAATAAAACACCCAGGCACACACTGACGCACACACTAATCTAAGATTAGTGTCCCCTTCTCTTGTCGTTCTTTTTTATTTGTTAAAAAAGGCTTTGAGTTTTAATTTTCGACAAAATTTGGCTACTTTCCATGAATGCAGAATTTATCGAAAGAATGTGTTGGGCTAAAGCCTAGTCCTTTGTTGAGAACCATGGTTTGATCTTCATTCAAGGGAATGTGGTCAGGTTAAAGATCAGTGGTTGTTGTGGCTCGCCTGGGAGTTGATCTTTGGTTTTCTTTCTGGTCTGGACTCCCAAGTAGACATAATCACATGTCCCTGAAAACTGCGCTATATTGGCATTACCTGCAGAAAGATTAAAACTTGCGTCTGTGAACAAAGAATCAACACCAGGTGCAAAAAGGTCTACAACAAAAATGAGTAACCACTTCCTCTATGTAGGACGTTGTCCTAACGATATCCAATGGGTTGTACTGGAGACTCTAGAATATGCGGACACAAACTCAGAAAGAAATTTACTGTAGAAGAAACAACAATAGATTTACCATCTGGGAACAATCCACAGTGGGCTCATTGACCGAATTCCATGGACTCAAACAACCAGAGGACCATGTGGTCGCACAAAGAACCCTGACACACCGAGCTGCCCTGAGAAGATTTTAAAATAATATCAGCCAAGACCACATCTGTTCCGGAGACAAGTAAACTAAGGACAACTCTAATCATCCTAAAAGCGACATCCCAAGATCTTTAACTCATAACAAGATACCCAGGCCTCTAGCTTAGAGCCACCAGCATAACATGAAATGAGAGAGAATGATCAGGTGAAACACCAATCCCTGGAGAAAAGATACTAAATCTAGAAATAACAACAAAAATTATTAAAATACACTACACTTAATATCAACCTTCCCCTCTGGAAGAGCAACTGCAACCCAAGCATGGAAGGCTTCTCCAGCGAATCAAGAGACCAGATAACCATTACAGAATGAACCATCGCCTTTAGAGGAACTAAAAAAGACACCAACTAAGATCACAACTATCCCGGGGAGACTAATGAATGATGGTCGACTCTAGCCACTCCAAAATGGACATCCCGAAATTTTAATCAATAGCACATACTCAACCCTCAAGTCAGGCAAAACCTAGAAGACTTAAAGGGATAAGATATGATCAGGGAAGCAAATGTACCCCAAGTACAGAGATTTCTCTTTTTTCCCCCACTTAATCTTTGATGATAGCGCACAATCATGACTGAAATATCTAGCCAATCAGTTATAGAGGTCCCATTGTCCCCGCTCAAACTACATCACAATAAACTGTTAGTTTTTATATAGTGGCTAATATTCCACTATCAGATATGGCAACAATACCATACAACAATTTTTCAATGACCTTAAACTTGATTCAGTAAAGACAATTAATGAAACCAGGATACCAAGTTTCTCAACAAACCTCGAGTATTCCAGTCTCTGTCCAAGTTTATTTAAAAAAAAAGAATAATTTTTTAGAAAAAATAAGCGCTTAATTTGTTAGAAGTCTATCTTCTCTGTCTACTAAATCTGCCTAAGCCTGTTGTTGCAGATGTTTTATAAATACGGCACAGGGAGCCCTGTCAGGTAACACCCAGGACGGAAGAGACCGGACCAAAGAGGACAAGCTGCACCTACAAATAAGTCTGCCCCTATTTGATAAGATCATGATCACCCGCTATTATCATACGCAAGGCCTCATAACGAGATTGTATCCATTTCTGTTCCAGGATGTTTATAATAATCCGCGACCTTCCATTTTTCCCTCTTTAAGGGGGTGGCCATACCGCTTCCCCCGGAACCTATGGAGCCCCGTTTAACAAGGACAAGGGGCCATATGATCAAGAAAGGGTGATACATTATCGCCGCTTTTATCTGCAGTAAACTGCCGCTAAAGCTGCGAAAATGGGCTTGATATGAATTCCCATAGAAACCTAGGTTCTGGTGTTAACCTGGGCTTCTATGGGAATTCACAAGGGCATATTATCAAGCCCATTATCGCAGCTTTAGCTGCAGTTTCCTGCCGATAAAAGCAGCGATAATGTATCGCCCTTTCTTGATAATAAGACTCAAGATACTTTAAAACCCCCAAAAGTCTCGAATGGATTATTAATATGACCCATGTTTTACGGGTGTGGTACGCTCATAACTGCATCTACTATATTACTGGCATAACCACATTAACACCTGTGGACAATGACACATAGCAAATACTTCACAATAAGTGCTGTTTATTTTCACAAACATAGTACCATTTACAGAGCTCTTACCCCTTACTTTACGGGAGGAAAACAAAAAGATCCACAATAGATTCCTAAGTTGTGGTCATTAAACAATACATACATCAGACCTAGCATCTCTGGGGCTAATCACGACCTGCACGTATACGAGTAGGCTTGATAATGTTGAAACGTTCATCGTCATAACATAAGGCAAAACATAATCTGTACTAAGAAAGGTAAAAGAGCATGACCTTCCTAAAATAAAAGAGAGAATTATTAACATAAAAAGTGTTATGTGAGACACTTTGAGTTGAAAGTCCTCACATAAACATTCCACTGAGGAATTAAAAAAAAATTATAACAACACTCCAGAACAAAGAGCAGAGCTAGGGGAATTTGGAACAAAAAAACTTTGGCTCAAATGGATGTAAAGGTAAGTATACTTGTAAAGCGCACTGTTACTCCATCTCGGAGTGTCCTGGCGTTGTATACCGCTGGGGAACCCGTCCTGGCTTTCCCTGTGAGATGGTCCCTCCTGGGCACCTCCAATGTGAAGCCTGGCATCCCCAGCGCTGATGGGGCTGTGGTGGAGATTAAGCAAGCTATTGCCCAGAGTCACAGAGTGGGACCCATGTTTAGCATAGGCACCTCGGCGAGAATTATCAAGTCCACGGACATTGACCCAAGACCCTGCCGCGTCAGGAATTGAACCCTGGTCCCGGGCCAATCTCTGCTTCAGGGTCTGCCGCTTCTAACCAGTGAGCCACACTTCTCATATGTGAATATGAATAAGAGAGATGAGAGTACACTGATACACTCTATAAACAAATAATCATCATCGGGGGTCATCAGAAGTGTACACATAAATATATGTGTGAACTAAATGAAGACAATTTTGTTTATATTGCATTCTGTTTTTCGTTCTCTTTTTCTTCTTCTCATGTCAGCTGAGAACAGTGTTTTCTCTTTATCCGGAACAAATTAAACCAGAACATAAAACAATCCAGGGGACATTGTTCTGCCTGACGTGGGAAACAAAATAGATCCCTTAAAATATTGGTCCTGACGAAAGCCATTGATCCAGTGAGAGCGCAGGTGGGCCGAAACATGTAGACCACTTTTTACAACTTAATGTGAGGGGCACATTGTACATCCTGTTTTCACATCCACTTTTGTTTTAACCTTTCCCTTATCTAGTTTTTTTATTAAATTATTTCTCTCTAGATAAGAAGTCATTTTAGATCACCTTTCGTATGTAGATCCCAACTAATCTCTTGAATCAGAGGGATTACCTCCTGGTGGAGGAAACAAGATCCAATGATGATGCTACTAACTTTTAGTATGTCAATGGCAATGTGAATATCGAAAGTCGTAAAGTTAGGATTTTGTCTCAGATTACTTTTGTGAATCTGGCCCTTAGTTCGTGACGTTGAATCCAGTTTCGATTGAGTTGCTGTCGAATATCCAAGTGCATTTCATCCTTTTTAGGAATTACAGGAGGTGTGTTTTTGGCAAACTCTATTACTTACCAACAGATATCTTCTTAGGATGGCCTGTCTCCAAAAAGTGTGTCAGCAGTGGTGCAGAGGTGACGCAGCTCCTGTGTTGGCCTACGACTTCCATGGCCTGACCAATATAGGGCAAACTGCGTGGACAACATATACAGTAAACCACATGTGTAGAGTCTCAGACTGAGTAAGTTCCTGTCCTACATAAATAGACAAATTTGAGGCTTCAAAAATTAAGAAGGATTTTCATTTGTATTTGAATTTTTGAAGTAGTAAGATTAAATGATTTTTTTTTTTTTTAAAAGACAGAAGCCAACACGTGTTTTGCCATGAACACAATAATTCAGTTGCTTCATCAGGGCTGAAGTTCACATTATGGCAATAGACAAAAGATTATATCACACACAAAAAAAGGCTAGATGTTTTTATATTGCCATACACCCTGCACAACCCGGCACCAGCAGAGACACTGATGCAGGATGCTACAACACATGGATACTAACACTAGGTTATTTGATGCACAGTCAAGTAAAGAGGCCAGACACTGGGGCTGGTAACACAACCAACACTTTCTGACGCAGAAGAGATAAGACATATGGCGCATGAGATATATTTTACAAGATGGCCGGCACCATAAAATGGCCTGACTATGAAGGATGGAGATGGATTACGCTTTCCTAGGAATAAATTACCACCTCGTAAATTCTTTAGCATTTACAAAATTACGAACGGTTAATAGAGTATTATTTTACATAATTTAAAAAGAAATATGACACACATAACATGGTTCTAAACCAGCACCTTAAACTGTTTGACTCACAAAGATGGCTTAGACTGCCCCTGTCTGGGCATAAATGACCTCTAAAAGTTAAGAGTACATAGTATATATATATATATATATTATGAACAATAATTGCTAAACAAAAAACTTAAAACAGTAAAATGCATGACACACTTAATTATAAAATATTGTGGGAGCAGTTTAATTGTAAAGGTTAATTGCTAGGGAATCAAAGTAATTTATTAGTAATTGTCTCTGAATGTTAAAATTGAACATTGAAACTCCACTAAAGCAATATTAGAATATATTTAGCATATAGCATTGTTTAGTCATTCATATTCAAGATAAAATTATTCTGGCTCTCTTTATTCAGTGCATCTATTCCTAATATGATGTCATTTTGGATAAATTCTGCTGGCCATTATGTAAATCTTTAACACCGCTGTACCATTAGGGCCCAATTCACGAATGCAATCTGAGACAAAACCCTAATTTTACGACTTTGGGTATTCATAAAAGGCATTTAGTAGTAGTAAAGTTAGGAATCCTAACTGTACTACTACTAAATGCATTTTGTGAATACCGAAAGTCGTAAAGTTAGGATTTTGTCTCAGTTTAGTAGTAGTAAAGTTAGGAATCCTAACTTTAATACTACTAGATGCCTTTTGTGAATACCGAAAGTCGTAAAGTTAGGATTTTGTCTCAGATTACTTTTGTGAATCGGGTGCTTAGTTTGTGGCGTTGAATCCAGTTTCGATTGAGTTGCTCCCGAATATCCATGTGCACTTCATCCTTTTTAGGATTTACAGGAGATGTGTTTTTGGCAACAGATATCTTCTTCAGGATGGCCTGCCTCCAAAAAGTGTGTCAACAGTGGTGCAGAGGTGACGCAGCTCCTGTGTTGGCCTACGACTTCCATGGTATGACCAATATAGGTCAAACCGCGTGGACAACATATACAGCAAACCATATGTGCAGAGTCACTGATTGAGTAAGTTCCTGTCCTACATAAATAGACAAATTTGAGGCTTCAAAATTAAAGCTTGATTTTAATTTGAATTTGAATTTTTGAAGCAGTAGGATGAAATGAATTTTAAAAAACACATGACAGAAGCCAACATGTGCTTTGCAATAAAACCAATAATTCAGTTGCTTCATTAGGGCTGAAGTTCACATTATGGCAATAGGCAAAACATTATATTATACTAAAAAAGAGCTAGAGGTTTTTATGCTGCCATACACCCTGCACAACCCGGTACCAGCAGAGACACTGATGCAGGATGTTAGAAAAAAAGCTTACTGATACTAGGAAGTATCATAACACATCAGCAGAGAGGCACTGATGCCCGTCACTGGCCCCAGAGCACCAAAGCTGACTCTCGGAAGTGACCAGGGAAGACACACACAGGGGCACCAGCACTGTGACTCTGATGCAGGATGCTACACCACATGGGAACTAAAGCTAAGAAGGAACATAACACCAGGAATCAGCATAGCTGCACCGACGATGCGTAACTGGCCCCAGAGCACCAAAGCTGACACTCGAAAGCGACCTGAGAAGACACACAGGGGCTCCAGCAGTGTCACACTGATGCAGTATGCTACAACACATGGAAACTAACACTAGGGGGCTGATTCTGATGCGGGTTGGAAATGCTTCCCGACCGAATCGGGTTGGAAATGGTTTCCGACCCACTCGGATCGGGAGAGTCCGACCGACGGAGTACGATGCATCCGGATGCTTCCCGATACGATTTGGTTGGACTCCCGTTGACTTCAATGGGAGCATATGTTCCTAACCGCATCATAATTCGGCCCTTGGTCGTAAGACATGTTCCCAATCCGATTTGGAAGGAGCAAATGCTGTTAGGTGCCCTTCCTAACCGCATCAGAATCAGGTCCTTAGAAGTAACAAACCACCAGACATCAGCATAGAGGCTCTGACGCTGCGTCACTGGCCCCAGAGCACCAAAGCTGACACCGGGAAGCGACCAGGGAATAACATAAATGATATCTGCTATAACACAATTTCAATAGGCAGGGAGTTCAAATCATGAATTCTACAGCAAAGTGACATGCCAATAATGAAACAAAATGAACTGGATCAACTGTTGTATAAAAACTCCATTAGAAAAACAAAATAGTAAATCAGAGAAGGAAAAAGATGTGAATGAGACCCTAGGAAACGCGAACTCTGAAAAGAAACAACAATACAGACTGGTACCCAACCTCAGTGTGAGTGACCTCTCAGTGACGAAACACGTCTCAAAAGTGCAACCAGCATGCTCCTAGGTATGTTATTTCTAGATTCAAGCCCCTGAAGAAGGACCAAGGGGCCCGAAATGCGTTGGGTAAAGACTTCCAAATGAGAAATTAAGACCTGCATTGTATTAAATAATTGTGTCTGTGGTTTGATGAAGTTATTTGTTTAATCATATGAAACCAATTGCTCTATCTTAATTCGTGTGCATTAACAAATATTATAGATGTGCAGTATTTGTTATTATTTTTTTATATTTAAGGCATAAGCAACACAGACACAGTGCACAGAGGTCAAGTAGTTACTTAAAGGAAGGTGGGATCAAATACTATGGACCGGATTTAAAAACATTTAGTGCTGTGTTTGAGTCACAAAAGTGATGCAAACCAGCGCAAAATGTTTTCCTGTTATTTCCTTTCCAGTGCTTGTTTTGCGCTGGAAAGTTGCCTAAAGCTAACACGAAGCGGCGTGAAGCACTGCTTTGCAGTGCTTAGTATCAAGGTTGCGTTCCATGGGTGGTACGTGGGTGCTCTTATGCAACGGCCCCTGCTGTTTGAAGCAAAACCCTATCTACCAAAAATGTTAGACAAGGTATTGCGCCAAAGATTAGTGTCACTTGAAATCAGGCGTTAAAAGGAGAAATACTTTCATTTCTCATTTGTTTTCCAACTTTGCATGTGTGCCGCACTGTACAGCATTTTGGGATGATGCGCTGCGTTAGGTGAAACTATAGTAAATCTGGCTCTTTATTTAACCCTTTCGAGTCTCATGACGAGCTCAGCTCGTCATGAGCCACGGTGCTCGTGTGCTCATGACGAGCAGAGCTCGTCATGACCTTTAGAACGCTCGCACGCTGGGATAATTCCCCTGCTGGGCGAGCGTTCTAAAGAAACGGGTGTGGTCATGACGAGCTCAGCTCGTCATGAGCACACGAGCACTGCGCTGCATGACGAGCTGAGCTCGTCATAACCTTTAGAACGCTCGCATACTGGGATAATTCCCCTGCTGTGCGAGCGTTCTAAAGAAACGGGTGTGGTCATGACGAGCTCAGCTCGTCATGAGCACACGAGCACTGCGCTGCATGACGAGCTGAGCTCGTCATGAGCACAGGGGCGCTGTGCACGCCCCCCAGCACAGCAGGGGAATTTGCCCAGCTGTGAAGGGGTTAAAAATAGAGTAAGTTAATGCCTTGACCCAGTCTCCACGGACTACAGGAATGTAGCTCCATTGGCTGCACTCACGTCAAGGCCACTGGAAGGATGCAAGAGGTAAGGACCAAATTATGCGGCAGGGTTGACTAAATTATGCGGCAAGAAAAGTCAAATTGGGTGGCATAATGCAGCCCATTTTGAGATAGTATTGTCTAATTATTTTGAATTTTTACACATTAACACCATCTGGGCAAAGGATTCACCTCGTTTGCACCAGTTTAACACCAAAATACAGCAATAAGCAGCAGAACGGTGACCAGAGTCATTGGAAAATGCCGTCAACTAAGAAAAATATGTTGCTGTCTTTTTAGTAACTTTTTTAACCGTTTGACCTAGAAACAAATTTTGGTTAAAATCTACAGATTATTCAGCAGATGATGGATTATGTAGCAAAGGCGTCAAATCCATAATTATGCATGAAACGCAGCAGTCGCCAAATCGTATAATTCCAGTGGCCCCGACCTCAGTAGCTCATTGCCCAAATCTGACTGGCAGAAAATGTCGCAGACAGGCTTATTTTTAGCCTAAAAAATGTGGACTTTATCTCCTGATACTTGAAAGAACTAGGGGGCATATTATCAAGGCGGGGGATATGAAATTATCGCCGCTTTAGCGGCCGTTTTCGGACGCTAAGCGGCGATAATTTTATCGCCCTATTAGCAAGCTGTCGCTAACTGTAGGCGATAGCGAGTGGTTTGGGGTCCGGTTTGCATGTCAGCAATATTTATCGCTAATGACATGCAAAGTGGGCGTACCCAACCTGTTAGCGACTGAAAGCAGTCGCTAACAACGCTATCGCCAATTTGCAAGGCAGGCGTAGCGATAAAAAAATTTGCGATAGGCGCAAATATCTCCAAAAACGAACGCCTGCTCAGACCAGCTCTTAGACATTATATCCAATGGGAGGTGGATATTCTGGCTAAATCCCCATTAGTGATAATGCGTGACTATCGCTGGATTACCAGCGATATTCACGAATTTCGCCGCTAACGCCTGAAATTTTGTCGCATTTGAGATAAATGTTGCTAATAGCACGTTTTCTCTGCGATAAAATCAGGCGAAGCACGGCGATAGAAAAAATGTCGCTAAGCTTCGTTAGCGATAAATATCGCTACTTGTTGATAATATGCCCTTACATTGGCTACCAATTCAAAAACAAATTCTATTTAAAGCCATGGCCATCCCACATAAAGTGATTCGAACGATGTACCATAGTTTCGGTCATCGAAATTCTGTCTCTTCAAAGCACCGAGAGGCTCGCATCTGAAAACAGACAGCTTCTCCGGTTACTTTCATGTGACGGCTCCTCTGATTTCGGCAACAAGGTTTTGGAATGTTATTGCCTGCTCACCTTCCAACCATGGCCTCTCTGCTGCAGTTTCAAAAAGCCTTTAAAACGTGCCTTCTCAATAGTAGTGTAGCAAGGATGCCACGGGCCCCTGGTGCGATCACGGTAAATGGCTGCTTTGACTGCTGTTGGGGGAGCAAAATGCAGCAATGATCAGGGTTCAGTGACAGCCTCAGGGCACCGGCGCCACTGCACCTGATGCACCAACGGTATATACGCACCTGCTTTTCTCTCAGAACCCTTAAAGTCTTTACTTTTTTGTTATACAAAGTTTCATATAGCACAAACTATTGCGTTACATGAGGACACATTCATTTTTGTTAGGCACGGGGAGATTGAGTTATTTGCCCAGAATCACAGGACGTTCAGCATCATCGCTGAGACTCGAACTCCGAGGCATATTAGCAAGAACTTGCGATATTTATCGCAAAACGCACTTAGGGCGTTTATTTTTATAGCTAGATATTTTAGCTGAGAAAACATGCTATTAGCCATGTTTAACTCCACTGTGATAAAATATCCAGCGATAGCGGTGAAATGCCTGAATATCGCTGGGAATCTAGCGATATTCACGCATTAACGCCATGGTGGACTTAGCCTGATAAACCACCTCCCATTGAGGAATAAAGGTAAGTCAGGTTTACAGCAGGTGTTAATTACTAGCGATAATCACGCATAGCGCGACTTTTTTTATCGCTTCGCCTGCATTGCTAATAGGCGATAGCTGTGTTAGCGACTGCTTTCAGTCGCTAACAATTTCGGTACGCCCACTTTGCATGTCATTACCGATAAATATCGCTGACATGCAAAGCGGGCCCCAAACCGGTCGCTATCGCCTGGAAGCTGACGCTAACTGCTGTTAGCGACAGCTTGCTGACAGGGCGATACAAATATCGCCGCTTTAGCGGCAAAAAGTGCCGCTAAAGTGGCGATACTGCCCGTGCTAATATGCCCCTTGGTTTCCCAGATTCGAGGTCGACCGCCCTCGCCGTTAGGCAGTTTCGATGTGGTCGCTGTTGAAATCCAAGGTATTACAAGTTCAGGAGAATAAAATAGTTATTTTATTGGAAAGGGCAGGGTACCTGCCTGAAAGTTGGTCAGCGTCACCTCCTCTGTCCCAATGTCTGGCACAGGCCCTTGCTCAATGTACAGGTGAGACATGCCACAGTGAAACATAAACACACATATAATTAAAAGAACAATCCCAAGATATAACACTTGCTGGGGGTTAATTTCAACTCTAATCGTGGTGCATAGCGCCAAGAAACAACGGTAAAGGCGCATTGAACAAAATAACATAACATAACAACATAACATAGGTTGTCGAGATGTGAAACTTTGAATATTCGGGGCTAAATTCGGTGGGCAGTAGCGGTCAGCAGTAGGTGTTTCTGTAGGGTGGTGACGTGGGCAGGGGGAGGGGCAGGGTGGGGGGTAGTAATGTATGGATTGCGGAGTTTTACAGGTAAGTAAACATTTAAATAAATAAAACGAATTTCGTTGCGCGCACTGCATCACCATATGTGACGTGTTTCTGTAGGGTGGTGACGTGGGGAGGGGCAGGGTGGGGTACCCTGCCCCTCCCCACGTCACCACCCTACAGAAACACCTACTGCCGACCGCTACTGATTCCCAATGTGCTTTTGAGACATCCTTTGACAAGGTTCGCTTGTTTGGTGTTTTGGGGGCAGGGCCCCGTCTCTAGGAGTGTCAAAAAAACACTCATTTTGGGCGGTATTATTGCCCCCCCCCCCCCTCCCCAGGGTACAGAGAGATTCTAGACGCTGAGAATCCGGTTTGGCCACATTCCCAGAGCAAATGAGGGTGCAATGATGTCACTATCGCCTCTGCCCCAAGGTCACACAGTGCGCTGAGCCGGGATTGGAATCCGAAACACCACTTTGGAAACAAATGGGCGCCTAGAAACAACACTCGTGTGGTTCTAAGACGCGTGGAGCGCTATGAAAATGTTTTAAGCGAATAACGTGAATATTCTCACCTTTGAAGTGACACTTTCAGAAAAGTTGCAGGAAAAACCTTGTGCACCATCACCCACATGCATCAACGTCAATTGCATTCGCAAACGGTGCGAATCGCATTTTTCGGCCGTTTGCGAATGCAATTGACTAATTTGCAATGCATTATGCATTTCGCAATTTTAGGAATCACAACCATGTTGCGATTTCTAAAATTGCGGTTCCATTTAAGAAATCGCAATTTCAGATTCCTTAAATGCAATGCATGATAATTTTTTATTTGCGAATTCGCAATTTGGAAGCGGTAAAATAGCATGAAGTTGACCTTCATGCGAATTTACCGAAAACGTACAAATATGTACAAATTGCATTTTTTAAGTTTTAATTTACACACACACATGCCCTTGGGGCATGTGTGTGTGTCAATTGCATTTAAAGTCACATTTCAGGGGTGCAGGGAGGGGTTCTTTGGACCCCCCCCTGCACCCTTGAAATTGCATTTACATTTTGCGAATCGCAATTTCAAATTCGCAAAATGTGAATGCCTTCCCATTCACTTCTATGGGCCTTTTGGCCCATAGGAATCAATGGGAAGGGTTTTCCTTCATTGCGATTCGCAAAATGTGAATCGCAATTAACGAAAAATACCGAATCGCAAAAAAAGTTGCGATTTTTTCATGCATTGCCGTTTGCGATTTCTAAATTGCGATTCCTTAATTTTCGCAATTTAGGAATCGCAAACGGAACCATTGATGCCCTTTGCGATTAATTAGGGATGATAGCCCTCACAGGGACAGTGACCTCCTGGGGTCATCAGACCACCATCCCCCAGATGCATCAAGCATACATTTTGCGATTCCTTATTTGCGAAAAATAAGAAATCGCAAATAAGGAATCGCAAAATGCAATGCATCAAGAAATTGCTAAAAAAATTGCGATTTCTTAAAATTCCTTAATTGCGACTCGCAAATTCCGAGTCGCAATTAAGGAATACCTCCCCTTTCATTCCTATGGGCCCAGAGGCCCATAGGAATGAATTGGAAGACAATCTCAATTTGCGAATCGCAAATAGCGAATCTCAAATTGAGATTGCGATTTCAAGGGTGCAGGGTGTCCAAAGGACACCCTGTTGCACCCCTGAAATTGATCTGTGCCCATATGTTGCGCACACACATGCCCTTAGGGCATGTGTGTGCACAACATGAAACATTGAAAAATGCACTTTAGTGCATGTTTCAAAGTTTTTGCAAATTACCATGAAGTTGTACCTCATGGTAATTTGCGTGCCCTATTAGCGAAATCGCTATTTTTTCAACTTTAATGCATTGCATTTAAGGAATCTCAATTTGAGATTCCTTAAATGCAAGTCATCGCAATTTAGCGAATTCTCAATTTGTGATGTTTGCATTTGGGATGATGCATCCCAAATGCAAAAATACCGGTCGCAAAGGGGCAGATTCTGAGAATCTGCCCCTTTGCGAGCGGATTTGTGTTTGATGCATCTGGGCCCATGTCTTTATGATTGCTTTTAAATAAAATATATATATTTTTTTTATTTAAACACAGCCTGTTTGACTTAAAGGTAAACAGGATGCTGTACAATAATATATATATATTTTTTTTATGTAACTTTCATTTTTTAAGAGTAGGAGTAGGCAGTGGTCCTGGGACCTCTGCCCACTTTTATTTATTTATTTTTTTACTTTCTCGGGGGGACCCCTTTCCTTTTGAGAATAGATTATCACCTCCTTTGAGGAGGTGGTAAAGTATTAATGTTGTGCAACTGGAATTCGGCCGCAAATTACAGCAAAAAGGCTTCCTAAATCTAGCCCTTGGTGCTTGGCAGGTAGCGTGAAGAAATCATCAGCTGGTGATGGAGCTGAGCGGGTTTATGCGCCTGCTGCATAAATCTGTGCAACCCATGATTTAGTCTCTGTACTATCTGGGCAAGACGGAAGGGCGCTGTATGATACAGAATGGTATGTGTAGGGTATCCTGTTCAAATCTTGTTAATGCACCTGCTGCGGAGATCTGTGTGTAACAGGCCTATGGCTCAGAAGCCAATAAGATGGCTCTGTGGTTAAGGCGCCTGTTGCACAGTCCAGTGTGCACTGAAGGCTCCAAGACTGAGATCTTATTCTGGTACCTTTGTAAGTTATTTATTTTCAGAAATCTTCATACACGGTACAAGTCTTGGGTTCAAACCTGGACCCAGTGCCTCAGTGTATTTAGGGTCCCTGTGGTTGAGCTACACCTCATGTCCCAGCTCTAAGGTTTCAACACCCCTAAGGTAGCCAGGTAGGTTGAGGCTCCTGCTGCAGAGATCTGTTTACAAGATGGGTCACAGGAATCCTTTTTTGCTGTGATGAAGGCCCTAGACCTTGTTGGAGCACATGCATGAGCCGAAACATGTTGCCACAAGGATGAATGGGACATCATTTCTCATCCTCATCCATGCTAAACCATTTCACGTCCCACACAGGACACCCCCGGAATAAAGGAAACACCTTACGGTTTACACTGAGGCAGAATCAACTGCTATCTGTCCAGTCGTATCTTTTCTGAGGTCCCGCATCATGAGGTGGAGACAATCTTGATGGTATTAACCAATCAGGGTTGGATGGACTGGACAATGATGAAGCATGTCACAATTATGTAGAAGAGGCATGTCCATCCATTATTTAAATATGGTACCACTTGACCCAGTGACACCCTTTACAGGTTTAGAGGTGAATATTAATGATGTGTTCTTTGCATGGTGGCCTCAGGAAGGCAACTCAGTGGGCTGAGGCAAGTGTGGCAGAGATACTGTAGATGTGCAGTCTGCAGGGAGCTCAGTGGGCTGAGGCAGGTGCTGCAGAGAGGCTGTATATGTGCAGTCTGCGGGTAGCTCAGTGGGCTAAGGCGAGTGCCCCAGAGATACTGTAGGTGTCCAGTCTGTGGGTAGCTCAGTGGGCTGAGGCGACTGCTGAAGAGATACTTTAGGTGTGCAATCTGGAGGTAGCTCAGTGGGCTGAGGCGAGTGCTGCAGAGAGGCTGTATGTGTGCAGTCTGCAGAGAGCTCAGTGGGCTGAGGCAGGTACTGCAGAGATACTGCAGGTGTGCAGCCTGCAGGGAGCTCAGTGGGCTGTGGCAGGTGCCGCAGAGATACTGTAGGTGTGCAGTCTGCAGGGAGCTCAGTGGGCTGAGGCAGGTGCTGCAGAGATACTGTAGGTGTGCAGTCTGCGGGTAGCTCAGTGGGCTGAGGCAGGTGCCGCAGAGATACTGTAGGTGTGCAGTCTGCAGGGAGCTCAGTGGGCTGAGGCAGGTGTTGCAGAGATGCTGTAGGTGTGCAGTCTGCAGGTAGCTCAGTGGGCTGAGGCGAGTGTGGCAGAGATACTGTAGGTGTGCAGTCTGCGGGTAGCTCAGTGAGCTGAGCTGAGTGCCGCAGAGATGCTGCAGGTGTGCAGTCTGCAGGGAGCTCAGTGGGCTGAGGCGAGTGCTGCAGAGATGCTGTAGGTGTGCAGTCTGCAGGGAGTTCAGTGGGCTGAGGCAGGTGCTGCAGAGATACTGCAGGTGTGCAGTCTGCAGGGAGCTCAGTGGGCTGAGGCAGGTGCTGCAGAGATGCTGTAGGTGTGCAGTCTGCAGGTAGCTCAGAGGGCTGAGGCAGGTGCCGCAGAGATGCTGTAGGTGTGCAGTCTGCAGGGAGCTCAGTGGGCTGAGGCGAGTGCTGCAGAGATGCTGTAGGTGTGCAGTCTGCAGGTAGCTCAGTGGGCTGAGGCGAGCGCGGCAGAGATGCTGTAGGTGTGCAGTCTGCAGGGAGCTCAGTGGGCTGAGGTCAGTGCTGCAGAGATGCTGCAGGTGTGCAGTCTGTGGGGAGCGCGGATTCCTCCGGCCGTTCCTTCATCGCTTGAGTGACTTTGAAGGGCGCTTTATGCGAAGCATATAATTAATTATAACATATAATTATCTGCATCATTCAGGCTAGACCAGATCCGCCGCTTTCTTCTTGGCTGCATGGTCCCCTCCGTGCGCCTCCTGCTGGGGACCAGCGCCCTCCCTCGGCTCAGCCTGGCATTGCAGCTGCTCAGCTGCCAGCGCCCCACGTGCCTGCTGCATGCCAATGCCAGCTCGGGGGCAGGGAGTGAGCCTGTGTGCCAACCAGCGCTCTCTTTAGGGTGAGGCGGGGGGGGGATGTCTCCTGGAGAGACTGCCCCGGCCCTCCCCGGCCTGGGCTGCCAATGCCAGTCTGTGAGACACAAGAGGTCTCCCCCCCTTCAGAGGGTGCACCCCTCTTTGCGCTCCTCCTTTTACCCGTTGAGGTGTCGCCCCCCCTGTTCCCATGGTGCGCCCCTCTATGCGCGCCCCCCCCCGCCTCCTGTCCGTGTGCGGCCCCCCCCCTTTCTAAGAGTAGAGGCCCCGCCTCCTCTCAGGTGTGCGCCCCCCCCCCCCTGGCGTTGTCCTTCTACCTGTACAGGTAGTGTGCCCCCTCCCCCATGTCTTCCTATCTCCTCTCCCTGTCTTTCCCTCTCCACCTGCTGCCTGCCTGTCGCTCTGCCTCGTACCTCGCCTCCCTCTTGCGCTCCCTCACTGTCCCCTGGCCTCCACTGCCCCTTTCTCCTGCTGCCCCCTAGTCCCCCCCACACACACTGTCCCACTCTCACTATCTCTCTGCCGCCTCTCCTGGTCGCCGCGCGTGCCCCTCCTCTACCCGGCTGGCCCTGCCTCCTGCCCCTGCGCCACCCCCACTGTCCCTCCTGCCCCTGCGCCACCCCCACTGTCCTGGTACCCTTTTAGTCCCACATCACTCTCAATATCTCACTGCTGTCACTCCTTGTGGCCTCACGTGCCTCTCTCACTCGCCTCCTGGCCCCTCCTCTGCCCCTTCCTCCCTCCCACCCCCTCACACACTCCCCACTGTCCAGCCCTGTCCCATGCCCCTTAGTCCCACCCCACTCTCACTATCTCTCTGCTGCCCCTCCTGGTCGCCGCACGTGCCTCTCACTCGCCTCCTGGCCCCTCCTCTGCCCCTGGCCTCTCCCCACTGTCCAGCCCTGCCCCTTCCTCCTGCTGCCCCCTAGCCCCCCACCCCACTGTCTCACTCTCATTATCTCTCTGCCGCCCCTCCTTGTCGCCGCGCCTGCCCCTTCCTCGTGCCCCCTGGCCACTCCCCACTGTCCAGCCCTTGCGTCCCACCCCACTCTCCCTATCTCTCTCCTGCCCCTCCTGGTCGCCGCACGTGCCTCTCCCTCGCCTCCTGACCCCTCCCCCCTCGCTGGCCCCTCCCTCCCGTCTCATCGCCCCTCCCCACTGTCCCTCCCTGCCCTGGCCCGGCTCGGTCCGGCTCAGTTGCGCCCGTGGCAGAGAGCAGACCACAGACCGCAGCGCCCGCTCCGTCCACAGGCCCGGCAGGATGCAGTGGTGAGTGATGGGGCCTCTGGGGACAGGACTGGGCCTTTTTTTGGGGGGGTGGGTGGGGGTCTTCTATTCTCACTCTGTCTCTCTCCAGCCAGGTGTGAGGAGAGGGACAGAGCAGCAAAGCTGTGACAGGCAGCGGGACTGGGACATCTCATGTATTTTAGTGACTTCATCTCTCACTCTATGTCTCCGTTAAGGTGATTTTTATTTCTCTTGCATTCATTCATTCTTTCTTTTTCTTTCTTTCTTTCTCCTTTCCCTCTTTCTTTCTTCCTTCTCTGCACCCTTCTTTATTTCTTTCCATATTCTTTCCTTCTTCTCTGTATCTCCTGCTTTCGCTCCCCCTTGCTTCCTTTCTCTTCTCGTGTTTCCGTTACTCTTCCTGTGTTGTCTCCCTTTGATCTATATTTCTTCTCTACCCCCATCTTAATTTCACTTCCCAACGTAAATTGAAAGATAAGCATGTTGTGGCAGAACAGGTGCATAATCCGTGTAGCAGTTTCAAGACGCATTGAGTCACGCTCTTTTGTGCATGTCTGTGCGTGACACTTATCTAAAGCTGTGATCGTGTGCAGAGGTTGCACGGTGCATACATCTTGGCTGGGGTTGGTAGCGGACCACCGGTGTCTGGAAAGGGGGCTTCGGCACAGTACTGGCTTGGAATCAAATGCACATTCATTCAGCTGTTTCTTAGCGCCTAGCTTCGCGGCGCACTGCTGTACGGACTGTCTCCAGCGCCGCTTGAACACGTTTCTGTTGTAGCGCCCAGAGGCGCGTGTAGCTCTGGTAGTGATATAGCGGCTATTCTTGGGAGCAGGGGACTGTCCCTGCACGGCGGATGTGTGACTGACTCTACCCCACACCTTTCTTTTTTTTCGGTTCCACCCACCGCCTCTCCAGATGGACCATCCTGACAGGTGCCCACCGAGGCGTCCAATATAGCGCCTGGAAGTCTTCCTGGCTCATAACATAACATGTACTTTTGTAAAGCACACTTATCACCTCACCCGAAAGTCTCAAGGCAATGAATAACAGATTGCTACCCAACTCAATGGTACTCATGTTATCGACCTCAGATGGATGAAAGGCTGAGTGGCCCTGCCGGGATTAGAACCTGTGGCCCCGAGACGGTGGATGCATTTATGCACTGCCCCACCAGACCCGGCTGTGGATAGCCGCGTCCTCCCCGAGGGACCCTATGGGAGCGGGGGTGGGGGGCAGGCGCCCAGACGGGAGACCCCAGCCAAAGGAGGAAGCGATTTAAATTCACAGTTAAATATTACGGACCGGACCCAAAAAGGGTGTCAGGGCGCCTCATGACAGGAAATGAAACACCATCATAATGAATGTGGAAACTTGCCCAATGACAGTAACGCGCCTTTTCTATAGCGCTTTCTACCTCTTGCCAGGCCTCAGGGCGCCTTCCAGCTGGCAGAGGAAGCCGGTTTGGCTTGGGAAGTGCACGGATGCATACTCATTTTCAACACTAATCCTTTATGGGTTCCGAAGTGGCGTGCTACTCGCCAGAAAAGCGCTCCAACACCCATCAGGGGTAATAAGTGCTATATGAATGCAAAACTTTCTTCCCCTTTTATCCCTCCGCTATCCTTCTCACTCCAAATAACTGACTAATATCCACCACTGAAATGTCTTCATATTTCACCGTATTAATTCACCACTAATCCTTTATAGGCTTCCTGAATAGCGTGCGTCAACAAGCGCTATATAAATACAAACCTTTGTCCTCCTCTATCCTTCTGCTATCATTCCAAATCCAAATAACTGACTAACCTATCCACCACTTAAAATGTACTCGCATCTTTCAGTATACTAATTCAACACTAATCCTCTATGGGTCCCGGAGTCGCGTGCTACTCGCCGAAAAAGCGTTTTGACGCCTCGTCAGGGGTAGTAAGCGCTATATAAATGCAATTACAATACAATACATGGACCACGAATAACCCTGTGCAGTTTCAGTGTTTGTTGGTGGCCCTACCCACTGCTCTGCCAATGAAGAAATAAACCCACACACTACTCTGGGTAGGTGCCAACCTGTGTCACTGCTGGTGAAAAGAGAGTCAATCCCGGGGTCACCGCGGTCAAACGGTGTTATCCTGCGCACCTGACTTCTTGTGAAATGCTCGGGGATTCTGTCGCCCGAGGCCAGTAACCTGCCGCGAATCCAGCGATATGGGAAAGCGAACCTAGGGGTATATTATCAAGAAAAGGCGTTAAAAGTATCGCCGCTTTAGCCTTGTGAATTCCTATAGAAGCCCATGTTCTGGTGTGAACATGGGCTTTTATGGGAATTCTCAAGGGCATATTATCAAGCCCATTATCGCCCCTTTAGGGGCAGTCCTGCCGCTAAAGCGGCGATAATTTTAGCGCCCTTCTTGATAATATGCCCCTAACAAATATCTGATTTATGCACCTCAGCTCGAGAGTCGGCTCTCCCTATGCACTTTAGCACAAGCATCCCAGTGACAGAAAAGGGCTCTGGTGCTCTGTGGTGACCTTGCGACCTACAAACCTGAGTTCAAATCCCGGCTCCAATACTTGCGCAACACTGTGTGATTTTGAGCCAATCTCTAAAGCAGCGTGCATGAAGTGTAACTTTGTACAACGTGACCTAAAAGGAGGTGCGTTTATTTATTTAATGCGATTTTCTATAGCGCGAACATTACCCCAAGGTGTCAGAGCGCTTTACATAAGAACCAGTTGCGATACATAAGGATTTAGGATTACACGAGTTACGAAAAGATCCAAACGGAAAAAAACGCAAATGTACAAGTTGTAAAGTCACTCAAGGAAGAGATAGAAACAGAAAACAATTGCAAATGTACAAGTTGTAGAGTCACACAAGGAGGAGATACAAACAGAAAAAAATAAAACATATATTGCAAATGTACAAGTTGTAAAGTCGCTCAAGGAAGAGATAGAAACAGAAAAAAATGCAAATGTGCAAGTTGTAGAGTCACACAAGGAGGAGATAGAAACAGAAAAAAAAATTCAAATGTACAAGTTGTAAAGTCACTCAAGGAAGAGATGGAAACAGAAAAAAATGCAAATGTACAAGTTGTAGAGTCACACAAGGAAGAGATACAAACAGAAAAAAAAATGCAAATGCTGGAGACCCACTGTTCCGTCGGCTACCCCAGGCACGGGCCGAGAGACCCTGCCCCTCCCTGGGGCAACTGTAGCCTGCATCACCGGCCAGGCAGGTCTGGTGAAACATGCGACGCTACATTCCAGATGCCAACAGTGGCACAAGTTTACAGAGGAATTCAGTGACCTTAGCAGGGGGTGCGCCGTGGTGCCTGCCGCCTGCGGCCTCGGGCACGGCTGAATAATAAACTCCCGTCGCTCACGGCCCCGCAGACAAGGAAACTCGAGCGCGCGGTTCACCAGATCACACGGTTTGATCGTCTGTGAAACCGGGATCACACGCAACGGGGGGTGGGGGGCACCACACTGACCATATCAGTGCTGGACACTCGCTTGAATGCTGGCAGCGCAGGCTCGGCCCTCCATCCTTCCATGGTCGGTCTAGTACAATTAAACTGGGTGACAGTAGCACCTGCTAGTTATAGCGCTTAGAAATGGCAGAAATGTTACACGAAGCCCTATAAAACGTTGTTATTGTGAGGCTCTGGGATTTGTCAGCATATTCTTTTTGAGGCGTTCACGGCTCTTTCATGCAGAAAAAAAATGTGTTTTAATTCTAAGTTGTAAGTGGGTTGCCCGCACCTTGATTGTCGTAAGTCTGTTGCCCGCACCCTGATTGTTGTAAGTCAGTAGCCCGCAGCTGGATTGTTGTAAGTCAGTAGCCCGCGGCTCGATTGTTGTAAGTCAGTAGCCCACGGATTGATTGTTGTAAGTCAGTAGCCTGTGGCTTAATAGTTGTAAGTCAGTAGCCCGCTGCTTGATTGTTGTAAGTCAGTAGCCCACGGATTGATTGTTGTAAGTCAGTAGCCCACGGATTGATTGTTGTAAGTCAGTAGCCCACGGATTAATTGTTGTAAGTCAGTAGCCTGTGGCTTGATAGTTGTAAGTCAGTAGCCCACGGATTGATTGTTGTAAGTCAGTAGCCCACGGATTGATTGTTGTAAGTCAGTGGCCCACAGATTAATTGTTGTAAGTCAGTAGCCTGTGGCTTGATAGTTGTAAGTCAGAAGCCTGCTGCTTGATTGTTGTAAGTCAGTAGCCCACGGATTGATTGTTGTAAATCAGTAGCCTGTGGCTTAATAGTTGTAAGTCAGTAGCCCGCTGCTTGATTGTTGTAAGTCAGTAGC
Source organism: Lissotriton helveticus (assembly GCF_964261635.1). Lineage (NCBI taxonomy): Eukaryota > Metazoa > Chordata > Amphibia > Caudata > Salamandridae > Lissotriton > Lissotriton helveticus. Next base: position 46,226,417 of record NC_136072.1, read on the forward strand.
CCACGGATTGATTGTTGTAAGTCAGTAGCCCACGGATTGATTGTTGTAAGTCAGTAGCCTGTGGCTTGATAGTTGTAAGTCAGTAGCCTGCTGCTTGATTGTTGTAAGTCAGTAGCCCACAGATTAATTGTTGTAAATCAGTAGCCTGCTGCTTGATTGTTGTAAGTCAGTAGCCCGCAGCTGGATTGTTGTAAGTCAGTAGCCCACGGATTGATTGTTGTAAATCAGTAGCCCGCGGCTTGATTGTTGTAAGTCAGTACCCCACGGATTGATTGTTGTAAGTCAGTAGCCCACATTGTTGTAAGTCAGTACCCCACGGATTGATTATTGTAAGTCAGTACTTGATTACAAAGTCCACTGCCTACCACCTCCTGCAAATGAGTTATCAAGCGCAGCACCCGGGCTTGCGCGTTCTCATTGGCGCCTCACAGCGCTTTGTCCCTGAGCCCATGTGGTTGCTGGTGATGGTGAACGTGGCCCTGTGCTTTTCACGAACCTGGGGGTGTGCAGAGTTCTGTTACCCCCCTGGGATTCTGGGGTCCCCGGCCATCTTTCTTCCACACCCACATTTTAGGGAGGAGCTGTGATTGGACAGACTGCACTTGATGGAATCCAGAAACCTGGGATATATAATACTGATATTGCCCTATGACGAAATATGTGATAATGGCCCTGCTTTGAGTGGTTGGATGAAGGTGTTTTGGGGGGGTGTGGGGGTAAGTTCAAGGGGTGTGGCCAAAGAGGCATAACAACAAATCTTTTCCAAGAGGCATGGCCTATGTAGTTTATTATTCAGTGGTCCGACATGTATTTATTTTATGCGTTTTTATATAGCGCCTGCTTTACCCGAAGGTGTCAGAGCGCTTTACAATAGAACCAGTTACATTACATAAGGACTTCAGAGCACATGATTTACATAAATGATACAAACAGATAAACTCTAAAATCACATAAGAATGGCAGTAAGTGCATATGTCTGCTACAGATACTAGTGGTTCGATCTACAGGTATAAAAGTTGCACATTCACTCAGGATTACATAGTAAGAAAAGGTGAAGCAATTAGGGTTGGACCGATATATATGTTACATATTTACAGAGCAAGATCTTCTCGCCATTGCTGGGGGTCGTGCGGTGCTCGTTCAGCCAGGCCTTCGGGGTGCTGCTGCTCTCACGGACGGGGCGATACAAAAAGGGGATGATGGACGGAGCGTTTGAACAAATCAAACACTCACCCCCAGTCAACTGATCTGGGTTTAATCCATCACCATTCTTTAGTTCACTCAGCCACCCCAGTTCAGACATGGCCATATGCAAATCAGTCTGACCCTGTGCCTCATGGGAACAGTCCAGCCCGAACTGCCAAGCCATGTCTTCCCTGGACCGGAAACAAGCATCCTGGGACCGGTTTCGGATTCATAATCCTCATCAGCCAGGCTATCTTGAATCCAGTGGCCAAGTGAACAAGGGACTCACGTCTGAGCATACCCTGCCACACTTAGGGCAAACAAAGTGATACAAAAGGGGATGATGGACGGAGCGCTTGAACAAATCAAACACTCACCCCCAGTCAACTGATCTGGGTTTAATCGGACGGGATTCTTGGGCCTGGGGAATCCCCGAACTGGTACTGGCCGTAGGGTTAGAAGGCCGGGTGGTGCTGGGAAGTTCTGGGCTTTCTCACTAAATGGAGTATTCAGTCATGGTGGCTAGTATCTTTCGTCAGCTCCTGGTAACCTTGTGTCCCTTGCGTGTAGCTGGTTGAAAGCCCCAGATAATGGGGGCATATGTATCTATGGCACAATAAGCATCTTAACCCCTTGGGCACGGCCGCGATTCTGCGCCTGTGTGGCACTTCTAAAGAGTGGGCGGGATCATGACGGCCCCCAGCCGTCTTCAGCACACGCCCACCGTGTTGCATGACGGACGGGGGCTGTCATCAGCATGGAAGGGGTTAAACCTCCATCTTTGCCCCCCACTTTAGGATGGCGTGGTACCCTCTCTTTCGGATTGGCATTCGTCAATATCTTTTGACTTTACTAAAAGCATTACTAACATATACTTATTGATATGAGCTCTCAGCCAGCTCTCTTCATCCTTTGGCCTGATGTGCTGTGTCTATCTTATTTTTGCACTGGGGAGAGGATGTGGTCTGACGGCTAGACTGCCGAATTTGGAGCTAGGAAACCAAGTCTCGAGCCTCGGGTCGACTCCACATCCTGTGATTCTGGGCGATTCACTTATTCTCCCCCTGCCTACCAAAAAAAAATAAAAAAATTAATGTGTCCGTGTGTAACGTAACTGGTGCTCATGTAAAGCGCTCCAATACCTTCGGGTCGAGTTTGCGCTACATAAAACTGCAAAAACAAAAAAAACTGCCTGCTACAGGGTGTGGCAGAGAACCATACAATATCCCAACAGGTATTATTTCATAGACAATTATATATGTATGCTGAAAGCATTACCAATTCAGAAATAAAGGAGACTGATATACAATTAGGTTTGAGTTGTTATTTGTCTTATATTTCAGAAGAATTATTACGCGGGGTCATATTTATACAGTTATAGCAGCACTGTAATAGAGAATTTAATAGAGAACTTAATAATAAAATTTAATAAAATTTAATAGAGAATTGTAATAGAGGATTTGCATATGGCCATGTCTGAACAGGGGTGGCAGAGTGGGCTCTAGAACGGTGATGGATTAAACCCAGATCTTTTGACTGGGTGTGGGTGTTTGATTGGTTCAGATGCTCCGTCCATCACCACCCCCTTTTGTACCGCTTTGTTCGCCATAAGTTGGCAGGGTATGCTCAGACGGGAGTCCCTTGCTCACTTTGCCACTGGATTCAAGCAAGCCTGTCTGAAGACGGCTGGAATGCCTGAAACCGGTTCTAGGAAGCTTGTTTCTGGTCCAGGGAAGGCATGGCTTGGCAGTTCGGGCTGGACTGTTCCCATGAGGCACAGGGTCAGACTGATTTGCATATGGCCATGTCTGAACTGGGGTGGCAGAGTGGGCTAAAGAACGGTGATGGATTAAACCCAGATATGTTGACTGGGTGTGAGTGTTTGATTGGTTCAGATGCTTCGTCCATCACCACCCCAATTTGTACCGCTTTGCTACAGGGTGTAGCATGCGAAAATGGGTCTGCCCACTTCGTTCTTTGGCTATTATGACGTCATTCTTCCCTTCCGCACACAAAGTAGTTCTCTTCAGTGCTTGGGACTATTGTGACAATATGTGCAATAGGCATGATATGTTTTCATCAAAGCCTAAAGGGGATCATTTTTATAGCCTATTGTCAGATTATACAACACGTTTTCAGACTGTTTACAAGCTCGGAAAATGTATAGCAGACGCGTTTATGGAGGGAATTGTCTCTTGACATGAATATGGCTTACTGGTTATGAAAACATATTTTCATTTCTTGAAGCAGATGGGCTTTAACTGTGATGAAGTGCTATCTAACAAAGTCAATAACACTCTGAGAGTTCGATTAAGGATTAAAGCAAGAATCATAGATAAAAAAGCTTTCAGACGGATATACAACACTGTTTATGGATCAAAAGATTGCAATTAAAAAAATTTTCATGTAAATTGAGATGCAAAATACTCATACCTTCAAGCGAATATCTGCCCATGTTTGCGCAACATTTTGAATAAAATTAAATTATGGCCCAATCCATATTGAAGAAACCACTTAGATAAAAAGAGACAGGATTCGTTTTCATCCTGTTTGTCAATTTTGCAGGGCAAGATGCAGGATATGATTCATGTTTTGTATTTCTGTTCTACCCTGACAGCTTTGCAAAGCAAATTCATTAGAGCTATCTTTTTAAAATATCTGGTAGAAACTAATAAGGGAGGGCTTTAACTACTGTCAAAACAGCCGAATGTGAATATCTCTTAATGTCACATGACATTGTTTGTGTCGCTTCTTAAATTAGAATAAGGTTTAAATATGAATTTTTATTTTTAAGAATTTTAACAGTTGAATTCAAATTGAATTTCCTATACGGAAATGAAAGAAGGGTGGTTGTTTCTATGGTTAAATCCACTACGGTGTGAATTAGTTAGTGTGTGATTAATCTTAACGGGCTTATTGTAAAATTGTTTTCCTTGAATAAGTATTTTTACTATTTTTATCAAGCGCATTGAAATTTAAATAATAGTATTGCACATGATTTCTGTACTGTGTTATCATAGTGTTTCTAGGAATCACTATGGAAAATTAAAATAAAATAAAAACAAGACACTATTTGCTTTCTGAGACCAAATCCACTCCCCTTTTCCTTTTCTTGATGTACCCACCATCCTTGTTCTAGCCAAATTACTTTCTATACCAGCTACACTACTTCGGTTACATGCAGTGTCTAATGTTCAAGGAGATTATGTAAAAGACAATTTACAACTGATGTTTAGTGCTCTGAAAGCTGCTAGGTTTGGGTTAGCGCTCTATACGTCAATCTATATCTAAATAAAACAGATATGGTTGTACATGAGTTGGGTTTGAACAACATCAAAGCCATTACTGCTCTAAAACAAAGTTTATTTTGGCATCGAATATGGTCCAAACTTAGTTTATCAACCTACCTCAAACCGATCCGCGAACTTTGGGAGGGCAACCATTCTTACAAGCCACCACGGCTCAAACATATCTCAATAACCTCAACAACATTGGCTGCTATGAATATTAGAACACACGGAAGGTACAGAAGGTCTCAGAAATACAGAGGGAGAGAAAAGAAAATAGCAAATCTCTCTATTGGGACCTAATAGTGTCCTCTTTACATGCCCAGAATACACAGTTAATCTGGAAACAACCAAGAAAACAAAAACAAGAGAAGATGCACAAGGAGAGGAAAAAGATACCCATCAGCCCACTCATAAGTGGAATCTCGTCATCTGGGTATATGTTGGTAAATGGTGTCCTCTAGGGTCTGCCTTGGAAACAATCCATAGGACTGCCTAGTGATGGACCCAGAACATTTCACCAACAGATGACAGTATATGAGCGGGAGGGGTTGAGGTTGCAGTGCTCAAAGAAAAAGAAGAAGAAAAGGAAAATAATCCAAGTGATTCTAAAAATACCTACGATGATGTCATGAAATACTTTATTAGGGCTGACCATCAAAGTGGTATGGTTAAAAACAGTATGCTGATAGCATGTAAGGAATTGCTACCCACCAATGTTGTTATTCGGTCAACATGTTTCAGCCTCAAGGGCTTTCGTCAGGACCTATGGTGCTACTGCAACACTTACTTAAGTGATGTGAAAGTGGGATCTACATCTGATTTCCAAACTGAAAAGAGTGTATCTTCTCCTGCATAGACACAATACAAAAGACAGAAACAGAGACATGGACAAATTATGTCAACAAAAAGAAGTGCACAGACTGCAAACTCTCGTTTCTATGGTCTTTATAATATGGCTATGAACACTTGAAAGACACTCACCCTTATTGTGGGGAGAGAAAACCTCACCTCACCTGGCCACTGCTCAGGAAGAAAGGGAGGCCACGCACTGGAAATAAACAGAACACTTAGAAAGTTATAACCAGTGGTAGTAGAAACACAATCTACAGACAAGAAAAACTGGATTCAAAACACATAAATCAGAGACACACATGGTGACACAATGGCCAGACTGGTTTCCTCTTGCATCAGGAAAGTATACCACAAAGCCTCACTGACTGCACTGCTTGCACAAACCTGTAGACCTATAAAGTACAAAGGCCCAGGTAGCCAGCCGCAGTCACTGGGAATAGAGGCGCCTACTCCTGTGCTTTCCACCTAGTACTCAAAGACCAAAGACTAAAGCAATAATGCTATTGACTGTACCACCACCACTGACCTCTCCGTCGTTGCCTCGGAGTGAAAACTGAGCCGAGGGGGAGGCGACGACTGATGGTCACACGCGATGTTAAATACACTGCAGTGGACCTGAAAGGAAACTCCTTTGTTTCAAAATTTGATTGGCTCATGTGTAGGCCAATGGGAATCGGCTCACAGGCAGCCAACCGTGACCTACACTGATAAGCCTGCAGTGGACCTGAAAGGAAATTCCTTTGTTTCAAAATTTGATTGGCTCATGTGTAGGCCAATGGGAATCGGCTCACAGGCAGCCAACCGTGACCTACACTGATAAGCCTGCAGTGGACCTGAAAGGAAACTCCTTTGTTTCAAAATTTGATTGGCTCATGTGTAGGCCAATGGGAATCGGCTCACAGGCAGCCAACCGTGACCTACACTGATAAGCCTGCAGTGGACCTGAAAGGAAACTCCTTTGTTTCAAAATTTGATTGGCTCATGTGTAGGCCAATGGGAATCGGCTCACAGGCAGCCAACCGTGACCTACACTGATAAGCCTGCAGTGGACCTGAAAGGAAACTCCTTTGTTTCAAAATTTGATTGGCTCATGTGTAGGCCAATGGGAATCGGCTCACAGGCAGCCAAACGTGACCTACACTGATAAGCCTGCAGTGGACCTGAAAGGAAACTCCTTTGTTTCAAAATTTGATTGGCTCATGTGTAGGCCAATGGGAATCGGCTCACAGGCAGCCAACCGTGACCAACACTGATAAGCCTCAGCCACATGAACAGGCCGACCGTGAGACATACCTCACGCGCATATGCACACCAGTCAAATCGTAAGGCAGTAAGATCGTGTGTTGTATTCTATCCAAAGAAGAGCCATAAGAAGAGCTAGGTGTGTTTATTTATTTATACTGCTAGAGGGCAATGTTTAGAGGTCGCGCGCTAATTTAGCCGTTTGCCAACTTCCAGTCGGATAGTACCGGGGGCTTAAACTGATATAGACACTGGCTACATATATTCAATATATATAGAACATGAGAAGGGGAACCCTACCCAGCGAGGGTGTTAGAGCTCAGTGGAGGTAACCCTTATGCCAAAGGCTGTTAGCACAAGGACTCTGTGTTCGGAAAAACAATCTGCGCAATCACAGCTGCATCCAAGGAATGTCATCATTCAATCCTTCTGTGTCACTATGAAGTTTGAAAACCCACTTCTGTTCTTTCCTCAATAGGAAAAGTGAAACATCCGTGACGTGACTAGGTATGTAAGGTTGTTCTAGAACCAACCATCTCAGTTCATCTGGACTATGTCTCTTGTCAAGGAAGTGAGTGGTGAGCCGTGTTGCCTGTTTTCTGCGTCTCATGGTGCTCATATGTTCCTGCACGCGCAATTTGATTTTTCTTGCGGTCATGCCGATATACCTTAGTCCACAGGGGCAGGTAATCTGGTATATCACTTTCTCACTGTTGCAATTAGTGTGGTGTTTCAATTGCCATGGTCGCGAGGTCCCAATGTCCACTTCAAGTGTTTTGCTGGTCAGTGGGCATACTGAGCAATTCCCGCAGGGATGATGTCCTCGTACCGGGGGCAGACCCCATAGAGTTTGCGGGGGTTCACATACTTCTTGCCGAGGTCGTGTATGCACAAGAGAGTCTCTCAAGTTGTTCCCTCTTTTAAAAGAAAAGAGTGGAAGGGGAATGGTCTCACCGGAGCTGTTCAGAATGCGCCACCTTTTCCTGATCATCTTTTGGATTTTAGAAGATGATGTGTTGTACGTTGTCACGCACACCAATCTGTCTAGTGGTGGTTTGACAACTGGAGGCTCAAGCAGCGCTTCGCGATGGTTATTCGCAGCGCGTTTCATTGAAGTCCGGACAAGGTTATTCGGATAGCGTCTCACTTTCAACTTCATGGAGAGATCTTTCGCTTTTCGGCGGAAGTCTGGAATGTTTGAACAATTCCTCCGGACCCTCAAGAACTGTCCAAAGGGGAGGTTCTCACGGAGGGACCGGGGGTGATGGCTATCGAATCTCAGCAGGGAGTTCCGAGCCATGGGTTTCCGATACAAGGAGCTCGCCAAATGGCCATCTTCTGGAAAGATGACAAGATCCAAGAAGGGGAGCTCTGTTCTACTATGCTCAAGGGTAAACCTCAAAAAAGCATTCTGACCATTCAGCCACTCTTGAAACAACAAGAGGGAAGGTACATCGCCACGCCAGACGACAAGAATGTCGTCGATGTACCGCTTCCACATCATCAATTGATGATGATGAGGGTTGTTGGTGCTCAACACGTGGTGGGTCTCAAACTGGTGGACATACAAATTAGCCAGGCTGGGGGCAAATTTGCTGACCATTGATGTCCCCGAGGTTTGTAAATACAGGGAATCCTCAAAGGCAAAAAAGTTCTCGGTCATAGCAATCCGAGCTAATTCCATGACAAAGTAAGTGGGAGTTGTCAAGGTAGAAGGGAAAGCCTCTAAAAGTTCTTGTACAGTTTGTAGTGTATCCATTTGAGGAATACAAGTGTACAAAGATTCGACATCAAAACTAGCTAAAATGTCAGTATTAATGTCGAAGGTCACCTCAGGTAGAATGCGCAGGACATCTTTGGTGTCCTGAAGGTAGGTCGGCATTGTCTTAACAATGGGACTTAAAAAGATGTCAACAAAGGAGGACAGAGGTTCGAGCAAAGATCCAATGCCCGAAATGATCGGACGGCCCGGAGGGGGTCTCGCAGGCTTATGAATCTTTGGGAGGATGTAAAAGTAGGGAGTGATGGGACACTTGGTGACTAAAAAGATTGCCTCTTTCGGAGTAATCCAGCCTTCTGCGCTGGCTTCCTCTACCAGATGTTTGATCTCATTAGTTAGTCTTGGCGTGGGATTTTCAGCAAGGAGGGTGTAGGACTGTGCATTGCCTAGTTGTCTCAGGCATTCAGCTCGGTAGTCAGTAGTGTTGAGAATGACTATGGCACCCCCCTTGTCCGCTGGTTTAATCACTATCCCCGTGTCTTTCGAGAGAGTGTCCAGGGCTGATCTGTCTCTTTTTGATATATTCTGGTAGTTCCCCTCTTTGGAAAAGTCCATAGATTTGAGGTCTTGTAGTATTGCAGCCTCAAAAGTGCCAACTTTGGATGGTACTTGTTGCAACAGGGGCATGAAAGTGGATCTAACTTTAAGACCTGTGTTTGTATCTTCAGTCGGGGTATCTGTTTCTTTGTTTTTGAAGAAATAGTGCAGCCTGATGGTTCTGAAAAATCGTTCGATCTCCCCTCTTATCAAAAAGGGTTCCCCACTGTTGGTCGGGACAAACCCTAGGCCTCTGTTTAGAACATCCTGTTCAGTAGGAGTGATCACTCGACTACTTAGGTTCACTACCAAGTCTTCATCCTCTTGTGACTCGCTCATTGCCCTTGTTTGTTGTGTGTTGTTGTCGAGTCCTGGTTGTCTGACCACTGAACTTGGTTTTGGCCTCTCCGCCTGCCTCTGTTCCAACCTCGGCCCTGTCCTAAAAAAGCCTGGTTTTCAAAATACTGAGGCTGCATCGGGTAATGAGACATTGGTGGGGAAAACTGGGGATAACCCCACGGGGCTGGTGGCCACCATGACCCCGTCTGGTACATGTTTCCACGATTATTGTATCGACGATTCGGTCGATTACCACGGCCTCTGCCTCTGGGTTGGCTATTGTCTCCACTCTCAGAGCCAGAAGACTCAGTCTCAGATGATGTGGCATATGAAGAGCCTGCAATGTGTTTGGGTTTATTGGTATCAGTGGGAGTGTAATTATCACTGGTGTAGGGATACACCTTCTCATGTGAGAACTTAGCCAGGTCTTTCTTGAACTTTTCTATCTTGGCGAGAAAAATTGGATCTTTATACTCCTTGTTTGCTTTGTTGGAGTCTTCTAATTGTTTCTCAAATCTTTTGGTTGTTAGGGTGGTCTTAATTTGCCCTTCTAGAATTTGAATCTCGACCAAGATGGCATCTGCAATACGTTTGGCTGTAGTGATAATTAAAATCAGCCAGTCTCTTGTACAGCGCCAGGCTATTAAGGACCAGTCTTTGACAAAGACCTTGTCAGTGAGGAAGAGCCTAGGCACGTTGGTAACTATGAGACCTGTGGGTGAACATTTGCCATGTAAATATTCTGCCATTATTTGACCGTGTATGATGGTACGTGAGTGACTTTTTTTCAGGTTTAATATCGTTTCCCAGTCTCCCACAATAGCTGGAGCTGGAGTGGGGATCTGGTCTAGCATACTAGGATTTTCAGATAAAATCGATGAAAGGAATTCATCGTCGAAACCAAGACCGCCAAAGTCCGCCATGGTGTCGTCAAATCAGAATGTGAAGAATCAAGGGGATGCACCAAATGGTCAGTGCCTTAATTCAAGATGAAGGACCCGCAGCCAAGGCTGCACAACAGAACAGAGAGATAAACGGTTAAGGGGGGGTCCGAGGGGAAAAAAATTATTATAGACCTACTGGTACCTAGTCCCCCAACTAGACACTAAAACACACGGAAGGTACAGAAGGTCTCAGAAATACAGAGGGAGAGAAAAGAAAATAGCAAATCTCTCTATTGGGACCTAATAGTGTCCTCTTTACATGCCCAGAATACACAGTTAATCTGGAAACAACCAAGAAAACAAAAACAAGAGAAGATGCACAAGGAGAGGAAAAAGATACCCATCAGCCCACTCATAAGTGGAATCTCGTCATCTGGGTATATGTTGGTAAATGGTGTCCTCTAGGGTCTGCCTTGGAAACAATCCATAGGACTGCCTAGTGATGGACCCAGAACATTTCACCAACAGATGACAGTATATGAGCGGGAGGGGTTGAGGTTGCAGTGCTCAAAGAAAAAGAAGAAGAAAAGGAAAATAATCCAAGTGATTCTAAAAATACCTACGATGATGTCATGAAATACTTTATTAGGGCTGACCATCAAAGTGGTATGGTTAAAAACAGTATGCTGATAGCATGTAAGGAATTGCTACCCACCAATGTTGTTATTCGGACAACATGTTTCAGCCTCAAGGGCTTTCGTCAGGACCTATGGTGCTACTGCAACACTTACTTAAGTGATGTGAAAGTGGGATCTACATCTGATTTCCAAACTGAAAAGAGTGTATCTTCTCCTGCATAGACACAATACAAAAGACAGAAACAGAGACATGGACAAATTATGTCAACAAAAAGAAGTGCACAGACTGCAAACTCTTGTTTCTATGGTCTTTATAATATGGCTATGAACACTTGAAAGACACTCACCCTTATTGTGGGGAGAGAAAACCTCACCTCACCTGGCCACTGCTCAGGAAGAAAGGGAGGCCACGCACTGGAAATAAACAGAACACTTAGAAAGTTATAACCAGTGGTAGTAGAAACACAATCTACAGACAAGAAAAACTGGATTCAAAACACATAAATCAGAGACACACATGGTGACACAATGGCCAGACTGGTTTCCTCTTGCATCTGGAAAGTATACCACAAAGCCTCACTGACTGCACTGCTTGCACAAACCTGTAGACCTATAAAGTACAAAGGCCCAGGTAGCCAGCCGCAGTCACTGGGAATAGAGGCGCCTACTCCTGTGCTTTCCACCTAGTACTCAAAGACCAAAGACTAAAGCAATAATGCTATTGACTGTACCACCACCACTGACCTCTCCGTCGTTGCCTCGGAGTGAAAACTGAGCCGAGGGGGAGGCGACGACTGATGGTCACACGCGATGTTAAATACACTGCAGTGGACCTGAAAGGAAACTCCTTTGTTTCAAAATTTGATTGGCTCATGTGTAGGCCAATGGGAATCGGCTCACAGGCAGCCAACCGTGACCTACACTGATAAGCCTGCAGTGGACCTGAAAGGAAATTCCTTTGTTTCAAAATTTGATTGGCTCATGTGTAGGCCAATGGGAATCGGCTCACAGGCAGCCAACCGTGACCTACACTGATAAGCCTGCAGTGGACCTGAAAGGAAACTCCTTTGTTTCAAAATTTGATTGGCTCATGTGTAGGCCAATGGGAATCGGCTCACAGGCAGCCAACCGTGACCTACACTGATAAGCCTGCAGTGGACCTGAAAGGAAACTCCTTTGTTTCAAAATTTGATTGGCTCATGTGTAGGCCAATGGGAATCGGCTCACAGGCAGCCAACCGTGACCTACACTGATAAGCCTGCAGTGGACCTGAAAGGAAACTCCTTTGTTTCAAAATTTGATTGGCTCATGTGTAGGCCAATGGGAATCGGCTCACAGGCAGCCAAACGTGACCTACACTGATAAGCCTGCAGTGGACCTGAAAGGAAACTCCTTTGTTTCAAAATTTGATTGGCTCATGTGTAGGCCAATGGGAATCGGCTCACAGGCAGCCAACCGTGACCAACACTGATAAGCCTCAGCCACATGAACAGGCCGACCGTGAGACATACCTCACGCGCATATGCACACCAGTCAAATCGTAAGGCAGTAAGATCGTGTGTTGTATTCTATCCAAAGAAGAGCCATAAGAAGAGCTAGGTGTGTTTATTTATTTATACTGCTAGAGGGCAATGTTTAGAGGTCGCGCGCTAATTTAGCCGTTTGCCAACTTCCAGTCGGATAGTACCGGGGGCTTAAACTGATATAGACACTGGCTACATATATTCAATATATATAGAACATGAGAAGGGGAACCCTACCCAGCGAGGGTGTTAGAGCTCAGTGGAGGTAACCCTTATGCCAAAGGCTGTTAGCACAAGGACTCTGTGTTCGGAAAAACAATCTGCGCAATCACAGCTGCATCCAAGGAATGTCATCATTCAATCCATCTGTGTCACTATGAAGTTTGAAAACCCACTTCTGTTCTTTCCTCAATAGGAAAAGTGAAACATCCGTGACGTGACTAGGTATGTAAGGTTGTTCTAGAACCAACCATCTCAGTTCATCTGGACTATGTCTCTTGTCAAGGAAGTGAGTGGTGAGCCGTGTTGCCTGTTTTCTGCGTCTCATGGTGCTCATATGTTCCTGCACGCGCAATTTGATTTTTCTTGCGGTCATGCCGATATACCTTAGTCCACAGGGGCAGGTAATCTGGTATATCACTTTCTCACTGTTGCAATTAGTGTGGTGTTTCAATTGCCATGGTCGCGAGGTCCCAATGTCCACTTCAAGTGTTTTGCTGGTCAGTGGGCATACTGAGCAATTCCCGCAGGGATGATGTCCTCGTACCGGGGGCAGACCCCATAGAGTTTGCGGGGGTTCACATACTTCTTGCCGAGGTCGTGTATGCACAAGAGAGTCTCTCAAGTTGTTCCCTCTTTTAAAAGAAAAGAGTGGAAGGGGAATGGTCTCACCGGAGCTGTTCAGAATGCGCCACCTTTTCCTGATCATCTTTTGGATTTTAGAAGATGATGTGTTGTACGTTGTCACGCACACCAATCTGTCTAGTGGTGGTTTGACAACTGGAGGCTCAAGCAGCGCTTCGCGATGGTTATTCGCAGCGCGTTTCATTGAAGTCCGGACAAGGTTATTCGGATAGCGTCTCACTTTCAACTTCATGGAGAGATCTTTCGCTTTTCGGCGGAAGTCTGGAATGTTTGAACAATTCCTCCGGACCCTCAAGAACTGTCCAAAGGGGAGGTTCTCACGGAGGGACCGGGGGTGATGGCTATCGAATCTCAGCAGGGAGTTCCGAGCCATGGGTTTCCGATACAAGGAGCTCGCCAAATGGCCATCTTCTGGAAAGATGACAAGATCCAAGAAGGGGAGCTCTGTTCTACTATGCTCAAGGGTAAACCTCAAAAAAGCATTCTGACCATTCAGCCACTCTTGAAACAACAAGAGGGAAGGTACATCGCCACGCCAGACGACAAGAATGTCGTCGATGTACCGCTTCCACATCATCAATTGATGATGATGAGGGTTGTTGGTGCTCAACACGTGGTGGGTCTCAAACTGGTGGACATACAAATTAGCCAGGCTGGGGGCAAATTTGCTGCCCATTGATGTCCCCGAGGTTTGTAAATACAGGGAATCCTCAAAGGCAAAAAAGTTCTCGGTCATAGCAATCCGAGCTAATTCCATGACAAAGTGAGTGGGAGTTGTCAAGGTAGAAGGGAAAGCCTCTAAAAGTTCTTGTACAGTTTGTAGTGTATCCATTTGAGGAATACAAGTGTACAAAGATTCGACATCAAAACTAGCTAAAATGTCAGTATTAATGTCGAAGGTCACCTCAGGTAGAATGCGCAGGACATCTTTGGTGTCCTGAAGGTAGGTCGGCATTGTCTTAACAATGGGACTTAAAAAGATGTCAACAAAGGAGGACAGAGGTTCGACCTCTGTCCTCCTTTGTTGACATTAATACTGACATTACTGACTGACATTAATACTGACATTTTAGCTAGTTTTGATGTCGAATCTTTGTACACTTGTATTCCTCAAATGGATACACTACAAACTGTACAAGAACTTTTAGAGGCTTTCCCTTCTACCTTGACAACTCCCACTCACTTTGTCATGGAATTAGCTCGGATTGCTATGACCGAGAACTTTTTTGCCTTTGAGGATTCCCTGTATTTACAAACCTCGGGGACATCAATGGGCAGCAAATTTGCCCCCAGCCTGGCTAATTTGTATGTCCACCAGTTTGAGACCCACCACGTGTTGAGCACCAACAACCCTCATCATCATCAATTGATGATGTGGAAGCGGTACATCGACGACATTCTTGTCGTCTGGCGTGGCGATGTACCTTCCCTCTTGTTGTTTCAAGAGTGGCTGAATGGTCAGAATGCTTTTTTGAGGTTTACCCTTGAGCATAGTAGAACAGAGCTCCCCTTCTTGGATCTTGTCATCTTTCCAGAAGATGGCCATTTGGCGAGCTCCTTGTATCGGAAACCCATGGCTCAGAACTCCCTGCTGAGATTCGATAGCCATCACCCCCGGTCCCTCCGTGAGAACCTCCCCTTTGGACAGTTCTTGAGGGTCCGGAGGAATTGTTCAAACATTCCAGACTTCCGCCGAAAAGCGAAAGATCTCTCCATGAAGTTGAAAGTGAGACGCTATCCGAATAACCTTGTCCGGACTTCAATGAAACGCGCTGCGAATAACCATCGCGAAGCGCTGCTTGAGCCTCCAGTTGTCAAACCACCACTAGACAGATTGGTGTGCGTGACAACGTACAACACAACATCTTCTAAAATCCAAAAGATGATCAGGAAAAGGTGGCGCATTCTGAACAGCTCCGGTGAGACCATTCCCCTTCCACTCTTTTCTTTTAAAAGAGGGAACAACTTGAGAGACTCTCTTGTGCATACACGACCTCGGCAAGAAGTATGTGAACCCCCGCAAACTCTATGGGGTCTGCCCCCGGTACGAGGACATCATCCCTGCGGGAATTGCTCAGTATGCCCAATGACCAGCAAAACACTTGAAGTGGACATTGGGACCTCGCGACCATGGCAATTGAAACACCACACTAATTGCAACAGTGAGAAAGTGATATACCAGATTACCTGCCCCTGTGGACTAAGGTATATCGGCATGACCGCAAGAAAAATCAAATTGCGCGTGCAGGAACATATGAGCACCATGAGACGCAGAAAACAGGCAACACGGCTCACCACTCACTTCCTTGACAAGAGACATAGTCCAGATGAACTGAGATGGTTGGTTCTAGAACAACCTTACATACCTAGTCACGTCACGGATGTTTCACTTTTCCTATTGAGGAAAGAACAGAAGTGGGTTTTCAAACTTCATAGTGACACAGAAGGATTGAATGATGACATTCCTTGGATGCAGCTGTGATTGCGCAGATTGTTTTTCCGAACACAGAGTCCTTGTGCTAACAGCCTTTGGCATAAGGGTTACCTCCACTGAGCTCTAACACCCTCGCTGGGTAGGGTTCCCCTTCTCATGTTCTATATATATTGAATATATGTAGCCAGTGTCTATATCAGTTTAAGCCCCCGGTACTATCCGACTGGAAGTTGGCAAACGGCTAAATTAGCGCGCGACCTCTAAACATTGCCCTCTAGCAGTATAAATAAATAAACACACCTAGCTCTTCTTATGGCTCTTCTTTGGATAGAATACAACACACGATCTTACTGCCTTACGATTTGACTGGTGTGCATATGCGCGTGAGGTATGTCTCACGGTCCGCCTGTTCATGTGGCTGAGGCTTATCAGTGTTGGTCACGGTTGGCTGCCTGTGAGCCGATTCCCATTGGCCTACACATGAGCCAATCAAATTTTGAAACAAAGGAGTTTCCTTTCAGGTCCACTGCAGGCTTATCAGTGTAGGTCACGTTTGGCTGCCTGTGAGCCGATTCCCATTGGCCTACACATGAGCCAATCAAATTTTGAAACAAAGGAGTTTCCTTTCAGGTCCACTGCAGGCTTATCAGTGTAGGTCACGGTTGGCTGCCTGTGAGCCGATTCCCATTGGCCTACACATGAGCCAATCAAATTTTGAAACAAAGGAGTTTCCTTTCAGGTCCACTGCAGGCTTATCAGTGTAGGTCACGGTTGGCTGCCTGTGAGCCGATTCCCATTGGCCTACACATGAGCCAATCAAATTTTGAAACAAAGGAGTTTCCTTTCAGGTCCACTGCAGGCTTATCAGTGTAGGTCACGGTTGGCTGCCTGTGAGCCGATTCCCATTGGCCTACACATGAGCCAATCAAATTTTGAAACAAAGGAATTTCCTTTCAGGTCCACTGCAGGCTTATCAGTGTAGGTCACGGTTGGCTGCCTGTGAGCCGATTCCCATTGGCCTACACATGAGCCAATCAAATTTTGAAACAAAGGAGTTTCCTTTCAGGTCCACTGCAGTGTATTTAACATCGCGTGTGACCATCAGTCGTCGCCTCCCCCTCGGCTCAGTTTTCACTCCGAGGCAACGACGGAGAGGTCAGTGGTGGTGGTACAGTCAATAGCATTATTGCTTTAGTCTTTGGTCTTTGAGTACTAGGTGGAAAGCACAGGAGTAGGCGCCTCTATTCCCAGTGACTGCGGCTGGCTACCTGGGCCTTTGTACTTTATAGGTCTACAGGTTTGTGCAAGCAGTGCAGTCAGTGAGGCTTTGTGGTATACTTTCCTGATGCAAGAGGAAACCAGTCTGGCCATTGTGTCACCATGTGTGTCTCTGATTTATGTGTTTTGAATCCAGTTTTTCTTGTCTGTAGATTGTGTTTCTACTACCACTGGTTATAACTTTCTAAGTGTTCTGTTTATTTCCAGTGCGTGGCCTCCCTTTCTTCCTGAGCAGTGGCCAGGTGAGGTGAGGTTTTCTCTCCCCACAATAAGGGTGAGTGTCTTTCAAGTGTTCATAGCCATATTATAAAGACCATAGAAACGAGAGTTTGCAGTCTGTGCACTTCTTTTTGTTGACATAATTTGTCCATGTCTCTGTTTCTGTCTTTTGTATTGTGTCTATGCAGGAGAAGATACACTCTTTTCAGTTTGGAAATCAGATGTAGATCCCACTTTCACATCACTTAAGTAAGTGTTGCAGTAGCACCATAGGTCCTGACGAAAGCCCTTGAGGCTGAAACATGTTGACCGAATAACAACATTGGTGGGTAGCAATTCCTTACATGCTATCAGCATACTGTTTTTAACCATACCACTTTGATGGTCAGCCCTAATAAAGTATTTCATGACATCATCGTAGGTATTTTTAGAATCACTTGGATTATTTTCCTTTTCTTCTTCTTTTTCTTTGAGCACTGCAACCTCAACCCCTCCCGCTCATATACTGTCATCTGTTGGTGAAATGTTCTGGGTCCATCACTAGGCAGTCCTATGGATTGTTTCCAAGGCAGACCCTAGAGGACACCATTTACCAACATATACCCAGATGACGAGATTCCACTTATGAGTGGGCTGATGGGTATCTTTTTCCTCTCCTTGTGCATCTTCTCTTGTTTTTGTTTTCTTGGTTGTTTCCAGATTAACTGTGTATTCTGGGCATGTAAAGAGGACACTATTAGGTCCCAATAGAGAGATTTGCTATTTTCTTTTCTCTCCCTCTGTATTTCTGAGACCTTCTGTACCTTCCGTGTGTTTTAGTGTCTAGTTGGGGGACTAGGTACCAGTAGGTCTATAATAATTTTTTTCCCCTCGGACCCCCCCTTAACCGTTTATCTCTCTGTTCTGTTGTGCAGCCTTGGCTGCGGGTCCTTCATCTTGAATTAAGGCACTGACCATTTGGTGCATCCCCTTGATTCTTCACATTCTGATTTGATGACACCATGGCGGACTTTGGCGGTCTTGGTTTCGACGATGAATTCCTTTCATCGATTTTATCTGAAAATCCTAGTATGCTAGACCAGATCCCCACTCCAGCTCCAGCTATTGTGGGAGACTGGGAAACGATATTAAACCTGAAAAAAAGTCACTCACGTACCATCATACACGGTCAAATAATGGCAGAATATTTACATGGCAAATGTTCACCCACAGGTCTCATAGTTACCAACGTGCCTAGGCTCTTCCTCACTGACAAGGTCTTTGTCAAAGACTGGTCCTTAATAGCCTGGCGCTGTACAAGAGACTGGCTGATTTTAATTATCACTACAGCCAAACGTATTGCAGATGCCATCTTGGTCGAGATTCAAATTCTAGAAGGGCAAATTAAGACCACCCTAACAACCAAAAGATTTGAGAAACAATTAGAAGACTCCAACAAAGCAAACAAGGAGTATAAAGATCCAATTTTTCTCGCCAAGATAGAAAAGTTCAAGAAAGACCTGGCTAAGTTCTCACATGAGAAGGTGTATCCCTACACCAGTGATAATTACACTCCCACTGATACCAATAAACCCAAACACACTGCAGGCTCTTCATATGCCACATCATCTGAGACTGAGTCTTCTGGCTCTGAGAGTGGAGACAATAGCCAACCCAGAGGCAGAGGCCGTGGTAATCGACCGAATCGTCGATACAATAATCGTGGAAACATGTACCAGACGGGGTCATGGTGGCCACCAGCCCCGTGGGGTTATCCCCAGTTTCCCCCACCAATGTCTCATTACCCGATGCAGCCTCAGTATTTTGAAAACCAGGCTTTTTTAGGACAGGGCCGAGGTTGGAACAGAGGCAGGCGGAGAGGCCAAAACCAAGTTCAGTGGTCAGACAACCAGGACTCGACAACAACACACAACAAACAAGGGCAATGAGCGAGTCACAAGAGGATGAAGACTTGGTAGTGAACCTAAGTAGTCGAGTGATCACTCCTACTGAACAGGATGTTCTAAACAGAGGCCTAGGGTTTGTCCCGACCAACAGTGGGGAACCCTTTTTGATAAGAGGGGAGATCGAACGATTTTTCAGAACCATCAGGCTGCACTATTTCTTCAAAAACAAAGAAACAGATACCCCGACTGAAGATACAAACACAGGTCTTAAAGTTAGATCCACTTTCATGCCCCTGTTGCAACAAGTACCATCCAAAGTTGGCACTTTTGAGGCTGCAATACTACAAGACCTCAAATCTATGGACTTTTCCAAAGAGGGGAACTACCAGAATATATCAAAAAGAGACAGATCAGCCCTGGACACTCTCTCGAAAGACACGGGGATAGTGATTAAACCAGCGGACAAGGGGGGTGCCATAGTCATTCTCAACACTACTGACTACCGAGCTGAATGCCTGAGACAACTAGGCAATGCACAGTCCTACACCCTCCTTGCTGAAAATCCCACGCCAAGACTAACTAATGAGATCAAACATCTGGTAGAGGAAGCCAGCGCAGAAGGCTGGATTACTCCGAAAGAGGCAATCTTTTTAGTCACCAAGTGTCCCATCACTCCCTACTTTTACATCCTCCCAAAGATTCATAAGCCTGCGAGACCCCCTCCGGGCCGTCCGATCATTTCGGGCATTGGATCTTTGCTCGAACCTCTGTCCTCCTTTGTTGACATCTTTTTAAGTCCCATTGTTAAGACAATGCCGACCTACCTTCAGGACACCAAAGATGTCCTGCGCATTCTACCTGAGGTGACCTTCGACATTAATACTGACATTTTAGCTAGTTTTGATGTCGAATCTTTGTACACTTGTATTCCTCAAATGGATACACTACAAACTGTACAAGAACTTTTAGAGGCTTTCCCTTCTACCTTGACAACTCCCACTCACTTTGTCATGGAATTAGCTCGGATTGCTATGACCGAGAACTTTTTTGCCTTTGAGGATTCCCTGTATTTACAAACCTCGGGGACATCAATGGGCAGCAAATTTGCCCCCAGCCTGGCTAATTTGTATGTCCACCAGTTTGAGACCCACCACGTGTTGAGCACCAACAACCCTCATCATCATCAATTGATGATGTGGAAGCGGTACATCGACGACATTCTTGTCGTCTGGCGTGGCGATGTACCTTCCCTCTTGTTGTTTCAAGAGTGGCTGAATGGTCAGAATGCTTTTTTGAGGTTTACCCTTGAGCATAGTAGAACAGAGCTCCCCTTCTTGGATCTTGTCATCTTTCCAGAAGATGGCCATTTGGCGAGCTCCTTGTATCGGAAACCCATGGCTCGGAACTCCCTGCTGAGATTCGATAGCCATCACCCCCGGTCCCTCCGTGAGAACCTCCCCTTTGGACAGTTCTTGAGGGTCCGGAGGAATTGTTCAAACATTCCAGACTTCCGCCGAAAAGCGAAAGATCTCTCCATGAAGTTGAAAGTGAGACGCTATCCGAATAACCTTGTCCGGACTTCAATGAAACGCGCTGCGAATAACCATCGCGAAGCGCTGCTTGAGCCTCCAGTTGTCAAACCACCACTAGACAGATTGGTGTGCGTGACAACGTACAACACATCATCTTCTAAAATCCAAAAGATGATCAGGAAAAGGTGGCGCATTCTGAACAGCTCCGGTGAGACCATTCCCCTTCCACTCTTTTCTTTTAAAAGAGGGAACAACTTGAGAGACTCTCTTGTGCATACACGACCTCGGCAAGAAGTATGTGAACCCCCGCAAACTCTATGGGGTCTGCCCCCGGTACGAGGACATCATCCCTGCGGGAATTGCTCAGTATGCCCACTGACCAGCAAAACACTTGAAGTGGACATTGGGACCACGCGACCATGGCAATTGAAACACCACACTAATTGCAACAGTGAGAAAGTGATATACCAGATTACCTGCCCCTGTGGACTAAGGTATATCGGCATGACCGCAAGAAAAATCAAATTGCGCGTGCAGGAACATATGAGCACCATGAGACGCAGAAAACAGGCAACACGGCTCACCACTCACTTCCTTGACAAGAGACATAGTCCAGATGAACTGAGATGGTTGGTTCTAGAACAACCTTACATACCTAGTCACGTCACGGATGTTTCACTTTTCCTATTGAGGAAAGAACAGAAGTGGGTTTTCAAACTTCATAGTGACACAGAAGGATTGAATGATGACATTCCTTGGATGCAGCTGTGATTGCGCAGATTGTTTTTCCGAACACAGAGTCCTTGTGCTAACAGCCTTTGGCATAAGGGTTACCTCCACTGAGCTCTAACACCCTCGCTGGGTAGGGTTCCCCTTCTCATGTTCTATATATATTGAATATATGTAGCCAGTGTCTATATCAGTTTAAGCCCCCGGTACTATCCGCCTGGAAGTTGGCAAACGGCTAAATTAGCGCGCGACCTCTAAACATTGCCCTCTAGCAGTATAAATAAATAAACACACCTAGCTCTTCTTATGGCTCTTCTTTGGATAGAATACAACACACGATCTTACTGCCTTACGATTTGACTGGTGTGCATATGCGCGTGAGGTATGTCTCACGGTCGGCCTGTTCATGTGGCTGAGGCTTATCAGTGTTGGTCACGGTTGGCTGCCTGTGAGCCGATTCCCATTGGCCTACACATGAGCCAATCAAATTTTGAAACAAAGGAGTTTCCTTTCAGGTCCACTGCAGGCTTATCAGTGTAGGTCACGTTTGGCTGCCTGTGAGCCGATTCCCATTGGCCTACACATGAGCCAATCAAATTTTGAAACAAAGGAGTTTCCTTTCAGGTCCACTGCAGGCTTATCAGTGTAGGTCACGGTTGGCTGCCTGTGAGCCGATTCCCATTGGCCTACACATGAGCCAATCAAATTTTGAAACAAAGGAGTTTCCTTTCAGGTCCACTGCAGGCTTATCAGTGTAGGTCACGGTTGGCTGCCTGTGAGCCGATTCCCATTGGCCTACACATGAGCCAATCAAATTTTGAAACAAAGGAGTTTCCTTTCAGGTCCACTGCAGGCTTATCAGTGTAGGTCACGGTTGGCTGCCTGTGAGCCGATTCCCATTGGCCTACACATGAGCCAATCAAATTTTGAAACAAAGGAATTTCCTTTCAGGTCCACTGCAGGCTTATCAGTGTAGGTCACGGTTGGCTGCCTGTGAGCCGATTCCCATTGGCCTACACATGAGCCAATCAAATTTTGAAACAAAGGAGTTTCCTTTCAGGTCCACTGCAGTGTATTTAACATCGCGTGTGACCATCAGTCGTCGCCTCCCCCTCGGCTCAGTTTTCACTCCGAGGCAACGACGGAGAGGTCAGTGGTGGTGGTACAGTCAATAGCATTATTGCTTTAGTCTTTGGTCTTTGAGTACTAGGTGGAAAGCACAGGAGTAGGCGCCTCTATTCCCAGTGACTGCGGCTGGCTACCTGGGCCTTTGTACTTTATAGGTCTACAGGTTTGTGCAAGCAGTGCAGTCAGTGAGGCTTTGTGGTATACTTTCCTGATGCAAGAGGAAACCAGTCTGGCCATTGTGTCACCATGTGTGTCTCTGATTTATGTGTTTTGAATCCAGTTTTTCTTGTCTGTAGATTGTGTTTCTACTACCACTGGTTATAACTTTCTAAGTGTTCTGTTTATTTCCAGTGCGTGGCCTCCCTTTCTTCCTGAGCAGTGGCCAGGTGAGGTGAGGTTTTCTCTCCCCACAATAAGGGTGAGTGTCTTTCAAGTGTTCATAGCCATATTATAAAGACCATAGAAACGAGAGTTTGCAGTCTGTGCACTTCTTTTTGTTGACATAATTTGTCCATGTCTCTGTTTCTGTCTTTTGTATTGTGTCTATGCAGGAGAAGATACACTCTTTTCAGTTTGGAAATCAGATGTAGATCCCACTTTCACATCACTTAAGTAAGTGTTGCAGTAGCACCATAGGTCCTGACGAAAGCCCTTGAGGCTGAAACATGTTGACCGAATAACAACATTGGTGGGTAGCAATTCCTTACATGCTATCAGCATACTGTTTTTAACCATACCACTTTGATGGTCAGCCCTAATAAAGTATTTCATGACATCATCGTAGGTATTTTTAGAATCACTTGGATTATTTTCCTTTTCGTCTTCTTTTTCTTTGAGCACTGCAACCTCAACCCCTCCCGCTCATATACTGTCATCTGTTGGTGAAATGTTCTGGGTCCATCACTAGGCAGTCCTATGGATTGTTTCCAAGGCAGACCCTAGAGGACACCATTTACCAACATATACCCAGATGACGAGATTCCACTTATGAGTGGGCTGATGGGTATCTTTTTCCTCTCCTTGTGCATCTTCTCTTGTTTTTGTTTTCTTGGTTGTTTCCAGATTAACTGTGTATTCTGGGCATGTAAAGAGGACACTATTAGGTCCCAATAGAGAGATTTGCTATTTTCTTTTCTCTCCCTCTGTATTTCTGAGACCTTCTGTACCTTCCGTGTGTTTTAGTGTCTAGTTGGGGGACTAGGTACCAGTAGGTCTATAATAATTTTTTTCCCCTCGGACCCCCCCTTAACCGTTTATCTCTCTGTTCTGCTATGAATATTAGACCAATCCAGAGGCCAAGGGTTCCTCAACCCTAGATAGACTTATGAGGAGCTATCCTGATGTCTGGTCAGCATCATGGAGAATTGTTGCTTACCCCAAGGGCAATCGAAGAAATTTGGTTTCGCGAACTATATTGGCCATATATTTCCCAAGGATAAAGAGAGCGCGGTTTATTAAATTCTGGCTAGGATGCCTCCCTGTGACGTCTTTTACATGCAACTGGTCCATCTACAGTGGCGACCCCGCCTGGACCTGCTTGCAAGGCGGCCATGAGGCTCTCACGCACTTTATGCTGCTATGCACTTTTACTTTGTCATTGGGGAGGTGATCCCTTCGTCCTCTTTTTAAAAAGTGTGGCATAAGACATTGCAAAGCCTCCATGCATTTATGTGTCAGAGTGGACAATACTGCCATTTTTGACCCAGTAGCTTCGACTATCTATAAAGCATGGAAAGTCGCGAGTTCTGAAGTGCGTCAATTGTTAGCAATCCAATGCTGTCAGATTAACTTTTTGTGCTGTTCTCAAGTTAAAATGCACTTTAACTAACTCGCAATTTCTTGCCCAAGGCCCTTTAATTGGGCCCTATGGTATTGCAATTGCGTGGTTTAGGAAGAGTCCGAATTATCCTCAAGTTACCTTGTTGTCTCTCGATTTTACGTAACTTACTATTTTTTTAATCTAATTTTATTTCTATTGTATTGTTACATTAGACAGCATAATGCCCGGGTCCTGAAGTGTCTCAATTGTTAGTAACTTATTGTTGGAATAGCATTTTTATTCGTGCCGTTTTTAAGTTGAAAAATGCACTTTATTTAACTTGCACTGAACCCTTTTTATAGACCCTCTGATGATAGTTCAACTCCATGGCCTTTGAAGAGTTTTAGCTCAAGTCTTTTTTTTTAAAACTTTCCCGCATTTATAAATTTGCGTGTTGCTAATTGACAGTTTATATTTATTTTTATATATATATATATATATATATATATATATATATATATATATATATATATATATATATATATATATATATATATATATATATATATATATATATATATATATATATATATATATATATATATATATATATATATATATATATATATATATATATATATATATATATATATATATATATATATATATATATATGCCAATAACGAGGATTTTATTACTGTGTATTGCATATTGTTTGGTTTATGTCTATAAGCTGACACAATACATTAAATTATAGCGATATGGGTAAATTGGAAAAGGTGACTTGGCCTAGTAGTAACATTCATGTTTGCCGAGCTTCAGAGAAAGTTTCAAGATCCCGGCTCTCGCATGACCAAGACTGTGTGATCCTGGGCTACGTTATCTCTCTGTACTCTGTTCGTTTACCTGCGCAGCAGGAAGTGCTTAGAAACGGACTGCCGCTCAGTACTACGCATACCTAAAGATTGGATACCGGGCAGACAGGTTGGGGGAACCCATCTGGGCTGACAGGAAACCCTGTTTGTCGAGAAAAGACTTAATTATCACAAAAGATTATTTCTCAAGATCAATTACTTCCCGCTTCCCACAGCTGCGGTTTCTGCCCTCAGGCCTTTGTCCTTCAGTTCTTGCATTGGGCAACAGAGGGGTTGGGAATTCGAGCGGCCCCGCCCAAGATCACACCTTTTAGCGGCAAAGGAAGCCAGGACCCAAATTCTTTCTTCGACCCTGAACCATAACCAGGACTTTCCACTAGGCGTTTTTGACATCCCAAATTAATTTTTCTTCGCCCAGACATTGGGGGGGCATATTATCAACAACTAGCGATATTTATCGCTAAATAAGCTTACCGACAATTTTTCTATCGCTGTGCATCGCCGGATTTTATCGCAGAGATAACGTGCTATTAGCAACGTTTATCTCAAATGCAATAAAATATCCGGCGATAGCGGCTCAATGCGTGAATATCGCTGGAAATCCAGCGATATTCAGGCATTAACGCCAATAGGGTCTTAACCTGAATATCCACCTCCCGTTGGATATACAGGTTAAGAACTGGTCTGAGCAGGCGTTAGTTTTCAGCGATATTCGCGCTTAGTGCAAATTTTTTCATCGCTACACCTGCGTTGATAATAGGCGATAGCGATGTTAACGACTGCTTTCAGTGGCTAACAGGTTGGGTACGCCCACTTTGCATGTCATTAGCAATAAATATCGCTGACATGCAAAGCGGGCCCCAAACCGCTCGCTATCACCTAAAAGCTGACGCTTACTGATGAACTTATCACCGCTTTGCACCCCAAAACGGCCGCAAAAGCGACGATAATTTCATATCGCCCGCCTTGCTAATATGCCCCTGGGTTCTTTGACCAATTCAAACTACCGAGAGAGTCTGCGTGACATGCGCAGTCTGTCGCCCCATCTCCTCTCTCACCTGGAATTTGAACCATATCTTGAAAAAACTGCATACTGCAAACAATCCGCAGAACTTGCTAAATCGGTTCACTCTCTGCAGAAACCATTGGGATAGCCCCTATTTGCAAGCCACCCCGCACAAAAAAACACATAAGGCAGGCGGTGAAATCTTGCGCAAAGCCATATCTATCCAGTATTGCGCATTATTAGGTGTTCCCTTGGGTAACATTCAAACCACTTTGACTTTAAACACTTTCGGTGTTGTGAATGTGATGTCTTCCACCAACATAGTTTGGAAAGCAGAGATTATACTGAGTGCCCTTTGATCCCAGAACGCACCGAAGCAAGTTTTACACCAGCATAGAGTACAGCACACATTCTTGGAGATAAGACACCTGTAGTCCCCTGCCTCACGTTTCTTGCTAGGTTTCAGGACCAGGTGGGCCCCTTTTAAGATTTAATACCGAAAGGGATTCTAATTGCATTTTGAGGTCGAACCTAGCAGCATCGCGCATGCGCTGCTCGCTCTGCGAGGCATGCTGTAGTAGAGTATGCACTGAAAGCCCCGCCCACTTTCTGACCATATTTTAATTGGCTTGTGTCATTGTCCTTTGTAAACGCTGGCTTCCGATTCATTGTGAGGCTTGTTAGTCCCTCCTTGGTACCGCCACGTCTGCATTTGTTACCTCCCATAACAACTGACCTTTTTACTTGGCTCGTTACACAGTCTGCTTTATCTAGTGGGTGAGCACTATTTTGTTTATTGACACTAATGGGGACAATGGCGGCAGCTTTTTTGTATTTACAGCACACCCACACAGGACAATGGCGGCTGCTTTTCTTATAAAGTGCTATGCTGCTCTAAATTTGAGGCTGAGTGCAGCACCCGCTATAGGGACTCAGCACTCAGTTTCAAATTTAATTTTTAAAGTTTCATGTTGAGCGCGGCGTCCGCCTTAGGGGCACCGTGCTCTAATTCCTTTTTTTTTAACTTTCATACTGAGCGCGGTGTCCGCTTCAGGAACACCGCGCTCTGTTGCTTTTTTAAAAACAACTTTAACACTGAGCGCTGCGCCCGCTTCAAGGATACTGCGCTCTTTTTCTTTTTTTAAAAACTTTAATAGTGATCGTGGCACCTGCTTAAAGGACACCACGCTCTGTTTCTATTTTTTTTTTTACTTTAACACTGAGCGCGGCGCCCGCTTCAGGGACACCGAGCTCTGTTTATTTATTTATTTTTTAAAAACTTCAACACTGAGCGCGGCACCCGCTTAACGAACACCGCGCTCTGCAATAGGTATCACTTTTGCAAAAGTTCAAATATTGGGATTGTAAATGACAATGCCTTTTAATATTATAAAAGGCAGCGCCGTTTACAATGTCGAAGCTCAAAATCAAGCAAATTGCGAGACCTTTTGCATTGCAAATGCTTGTTCAGGGTGCGACGAGGAATGCAAGTTTAGCAGGAAGCACAAAGGCGCACGTGCTTGTTTAGTGACCTGTCTCAGTTGATTTAACACACCGCCTGCAGGTGAAGGCAGTGATGTACCAATTACTAAATCATGAAAACTCCTGACGAGCACTCAAAAGAATGCCGCTGTTGCACTTGGCAGGAGAGGGAAGTGAGTGCACAAAGGCTGGCAAATAATTATTTTATTTGCCAGTTCAAGTCGCGAGGAATCCCGTTTCTGTCAGTTTTTGTTGTAGAATGGTGGCTGGGAAGGGATCCGAGGTTTGGGGGTTCCTAATAGGGTGGCAGAAACTCTTTTTCCCTTTTGTACCATTTTTACAGAGCCTTAAATGTTTGCATCATGTTCACCCCAATATCCCCCCAGGTCCTGGGGGTCCCACAGCCTTTGCTCCCTTAATTCTCATTCCTGCAAATGGCCTTCTAATCAGTGCAATCCCACTTTTGGGATTCATGACATGTGGGATTGCATTTATGTAATCATTTACAGTGGGGGAGTTTTTTGTGTGAGTGACTCACTCCTGTCTGTCGGGACGTAGGGGCAGATTTACAAGCCCCTTGTGCTGATTTTACGCTGCTGTTGCGTCACTTTTGTGATGCAGCGGCGGCGCAAATCCTGTGCCATGGTGTAGGGTACTTACAACGTGACGTTGTAAAACCCTGTGCCACGTATAGGTGTTCCTGCGCAGGGCGGGACGTTCCGGCGCAGGAACGCCTCCTAAAAGTGGCTGAGTGAAATCTACAGGATTTCACTCAGTCACTTTTAGGCCAATCCTGCGTCAAAATCCAGCACCTGCTTGAAGCAGGCGTAAGGATTGACGTAACATTGGCAGAATAGGCCCCCCCAGAGCATTGCTGGAGCTGCGTCGCGCTTGCGACACAACTCCAGCAGTGCGCCGCCTTTACGGCACAGATGCGTCACGCATCTGTGCCGTTTCTGCCCCATGATGCGCTGCATTGTAAATGCGGCGCATCATGGGTGGCGGTGCTGCGGCACACAATTACTGACGCATCCCTGCCGATATGCAGGGATGCGCCAGTAATTGTAAATCTGCCCCATGGTGTTTCTGCATTACAATGACCTGAAAGTTTGTGTACACTCACAAATTTACACATTTGTGAGTATTAACCCTAAATTGCTTTCAAAATCAGCTTTATTTGATCACATTATAAGGCTAGATTGCTGCTCTTATTTGATGAACATCAGGATCGCACAAAAAACAAGCATTGGCATAGCCAATAGGTCTCGCTTTTGGGACCTTATAGGTATTTAGTTATGCAGCACAATATCCTTGGTACAACAACATCAACTATTGCATGGCTAAACACTTTGAGGGTTCCAAAGGCGCGTCCTATTGGCTATGCCAATGCTTGTTTGTGTGAGTGACTCACTCCTGTCTGTCAGGACATGGTGTTTCTGGATTACAATGACTTGCAAGTTTGTGTATACTCACAAATGTACACATTTGTGAGTATTCAGCCCCACCCCCCCCGCCCAAGATAGCTAGAAGGTCCATTTGCACTTGTAATGGTAATTTTAAATGCATTTATATAGTGCTTACTATCCCTGGCGAGGCTTTGAAGCGGTTTTCCAGTGAGTAACAGGCAACTCCGGAAGCCAAAAAGGATTAGTGGTAAATCAATATAGGGACATATTGAATTATTTTCACGTATATTTTAACTCATACGAAAATGGAATGCACAACATTGTTTCAACAGGACATATGGATATCAGAGAATGCTGAAGATTTCCTGGAAAAACCTGAGACACTTTTGTGTATTGTGAAAATGAGTCAATTACATGACGCGAGGCTGTAAACCATCCTACGAAGATTTTCTCATTTTTCATGAATTTTTGAAGTCCCAATTTACAATTTTCACATTCACATTTTTAATATTGTGAAAAAAATATCCCCCCCACCAGTGCTGTCTTTCGTTCGGGTGTTAATAATACGGTAATACATCTTCATTCTTTCAAATGTCTGCACTCAGACCCATTTTGCCCACTGAGAAAAAAAATTGCATTTTGGCTGCAAAAATCAATGACCGCAAGTGGGAGGACACGTAGTGAAAGAACCCTTGAGGTTTGTTTACAAGGCCCTTGTGCTGCTGGTGCATCACTTTTAATATGGGAAAAAATGACGTACACGCAAGGGGGTTGTGAATAAGCCCCCCTGTATTTAGGTGCCGGGTCGGATGACAGCTTTTGCTGTGATTTTTGGTCTTTACTTCTGTTGCTGAGGGTTCAACCCTTGTTCTTTGGTGTGCTTTAGTTTTGATTACATTTATGTCTGAATGATATCTACCTGTGGTGATTTCGGGAATACGTCTGTCAGTCTTCCATATATATATGTATTTTGATAGCACAAACTAGCTAAAAGGTCAAGGATAAAATTAGCGAATGATAGGGCAGGTAACTGGGGTTGTTAGTGCATTGTCATACAGTGTTCTTTAAAGAGGCGTGTCTCAGACTCTTTCCTAAACCGGAGCAGCGTTGGGGCGGTCCTGAAGGATACAGGGATGTTGGCGCAGATCCTGGGTGCGGCGACGGAAAGAGCCTGCTGCCTTTGTTTCTATACAGGGCCGCTTTAGGGCAGTGCGACTGGTGTGGCCTGGGGCAGGGTTGGATTGGGATTAAAAATCGGCCCGTGCACGCTAAAAAAAGTGGCCCACATTTGCACATTGCCTTTTGGCAAAACACTCCATTGGCGAAATTTTATTTAAAAAAAAAATGTTTTTTTTAAAAAAAAATGCACGGATTAGTTTACACTGTTGAAACACAACTGAAAACATGTGAGGCCACTTTTGCTCAAGACCCCTGCCCCCGCTCAATATGCGTATGTTAAGGGACCGGCCCAGCGAGAGAAAGGGAGCCACACCTCTGCCCGTTGACAAAGGGGAGGTAATGGACGCCCATCTGCCTTCAGAAGGCTACTCAGGCCTATCTGGTGACATCGAACAAGGCAGCAACCACCCAAATCGGCCCCCCAGGCTGCTCAAAAACAGCAGCCCACAGCTGGACTCAGACACCGGTCCCTCGGAAATTGCCCGAGTGCCCGCGTTACCAATCCGACGCTGGCCTGGGGAGGGGGCACTGACCTTATGGTGGGAGCTGTGTTTATTAAAAGTTTATGATTGGGGAAATGAAGGGCACTTTTGCCAAGTGGCAGTGAGAGATTCCGAGGAGGCAGTCATGGGATGCAGGGGCAACAAAAATGATTGTTGCACCGGCCGCCACGAGCGCTAAAGCCGGCCCCGTTTCAACACTTCCTAGTCTGCAGTCTGATGGTGTCCTGGCTGCGGGTTGCCGAGAATCGCTAGGGATGTTGAGCTTGTCTGCAGGATTAGCGGAGGTGCTGGCCGTGTTGGCTCTGTAAATGATGCCGCTGGGTTTGAAGATGTTCCGGGCCGCCAGGGACAGCCAATGGAGTATCACCGGGATGGGGACTGACGTGATCATGTTTCTTCAGGCCCTGGATGAGACAGGTTGCATGTAGTATGCCCCTGAAGGGTGGCAGCATGGCATATGAACAGGGCTGGACTGGCCATAGCGGGCAACGGGCAAACCCCCGGTTCGTTGCATGTGTGGGGGCCGGTTTTGGGCCCCTGTGGGCCGTTTTTGTTACAGGGCCATTTTTGCAGCATAGCTGCAAAATCGACTCTGTACGAAAAATTGGTCGAAAACCGGCCCGGTAAAGAGCTTGGCGGCACCTCCAACCCCCCCCTCCACCCCAGCCCCCGAATGGGGAGGGTAGACCGGCCGAGCACTTTGCCAGGGCCGGTTGTGGTTCCCAGTCCGGCCCTGTGTATGAGAAGCCGTGGAGCTCGACCATCCAACCGTTTCATCTGTCTTGCGGTGCGTATAGTGGCTCGTTGAAAGCGTTGCAGCATTATCGGGGGATGGTGACCGCTAGGAAGATGTAAGCATTGTTCCAGGGGGGTGGTGACCGCTAGGGAGACACAAGCATTCTCCTGGTTTTGACTGATTTCCAGGAGTTTATTTGAAGGTACAAACGTGCACTACCCGGCTACACATGACAACATGTTTTGTGTGCTGAAGGTTGTAGCCTTCACTCTGTAGGTAACAACAACCTTTAGTATAGCACTTCATACCACATTTCTGCCATTTCTAAGCACTGTAAATAATATATGTTACCATATTGATATCGACCTCAGAAAGAGGGAAGGCTGAGTTGGCCCTGCTGAGATTGGTACTTGAGACCTGTAAACGTCAGCCACAAGCTTATGACTCACTGAGATATCTGACCAGCTCGCACGGCCCACCTGCTGAGCCGAGGTGTATCAATGTCTGGATTTATTTAATCCTATGGTGAATGCAAATTAGTTGATTCCCTGGAACATGCATATTTAAAAAGGTGTTTGGATGGAAAGGCTGTGGGAAATCGAGCGAAGTCCTGATTACAGGCAGCGCTATCAGTTGTGTGCAGCACGCCCAGGTACAAGGTGTGATGGCAGGGGGAGGGGGGAGAGGATAGGCAGGGGGGTGGAGGGGGAGTTACTGTCAGTGGCTCCTACAATGGCAGGCTTCTTGTTGCAGCTGAGGTGGAAGTGATATTACCCGACCTTTGAACCCTGACGACAGGCTTCGCAACTTTTCGAAGATAATCTTTCTTGCAAACTCCAGGCTGCAAAAGGTTCATAAAGAGCGAATTGTGACAAACATAAACCAACAGCTAGTAAAAAAAAACAAAAAAAACAATATGCACTTGTTTTTAAAAGCTCTGTTCTCAGAGTGCTTGAATCTGAGAGTGGTCCTTTGCTTACTGAGCTAAAGAGTGAAATTTTTTTGCACTTACAGTTTTGCAATCATAAATTTGGGCAGTGACTTCAAAAGGTTTTGTGGTGAAACATTATTTGGGTAATAATTTTTATGCTTTTATGCTGAATGTGTTTTTTAGGTAATGCTTCGTTCAAACTTATTGTTGTGGAATTTTTTTCTGCAAACTTTTCATCTTAAAATGTTGCAAGTTTTGTGAACTTTACGAAACCTGCATTTATGAAGTAGCATTTGAGAACATTAGGGAAGAAACCTTTTGCAACTTCTCACACCCCTTAAATTAAACTGCGCTGAGTCCCCCCTCAAAAGCCCTTTCACAGAAGCAAACTCAAAAACTTCACACTTTATTTCCACATTGGACTATCAGATGTGTGGGGTTTCCAGCCAAACTAACCCTATTGATAACTTTACCCTCACCCTAATTTTAATCCCTAATCAGTTAATCCTATTCTTTCACCATACTTTAAACCCTAAACCCCACCGTAAATGTAACCTTTCAACTTACCATAAACGTTTACCTTACCCTAACCCTAATTTAAGATTCTAATACATGTATCCTAACCCTAACCACTAAGCCCTAACCCAAACTGAAACTTTTCACCTTAGCTTAACTCAAAACCCCAAGCCATAAACCCTAACCCTCCCCAGTGGCACACTTTGGAAGTAGCACAGCGAGTTGAAAGCCGTTCACGCTTTGGATCTGATGGACTGTTCGATGGAGAAGGAAGGAAACCCTGCTGAATTCTGATTGGTGCATTCACTTTGTCACCATAG
Source organism: Lissotriton helveticus (assembly GCF_964261635.1). Taxonomy (NCBI): domain Eukaryota; kingdom Metazoa; phylum Chordata; class Amphibia; order Caudata; family Salamandridae; genus Lissotriton; species Lissotriton helveticus. Next base: position 46,259,470 of record NC_136072.1, read on the forward strand.
CAGGCTAGGAGCAGCATCACCGGTACCCACACAAGCTATCATGATGCTAAAATCTATCTGGAAAGCTGGCGAATTACGCTGCCCTGCTAGACTCTGAGGAAACGCAGGGGTAGACTTAGCATGACTTTGAGCCGGTTGCAAAGGCATACAAAGTGACGCAAGAAAGTGCAAAGTCCTGATAAAGTATTTACTTCCCGTCGCAAAACTTTTTTGTGTTATGAAGTAGCCTTAAAAGTACCACAAATCGTTACTTGTCCCATGCTGCGACCCAGGATTTTTGACACAACCCCCTAACTACAAATATTGGTAGGCAGGGATTCGTGCTTAAAAATTTAAGAGCTGTAAAGTTTGACTTTTGTCCCAGTTAAACTTAAGTTTTGGTCTTCACTCTAAGGACTTTTGGTCTCAGTTAAATTGAAGGCGAAAACTTTAGCTTAACTGAGACAAAAGTCTAACTTTACTACTCATAAATTCCCTTTGTGAATACTGAAAGTCGTAAAGTTAGACTTTCGTCTCAGTTTCCCTTTGGGAATACCAAAAGTCGTAAAGTTAGACATTCGTCTCAGTTTCCCTTTGTGAATACTGAAAGTTGTAAAGTTAGACATTCGTCTCAGTTTCCCTTTGTGAATACTGAAAGTCGTAAAGTTAGACATTCGTCTCAGTTTCCCTTTGTGAATACCAAAAGTCGTAAAGTTAGACATTCGTCTCAGTTCCCCTTTGTGAATACCAAAAGTCGTAAAGTTAGACATTCGTCTCAGTTTCCCTTTGTGAATACTGAAAGTTGTAAAGTTAGACATTCGTCTCAGTTTCCCTTTGTGAATACTGAAAGTCGTAAAGTTAGACATTCGTCTCAGTTTCCCTTTGTGAATACCAAAAGTCGTAAAGTTAGACATTCGTCTCAGTTTCCCTTTGTGAATACTAAAAGTCGTAAAGTTAGACATTCGTCTCAGTTTCCCTTTGTGAATACTGAAAGTCGTAAAGTTAGACATTCGTCTCAGTTCCCCTTTGTGAATACCAAAAGTCGTAAAGTTAGACATTCGTCTCAGTTTCCCTTTGTGAATACTAAAAGTCGTAAAGTTAGACATTCGTCTCAGTTTCCCTTTGTGAATACTGAAAGTCGTAAAGTTAGACATTCGTCTCAGTTTCCCTCTGTGAATACTAAAAGTCGTAAAGTTAGACATTCGTCTCAGTTTACCTTTGTGAATACTGAGAGTCGTAAAGTTAGACATTTGTCTCAGTTTCCCTTTGTGAATCGGGCCCAACATCTCCTTGAGGCAGGTGTTACCCAGGAGAAATACTTTCATTCCCCCATCTTTTCACACATTGTATGTCAGATGCACTGTACGGTTTCACATATAAAATGGGACCGTATAAAGTTATTCTAAGAGTTCGTTTTTTTTTTATAGAAGGGTACATTCCGGGACAAAACCAATGCTAGAGTTCACACATGCCCCTTTGCACTGTGATGCAAAGGTGTGCGCGTGCGCAAGGCAGGCTGTTTGTGCACCAGCGCTCGAGAAGATAGCAGCAACGTCGTATCTTAGTAGATACACTTGTGCACCACTCTCTCCCCCTTGCGCAACGCAGTGCAGAACCTTTGTCTCCCATTCTGTTTATATAGTATTGTAAAAGAGTTTCACAATCCAGCTTTACACAGTCCATCTATAAACAACCTAAATCAGCATTCCACATATTCAAAAACCATTATGGAAAGCAAAGGTACAAATTGTGTGTAACAATTCGGCTGAGCAAACATAGATTGCCTATCTGCACCCAACAAAACAAAGGATTGTCTGATGGAGATTCAAACTCTAACCGTGTGACACCAAAACTCTTAGGGCACAATTCACGAAGGTATTTGAGGCATGAGGATACGTTCATGGCCAAAAATGTCTTCATTTACACCTGTCAACAACTCACAAAAGGAGTCCTGGCCGGCGTGAATTGATTTACTGCTGCGGATTTCTGCACCGTGAGTGTAGAAAACATAAGCTAGAGGTGGGAAGTAGGTGGAACTAGGCCTGGTGAACACCCACAAACTCACCCGTTTCTCCACGGGGAATTCAAAAACCCAGGGGCGGCTCCTCAATAATGGCGGAGGAGCGTTGCCCCACTGCTCAAATCCAGCAGATGATAAATAAAATTATAATAACACAACGGTATTATAATTTTATATATTGCTGACATCACAATGAGTATTGGGTGAGACGGGACAGGCCATGGCATACAGGAAGAGTGGGGGGCACTTATAAGTGCGCATGTCAGCCGTCCTAGGCCGGCCACACTGACATGCACACTTAGTTTCTCCAACCTGCCTGTGTTGCACAGCCTGGTTGGAGATAAGCCACAGGCGCCAATGCACTGTCTGAGCAGCAAGCGAGGCCGCTCAGACCAATCCTGATGCCGCTCTCATGCTATGAGACCAGTGTCTGGATTGGTTGGAGAACCTGTGCCTTGAGGGCCCATCCCCTTCCGGCCTGACGAGAGGAGCAGCGGAGCAGCTGGTGGTGTCAGCGGGAGCTGAGCGGCAGGTAAATTTATTTTAAATGTACCCTCACCAAACCCCCACTCAGCCGCCCTACCTCTTTTGATAGGTGGCAGCCGCCACTTTAAAAACCACGTGCCTTCCGGTGCTCTTCCCACAGGGGGTTTGTCTGCAGCTTCCAGTTCACACAGGGGATTAGCAGCCTTCAGAAGCTCACATGACTGGTGCAACAATACAGCAGGAAACCAGCACCTCGTGGCCTTCAGACAGGCTATTACCACTGCTTTGTGAGCAATAAAAAAAGGGCACTGCACTTATAAACTTTTCTTTGTGAATCGACCCTGGTGCTTTTAGCATTTCACTGAATTTAAAACCTAGAAATTCTGACCCTAAAATCTACACTGTAACCTTTACTCTAATCCCACTCCTAACGCTAGCCCTAAAATGAACCCTTTTCATAACCCTAAAAACTACACCCTAATCTTTACCTTAATCTTAAAATCCACACCTATGCTAGCCCTAAAGCAAACCCTATTCATAACCATAAAAACGACACCCTAATCTTTACCTTAATCTTAAAATCCACACCTATGCTAGCCCTAAAGCAAACCCTATTCATAACCCTAAAAACCAGACTCTAATCTTTACCTTAATCTTAAAATCCACACATATGCTAGCCCTAAAGCAAACCCTATTCATAACCATAAAAACGACACCCTAATCTTTACCTTAATCTTAAAATCCACACCTATGCTAGCCCTAAAGCAAACCCTATTCATAACCCTAAAAACCAGACTCTAATCTTTACCTTAATCTTAATCAACACCTATGCTAGCCCTAAAGCAAACCCTATTCATAACCATAAAAACGACACCCTAATCTTTACCTTAATCTTAAAATCCACACCTATGCTAGCCCTAAAGCAAACCCTATTCATAACCATAAAAACGACACCCTAATCTTTACCTTAATCTTAAAATCCACACCTATGCTAGCCCTAAAGCAAACCCTATTCATAACCCTAAAAACCAGACTCTAATCTTTACCTTAATCTTAAAATCCACACCTATGCTAGCCCTAAAGCAAACCCTATTCATAACCCTAAAAACCATACCCTAATCTTTACCTTAATCTTAAAATCCACACCTATGCTAGCCCTAAAGCAAACCAGCTATTAATCCTAATCCTTTCTCTATATCCTATCCCTAACATTACATTCTAAGATTAATAATTAATATTTTTTAGCTAAAAAAACTTTAAATTTAAACTCACATTTAAATCACTTTTTGCTGTTTTACATTTTCAATGCTTTGCTAAATGTCGGTGGAATATTTATACATAGCTGCCTGGTTTCCCAGGCCCATTGAGAGGTGTTGCTTCATTCCAGCTCTAGGTTTGTTTTCTTTGAATTCTGGGACTTGTAGTCCTCGTTTTAATATAATGGAAAACACAAGACTACAAATCCTACAATTTAAATAAAAAAATCTGGACTGGAGCAACAAATTATGCATGGAGCTGGGAAACCTGGCATGCCTGCTGATATAAATTAAATGAGGTGGTTTGAAAGGTACTGTAATATTCTTATTAAAGACATGATTCACATTTTCTGAAACCTCAGTATCGAATTATCATTCATAGCCCCAACAGAGCCATCACAACCACCCCTCCTGCTGTTTTATTTCAAGTTTGTGTTGATAAACATTTAGCAAGGGTCCATCTTTGTATGCAGCTATCTGCACTCTCGGTCAGCACTCAATTCCACTCTGAACTGTACACTGTAAAACTTAACCTACAAGGAAAAAAGGCAGGAACTAAATTATATTTTACATTTCACATGTCTGCCAAGTGTCACTATGACATGTGATACCATCACTCATTCCTGGCTTTTCTGCTTGTCCTGCGAGGCGTATAGTTTCTCTTTCAACACTTTCATTGTGGCTCACAATCCCATCATGCAAAGTGCTGTTGGCTAAAATGCCAAGTGCTGTTGGCTAAAATGCAAAGTACTGTTGGCTAAATTGCCAAGCGCTGTTGGCTAAATTGCCAAGCGCTGTTGGCTAAATTGCGCAAAGTGCTGTTGGCTAAAATGCAAAGTGCTGTTGGCTAAAATGCAAAGTGCTGTTGGCTAAAATTTAAAGTGCTGGTGGCTAAAATGCAAAGTGCTGATGGCTAAATTGCAAAGTGCTGTTGCCTAAAAGGCAAAGTGATGTTGGCTAAATTGCAGAGGGCTGTTGGGTAACATGCAAAGTGCTGTTGGGTAACATGCAAAGTGCTGAGGGCTAAATTGCAAAGTGCTGTTGCCTAAAATGCAAAGTGCTGTTGACTAAATTGCAACGTGCTGTTGGCAAACATGCAAAGTGCTGTTGGGTTACATGCAAAGTGCTGTTGGCTAAATTGCAACATGCTGTTGGCTAATATGCAAAGTGCTGTTGGGTAACAGGCAAAGTGCTGTTGGGTAACAGGCAAAGTGCTGTTGGGTAACAGGCAAAGTGCTGTTGGGTAACATGCAAAGTGCTGAGGGCTAAATTGCAAAGTGCTGTTGCCTAAAATGCAAAGTTCTGTTGGCTAAATTGCAACGTGCTGTTGGCTAACATGCAAAGTGCTGTTGGGTAACATGCAAAGTGCTGTTGGGTAACATGCAAAGTGCTGTTGTGTAACATGCAAAGTGCTGTTGGCTAAATTGCAGCGTGCTGTTGACTAACATGCAAAGTGCTGTTGGGTAACATGCAAAGTGCTGTTGACTAAAAGACAAGATTTGGCTGAGAGTGTCCCACTCCGCGCCAGGGTTTACAAATCTTACAAACTCATTTACTTCATTTCAAAAATTGCTCTTTCCACTCTTAAAACCAGAGGTTAACTCTGATCACATACGTTCTGCTTCATGTATTTAAACAAGCTTTGACAATGCGAATTGTTTAAAACGTGCTTCACACCACCATAAAGTTACATTATAGACAACAGTAGGGCAGTTCATGCCTAACACAAAAAAAACGTAAAGGCAAGTGGCAGTCGCAAAAACAACCAGTGGTGGCTGGTGAGATTTAAAAGTGGCGGGCGTAAAAGACTGCTCCATGGTTCAAGGAGCAAGCAAGCATGACTACTTTTTTGTTTATATATCTCAAAGCCGGCCTAAGGGCATTGGGCTGGAGCACTTTACATAAGCAGCAATTAAATCACAATAGATCCAATTCATTATTTGTAGGCATGAGGAGATTATGTGCTTTGCCTAAACTCACAGGATGTTCAGCCGACGCCTGGACTCAACCCTGGATCCCTAGTTACAGAGTCACATCATACTGAAAATGAAAGACTTTTGTCTCACATGTAATTTAGGAGAAAATATGTTTAGTGCGGTTACCCTGGAGCTGTGCTTCAAAACTCTGGGGCATATTACCAAGCTATAGCGATAATTATCGCTAAGCTTGGTTAGCGGGCATTTAAATATCGCCGCGCTCCGATGATTTTTATCGCTTAGGAGCCTTGATATTATCAAGGTTTATCTCCTAAGCGATAAAAATCGGCCGTAATGCATGAATATCGCTGTAAAGTCAGCGATATTCATGCATTACCGAGCGAATGCTCTTAGCCATGTTATCCACCTACCATTGGATAACATGGCTAAGAACTGCTCAGGGGCAGGTGTTAGCTTTTGGAGATATTCGCGCTTAGCGCGATTATTTCCAAAAGTTGGTAATAGGGGATAGCGATGTTAGCGACTGTTTCCAGTCGCTAACATCTTGGCACGCCCACTCTGCATGTCATTAGCGATAATCATCGCTGACATGCAGAGTGGGTCCCTAAATGCCCGCTATCGCCTATTAGCTGTCGCTAACTGGTGTTAGCGACAGCTAGGTAATAGGGCGATAAAATTATCGCCGCTTTAGCGTGAATTTTTCCCGCTAAAGCGGCGATATTGCCCTTGGTAATATGCCCCTCTGTTTTTATGTTGACACAAGCTCTGATTGGTCATGAGAGGACCAAACCTGTCCAGATCTTCGTTCCTTCTGAGCACGGATCCACCCGCCCAGCCAATCCCGATGCTGCTCTTTAAAATAAACCATTAAATGTAATGGGGTGACCCAGTAACCCTCAGAACCTGGGTAGTTAAACTAAAGAAAAATAGTGGTTCTGTCGGAAAACACAAATACATTGAAAATATACTGTATAAACAATTAAAGAACACGATTCTAAGAAGAATTAGTGAGAAACAAACAAACGCCTGACCACAGGAGAAAATATAAGCACATTATTGTATTTTAACCTTCTTCACATTTTGAATCATTTGAAGCTGTCCAGAACATACAATATGTAAACAAACTGTACACTTAAGAAGTGAATCGTGACTAGTGACTAGGTGCTTAATGGAAGATTAGACAGAACACATGATCACGGACATACATATATATATATATATATATATATATATATATATATATATATATATATATATATATATATATACAATATTTAAATCATGTGTGTCCACTATTATTTACACTTGTTTCAAAACGGATCAATTATTTCTTTCGTTCGTTGAAACTTTGTGTGGACCGACACATAGACAGAACGTCGACGTTTCGACCCTAGATCTGATGCGCTGATTTGTCTGCATCTAAACGCGGGTCTTCCTCAGGACTGCAAAAGGTTCGACAGCCTTAGAAAGGAGATTGTATCTAAGAAGTGGCTTCAACTGTAGTAAGGAGGATGTCAGCTGACAAACTTCAATTATTTGGTGGTTCTAGATTTCTTCTTTGAATTTAATTGGTCTTTAATTGGCACCTTTGCCCCATGATTGAGGGGATGATTGTTTTTATGCAAGAAGGGAAACAAACCTTCCTGCAAAAAAACAATTACAAGAGGTTTTTTACTTTCTCTAATTGTGCTGCGCAAAAAAAAAGGAAAAATTAGGAGAAATAAAGATATTTTCCTCATTGTGCCTCCCTTACGCCTCCCCTGGGGAGTCCTAAGTTTTTGGCGCTGCCTCCGATTTACGATTTCTCGTAAATCTGGGGCAGTGTCAAAAAGCCTTGGATGTTGATGGGAACGCCCCCAGCAATACCCATAGCACGCCCCTTAATGCAGAAAACTGTGTTAAAGGGGATAAGTACGAGGCAGCATTAACCCAAACAAAAGTGGCTTAGTGCTCCTTGATAAATATCACACAGGCTTCTGCGCCAGGGAACATCACAAAAAGTGACGCACCGGCAGTGTAAGGGGGGCCTTATTTATGAAAAGTGATGCCTCGCTGTGTGAATGCATCATAGTTACTGTATGACGCATCATGTTGCAAGGAGTTACAGATACTTCAGTATTTCTGACGTAACAGTAGGCGCAGTAATTACGCATTACTGGAGTATGTCACAAAAGTGAGGCAACTCCAGCAATGTGGCCTTTCACATGGGGCAAACCCCATGTGAAAGGGCCTGCGTCAGTCTTACGGTTTTGATGCAGTGGCGTCCTAGAAGTGGTGCGGTGAAATCTGACAGATTTCACTGCGTCCCTTCTATGAGTCTTTTTGCGGGGGTAGACCCACCCTGCATACATTATACCTGTAATGTATGCATTATTATGTAGCGCAGAGCTTTACCAAGTGACGCATCTGCTTAGATGCGTCACTTTGTAAATAGGGCACAACATGGAGCATTTTTACGCCGCCGGTGCGTCACAAAAAATGCCGCAATCGCAGCGCAAAAGTGTCGCAAGGCGTCATAAATAAGGCCCTGTATTTGCATACTCACGTCCTCAGTCTGGTGGGAACCCCTTGGAGAAGAGCTGCCGTCGGGGCACTGCCGCGGTGTCTAGAGAGGAATGCGTCCTTGTTGGCTCACCTTACAGCCAACCTCAATTTCCTTCAGTTGCTTTCCTCGCCATAATGTGCAGTTTAAAACCGGTTGAGGATGAAAGCTTCGCTGAAGAGATGGGGCTTTGAGAAGTGATTGGAAGCTGCTGAGTGAGGTGTCCTGGCGGAGACCAACATTCCCAAAGAGAGGGGGGGTGGCAGTGAGGAGGTGGAAACCAGGCTGGCAGCGGGGGGACGTTAGGAGGGGCCCTGTTCTAAAAGAGATGGTACACTACAGCGGCCTCGGTCGGTGTGTAGATGCAAACTTCTAACCCGGTGCAGCACGAATGAAGCCGCCATGATCAACCGCGGTCGATAGTGGGAGTACCTGCCGGGCGGTGTCGTGGGGAGGGGCAGGGTGGCGAGGTAGTAAATTTTGGATTACGGAGGTATACAGGTGAGTAAACATCGAGAAGTACTCCACAAAACCTTCAGCAAGCAAGCAAGCTTGCAACGCCAGCGAGAAAGGAGACGGACCACAGGATCAGGTGCAACGATGATTTAATCACACAACAGAAACAGCTACGCGTTTCAGGCTACACGAGCCCTTGTTCACACTGATACGGTAAACGAATTTCGTTGCATGCACTGCATCCCCAAATGCGATGCAGTGCGCGAAACGAAATTCGTTTTTACTTAGTTATATGTTTACTTACCTGTATATCTCTGCAATCCATAGTTTACTACCCCCCACCCTGCCCCTCCCCCCGAACCCCACCCGGCAGGTACTCCCACTACCGACCGCGGCTGGCCATGATGTTCGTGAATAAGGTTAAACCCTTGCTCTCGAGAGCTGCGTGCGACCTGCACATTGCAGGTTCAGCGTTCAATACCTGTGACTCACCTCAAGGTACACATGGATCGAGGAGGCTGACCCGGAGAGATGGAACGGGGATCTAACACGCTTCCGGGTTCATTGATTCACTGGAGCTACTGTGTGCAAACACGCGAACAAAAGATGTATTTAACCGCAGTGTCTGGGTCAACTTTCACATCACACAATACAGTGTGCCCGTGTGGCAGGCACAACGCGTGTATTGCCGCGCCAAAGCCCTCCTGTCCACCAGGCAGGCACAACGTGGGCATTGCCACAGTACAGCGTGCCTGTCCACCAGGCAGGCACAACGTGGGCATTGCCACAGTACAGCGCGCATGTGCACCGGTTGGCACAAAGTGGGTATAGATGCCAAGCAGCCCGAAGTCATTTGTGACAATTTGAGCTAGTTTCTGTGTCATATTAAGGATTTTTAGGACCCCCCGCACAACATATTTTGGGGCCCCCTTTCAGAAAAACTTTACATTTTATTACCTGTTTTTTTTTAATGAAAGAGCTAGCTTTTTTTTTTAACTAACACCACTTGGTTAGAATGCTTGAATGAATCTCAGCCACTGTTAATCGCATCCGACGGCCTCAACTGCAACAACAGCAAAGTGTCGCCCTACGTGGGTCGGTATTGCCCAGACGTAGATCCCGTGCACCCTGTGTCACTGGAACCAAGCTGTACCCAGCTGAAGAGCCCATAACTAGGGTGAAACCGGTCTTGGTTGCTTGTGTTTTGGTTCAGGGAGGACCTGGCTTGGCAGTTCGGGCCGGACTGTTCCCATGAGGCACAGGGTCAAGACTGATTTGCATATGGCTGGGTCTGAACTGGGGTGGCATGGTGTCAGAGATACCGATGGAATGGGCCCGAGTGATTGCCAGTGGATGGATTAATTCACACATTCCAGCCATCACTTTATGGTATACTTTAACAATACCAATACAGCGATACCATATGATGTTACCACCAGTAGCGGTCGGCATTCATCGGGGGTGGCGGGGCTGGGGAAGAGAGAGGGCGGGAGGGTTTAAGGGGATATTTAAAAAAATAAGAAAAAAATTCCTTACCGCTGCGTCTCTCCGTTGTCTCTCCTCGCATCGGGAATAAAACAGGCAGCAGGCAGCCAGGCTCCCCAGAGCAATGAAAACGCTGCAATGCAGCGTTGTGATTGGTAAGCACCCAGGCTCCCCTGACCAACCCTAACGCTGCAATGCAGCCAGCATTGAGAAAAGTGAAAGTGCGCATGACTGTTTGGCCTGGCTGAGAGGGGCGGTCAAACAGACATTGCGCACGTAGGAGGGTGCTACCACTCTTCCTCTGCTCTGCAGCCCCGCCCCCTCACGCAAAGCTGCCGCAGCAGAAGGACAAAATAAAATAATAATAACATTACGTTATTATCGTTTTATTTTTTCCTTCCTTTTACTGCTTCAGGGCAATGGGGCGACGCTCCTCGGCCTAAGAGGAGGAGGCACCATTGTTACCACGACACTTGGGGCCCGATTCACAGAACAACTTAAGACAAAATCCTAAAGTTACTACCATATCGGTATTCACAGAAGGCACTTACTCCTAACTTTAGGACTCCTAAACTGAGAAAATTCCTAACTTTAAGACTTTTGGTATTCACAGAAGGCATTTAGGAGTCCTAAAGTTAGGACTCCTAACTTCTGTGAATACCGAAATGAGTAAGTGACTTCTGTGAATACCAAAATGGCAGTAAGTTTAGAAATTTGTCTTAAGTTAGTTCTGTGAATCAGGCCCACGGACACATTAGTGGTACACCTTTTATCCATCTTTAATGGATGAAAGGCTGAGCTAACCCTGCTGTGGTCGATTCTATGGTAAACAGAGTACGGAGAAAGATCTCTACAAAGCGCCCCAACCCACTGAGCTATCCTGGTGTCCATGCGCTGAATCTCTCGCAGGAGGCTGAAGGGTTGAGCTGCAAGACATTTTTCGTCAGGCCTGTAAGCCGACAGAGGAGAATTTGCTTTTCCTGGATCTGCAGTGGATTCAGGGTTCCTAATTTAAGAGCTGGGGGGTGGAGGGGGTGGGGGCGGAGGGTGCTCGGTGCACAAGCCGGGCTGTGTTCTCGAGCCCCCGTCCCCACAGCCGGCCTTGTGAAGGGCCCTGAGCAGATCCCAGCGCTGGGACGAAAACAGGGCGAGCAGTGTATTCTTGGAAGCAGAAAACCAACCGCGCTGATGCGTGGAGTTTATACCCAAAAAAATGTACGGATGCTCAGAGGTGCCAGTATTCATGTGAGTATATAGATAGATTCTGAATGCAGCCATCAGCAGGCAGGGGAGGCCCGTCTATAGGCCCTACAGGCTCCGGCCTATGGCGGGGGCAGTATCTCTTCACGTCACACGCTGCCTGTGCAAGGGGGCGTGGGGGGGAGGTGCATCACAGGAGCCTGTGAAACACACTCACAGGCCAGGATGAATTAAGCTGTGACGGCCGTGTGACGTCAGAGCTGGCCCACTGAGCCTTAGAGGCCACTTGTCATGTCTAAACTAGCCTTAAATAGGTACGAGCAACCCAGGCTTGACCACAGAAAGAGCCTCAGGTTATCCTATATAATACCTCTGACGTCACAAATATTATCATAAGAGTTATTACAAGCTACATTTAACAGATGAACTGAGCCCTTTGTCCCTTTGTGATAGGAAGGGGGTGTGCAGGGAAAGGCGTGGGGGCTCTGTGATAGGAAGGGGGGGGGAAGGGAAAGGATTGTGTCTCTGTGATAGGAAGGGGGCAGGGAAAGGCCTGGGGGCTCTGTGATAGGAAGGGGGCAGGGAAGGCCTGGGGGCTCTGTGATAGGAAGGGGGGGCAGGGAAAGGCTTGGGGCTCTATGCTTGGAAGGGGGCAAATCCTGGTGGTTCAGACCCTCAGTCCTGCCCTCATCCCAGTTTCCACTCTCAAAAAACTTGCCATAATTTTTTACTCTGATCTGTCCTTTAAGGTTCAGATTAAAAAACACTTCTTCCTATTTCTTTCTTCTGCACTAGAAGGGAACATTCTTCCTTTCATTCCCTTTGAATTTCAAAAATTAGGTTTTGCATGACTCAAACAGACCCCTCCACAGTTTTGCATGACCCAGACCCCTTCAGTTTAGCATTTCCCACACAAACCCCTCCACAATTCCGCACGGCCCACACAGACACCCCCACAGTTCTGCATGGCCCCCACAGACACCCCCACAGTACTGCATGGCCCCCACAGACACCCCCACAGTACTGCATGGCCCACACAGACACCGCCACAGTTCTGCATGGCCCACACAGACACCCCCACAGGGCCCACACAGACACCCCCACAGTTCTGCATGGCCCCCACAGACACCCCCACAGTACTGCATGGCCCCCACAGACACCCCCACAGTACTGCATGGCCCACACAGACACCCTCACAGGGCCCACACAGGCACCCCCACAGTTCTGCATGGCCCACACAGGCACTCCCACAGTTGTGCATGGCCACAGACACCCCCACAGTTCTGCATGGCCCACACAGACACCCCCCACAGTTCTGCATGGCCCACACAGACACCCCCGCAGTTCTGCATGGCCCACACAGACACCCCCACAGTTCTGCATGGCCCACACAGACACCCTCACAGTTCTGCATGGCCCACACAGACACCCTCACAGTTCTGCATGGCCCCCACAGACACCCCCACAGTTCTGCATGGCCCACACAGACACCCCCCACAGTTCTGCATGGCCCACACAGACACCCCCGCAGTTCTGCATGGCCCACACAGACACCCCCACAGTTCTGCATGGCCCACACAGACACCCTCACAGTTCTGCATGGCCCACACAGACACCCTCACAGTTCTGTATGGCCCAGACAGACACCCACACAGTTCTACATGGCCCACACAGGCACCCCCACAGTTCTGCATAGCCCACACGGGAACCCCCACAGTTCTGCATGGCCCGCACAGACACCCCCACAGTTCTGCATGGCCCCCACAGACACCCCCACAGTTCTGCATGGCCCCCACAGACACCCCCACAGTACTGCATGGCCCACACAGACACCCTCACAGGGCCCACACAGGCACCCCCACAGTTCTGCATGGCCCACACGGGCACTCCCACAGTTGTGCATGGCCACAGACACCCCCACAGTTCTGCATGGCCCACACAGACACCCCCCACAGTTCTGCATGGCCCACACAGACACCCCCGCAGTTCTGCATGGCCCACACAGACACCCCCACAGTTCTGCATGGCCCACACAGACACCCTCACAGTTCTGCATGGCCCACACAGACACCCTCACAGTTCTGCATGGCCCCCACAGACACCCCCACAGTTCTGCATGGCCCACACAGACACCCCCCACAGTTCTGCATGGCCCACACAGACACCCCCGCAGTTCTGCATGGCCCACACAGACACCCCCACAGTTCTGCATGGCCCACACAGACACCCTCACAGTTCTGCATGGCCCACACAGACACCCTCACAGTTCTGTATGGCCCAGACAGACACCCACACAGTTCTACATGGCCCACACAGGCACCCCCACAGTTCTGCATAGCCCACACGGGAACCCCCACAGTTCTGCATGGCCCGCACAGACACCCCCACAGTTCTACATGGCCCACACAGACACCCCCCACAGTTCTGCATGGCCCACACAGACACCCCCACAGTTCTACATGGCCCACACAGACACCCCCACAGTTCTGCATGGTGCACACAGACACCCCCACAGTTCTGCATGGCCCACACAGACACCCTCACAGGGCCCACACAGGCACCCCCACAGTTCTGCATGGCCCACACAGACACCCCCACAGTTCTGCATGGCCCACACAGACACCCCCACAGTTCTGCATGGCCCACACAGACACCCTCACAGTTCTGCATGGCCCACACAGACACCCCCACAGTTCTGCATGGCCCACACAGACACCCCCACAGTTCTGCATGGTGCACACAGACACCCCCACAGTTCTGCATGGCCCACACAGACACCCCCACAGTTCTGCATGGCCCACACAGACACCCCCGCAGTTCTGCATGGTGCACACAGACACCCCCACAGTTCTGCATGGCCCACACAGACACCCCCACAGTTCTGCATGGTGCACACAGACACCCCCACAGTTCTGCATGGCCCACACAGACACCCCCACAGTTCTGCATGGCCCACACACACACACCCACAGTTCTGCATGGTGCACACAGACACCCCCACAGTTCTGCATGGTGCACACAGACACCCCCACAGTTCTGCATGGTGCACACAGACACCCCCACAGTTCTGCATGGCCCACACAGACACCCCCGCAGTTCTGCATGGTGCACACAGACACCCCCACAGTTCTGCATGGCACCCACAGACACCCCCACAGTTCTGCATGGTGCACACAGACACCCCCACAGTTCTACATGGCCCACACAGACACCCCCACAGACACCCCCACAGTTCTGCATGGCCCACACAGACACCCCCGCAGTTCTGCATGGCCCACACAGACACCCCCACAGTTCTGCATGGCCCACACAGACACCCCCACAGTTCTGCATGGTGCACACAGACACCCCCACAGTTCTGCATGGCACACACAGACACCCCCGCAGTTCTGCATGGTGCACACAGACACCCCCACAGTTCTGCATGGCACCCACAGACACCCCCACAGTTCTGCATGGTGCACACAGACACCCCCACAGTTCTACATGGCCCACACAGACACCCCCACAGACACCCCCACAGTTCTGCATGGCCCACACAGACACCCCCGCAGTTCTGCATGGCCCACACAGACACCCCCACAGTTCTGCATGGCCCACACAGACACCCCCACAGTTCTGCATGGTGCACACAGACACCCCCACAGTTCTGCATGGCACACACAGACACCCCCCACAGTTCTGCATGGTGCACACAGACACCCCCACAGTTCTGCATGGCCCACACAGACACCCCCGCAGTTCTGCATGGTGCACACAGACACCCCCACAGTTCTGCATGGCACACACAGACACCCCCACAGTTCTGCATGGTGCACACAGACACCCCCACAGTTCTGCATGGCCCACACAGACACCCCCGCAGTTCTGCATGGTGCACACAGGCACCCCCACAGTTCTGCATGGCACACACAGACACCCCCACAGTTCTGCATGGCCCACACAGACACCCCCACAGTTCTGCATGGCACACACAGGCACCCCCACAGACACCCCCACAGTTCTGCATGGCCCACACAGACACCCCCACAGTTCTGCATGGCACACACAGGCACCCCCACAGACACCCCCACAGTTCTGCATGGCCCACACAGACACCCCCGCAGTTCTGCATGGCCCACACAGACACCCCCGCAGTTCTGCATGGTGCACACAGACACCCCCACAGTTCTGCATGGCACACACAGACACCCCCACAGTTCTGCATGGCCCACACAGACACCCCCACAGTTCTGCATGGCCCACACAGACACCCCCACAGTTCTGCATGGCACACACAGGCACCCCCACAGACACCCCCACAGTTCTGCATGGTGCACACAGACACCCCCACAGTTCTGCATGGCACACACAGACACCCCCACAGTTCTGCATGGCCCACACAGACACCCCCACAGTTCTGCATGGCCCACACAGACACCCCCACAGTTCTGCATGGCACACACAGGCACCCCCACAGACACCCCCACAGTTCTGCATGGCACACACAGGCACCCCCACACACACCCCCACAGTTCTGCATGGCCCACACAGACACACCCACAGTTCTGCACGGCCCACACAGACACCCCCCACAGTTCTGCATGGCCCACACAGACACCCCCACAGTTCTGCATGGCCCACACAGACACCCCCACAGTTCTGCATGGCCCACACAGACACCCCCACAGTTCTGCACGGCCCTCACAGACACCCCCACAGTTCTGCATGGCCCACACAGACACCCCCACAGTTCTGCATGGCCCACACAGACACCCCCACAGTTCTGCATGGCCCACACAGACACCCCCACAGTTCTGCATGGCCCACACAGACACCCCCACAGTTCTGCATGGCCCACACAGACACCCCCACAGTTCTGCATGGCCCACACAGACACCCCCACGGTTCCGCATGGCCCACACAGGCACCCCCACGGTTCCGCATGGCCCACACAGGCACCCCCACGGTTCCGCATGGCCCTCACAGACACCCCCACAGTACTGCATGGCCCACACAGACACCCCCACAGTTCTGCATGGCCCACACAGACACCCCCACAGTTCTGCATGGCACACACAGGCACCCCCACAGACACCCCCACAGTTCTGCATGGCCCACACAGACACCCACACAGTTCTACATGGCCCACACAGACACCCCCACAGTTCTGCATGGCCCACACAGACACCCCCACAGTTCTGCATGGCCCACACACACACACCCACAGTTCTGCATGGCCCACACAGACACCCCCACAGTTCTGCATGGCCCTCACAGACACCCCCACAGTTCTGCATGGCCCACACAGACACCCCCACAGTTCTGCATGGCCCTCACAGACACCCCCACAGTTCTGCATGGCCCACACAGACACCCCCACAGTTCTGCATGGCCCACACAGACACCCCCACAGTTCTGCATGGCCCACACAGACACCCCCACAGTTCTGCATGGCCCACACAGACACCCCCACAGTTCTGCATGGCCCACACAGACACCCCCACAGTTCTGCATGGCCCACACAGACACCCCCACGGTTCCGCATGGCCCACACAGGCACCCCCACGGTTCCGCATGGCCCACACAGGCACCCCCACGGTTCCGCATGGCCCTCACAGACACCCCCACAGTTCTGCATGGCCCACACAGACACCCCCCACAGTTCTGCATGGCCCTCACAGACACCCCCACAGTTCTGCATGGCCCACACAGACACCCCCACAGTTCTGCATGGCCCACACAGACACCCCCACAGTTCTGCATGGCCCACACAGACACCCCCACAGTTCTGCATGGCCCACACAGACACCCCCACAGTTCTGCATGGCCCACACAGACACCCCCACAGTTCTGCATGGCCCACACAGACACCCCCACAGTTCTGCATGGCACACACAGGCACCCCCACAGACACCCCCACAGTTCTGCATGGCCCACACAGACACCCACACAGTTCTGCATGGCCCACACAGACACCCCCACAGTTCTGCATGGCCCACACAGACACCCCCACAGTTCTGCATGGCCCACACACACACACCCACAGTTCTGCATGGCCCACACAGACACCCCCACAGTTCTGCATGGCCCACACACACACACCCACAGTTCTGCATGGCCCACACAGACACCCCCACAGTTCTGCATGGCCCACACAGACACCCCCACAGTTCTGCATGGCCCACACACACACCCCCACAGTTCTGCATGGCCCACACAGACACCCCCACAGTTCTGCATGGCCCAAACAAACCCCTCCCCAGTTCTGCTTTCTCCTAACAGACCCTAAACAGATGTTTTCTACTTTTGAATACGCTGGAGCCCTTTGTTTAGGTCACCAAAGGCCCCTGGAAACTCCATAACACGTTTACCCAGTTACCTTTGTTCAGAGAGGGCCCCCTTCAGGTGGCTTTGAACACAACCACCAGCTCCAGCCTTCTGTCTGTGCCTGGTCTGCCTGGGACAGATGGACTGCTAGCTCGGTCCATCTGATACATCTCAAGTGACATGGGGTGGCTGCAATTTTAATTACAAAGTGCATTCTCATGTAGAGTCGCATTAATAGACTTCCTGTAGTAGTCACCGATTTATTTCGTACGCCAATTTTCTTGCGTGACACTCTTCGGAGCAGAAATGCCTTGTGGGATCTCAGGCTGGATGCTTGACAGGTCTGTACCTCTCACGTCCTTGAGGTAAATCAACGTTCAGTGGAAACCTCGCAAACCACAGGCAATCTCCGTCATTTGAGAGGCTTTTCCCTACTGCGCAACGAAAACAACGCATTGCACACAGTGTGACCCGGGGCGCCTGGCTCCCCGCCGGAAGTCACAAATGTGGGGGCATATTATCAAGCCCATTATCTCAGTTTTAGCTGCAATTTTCTGCCGCTTAACTGGCGATAATTTTTAACGGCGTTCTTGATAATATGACCCGTGGTACGCCTGAGTCAATACTTCTCCTGTGGAGGGGTGGGGGACGCGGAAGCTGTCCTTGTTTACTCATGGCAATGATCTGTATCACTGATAGGAAAATGCCAGTGTGTGCCAAGCACAAACAGAGGGCAGACAGTGTGTGCCTGGGCGTCTGCTCCGCCGCCGGGCTGTGTGCCAGCCCCCGTGGTTACCCACACCGCCACCGCCCGAACTCCACCGTCAGGGGGCGCGAGAACTGGCCTACGGCTGTCACTGCCGGGCAGGGCATGGGGGGAATTGTGCTGTCGTGTTATGCTGTTCTGGTCGAGGACGAAGAAAGTGATATTGGCACATCTGCACCCCCAGGCAGGGGGCCGGATGAAATGTGTGACAGTTTATGTCCTGTAAAGCGCTTAAGTGGCACTTCAGGCCGCTAACACGCTCGGCAGGTGCCAATCAGGTGGGAAATTGAGGGGCGCTCACAGTTTTTTGGGATTGGAGGGGTCCACTTCCTTATAAAGGGGTGGGAGGAGGGGCCAGGGTAGTTCCAGGTCTGGGCAGCTGTCAGTTTCTCATTTTCAACACATCTATGTGCTTAGAAGCAGTTGCAACTAGCAGGTTTGAGCTGTGCATAAACTGGAATTTTCCTATGTCTAAGAAAGAGTGTCAGGCCTCTCTTCATATCGTTTGTCTTTGTAGGTGTGCACACGGCACGCATTTTTTGGGGAGCGACATTTATTTTTCATCATCAGACTGTGACCCAGAGTAAGGCAGAAATGTGAGGAATAAAGAGGGAGAAAACGAAGGAAAATACTGATTTTCTATGATACTATGATCCCCAAAATAACCCTTTCTAGACTCACCCCTCCTCTACACCTCCTTACATCATCTCAAACCTCTTCTACTATTCAGATCTCCCAAACAAGCCTTTCTAAACCCTTCTCTCTGACTCTTCCCCCTCCACCTCCCCTTTACTCATCCCAAAACCTCCTCCTAATACCATGATCTCCAAATAAACACTTTCCCTCTTCTACCCCTCCATTATTCTTTTGAGTCCCACTAACAGACTTGCTCGTCCACTGCTCAAATTAATATCATATTTTCCTATACAAATTCCCCACTACTCCTGTTTGGGTCTCGAAATGGCGTGCTACTTGCCGGAAAGCGCTTTGACGCTTCATCATGGGTAGGAAGCGCTATATAAATGCAAGACCTTCCCCCTTCTATCCCTTCACTGTCCTTTTTCAATCAAAATAACAAACTCAGATGTCCACCGCTCAAATTAATGTCATATCTCCCTATACTAATTCACTACTAATCCTCTTTGGGTACCGGAGTAGCGTGCTAAATTAATAAATGCATACCAACGCTGAAAAGCATGTATCTTTCCGAACTCATAGGCTGGTGTTTCGGAGGAAAAAAGCTTTTATTTTGCTTCATATCTTTATAACAAAATTGGAAAGTGTGCATTCAAAACGAAAATGTATACGTTAGCAGAACTCGCAGGATATCTGAATGAAAATGCTTGAATTTCCCAACTATTTTTAAGTTAATATTTAAATGCTAAACCATGTAGCGATGGGGAGACTTGATATGAATATTATTACCTTGGTCCCACGAGAATAGAAGCTACGGCTGTAACGTAGGCATTCCAGTTTGACAAAACCTGTTTTCCAAATTGCTACTGGTAATCCTAACAGATGCACTCAGGTAATCATTGCTGGTAATGTAGCACAGCTTGGCACTAATGTAATCTTGTCTGGTGTGTTCACTATTATAACACTAATAACACGGCCGGACTGGGAACCAAGGGGCATATTACCAACGATTAGCGATATTTATCGGTAATGATGCTTAGCAACGAATTTTTTAACGCTAAGCATCGCCGGAAATTATCGCAGAGATAACTTGCTATTAGCAAGGTTTATCTCTGAAGTGATAAAAATCCTCGCGCTAACTGCCAAATGAGAGATTATCGCTGGAAAACCAACGATAATCTCTCGAAGTTTGGCGTTAGCTTGATAATAGGGGCTCACAAACTTAGCCATAATATCCACCTTCTATAGGATATCATGGCTAAGTCAGGAAAATACCAGGTGTAAAAAAAGCAGCGCTAACCGCGGTTAGCGCTGCTTTTTTTATCACTAACAGGGTTAGCGAAATCCTTGATAATAGGAGAAATGTCGCTTAACAACATTTCTCCTATTATTGTTCTCTGGAACACCCCCTTTGCATCTCATTAGAGATGCAAGGGGAAGCCTAGAGAAAAAGGGTGCTAACATGCGAATTTGCGTGTTAGCACCCTGTTGCTGATAGGGAGATAATTTTATCTCCGCTTTCTTGGCTTTTAAAGCCAAAAAAGCGGAGAGAAATCCCTTGATAATATGCCCCCAAAGCCGGCGCTGGCAAACATTTAAGTCATGTACATAAAAGCATCAATTGCTTTCCAAATGTAGGGTGGAACGCACAAATATATTCCACCCCCTCCCAGGATGCCAGAATTTTCCATAGCCATGCATTTTACTGAAGGTCGCTCATGCGCTGGGGTCCAGGCGTGCCATAAGCCGAATTGGGACCACTGGCAAAATGTTTACAGAGCCCACTCTGGTTTGTATTCCTACCTCATAAGTAGATCCAAATGATTTTGGTGGGCTGTAAACATTGCATTGGTGGCCATTGAGTTTTCGGCCAGGTTAGCAATGTTAAGAAGCAAGGTGCAGTGAGGCGGTGTTTTCTTGCTTGCAGAAATGCTTTCCAGGTTTGCACTGCCTCTTGCAGAAGAACAGAGACAATTCTGCTCCAGACAATTTTATACGTAGAGTGCACTTGCAGGCACACCACATTTCACTCTGAGAGTGTCATTTTACAAACATTTTATGGAATTTCACAAAATGTGATGAAAATATGTCGTCCGCCGCCAGTTATGACTGTAATCGCTGTTTCAGGCAGGCAGTGCCTCTTGCAGAAGAAAGTTGGGCTCTTGCAGTTATTGCAGCGGCGGCTCCTACACATGGGCGAAGGAGCGTTGCTCCACTGCTTTCTCGCAGTGCGAGAAACATAACCATAAAATGATATAAATAGCATTTCATGTTTCTGCTTCTCGCACTGTGAGAAAGCAGAAGGGTTTGGATAGGGGCTGACGGGTAGGGGAGGAGTGGCTAGCCCAATGATATGGGCGCTGACTGTTTGGTCGACCCCAGGGTCGACCAAACCAGTCATGAGCACTCTCCTGTTTTCTCCATGTAGGCTGCATGCAGCCTGCATGGAGAAAACGGCCTCCCCATAGGCGCTTGTACAGACGGCATCCTAGCCAATCACAATGCTGCCATTGCAGCATTGGGATTGGCTTAGGGAGGAGAGGGAGACTGCCTGGTTCTGCTTCCCGTGAACAGAGGGAGAGCAGGAGACGGACCAGAGGTGAAAATACATTTAAAATATATATATATATATATATATTAAATTAACCCCTTTAACTTTGTCTACACTTCGCATACGGACGCAGAGACTACTACCTCTGGCCACCCTGCCTTTCAATGTTAAAGTCTGCATATGTATTGTTGTATTAAGATGATTGCCAAGACACTATACCCATTTGTGTCTCAGAACTTTTCTTTGTTACTAGAATACGAACATATAACATTTTCATAATTTTAAGCCCTGAAGAAGTCTCTTTTGAGACAAAACGCGTTGGCTAAATGAATTTTTGAATATTGGATTTCAACAACTTTATATGTTTATCAATAAAGGAATTTTTGAGTTCATAAGAAAAATCTGGACCTGGCATTTTCTTCAGATCATCATGGACACCTGGGGCCAGATGTAGGTAGGCAAATATCGGTCGGTAATGGCCGAAATTCGGTAATTTCGGCCGTTACCGACCGGTATTTGGAAAATGAGACGTAGGTGGGCATTTTACTGAATCGGTAATTTACCGAATCGGTATTTTAAGGAATCAGTAAATTACAGATTCCTTAAAATACCGAATCGGTAAATTACCGATTTTGCTATGTAGGGAGCACTCAAATGAGTGCTTTTCCCCTTTTAGGATTCGTTATTTACCACCAACTACAAGTTGGTGGTAAATAATGAAAACCTTGGAAAAAGCATTTTGTTTGCTTTTCCAACAGTGCCATGTTGCAGACATACATGCCCTTAGGGCATGTATGTCTGCAACATGTGCACCCATACACAATTTAGGGGTGCAACAGGGTGTCAAAGTGACACCCTGCCACCCTTTAATGTTTCCCCCTTTTACCGAATCGGTAAATACCGATTTGGTAATTGCCATTCATTCCTATGGGCCTCCAGGCCCATAGGAATGAATGGCAATTACCGAATCGGTATTTACCGATTCGGTAATTACCGAATCTTACCGATACGGTAATTTTTTTCGGTAAAATTACCTACATCCCATTTGCCTGTTCTTAAATACCGAATCGGTATGATTCGGTATTTAAGAATAAGTAATCTGGGTTTACCTACATCGGGCCCCTGATGTTTAATGAACTCTTAAATAGACTTACAATTAATGGGTGCTGATTCCATGTTTTTTATACTATTTTTGGGGGATTACCCTAATAGGAAGTGGAGAGGGGTGCACTTCCTGGTTTCCTTGCACCAGCATCATACTGCTGAATTACTTTTAGTGACAGGTGCAGCATCTTTGCCTCAACCCTCTTTGTGTGTTTTGTTTCCTATTAAATTAAAACGTTTCCGCGCATGATGTTCCGCACCGCCACCTGCGAGTCATGCCGGCCGCGATCGATTTTTTGCAATCTCTTGTGGGGGTGTTCGTAGTCAGCACTCTGAGTGACTCTCTTTAAGGAGAGGTCTGCGGGTGGTCTTGGGTGTTCCTGGGAGTGCCTGTGATGGCTCCATCAGTGGGGTCCTTATGGCACAGAGCTTTTGCCTCCCTTATTGGAGGATACAAGCCTGTCCGTTCATTATCGAACGACTCAGATATGCTCGACCTCTCATTGGAGCATTCACAGTTCTATTATTCGAAGGCGCTGCCCTGTCAAGACCCTTATTGGAGGAAGCCGGTCTGGAGGGGAGGGGACAAGCCTGGCTCGATTGTAGTGTGGCACCTACAGCCCGTGATGACGCAAGACACAGGCGCCTACACGCAAATAGACCGCGGCCCTGTTCTCATGCCTCAAGCCTCCTCCAAGCAGCTTTTCATACGTGCCCTAGCAGCACGCCACATGTCATGCACCGTCATCGCCCTCAATCTCCACTGACAAGGCTTGGCTTGAAGCCAGGCTTCTTTCTACTTCCACTTGGTGGTATTTAACGCCTCGAGCAATATATCGCGCGCACTCTGTGGAGAGGTGTGGCTCAATGGTTAGAGTGGCAGACCCTGATGCAGAGGTCTAGCCCGGGACCAGGGTTCAATTCCCGCCTCAGCGGGTCTTGGGCTCAATTTCCTCGGACCTGATATTCTCGCCTCGGTGCCTAGTCTAATCATGGGTCCCACTCTGCAACTCTGGGCAATAGCTTGCTTAATCTCCACAACGGCCCCCGCAACGCTAGGATGCCTGGATTCACCTTGGGGGTGCCCAGGAGTGGGCTCTTCACAGGGAAAAGCCAGGAAGGGTTCCACAGCGGTATTCTTACAAGCGCCGAGATACCCCAGCTGGGGTCGATTCGTGCGCTATACAAGTACACTACATTTACATTTATTTACTCTGCAAACCAAGCCAATGCTTTTAAAGACACATAGGGTACAAGGTAAATCTGTACTTTCAGCACTTCAAATGCCTTTATTGACTAAGAACACACATAGCTGTTAAAAACATACAATTTACAAGTTTAGAGTAAAGTGGAACCAAGTAAGTTTGTTATTGGTTTAATATTCACATTATTGACCAGCCGAGGTTCCGGTGGGGCACAAACAGGGAACTTACCTGTCCAATTATTAACCAGGAAGGTGCATTTTTAGAGGCCAGCAGAAGCACAGCAGGGAATGCAGACATCCCATTAAAATATGCGCGAGAGATAAGCGCCCTGGAATGAGGAAACTACAGAAAAGAAGTGGCCAGTGAAGCCTTTTTAAATATAAATAAAATATATAGAGGGATTGGAAGGGCTACTGTGAATGAATGAAGAATGAATATGCAGTGTCGCTCGCCCATTAAGACTATTTTCGTCTGCTTTGAGGCGAGCAGCGAAGGACAGCTAAGAAGAGGTGAATTTTTGCATTTTTTTTAAAGATGATGCAGAAAAGGCTTTCTAGCACCTCAATTTCAAGCAGGCTATACTAGGATATTGGAATATTGAGCGCTCCATTGAAGACAATGAATTGGCTTCGGGCTTATAATGGCTGCTATGAGCCCGGAGCTCTAGCATTCCAATGTTTGTCTTTCTGTTTCTCCATTTTTAATTTAGGACATTCTACCCTTAGTGGGTGGAAGGTTCTAATAGCCATCAGAGACCCCCATAGCCGGCTCTACTGGAGCAAGCCTTTAATGGTCAGTAGAGCCCACTAGGCGGGCTCCAATGCTACATTTGAACATTGGAATGCTGACAGCTCCATTGAAGACAATGGAGTAGCTCCAGGCTAATAATGGCTGATATAAGCCCGAAGCTCCGACATTCCAATGTTTGTCTTTCTGTTTCTCTGTTTTTAATTTAGAACATTCGACCCTTGGTGGGTGTAGAACTCTAATAGCCTTATAGCCCTTCTGCCTTGGGCGATACCGGTTGTTAAAGGCCCTCTCCCTTGTTATAGACCCGAACCCCGATATTGTGGTAATTGTTAGTCGGGAGAAGATATCTAAAACTACATTCTGGTTGAATACCTAATGACGGGCAGTCTATTCCAGGATCAAATGAGGGTATATAATATCGCATGGAACAAAAGTGGTTTCTGTTGTAACCAAAACAAATTCAATTAAATGCTTACATTATTTACAATATTTAAAGAAATGAATACATCTTTGGGTCTATTAAATTGTTTTTACTCTATGTCATGTGCTACTTTTTTTCATTCATTCTACGTTATCAACGAATTTTTACATTGTTTGAAGTGAAAAGCAATTATTGATTGAGTTGTATCAGTGCACCAAGACCATTTGATTAACAATACAGCACTTTACATGTCTCTGTTAACATAGCATAACATAGTATAGCATAGCATAACATAACACAGCATAGCATAACATAACATAGCGTAACATTGCATAGCATAGCATAACATAGCATAGCAAAACATAGCATAGCATAACATAGCATAACATAACACAGCATAGCATAGCATAACATAGGATAACATAGCATAGCATAACATAGCATAGCACAGCATAACATAGTATAGCATAGCATAACATAACATAGCATAGAATAGCATAACATAGCATAGCATGACATACCATAGCATTACATAACATAACTTAACAAAGCATAACATAGCATATCTTAACATAGTATAACATAACATAGCAAAACATAGCAATGCATAGCATAACATAACATAACACAACATAACATAACATAATAGGACAATTTCCAAATAGCATTATTTTATACATCGATGACCACAGAGCAGTGATGGTAGAAACCACAAGTCCTTCACAAATTGGTTACGTAAATAAGCACCAACATCCCTACTGCTGAAATTCTCGAAGTGATACCTCATTGTCCCAGAATATGGCACTTAGTCTCCCGGCCATTAGTCCAACAACTGACTCCACCCCAAGCTCTACCAGTGGACCCCTCCACTGGCCGCCTGTACCTGCAAGGACCCTTCTGGTGGGAGCCTGCATCCCTAAAGGCCCCTCCACTGGCTGTCTGTATTCCAAAGGGACGGCTCCTGGCTGTCTGTCTCAACATGTTCTGAATAACCTGCCTCTCCACTCCCCAGGACCCCCCACAACCCAGGGCTCTACGGTGTTCAAGCAATGCATTGTACGGATTCTGGCTTTAACACAAGTTGGCGACTCTATCTATCAATCTATCTATCTATCTATCTATCTATCTATCTATCTATCTATCTATCTATCTATCTATCTATCTATCTATCTATCTATCTATCTATCTATCTATCTATCTATCTATCTATCTATCTATCTATCTATCGTCGGTTTGCTCCACATGTCCCAAAACTACCACCTTCGGCGGGGAAGTGGGTTGCATGCCGGTAGCTGGGTTTGTTATATCCTCGCTGGCATTGTGCACCCAATGTGCACCAACTGGGCCACTGTGCTAATGGGAAGCTGCATTGAAATCTTTCTCACAGTAAAGGTGTGAAGGGCAGGGTTTATTAGACCACGCTGGCATGGAAAGCATAGACACCCAGGGACAAAAGTTGGCCACGGCATGCCACAAGACGGCATGAGCCGCCTTCTATACAAGTAGAGGAGCTCCATGAGTGGTCTAGTGGTGAGTGGGATATTTGTGTGTCCATGAAGGTTGTGTATGTGGTGGTGTGTCTTCATGCACAGTATCTGCGAGGTGTGGTGGGAATTGAGTGTTGCGCCTGGGTTCATGGTCAATTTGGGCATTGTGTGAGGATGCAGTGTCGGTGTGTGTTTGTGTCGGGGGTAAGGAGGTGCAGGTGTTTTTGTGCAGGAGATGTATGTGTCTGTGGGTGTGTGTATGGTGGTAAGGAGGTGTTGGTGTTTTTGTGTAGAAGTGTGTTTGTCTGAGTGTTGTGTATTGGTAAGGAGGTGTTGATGTTTTTGTGTAGAAGTATGTGTGTCTGAGAGAATGTGTGTATGTTTATATGTGTAGTGGTGGGTGTCTGTGAGCGAGAGTGAGAAGGACAGATACATTGGAACGAGGTGTGCTCATGGCAGGATTCTGCGTGATGAGGTCTGCTTGCATCAGAGCTGTGCATGTTTGGAGGTAGTACTTTGAGATGTATGTGTGTGTGTGTGTGTGTGTGTGTGTGTGTGGTTTGGAGACAGTAAAGTGTTGATGTGTATGTTCAAAGCAGGTATGTGTCTTTTGCAGTGTGGATGAATGAATGTGCCTGTATTATTGGCTTTTGTGTGAAACAAGGTTAGATATTGAGTCTGTGTGTTAATTGAAGGTGTGTCTGCCCCGGTGCTTAATTTGAGCCAGTGGTTTCCAGTGCTCGGAACAAATACTTTATTGCCAGCACCAGCACTTAGTTGCCGGAACCTGCACCTATGACAGCTGCCACATGGTGGCACTGTTTGTATAATTTAAAGATGAGTAGAAAATCAGTTGTTTGTTAATTCAATATGCATAAATGACAACTAATACCCGCCGCCAAAGCCATTCTTAAAGCTTTGGCAGACTTGATCCATCTGAATTGTCACACTTTCAGCACTGGGATGGTTTGTGGTTAAGTAATTACAGTGGCAACGTGTGGTGCAAACTGCAGTGGCCTCCTGGCGAGAGCCCGCCACTTCTTTTTTTACAAATTAAGCAGTGGTTTGCCCGTCAGGGAGGTGGGTGCGGAGGGTCACACAGGGCTATCTGAGTACTGGTGGAAATCTAAAGATTAAGAAGATACATTCCCACTCTGCGGGTACTCATAGCCCCATTTTTCAGACATCAAGATACTAGGGCATGTTAGGAGAAATATTTTAACCTGAAAGTCACATTAAAAAAAAGGTAGTGGTGTTCAAATTGTATTCGAGTTGGGATGACTCAGCCTTTTCAATAATATGAGCCTTGTAGACTAAGGTTGCAGGTTGCAGTAACAACTGTTGTAAACCCTTCATTACTGTTTCTTCAGAAATGTCTAAGTCCGTATTAGATCACACCCTGGTCAGGGATGTGTCTTTCTTGTCTGCCCGGGGGGTCCATGTCCCAATTTATACTCTCTGCCAGGTTCCTCCTCTTTGTTTGGATGCACATTGGCCTCTCCTTATTCTTGCGGCCCAGTTTCTTGCTTTTGAAACATTCACAGAGTAAGTGAAATACTGAAATAGGAAACATGGATGAAAGGCGTCTTTACTTTGTGAAATATCGAAGAGTAGTGTTATTGAACCTCCAACCACGGTGAGAGATTTCTCAGCCTAGTCCCTAAACATATCGCAGTTGTTTGAGAAATTTAACGCAGGCCTGAGAGTGAGAAAGACTCAGTGTGAGCAAGAGATCATTGCCCTCGTGGCATCCGACTCGCCCCACTTTGTTTCTCTCTGTTTGTGTCTCATGTTCATCTTGAGATGTGCTGCCCATGTATTTCTCACCTCTTTTCTCTACTTGTATATATATGTTTCTCTCTCTCTTTCTTTCTTTGTTTCTTACTCTTTTTCAACTGTACCCTTCAATGATTACATTGGACCATCATGGTTAGGTAAAGTGTAGGATTTGCAGAGAAGCGCATCCAATCTATTTTTATTTAACAGCATATGCACATTATTTCCATCCAGCAACACCAAGTTTCGTATATCATTATGTAAATATTTTATGCTGCTATGAGTGACCATTAAAACTAAGCTGCCAGTTCAAAAGCTGGCTGCGACTGCAACTGGCAAAAAGTGTCCATTAACAACTTCCACCCACAGTACATCCTTTGTTTTAACGCCGAAAGATGTGCACAATATGTGAATTCAAATGGTTGCCAAGTAATGACTAGGCACACTGCCTAGGGCAGAGACATGCCAAATTATTCACAAAAAAAAGCACAATTTAGCAGTAGTGTCATATCTATTGGTATGTCACAGCCAGCAATAATTTACACCTCATTCTAGATAACATTTACCCCAAATGCCCTCATTCTGTACAAATGAGAAACAACAGGTTTTATGTCTAGCAAGTATTAAACTTGGCGCAGGAGTGTATACTATTAAATAGAGCCCACGGGGAAGCACAGATCTTGGCAAGACTCTTCAGAGGCAGCCAGAGAAGGAAGACACTTGAGAGTGGGAGAAAACGATTGAAATGTATGATAAGAATTTTAAAAAATAGTGAACGTTTTAACAAATAGAGTACCTAACCAGAAAGATAAATGTATAATACGGAGGAGTATGAAAAGCTTTTAGAAACTTGAAATGTAGTTTAGAGTAGGGGTGTGCAAAATTCACACACTTTGCTTTCACGTAATTACGTGAAACTTTGGGGAAACTATGGAAAATTATGTATAATTGCAAGAAAATAAAATTCTTCAATAAGCACTGTATTTTGGTAAATTTTTGATGTGTGGACACATTTCGAGGAAATAAATAGTGCAACAAACACAAGTGAAACGTACAACGGCCCCTCGCATTCCTGTTATTCCTGCGTGCACATGATAACATTTTGCTATGAATGGCATGTAATTATTCAAACTTGTAATTTTAGGAGTTTTACATATCACAAAATTCTTGAAATTTTGCAAATTACACAGGTGTAATTTAAATGTCACCTGGGGCCAAGTTAAAAGGAAAGCTGGAAAGAAACAGGGTTCAGTTTGGAAAAGCATGAAACTGTTATAAGACATCCCCCAAGGATCCCCTAGCGGTGGGAAAAAGGAAACCATATAAAAATCCTCAATTAGGGGAGAGAAAACAATATGACATAGCAGACTGGAAAAAGAGGGAGAAATGCCCACTTTTAGCCATTTCAAGCTAAAGCGTTGACTATTGTCATAACACAGAAGCAGTGCCCTTTTAAACACTACTTTAAAAGCCAGACACAAACAACTCCCAAACATGTTCATTATGTGCCCTGTTTGGGGCCTGTCTGTGTGATGTACAGGTGTTCATACACTAACAGGATAGTAAAACTCAGTGGGTCAAAGAACTGCAGGAATAAAATGAGTTAAAATGAGTAAACACCTACCCACTGCGGGCTGGTGTAGATATTTGCCTATTTATGCTTTGCCATAAAGTTACAATTGTTGCATCACATTTTTAAAAATAAAATGAACTGGAGGTGAATATATAAAATTAAGCCGCTGAAAGGTATGCTAAAATCTCAGAATTATTGCTCTTAGCGTAGCGCCTTGGCACCTACGGGTATTAGTGAGTTTTGTAAATCCTCATCCTATCCTATCCTTTGTGGAAATTATATTTGGTAATTTGAATCACTGGGGAAGGAGGAAGGACTCTGTGGCAAGGATCCTTTTGATGGGAGGTCAGTGGTCATGATCAAATCATTGGAAGGTACACGCTTCTGATAGCTGCAGAAAAAAAATGGAAAATAAGATGATAAGATGATGATATACTTGAGTATGTTACTTTGGGGTGTATCCTTTTTACCACCATCTTGCAATGGATAAGTCTATGCTCTTTCCTGTCACTGGTCTCTGCCACAGATTCCTTTAAGGCACTCAAACATTAGGATATGTGAAATCTCACCAAATTTTCTTTCTTTACTCACAGCAAGAAGAACATCTACCGGACGGTTGCCGTGTCCTTCGTACTGGCGGTCACCATCACTGTCCTGCAGATGGGTTCGTCTCCCAATGAACATGAGAAGACCGTCTTCGTTGACGATACGGTGCAAGCCCAGAAGAGGAATGCACTTTCAGACAGCTTCTGGAACCCAAACACGGATACAACAGGCACGGAAATGCCTCCAGTGACAGAGCGGCAAGTCCAGGCTTGGGATGTGTCAACAATCAACTGCACCGCCAACTCCAACCTCACAAAGTTGGACTGGTTCAAGACGCTGGAACCAAATTTCCAGCAGTTCATCCTTTACCGGCACTGCAGGTATTTTCCGATACTTATCAACCATCCAGAGAAATGCAGCGGGAAAATCGATCTGCTGATTGTGGTGAAGTCCATTATCACGCAGCACGACCGAAGGGAAGCCATCCGGAAGACCTGGGGTAAGAATGAGGTTATCGATGGGAAAACTGTGAAGACACTCTTCCTCCTGGGGAAGGCCTCAAAAGAAGAGGAGCAAGCCAATTACCAAAAGCTCCTATATTATGAAAATTTAATCTATGGGGATATCCTTCAGTGGGATTTCCTTGACACCTTCTTCAACTTGACTTTGAAGGAAGTGCACTTTCTGAAATGGCTCTCCATTTATTGTCAAGATGTACGCTACATCTTCAAAGGGGACGATGATGTTTATGTCAACCCCACCAACGTCCTAGAATACTTAGATGGCAATCTGGTCAAGGACCTCTTTGTTGGTGACGTCCTCTATAAAGCCCGGCCCATTCGGAATAAAGGCAACAAGTACTACATCCCTAATGCTCTCTACGAAAATAACCTATATCCACCCTATGCTGGCGGCGGTGGGTTTTTGATGGACGGGCCCTTGGCAAAACGGTTATATAAGGCTTCCGAGGGCCTGGAGCTTTACCCAATCGATGATGTGTTTTTAGGGATGTGTCTCGAGGTGCTAAAGGTGAATCCCATTTTCCACGACGGCTTTAAGACATTTGGCATCGCGCGGAACAAGAACAGCAAGATGAACAAGGAACCATGTTTCTTCCGGGCCATGATGGTGGTCCATAAACTTCTCCCAGATGAGCTTCTGGAAATGTGGGATTTGGTACAGAGTAACTTAACCTGTTCTAGGAAGCTCTCAATTCAGTAGCTACTGATGGAGGAGGACAGTATTGTTAATGTGCTTTCAGACAGGGGTTTGGGGAATTCATACTTGTTGGAGATTTTGCTGATATCAACAAAGGATTACATTCCTGGATCCTTCACGTAAATCCCTTTTTTTCCTTCAGTTTTTGTTAATTCCAGGCTTGGGTACAGCGATTTGCAACAGGAAGTCGTATCAGCGTACAGCACATTGGGAGAAATTGAACCAATTCACCACAGTGAACTGTAGAATTAACTTAAGTAACTCACTTTT
Organism: Lissotriton helveticus; assembly: GCF_964261635.1. Lineage (NCBI taxonomy): Eukaryota > Metazoa > Chordata > Amphibia > Caudata > Salamandridae > Lissotriton > Lissotriton helveticus. The sequence goes on from NC_136072.1 coordinate 46,291,443, forward strand.
CAAGTTAGCAAGAGATGTCTGAAGAACTGGAGATTTAAAAAAAAAAAAAAGTTTTTTTACTGCAGCACGGTCCCCGGACTGGTTTGGGGGGCCCCCAAAAAGTTTTTCTTTTTATTTTAAAATAAGGGATGGCTACCGAAGTAGAAAAATAGCCATAACTTAAAATTAGTTACTGATTTGACTGTGGATATCAGCACACCTGTCACTTTTGAGCAAAACATAATCTAATTTTTGATTTTTAAAGAAAAAAGATTTATTTTTGTAAAAGGAGATCCTTAATTTTACATATATTTAACTTTATTTAAGAAAAAAACAAAAAAAAAGGTAAGGGTGGAAAACACACAAGCCGGTTTTGAAGGACTATTTTTTTATGACTCGTCATGTTTACATGGACTGGTGTGCTCACGGATTGCCACAGAACTCTGTTAAATTGTAAACACACGGGTGATTGCCGCCTGGTGCGGGTACGATAGCGCTTGTTTGTTTTTTCTTGAAAGCTGGGTACTGAAGCGCTGTAGACGTTTATTGACCTATCCTGTATGTGAAATGACTCTGCTGCCTTGCACTGGGCAGGTATGAAGAAGGTGGGTGTCATAGGGGTTTTCCTAGTGGTGGTTGCAATGCCACCCCTCCCCCACCACCACCCCCACCGCAACTACTATTACTATTCAGAACCTTATGAAGTTGATTTATTGCCAATATTCTATTCAATTTTCCTTAGAGAGAAAGATGGTCACTTGGATTTTGGATAAATGTGAATAGAGACCAGAGTGAAGGCCTGGAGCACTTGGTACCCTGCATCTTCAAACCCGCCACAAACCCCGCTAGCGGGAATCCCATACTCTGTGGGATTTTTGTGAGGCCCAAATTGTTGCAAATCTAAATCCCAGAGAGCTATGGTCTCTGCCCTTCTTTCTGTTCCTCTGCTCCCTGTACAGAGCACATATTAAATCGAACAACAGGATCTGGGAAAGAAGGGCAGTTGGCAAATGCTGATAGCAGTGCGCCAAGAATGATGGTGCACGCGCGTTGGAGGAAATGCCCCCTGACCTCTCTTTTCCTTCCTGTCTTCTCTTTTCCTTTCGCTTTTTTTTTCCTTTGGCATGGCTGTATTGGGGAACCAGATGTGAAAGAGTGTGTTGTGTGCGTGCTCCAGAACCTTGTGTGCCGGCACGTGTGTGCACCGTCTCTAACAGCACGAAAGTGCCCAGTCAGCAAGATTCGAAATGTCTTCGTCCCCACATGACCTCCAGAGAGATGTTGAGATTCTGACTGCAACTCCAGACTCCAGGGTTAAATCTGGAATGCTCTTCCGGGTTGGGTCTGGTGGCTTAGGGGACTAATGTGTCGACCGTAGGGGCCTGGGTTTCCGCACTATGCGGAGCACGTGAAGATCTGAAAAAAGGGCAGAGTTTTTTCGTCGCTCGCGCTCGCCAACTTAACACTAGACAACCTCCCAGTGAGATTTCTCAATGCGGGAGGTCGCGGATGGTCACTAACCCTGGCGTTGAGAAACCTTCCGTTCGCGTTGAGGAAGCTGCCTCTTGAGTAGAACTTCTACTCGAGCGTCAGAAAGAAGCAGCGCCCTCTTGCGCTGTGCGTGGTGCTGTTCGTACTGATTTTACAGCGTGGGACAAACGGGGAATTCCGTGAACTCAGACCAGGCTTAGTTTTTATCCCAAGATAAAGATAAGTAGCCCTGATCTCTGATTGGCTGATCCAGGGATATATTGTTTGCATGTCCCCTGACTCCATTCAAGATGGCCGCCCGAATTGGACGCCAGATAGAGAACACTCAAAGGCAAATTAAAATTAAGTTTCAGAAAAATAGTGGGAGTCTAGGTTCAGCATTCTTGCACCACAGATATGAGGGAAGTATTCATATGCATAACGCTTGCATAGATGTGACACCTCCCATAGAGAGGCCCACCAAACTCACCAACACGTTCCTGCAAAGCCACAGAACCGTATTTAGACATTTTAGGCGCCCTGGTTTTCAGTTTAAATCCATAAACAAATATGAATGGAGCCAAGTTTAGGTTCATAGCTCAAACTGTAAAAATCAACATGTACCATGTTGCAGGAGAGTCACCACATCTCAATATATATATTTTTTTTTAACCATTTTAAAATTGAGGTTTAAGTATGACAATCAACTAGTATAATGCTATGATTGAAAAATAACGTGATGTTTTACATTTCTTGTTTATGTTTTACATACATGTTATTTTATACATTTCACTAGCGTTTGTATCTAATTTGGGGGTTTTAATTTATCCAGCGAGACAATTGGCTTCTTTTCTGAACTAGAAAAGCCTTTAACACCAGAAAATGTTGGCTTGGCGGGGCCACCATAGCAAGTATTCCAAGGGGGAATTTGCCTCCATTTTTGTGTCTGCCTTCCCAGAATCCTTCGTTCTACTGGAGACAGGAAGAAGGGTAGAGAGAGACACCTGATTGGTCCATTTGCGTACCTCTCTGCTGAGTGTAAAGTTGAATTTGTGAAGGTTGGGTGCAGTGCAGGACTACTGCACTTACGTGGTAGGCGAGATGCGTGTGTGGGCGTGGTTTCTACTCTCTTTTCCCTGTCTTCAAAGTCTAAGAAAGTTGGTTAAAACATGCATTATAACCCCTTTATGTACATGCCTTTTTTGACAGGGAGTTTAGAGTGAAGTTATATGTTCTTCTGTACGAAAGGATGAGTAGGAAGTGGGTGGAGCCTCCCAAAATTATGGTCCAGCACGACCCCCCCCCCCCTTCCTCAGAGAATGCACCTCTTTTGTTCATTCGCCCGGAGAAATGGGAACCGGAAATGAAGTCATGACTCTGGGTCTGCCCACAAGTGGTTGGGTTCAGCTAAATGTGATTAAAATAATTATTGTTTGACTTATATAGCAACAACAATGCCCTATACTAGTTATTTTGTATGTTAGTTTTTTTTCTGTAATACTTTTGCATTTGTTGGGGTGTGATACGATTTTGTGTTCTGAGTTACTGTGAAATGTATAATTTATTATGGGCATTTAAATGTGAGGGGATAGGAATTTGCGAACAGCCACACCTGCTTCTCCTTTGCTATCCCTTGCACATCAGTTGCTACCCCCAGCCCACAGGGGTCATGAAGAAAGGGGCAGAAGCAGAGTGGGGAAGGCACTGGTGGCCTTGTCTACTTACAGATGTCTTTGGGGAAGCACACAGTCTCACAATGTCAGTAAGTCTGATGCTGATTGGGTAAGAAGGTTAGGGCGTCAGCCAATCCACCCTCTTTTCGTAAAACTATCAGTGTGATGAAATTATGGGCGTCTGAGATAATCGGTGGTAGGTGAAGGCCAATGAGAAGCCGCTGGGGCTGAGGCATAGTCGCTCGCATTTCAGGCAGAAATCCAGCACGCAACTTCACATACATTTCTTGGCCTCTCTGCTGAGACTGCAAACAAGATCATGACAGGGTTCCACGGTAGGAGGTGCACAAGCAATCAATGTAGGCTGCAACACCAACTCATTTCACAAAGACCATTTAACAACTAGACAACGACTAGATGGTCATGAATTGTGAGTTTTGCACTTGAATAAAAGTTGACTTAGGAACTCTGGTAGGTCTGGGCGGTAAATTCCGTTCCGCTCGCGGAATTTGTGGAATTCGGGTAATTTCGCGTTCCGCTGAGAGCGCAAAATTGCCCAAAATTCTACGTTCCGCGGCTTTGCGGAATTTTTTGCTAGTTCGCGTTCTCAAAATGCGTGTTTGCAAGATATATCCCCCCGAGCATGCAAACAGCGATTGCGAACAGTAAAAAAGCACAGCGAACAAGCAATTCTGCGTGTTCGCGGAGATTTTTTTACTGCTTCGCAGAGATTTGCGTAACGCGATTACGCAAATTCCGCCCACCCTACTCTGAGGCTGCTACTTCTTCCGATTTCCGCGGAGTTGCTGTGTCTTCCTGATTCCACACCACTGCAACAAACTTAGGTCTGGACACGCTCTCTGTGCCATCCAGTTTAACCCTAGTGCATGATGGGAAAAAGGAAACATCTCTACAGGCAGGTCCTGTCACAAAGAGATAGATTTCAGAGTACTGTCCAGTGTGGAATTTTATCAGCAGAGTGTTAAATTCTCCCTCTTACACCCCCAAACCCTCACAGACTTCAACAGAACCTAAAACTTGCTTAATACAAATACTCCTTTATCACCAATCGAGCAGATATCTCACTGAGTAACACTTGGACCTTGAGAGAGTCCTGAGTTTTGTGTCTTGGTATTCTGAGGATGGCCTGGCATTGAAAATGTCCCAGCTCTGCTCCAGAACCTATGTGTGATCTTAGACAACTTTTAGTTTGCAGCGATTGAGGAACAGTGGGCAGTCAACTCTAATAATAAAATCCAGAAGGGGGGTATTTATTCTATAGGTGCCAATTTCTATGTACTGTAAAGACAAACGGTTGATGTGAATTCTATAATATCCATGGTGGGAATTCCTGTTGACCATTTGCAAATGGTTTCTAATTGTGGCTGTTCTGGCATATGGACACAAGGCTATTCGTGTCCACCAGGAAAAGATACATTATGCAAGTTACACAAATATCTCCTCTGCCACCAAAACACATCAATTGACACTAACACCAGCTCCATGGAGCCACAGGAATTTAAATCAAAGCAGGTGATTGGATGACCCCCAATCTGCATACCACTACTGGACCAGTAGGGACCATTTGCCACCGGTCAACTGGAATTTGCACGTGAATTGTGCTCACTTCTGAGGGTGTTGGTTGGGTTGGTGGCGGGTCAGTAGTTTCTTTATAAATAATAAATGAAGAGGCCTCGCCAGCCACTGGTGGGTTCTGATGTTGGTTTACTCAGCCCACTGGGGCACAGACTGAAGTATTTACTCATGTTAACCGTGATTGGTCAGAATTTTTTAATTAGTGTCAGGACTCTTGTGAATTGTACTGTATGTGCTCCCACCATCACAGTGTGAACACCACATGTCAGTGTAAAAGTGCCTTCCGGGTTCTGGGTACCAATGTCTATTTCTCGACCTCATGATGCAAGGGATGGGCCGAGGGAGATGACCCCAGGGGTCATGAAGGTACCGGTAAGTAATCAAACCATGAAGGACAAGCATCGAGAGGTGACCTTGTCTGATGCCCTTCAGGAATGCCAGAGCAGGACCTAAGGGGCATCGTATAACCCAGGGATTGTATATAAATAAATACAAATGCAGTCGCTGTCAATATATTTATAGTATCTGCTGCACATCTGTAAATACTGTACATAGGTAAATACATTTATATATATATATTGGTGGCCTGTTCAGATAAATCAAGTCTGTACCACAAATTGGAACTGCACAAATAAATGTGGTCTAATCCTACAGTTTTTAGTTTCTGAATAAAATTCTTGAAAAATCACCGAGTGCCTCCTTGATTTAAGTCACAATTGTGAGCTGTAAATAAATGTATACAGATATAAATTATATGTGCAGTACAGGGTGTTTGGTAAGTGGTTACAGGATCTCCAGACGAATCCATGTGTCAAGAAACAGTGCAAAACTAACACAGCTGTCCAATTTCCTAGGTCCATGCTTGAGTAGTGCCTTCATTCTAGAATGTTGCTTTGCATTCTGGGACTTGTAGTGCTGATCTAATAATGGGAGCAACAGCAATACTGAACCTGAAAACCATGCCTAGGTGAACTACTTCCACTCAGACCTGAAAACTGAGATTAAATATTGTGCTGTTGTTGAAAATAACTGAAAATGTCTATGGCCCTGATTACAATTTGGGCGGTTAATTTCTCCCGTGCATGAAGCCATTTTTATGCATGGGATGGACTTCCGAGTTTTGTTATATTTAATGCATCCGATAATGATCAGATGCGTTAAATTACCCAACATTAGTTCAATTTCGCCAGGTAAAACCTGTGGAAATTTAACAGGGTAAAACATATGGGGCCTCATTTATGAAAAGTGACGCATCGCTGCGTGAAAACAGCGATGCGTCACTTGTCACTGCGCCCTCCTTACGACACCAATGGTGCGTCATATTTACAGTACGGCGCATCATGGCGCAAGGAGTTACAGATACATCAGTATTTCTGACGTATCTGTATGGCGCAAAAGTGACGCATTGCTGGAGTGTGTCACAAAAGTGGCGCAACTCCAGCAACGTGTCCTTACACGTGGGGCAAGCCCCATGTGAAAGGGCCTGCGTCAGTCTTACGCCTGCTGTGAGGCAGGCATAAGAAATTGATGCATTTGTGTCCTAGAAATGGCGCAGTGAAATCTTATAGATTTCACTGCGTCACTTCTATGACCCTTTCTTGCGTCAATACGCCCCCCTTGCATACATTACACCTGGTGCAGGTATAATGTGGCGCAGGGGTTTACAAAGTGACGCATCTATCCAGATGCGTCACTTTGTAAATATGGCGCGACAAGGCGCATTTTTTACGCCTCTGGTGCATCACAAAAAGTGACGCACCGGCGGCGTAAAAGTGACGCACAGCCTCATAAATGAGGCCCACGGTGTTTACTGCATCATGTGGATTTTGTTGCATTTCCCATAAACTCATAATATGTGGTATTTATCACACCCAATAAATAACGTATCCGAAGGTATTGTTATGTATCGGGGCAATAAATCTCACCTATACTTGTAACCAGTCTCTAAGTGTATTTGTCTTCAGGTACAGATGTATATTTTCAGACATTTATGCACTGAAGAATAAAACACTATTTAACCTGTAATTTATTTTATGTTATGTTATTAGCATTTGAATAGCGCACATTATGCCATTTGAATGGCCTTGTAGAACTTTTAGTCACCGTTCCTCATGGCTTTCGAGTGCCCATTGCAGACTGGATTCTGATTCAGTGTTAGATGCTGTGTTTAAGGTATGAGCATTGTTATAGCTAACAATATGTCATAAATGTGCTGGGTCAGGTGTATGAAGGGGAATCCATCAAATGTGTTCTCTTGGGTGTTTGTTGTTACATGTGCCATTTTTTATTTTTTATTTTATTTTGACGGTTTTATATAGCGCGAACAAGACCGTAGCGGGTATCAGAGCGCTTTACAAGGTAAATATCGACAGCACATAGGCATAGAGTAAAAACATAAAGTTTCATACAAATCAAGAATCACGTAATCGCAATAACCCTAGCAAGGTATTTATCACTGTTTAGTGGCTTAAGTTTCCTGCATTGTGCAGGCATTTTATGGGTGTCCAAGATCACAGGATTCTGCCTCTCTGAAGCTGAGTTCCAGCCAGCAAAGTGAGGTGACAGATTCATTTGGCACTGAAGCTTTACAAGTGTGTCCCTAGTCAATAATTTTTGGGCTATATCCACTACTCACCTCAATGAATATTCACAGTTCTTCTCAGGGTGAATCATTAAAGTCAGTACATTCAACTGAGCCCAACCCCCTGGTAGCTATGGCACAGAGCAGACTGACTCAGGGCAATGTGATAAGTATTTAGGCAGTACCAAAACAGTAATAAAGTCAAAAGGCAAAAGGCAAAGCAAAACAAATCTTAAACTGAATTAGAAGAATGGAGAAAAATGTAATAAACAAAATGACACCAAAATGACAAAAATCTAAAATAGGGAACCGGAGTTATGAATTTATAAAGTTTTACGTAGGAATAGCACCAGGGAGCACAAAGTGCCAATGAGAGTCAATAGTTGCGGTAAACCGGGACCTAGGCACAATTTGAGTCTAACTGTGTTTGAGCGCGGGTCAGATACATCAGCCAGGTTTGTCTCGGTCATATAATTTACCTTCTGGATTAGTCCTTTAAAACCAAATCCACCGCAGGAGTACGCTTCTATAGTCCGCCAGTTCCGCAGGGGAGGCACTTATAGACTCACAGGGTGTCAGTAGAGGCCAAGCAGTGAAGGTCCAGTCGAGGTCCAGTTGCCACTGGTCAGCTGGGCAGTTGCAAGAAAGGTCTCTTGTAGTTTGTTGTATCCCCGTAGCTTCAACAAGGGGTCAGCCTTATGACCCTTGGAGTCCACTTTTTTGTCCTGGATACAAGAGGGAGCAGGCCCAGTCCTTCTGGGCATCTCTTGGGTCACAACAGACTGCGGGTCAAGTCCTCTTCTGTTCTTCTTCAGGTCCAACAGTGTTCTGAAGAGGGTGCCTGGAGATGAGCTAGTGGGCGAGAATGACCCCTGAACATTCCTTACCAATAGGGTACAAGTTCCTTGGGCCAACCCTATCAAATTTGGGCATTTTCAAGATGGCAAAAGTCTTTGGCCGCACTAAAGTTGGGCGCAGAGGGCTGTGGTGTGTGTGGGGTTTACTATGGTAATCCTAGTATCCTCGGACATATAACACTAAAAGCTGGTGACAAGTCTGATAGGAGAAAAGCAGTGTTTTCCCACAGCCAGACAGTGGATACACAAGAATTGCTTTGGCGTTCTTTTCTCTACCTTTCAAGCGCGCCCAATGGTTCTACGTAATCCGAGCAGACCTGTCAAGCAGGATTTGATACTATAATGACAAAAAGGGCACCTACAGCCCCCACCCTTCTGCTGAGTTTAAAGAAATCAACCCCGCCCATTCAGGTCATCCTGACAATTACGTTGACTTATGTGTAGCTATGTGTAGCTGCTGGGAGGAATTTCACACCTCATTCATTATATGCAAACCCCTGCTGGGAGAAGTTGTAAAGCAAATGCAAATTACCTTTCAGGAACTTCAGGATGGGAAAAGGTAACTTTCACAATTGAATTGAATTTTTAATAACTATTGAAATAGTTCTTTATTTTTTTAACTAGCTCCAGTCCCAAGATACAGTATTGGAATTTTAATCTGTATCCTGTTTATTTAAATAAGACAACTAGGCCTGCCACAGTGAAAATAGTGTTTGGGTGTTAGTCACTTTAAGGACATGTTAAGACTAAATGTCTACCGAAACGCATTGATGCTTGTCACCCGCACCATGAAGAAATTCATTACTACTGCACTGTACTGAGAGGGCCACTCTTTACTGTATCAGCAAAGTTTTGTGAAACAAAAATAACATGATTTATATGTATATATATATATATATATATATATATATATATATATATATATATATATATATATATATATATATATATATATATATATATATATATATATATATATATAAACATTAAGCCTTTGTTATAGTTAGGACTACTTTATTATTCTGTTTATACAAATGAAAGTTAAAATGCATAAACATTAGAAATTCTTCAATTTCAGTTATATCTTACATTTATAATTTATGCACCACCTTTAAATTAACATGACTTTATTTATTTTCTAGCTTCAAACAAAAGTTTAGGTACACAAAAATTGACATTTCTAAACTTATATTTTTAGTTAATAATTTACGCAACACCTAAAATTATTATGAATAGTGCACCTCCAGACACAGTGTATGCGACTCGGAAGCCACACTGCATTAACTATAACTCACCACTCTACCATGCACTGTGTACTCACAAAAGATTTGATTGCCGATGTTGTCACACATTTTCTTGTAAATACTAATATTTTACTTTGTATAAGTGAGAGAATATAAAACGGTATAAGCAGTGCATGGAGACGGCGCAAGGTATGTATAATATTAAATGGGACAGGAATTAGTGCAGTCAGGACAGAGGAGTCAGAAATCAGAAAAGGTGTCAGTAGTCAGTGCAGTCACTAGATCCAGCTGTCATAGGATTTATTGCAGATGTGTTGGATTTAGGTGGGGCCTTTAGTCTGGAATGAGTGAGAAGAATCTTAGAAGATCTTTTCCCTTTTCGTCACCCTCCTCTTGCCTTGACAAAGGGTCGTTCTTGCTCCACTTTCACCTGAAATATCTGACCAGGTTGTTGATGCATTAAGCTTTTTACTGGTCGCAAACGGGCCGATTTGCAGAACCGGTCCGTTGCGACCGGTAAAAAGCCTTCGGGATGCATCAACCCAAAATGCATTTGCAAAATAGGTAATCGCAATTTTTGCGATTACCTAATTTGCGAATGGAGTGTGGGAATCGTAATTTGCTAGGAAGAGCTCGATCTCCTTTCTTCCAAGAGGGAGGGAAGCATTTTATTTTCATAACAATACTTAAACACCGGGTAAAGAATTTTACTCCATAGTACACTATTTTGTTTTAGAACTGTGATTGGTCGTTCATAGGGCCCATTGCGCCTCAGGAGCGCATCCCCCTGATCGCCATTTATATACCTTTTTCAGATGGTGATCCATACGAAGAGGGGTCTTCCTTTGGTGCGATGTACTTAATTGCCATCGCATTATCTGCATATAAATCCCGAATAAAGCTAATCCATTTACGTTCTTCAATGGCCACAGGGAGTGATCATGTTAAAGTAATTATGTTTAGAAAGCTTCTCCTAAGAGTCCACCATTGAAACAGATACCCAGCAGCAATTGACTGACTGACTGACTCCGAAGCAACATGACCCCATCCTTTTGTCAGTCAAGTGCCAGCCATTTGCATTAAAGAGTATCTCTGCTCACATGCCAGGCATACGAAATCTGAAAGGGTTTATTAACAAAAGAAAAATTTATAGTTTGTGACTCATTGGGGAGAGGCTGTATCCTTAGGGCTAGAGCGGTCGACCTCGAAGCTGGAGAACCGGGTTTGAGTCTCAGCAACGACGCTCAACATCCTGTGATTCTGGGCAAATCACTTAGGGCTATATGTAGGTAAATCAGATTTACCGATTCATAAATACCGAATTTTACCGATTCGGTATTCCTGAATCGGTAAATCTGATGTAGGTAATTATTCGGTAACAAATACCGAATCGGTAGGATTCGGTAATTACCGATTCGGTAATTACCGAATCGGTATTTGCCATTGATTCCTATGGGCCTTGAAGCCCATAGGAATCAATGGCAAATACCGATTCGGTAATTACCGAATCGGTAAAAATACCGAATTGCCAAGGGGGACAGGGTGTTACTTTGACACCCTGTTGCACCCCTGTTTCTGGCTTGTGTGCCATGTGGGCATGTCTGTGTGCCACATGGCACAGGTGTACATGCACAGATGTGCATGTACACTGGAATTTGTTATTTACCATGCAATAGTATTACATGGTAAATAACGAATTCTTAGGGGCCTGTGGCACTGTTTACTGTGCCACCTACATATTGATTTACAGAATCGGTAAATTTACCGATTCGGTATTTTACCGATTCTGTAAATTTACCGATTCTGTAAATCAAAGGCCCCCTACATTACAAAACCCAAATACCGGTTGGTGACGGCCGAAATCGGCCGTTACCGTCCGGTATTTGGTCTCCTACATCTGGCTAAAAATCTCCCTGTGCCTAACAAACAAAAAAATGAATGTCTCCTCATGTAACGAAACTGGTGTTCATGTAAAGCGCTCTGATACCCGATGTCTCGAGTCTAGTTCGTGCTATATAAAACTCTAAAAAATAAAAAAATAAAAGAATTCATAGACTCACTCGGATAGAGCATCACTCAGCAAACTGGGTTGGAGTATGCATCCCAGCAAAGGCAAAGCACAAGTTTATAGACTAATACACAGAGCTCTGAAGTGTGGAACATACAATAGATTGAAATAAAAGGAGCACAAAGGTTTCCAAAGGCTGAGATCATGAGAAAGGAAGAAGACGACCTTCAGATTGTAACAACGGTTGTGCTTAGCGAGCTAATCACCACTTTCTCGTCTTGGAAGGCAAGATGTGGAAATAAGTCCATACCTGTCAAATTGAAGAACAAAAAACATGTGGAAATGAGTCCATACCTGTCAAACTGAAGAACAAAAACATGTGGAAATTATTCCATACCTGTCAACTTGAAGAACAATCTCACCATATGAGGAGGGGGCGGGGACATGAAGGGGGCGGGCCTCGTGCTGAGTAGTACCTACAATGGTTACATCAAACAGGAGCAGCCCTATTACCCGTACCTGGGGCAAATAAATATTGTAACAACTACAGTGGTTCAAGAAATTACTACATAGACGACAATAAACTGCTATTGTTTTACATAAATAAAACACAGTTAAATTTGAATACAAAAGACATAGAAATAAAAAGAAATCATGAGAGGGTACCCAAAGGAATTAAACAAAAGACACATATTGTTTCTGATATTTATAAAAGGCATTTATACAAAAATACAGTACACAAAAGGTGCTCAACAAACAAATGTGACAAATACAGTTTACAGTGTAATCGAAGGAACAATGGCAGAGGGAAAAGTTAAACAAAACAAGATAAACAGATAACAGGAACAGAAAATGCAATAAATGCTTCCTCTTTTATTTGTGCCAAAGGAAGCTGTCAACGCCGTTTCAACCTATTCAATTCATGAGGTCATCATCAGGACAAGGGAAAGGTTAAGAGCAAACCAATCAATAGAATCTGAATTTTAGAGAAAACTAATTTGGATGGGTACCAAAAACCGAAAGACTGAATACATCAACGCAGGCATAGCACAAGACCGCCTCGACAACAATGCACACAATAGCAAGGAGCTCTTCAATATTGTGAAGGAACTCTCCAACCCCAGCTCCCACACCAACAACAGCCCGCTGTCGCAAGCCCTGTGCGACTCCCTCGCCACCTTCTTCCACCGCAAGATAGCAGACATCCACGACAGCTTCACACCCACGCAGCCACAACAGACAGCAAAACAACAGACCCTCCGTACACCATCGACCACGACCCCCTGCTAGCCTGGGCCAGCATGTGCGTTGATGACACCATCAAGACTATCAGCACAATTCACTACGGCTCTCCGTCAGACCCATTTCCGCACCACGTCTTCAACAAAGCAAGCAGCTCCATTGCACCCCACCTGCACAAAGTCATCAATCTCTCCCTCAAGACCGCAACCTTCCCAGAGAGCTGGAAACACGTTGAGATCAACGCCCTGCTCAAAAAACCTAAGGCAGACCCAAGAGACCTCAAGAACTTCCGGCCCATCCCTCTGCTCCCCTTCCCAGCCAGGGTCATCAAGAAAATCGTCAACAGACAGCTAACCCGATACATCGAAGGAAACAGAATCCTGGACCCTTCCCAGTCAGGGTTCCGCAGCAACCACAGCACCGAGACTGCCCTCATCGCCGCCACCGACGACATCAGGATCCTGCTGGACAACGGTGAGACCGCAGCACTCATCATCCTTTTAGACCTCTCTGCCGCCTTCGACACTGTCTGCCACCGCACTCTACGTGCATGTCTCCACGCCACAGGGATCCGAGACAAGGCTCTGGAATGGACCACCTCCTTCCTCTCCGGCAGAATCCAGAGCCTCCGTCTCCCCCCATTCCATTCCAAAGCCTCCGAGATCATCTGCGGCGTACCCCAGGGATCCTCCCACAGCCCGACACTGTTCAATATTTACATGGCCCGCTCGCACACGTCACCCGACAGCATGACCTCAACATAATCTCCTACGCCGATGACACTCAACTGATTCTCTCCCTCACCAAAGAACCCATCACCGCCAAAGCCAACCTCTATGAAGGAATGAAGGCTGTCGCCGACTGGATGAAGATCAGCCGTCTGAAGCTGAACTCGGACAAGACGGAGTTCCTCATCCGCGGCTCCAACCCTTCAGCCTGGGACGACTCCTGGTGGCCGAAGGTACTGGGGGCAGACCTGACCACGCACGCAACCTGGGAATCATCCTCGACTCAACGCTCTCAATGACCAAGCAAGTCAACGCTATCTCCTCCTCCTGCTTTAACACCCTCCGCATGCTCCGCAAGATCCACAGATGGATCTCGCACAGATACAAGAAAGACAGTCACCCAGGACCTCGTCAGCAGCAGACTCGACTACGGAAACACCCTCTATGCAGGAGCCCCGACCAAGCTCATCCAAACGCCCACATCACCCCACTTGAGAAACCTGCACTGGCTCCCCGTCAACAAGAGGATATCCTTCAAGCTCCTCATCCACGCACACAAAGCACTCCACAAGACCGGCCCAGCCTACCTCAACAGACGGCTCTCCTTCTACATCCCCAACCACCAGTTACGCTCCGCCAACCTCTCACTCGCCACCGTCCCGCGCATCCGAAGAACAACCACCGGCGGGAGATCCTTCTCCCACCTCGCTGCCAAGACATGGAACACCCTCCCACTGAGCCTACGACAGACCCAAGACCTGCTGACCTTCAGGAGGATACTCAAGACCTGGCTGTTCGATCAGTAGCGCCCCCCCTCCCCAGCGCCTTGAGACCCTCGCGGATATGTAGTGCGCTTTACAAATGATTGATTGATTGATTGACAAGACAAAATCCAAGTGTCATGCATGTTTTAATGACTATAGGTGTTTGAGTCAAAGAAACCTTCACCAAACGGTGAATCAATCAAAATACCTTGTGATAAACTAAAATGAAAAGCAAAAACTACAAAGATACACCCCAGTTAGCACCAAACTCAGGAGTTGTGGATGAACCTACTTGTGTCATCTGTATCAAACGTATACCAGACAAGGACTCCCACATGGGCAATGATACATAACTAGGATCCCTACGAGGTAATAAGTAAGAATAAATCAGTTTAATAAAAGGGGATTCCTACTAAGTTACTTAGCAGCCAATTGGAAAGAATAGTGAATGACTCACCAACTAGCAAACTTGTTTACACGTGGAATTCAATGTCGAGTGGCGGCTCCTCCACTAAGGCGGAGGAGCATCACCCCACTGCTTTCAGCAGAGTAAATAAAGGAAAAATAAAATGCTAATAACTTGTTGTTATTCTCATTTGATTTGTTCCTGCTGCGGCATCTTTGTGGGGTAGGCTGCTCTGCACTCAGAGCAGGGGGGGGAGGCGTGCACAATGCCCGTTTCGCCGACCCTCTCGGACTAGCCAAACAGTCATACACACTTTGCATGTTCTCCACCCAGACTGCATTACAGCCTAGTGGAGAACATGCCCAGGCTCCACAATCCCTGTTGTAGTGACAAACCATGGTGCTCAGACCAATCACAATGCTCCATTGCAGCGCTGTGATTTGTCAAGGAAGCCTGGGTGCTTCCTGTTCCGGCCGAGTCGAAGGACGATGCAGAAAGTCTTTTTTTCTTCTTCTTTACTCACTCCCCTCACACCGCCTCTACCCCGCTGCCCCCGACTTGTGCCGGCTGTACCTGGAGAGACCTATACACAATTAAGCAGGCCAGCTACGAGTTCAAGGTTCTTGGATCATTTGAACTGTTTGGATAATTTAACCGCATGCGCGCGGCGGCTTTTCCCGCTGTACGCGGCGTTTTTTAAAAACACGCGTTACATGACGAGCTCAGCTCGTCATCAGCGTGCGAGCGGCGCAACTCATGACGAGCTCAGCTCGTCATCAGCGCCGAAGTGGATAAAGAGCAAAAACATGTGTTTAAAACCATCGCGTAATACTACCAGGAAAAGAATGCCGGCACTTCTGAAACCAACATCTTACTTGCTCTCCGAACAATGCGTTAGACCCGCAGTTGGACCAGTGTCTAAAATAGCATTGTTCACCATGAGCAAAATGAGAAGAAAGACTACTTTTAGCCTGAGGCTACAATTCTAAAAAGCATCTAATATGCCAATCGTGATTCGGTAAGGTTAACTCCAAAATACTCACCAGCTAAACAACCCAGTGCAATTTAAGGAAAACAATTTAAAGAAAAACAATTAAAGAATTAGACAATGCGTGCCGTGGCGCATTAAGCAGGCGCGACATCGCAAATACTATACGTCTTCATTTAAGTTATCTATAGTATAGCCCCAAAAAAAACATATATTGATGTTAACAAAAAAAGATATGCTGATGGTAACAAAAATAGATAAAGGCGAGGGAATTGTGATTCAGCCGAATACATCTTATAGAGCTGACATATCAAGACAACTGTCTGATAACAATCATTGTATCTCATTGAGATCGAATCCCTTATCTGATATCCAGAAAGTATTTTTTATACCATCTCAAAAGCCAAAGACTCTGGCTTCTTAAGTGCTCAGGAATTTGAATATCTCAATGTAAAAGCTGCAAGGGGTCCTGTCCTTTATACTTTAGTATTTGTTACACGTATGGGGAACTTCCATGGGGGCTTCTTATGCCCCAAACGTTGTTATCTTGTATATAGACAATTTTGAGAAGCAGAACATATATGACAACACTGTGAACAGTTACTTTGACAATGTGTACCACTGGAGGTGCTATACTGATGATATATTTTTCTATCTAGACAGGAGACGTATCTAGCTTAACCCTTTCCTTGCGCCCGTCGGCCAATGGCAGTCGCGAGCACTACCTCCGTAGTGCTGCACACGTCCGTTGGCTGACATGGCCCCACCCACTCAATGGAACGCCCCCCGTACCGCTGCAAAATTTTCGCCACGGTTAAGGCGTTAACCACTTTTCTTGAATGGCTGAATTCCCGTTCACCTGACTTGAATTTTACATCACATTGAAGTAATGAAATGGTTGATTTTCTAGATCTCACAATCATGCCTCATGATGGCAAGCTAGCCACCAAATTTTAGACCAAACCTACGGCCCGCAATACTTTATTGCAATATACAAGTCATCATCCAAAGGGCCTGAAAGGTGGGTTGGCATTTGGGCAGTTTCTTCGCATCAGATGACATTGTGAATTTAGAGTGGACTACTTTCATGAGGCCAATATCCTAGCCAAATAGTGGAGCACCGTGGCTATCCATGGCACTTGATAAAAGGTTCTTTAAAAAGGGCCTGGTACAATCACCATGAACGTTTACTTACCCTTTGCCCTAAAAAAGTGATGGAGAGGTAAGTATGTGTGAGCATATTTGGTTCACAAAGTAATGCTATTACTAAAATTGTCAACAAACACCAGCCCTTCAATCAATCAATCAATAAAGAATTTGTAGAGCGCACTACTTACCCGTGAGGGTCTCAAGGCGCTAGGGAGAAAAAGGGGTAGGCGCTACTGGTCGAACAGCCAGGTCTTGAGTATCCTCCTGAAGGTCAGCAGGTGTTGGGTCTGTCGTAGGCTCAGTGGGAGGGTGTTCCAGGTCTTGGTGGCGAGGTGGGAGGAGGATGTGCCGCCGGTGGTTGTTCTTCGGATGCGCGGGACGGTGGCGAGGACGAGGTTGGCGGAACAGAGCTGGCGGTTGGGGATGTGCTGGGATGCCCTTGGGCAACCACACACTTTATAAATGCTCATTCATTCATTCATACATTTATTCATTCATGTAGAAGAAGAGTCGTCTGTTGAGGCATGGAGAAAGAGAATGGTTTTGGTAGGTGTCAGGAAGTCTGGCGCTCAGCGTGTTCCCAGTGTGTGAGAGGTCGTCAGGTAGTTCAGGTCGGTGCAAGACAGGTCAGGGGAACAAAACCAGCTGAAAATAGCCCCTGGGTAGACAGAGATGAGGATCTCTAGTCAAGTACAATGTAACAAGTATCCTGTGCACACGATAAAGGTACGTAGTTCTCAGGTGAGAACCAGAATGAATTGGTTCTTTAAGAGGAGTAATGTACTTCAACAGTGTGGTTTTGAAGGAAAAGTTTTAATTGTTCCGCATAGAAAATCAGTACAAACAAGAGCACAAAGCCGACACGTGTTTCGTCACACCGTGTACGGGTGGTGACTCATCAGGGCTGGGAAGGAAAAGGATAAAGGATAAGGGTATTTAGAAACGGTGGGCATGAAAAAACGTATGTGACTGTAGTGCTGGAAAGAACACCAAAGTTCTAGTGGATACCCTATATTAGAAGGTTAAAGCATACAGGGTAAGCTTCTTGAGGAACAAGTGAATCCGAACAAAAGAAATTATTAAAAGGGGTAAAAGAAAATAGGAAAGAAAAGTAAAACATGAGGGAGGTAGGTGTGATAGGCAAATGAAAAACCGTTGGTGACGTGACTCTCTTGTGTATATGTGACACTGGTAAAGCAATTCAGTGCTGACAGTCTGTATGCAAGTATACAAGCGGAGGAATATTGCGAAGTGAAGAGTTATTATGTACACTTCTAAAAGTTCCAAGCAGGCGCAGGGTGACATGGAAAGGAAAGGGTTTAGGAATATAAGGCTAGACAGGTGAAACGGTCGGGAACAAGTACAGGTAAATTTCACAGGTGAATTCAATGTAAAAATTGTAAAAGTTGTCCCACGCAGCCACGAATAACCAGTAAAACTGTTAAGATCGCATTATGATGAGGGCGGAAAGCAAGTGGTCGTGCTCTGGGGAGAGAAATGAGGAGTGAAGGCTGTAATGCGCTAATCGTCTGTTGAGGTAGGCTGGGCCGGTCTTGTGGAGTGCCTTGGTTCAATCCATTGCACTCACTGATGACCTGCCTTTATTCTAATTCCGAATGGGACGCACTATGCAGTACCATCTTATACGTGCCTGCCTGTCCAAAATCAATTCTCTGGATTTGGCTTCCTTATGGGGTCTCAATAAGATTGTTTGCCACTTTAAATAGGGCAATATCATTCAGCATTATACTCGCACTCCTGTATTCGCACAGTCTTCTTTTTTTCCAACAAACCCCTAAAAGAAAGGAAAAAAATACTACTCTACTAGTAACCTCTAATCTTGGGTTCCGGAGAAGCGTGCTACTCGCCGCAAAGTCAATGGCTCATCAGGGTTAGTAAGCGCTACAGAAATACAATTTAGAATTATAATTACGATTCTGCTAAAAATGAAAAATCCCATTTGTCAGCTCTGCTCCTCCTCAGACCATGCTCATTGCATCCGCTCTGGACACTGTGTGTGGCCCAGATTATTATAGATGAACATTAGTTTATTAAATCAAACAGAATAGGTTTTTGTATAGTTGGTTTTCTGATTCATGTATTTGGACTTACTTTCATGTGCAAATATGAAGATAAACGAGTTTTGGTGAAATAAAATGTTTGCCCAAGCTCACACAATTTAAACGGGGAAGCCGGGCTTTATCCAGGTTTTATGCTTTCACTTTGTACAAATCAGCCACTGAATGGCTATCTATTTCTCTCTTTTTTTTATATTAAAGCTTTGTTTTTATCTCTTTGTGCAGTTATTATAGAGTTAAAACTCGACCTGGAGATTTAGGGCCCGATTCACAGAATGAACTTAAGACTCAATCCTAAACTTACTACTATTTTGGTATTCACAGAATGCACTTACTACTTTTGGCATTCACAGAATGCACTTACTACTTTTGGTATTCACAGAATGAACTTACTACTTTTGGTATTCACAGAAGTTAGGATTTTGGCTTAAGTCTGTCTTAAGACAAACTTAAGACAGACTTAAGACAGACTTAAAACAGACTTAAGTTAGGATTTTGTCTTAAATCTGTCTTAAGTTTGTCTTAAGTATGTCTTAAGTCGGTCTTAAGTCTGTTTTAAGACAAACTTAAGACAAAATCCTAACTTCTGTGAATACCAAAAGTAGTAAGTTCATTCTGTGAATACCAAAAGTAGTAAGTGCATTCTGTGAATACCAAAATAGTAGTAAGTTTAGGATTGAGTCTTAAGTTCATTCTGTGAATCGGGCCCATTGAACTGCTTTTCATGAACACGGGTTGCATTATACAAGGTCACATTCATTTCTTTTAGGCATTGGAGATTTGCCCAGAATCACGGGATGTTGAGCCAACGCCGAGACTCGGGCCTAGCTTCTACAGTTCCAAAGTTGGAAGCTCTCGGTGTAACGCCACATCCTGGGTAGATTGAGGGTGGCTGGCGGAGGGTAGATGAAAGCTTGGCTCGTTATGGGCTCGAAGTTCCAACAGTACCTCAAGCTGAGCTAGAGCCAGGCTTCAGGCTCAAGCCCAGATCAAGCTTTCGGTGCCAGCCTTCCTAGTGCGAAATCTCAAGGCTTAGGTGTGGTAACTAGGAAGCCCTTAATCTTTTTTTTACAGTTTTATAACTTATCAGGTACCAGAGCGCTTTATATGAGCACCAGTTGTGTTACAGACGGGCACATTCATTTTTGTTAGCTGCAGGGAGATTAAGTGCTTTGCCCAGAATCACAGGATGTTGAGCGTCATTGCCGAGACTCGAACCCGGTTCCCCTGTTTCAAGGTCAACCGCTCTAGCCGTAAGGCTACATCAACCTTGAATTAATATTATAATCTGTTTGGAATCCTGGTGCAGGAAATTATAAGAGTTGGGCTGTTGAGTATAGACATCAGCTGTTACTCTCAAATAACTCTCTAGATCAGTGATACTCAAAGTACGGCCCGGGGGGCGCTTGCTGCCTTCTCGACCTTTACATGCAGCCCTCCCTGGTGAACATAGTTGCTAAGCGATAATATTCAGAAAGCATTTTTAACACCTCCCATGCTGGTGACGGAACCGCTCCGTCACTAGCCTCGGTCGTGCTGTGCTGGTGACGGAGCGGTTCCGTCACGGCCCGCTCGGCGCGCCTGCGCGGCGTTGATTTCGCACCTGCGTGGCGCGTTCTATTAAGCGGGCGGGGCCGTGATGGAACCGCACCGTCACAAGCACAACGCGCCCTAGGCTTGTGACGGAGTGGTTCCGTCACGAGCATGGGAGTGCCGCGCGGCCCCCCTCCCCCCTAGCACCGCGGCAGAATTGCCGCCGCAGCGAAGGGGTTAATAAACGTGCGAGCATTTATTATCCTGCAAATAAATGCTCACCCGTTTATCACTTTTTTAGACTTCCTTAAACAATCCCTGACTCACGCAGAACCCCTACCACCCCCCTGCTGGCATCAGTGGGATCCCAGGTCACACCACAGACCGTGCTTTGTGGCCCCTGAGCAAATGTTTGTGAGTACCTATGCTCTAGATGCACTTTATGCCTGTTTGGAAGAAGATATGAAGTACATTTTGGGCTTGTAGGCTATCTACAGAATTGACAAAAATGGGGCCACATTGGCCCACCCCCGAACGAACCCTTGGCCCATCCAGATAAAAAAAAATCCTGGAACCGGCCTGCAGGGAAGACCTTGGCGGAAGAGGTGTGGCGCCGCGGCCAGGGCGACTGACGCTGGAATCTGGGGACCACGGTTCGATCCCCGGCTCCGGCGGCAGGTCAGCCCAGCACCATGTGACTCTGGGCAATAGCTCGCTTAATCTTCCCGACGGCCGCCTAGAGACCCTTACGGGTGATTGTGCGCTTTACAAATGTGGACTTTACTTTACTAATATGAACTGTCAGCTTCAAGGGGCCCTGACTTCGCTCAAAAAGTGCTACAAACTTCTGGGACTGGCCAGCTCTGAGAAGGAACACAATATTAACAGATGAATTGGTTACTTTTTGCCTCAGTTACTCACACTAACAGAGACGAGCCATGGTATGTCAATGCTAAAGCGCCCTCTAGAGGCCCCTGCAGGGAGCGCCGGGTGGATTTCCATGGAGATTCCTGTGCAAAGAACAGGGCACTTTAGAAGACTTTTATGAGAGGAAAAAACGTAAAAATGTATTTTTACCTAAAACCCCTCCTCGCCATCCAAAAACCAATTACTATTCACACGCGCATGTTTTTCAACAAAGTAAGTATGACATGCCATTAGTTTGTTTATTTTTTATTTCAAGGTATTTTATTAATTTGATAAGCAAATACATTAGCATTTCTGGTACAAGGGTAGCCAAACGTAGTTTGTAGAGCAGTGTGTACAGGCACTTGAAATATATGTTTCGCTAACCCCCTCTGACTTGACTTGGTTTTTATAACTGATTTTGCCGAAAATATTTGCAAAAATACATTTTGTCAGATTTTCACTACAAAAATATTTTTCTCATTAAAAAAATGGTTCCCACGTGTATAATCAGACAAATTGGACAAACCGTTCAAAACTTTATGTTAAAAACATTGTGTATTAGACAAAAACAACCCTTTGTCTAATTGTGGGGTAATAACTAAGATATGGTCATTTTGTTTAGGATGTCAAAAATACTTTGTAGCAGCCTTGGTCTGAGTGTCTGTAATTCCCCAGACCCGCACGCACAGCCTGCGTGAGTCCCCGCACGTCCCAGACCACCGCCCCTCCCCCGCTGCCCGCAAATGACGTCATTGTGTGCGCCCACCGTTAGTACAGTCCTTCTCTGTGGCTTCTCTTGACTTTAGTATGTAGCCTGGCTCGAGCCCCCTAAGGCTGAGCAAACAGTGGTGCTCCTGTGATGTGTACAGTGTGGGGGCCTGGGATTGGCCGGCTCAGTGATGGCAGCTCGGGCCCCTCCCCCACCACTGCCCCTGTGCAGGGAGATCTCACAGACCTCTCTCACGCAGAAACGAAAGACTTTTGCAATCCATTTAAACACAACAAAGATTATGTGAAAAGGCTTGTTGCAGTTGCCTTGGTGCAAATTCCGTTTTCTCCATTCCCTGGTGCAAATACATTTGCAGCTATCCAATTTCACCAGTACAAAGTTTCCTTAACACAACCCTTGGTTGCATATTTCAGAATCTTCGCAGGGGTGCAAAATAATAGAGCCAACCAATTTGCACAATTTTTGCACCCTGTGAAACTGGATATGGAACATACAGTGTATGCACAAGGGCCAGCAATGCCCACGCTGATTCACGTTTTTAATTGTGTTTACATTATGGGAAGGGGTGAAAAACATATTTTCAAATCTTTAAAGTTTGAAAATGGGACTATGGTTGATGCAAACCCAGTTTGTGCATTTTTTTTTATTAATTGAGTAGCAGAATCAGTGCAATGTATGTCTGTCTGTCTGTCTGTTTGTTTGTCCTTTATGCATTACTACACCATTCATCGGATCGCCATGAAACTTTGAGAAGTTGTTGAGTACACTCCCGCGAAGGTTTCTGGCATAATTTTTTTTAAAATATCAGCCCCCCAGGGCTCTCATAATCTTTCGAATTGTACGCACCAGACGGAAAAACAACAAATCGTGTATCGACAAGCACTCGAATAAATAAATAGAATTAAAACACCATTCATCCGATCGCCATGAAACGTTGGGAAGTTGTTGAGTACACTCCGGCGAAGGTTTCTGGCATAATTTTTTTTTAAATATCGGCCCCCCAGGGCCCTCATAACCTTTCGAATACTGATGTACGCACAAGACGGAAAAACAAAAAATCGTGTATATACAAGCACTCGAATAAATAAATAGAATTAAAACAGTATTCATCCGATCGCCAGGAAACTTTGGGAAGTTGTTGAGTACACTCCCGTGAAGGTTTCTGGCATAATTGTTTTTTAAATATCGGCCTCCAGGGTCCTCATAATCTTTCGAATACTGATGTACGCACCAGACTGAAAAACAAAAAATCGTGTATCCACAAGCACTCAAATAAATAAATAGAATTAAAACGACACTTTGAAATGTTTTCCATATTAAAATGAATACGTTTCAATAAAAATGACACAATGTAAATTGAATGTTATCATAATGAGTTTCCTTGAATTTCCTTACTTCGGAGATCGCAGCAACGCGCGACGGGTAAGCTAGTATGTATATATGTTAGCATCCCACAATCCATTTTCACATATTTGTGACGTTTTGTAATAGTGAATGGAGAAAGATGTGTTTACTCCGTTCTGTATTGATGAAGTGTTGGCGCAATCTTATACGATAAATATAGCGTCTAGGTGATAAGGTATTGTCCTCAAGAAGTACGACGAGGCAAAGTATCCTTAAGAAGATCAGGTCGGCAGCAAATAAATCAGCTTAGTTAAATAAATAAGCCATCTTGAGACCAATAAAAGTTAAGAACCATGAACGTGTATTAATAAAGTACAATACAGAAGGCAAAGATAATAATGAGTCAAAATGCTTATTAAATCAAACATAGGCTAAGGCTCAGTCAGATGCAGGAGGAGATATGACCTAAAGTCAAGCCTCAAAAAGAAAATTCTAAATTCTAACCAAGAGACAGACTGACAAGGGTCTGTCCCGAAAGAATCCGGAAGCAACTGATGGCGTACCTCATAATTGTGCTCCTTTTATTATAAAATACACAAGTCACAGAGTCAACATAAAACGAACTGCGGGCCCGATGCACAAAGGGACTCACGACTCGTAAAGTTACGAGTGTGGAGTCTCCACACGCGGAGCGAAATCTCCACATGGTGCACTCTCTGCACGAGTGTGTAAGTTCCGCCCTTAGGGGCCGATTACACTGGCGGGCGGACTTAGTCCGCCTGCCATCGCAGCAACAAAAGGGACCACCCGCAATAGGTTCAGCGGTCCCACCATATCAATTATAATGCGCCCGCCAGTGTGGCGGGTGCATCCTGTATATTTTACATTGCGGCAGGCGCTGCTGCAAGCAGCACCCACCGCAATGTAAAATATACATGTTGTGCTTTTACATGCACAACGTGACAGGCACCGCGCGGTGCCGGCCACATTGTACATGTAAAAGCAGGGGGATACCATAGGTAGCCCCCATGTGCACCCCCCAACCTCCCAACACCCTGGGAGCCCGCAACGGTCCCCCAACAACAGGAACCGCCAGCCTTTCCATGGCGGAAATGCAGCCATGGAAAGGCTGATCACGGCCTGCATCATAATATGGATGGCGGTGTCTTCCAGACACCGCCACCATATTAAGCCCCTTTTTCCGCCGGTCGACTCGTCGACCGGCGGAAAAGCGGCGGACGGTCTTTCCGTCCGCCACGGACCCCCCAGCCATCATAATGTGGCGGGGGGTCTTTGCTGTCACGATGGCGGGCTGATTGCCCCCACTAGGCCGGCGGTGACTACCGCCGGCCCGGTGGGGGCGATCCGCCCGCCATCGTAATCAGCCACTATGTGCGAATTCTCCGCACTCCTAACTTTACGAATTGTAAGTCCATTTGTGAATCGGGCCCTGAATGTTGCAGGGTTCAACCAATCACAATACAGCAATATACAACAATATCAAACTAAATAAAATAATGTTCAATCCCTAGTGACCTAATGCCAATGGATGTGACAGTACAAATCAAGTTATACACAAAACAATGACAAGCTTATGAACGTATAAGATTACAGAGACACAGATAGGAAAGATCTTGAGCAGTTACATATGAAAGGAAAGTTTCCTCCGGGAGTTACTCGAGAACAGCATGTCAACACAGAGGCACCCATTCACAAAGGTAAACTGAGACGAAATTCTAACTTTACAACTTTCGGTATTCACAAAGGGTATTTACGAGTACTAAAGTTAGACTTTTTCTCAATTAAACTTAAGTTTTGGTCTTAAGTTAACTGAGACCAAAACTGAACTTTACTACTCATAAATGCCTTTTGTGGATACCGAAAGTCGTAAAGTTAGACTTTCTTTTCAGTTCACCTTTGTGAATCGGGCCCAGAGAGTTTCAATATTTATTGAACAGAAATATCTTCTTCAAATGCATCATAAAAGGGCATTTTTTGGCATGTATTTACTCTGCTACAAAGTCTCTGTAATATGCTCGAAGTTTGCTGCGATCAGACATACCGCGCCAGTCTGCGTTGTCAGCACCATCATCAGGTGACGCCCATTCAAATTGGAACAGTGTGCCAGGTTACAAATAAAAGTGAATGCTTTCCTACCACAGGTGTGAAATCTCCAAGTTTGCGACTGCCCTGAGGAGAAATCTTTATTTAACAACAAGGGGTGGTGATGGACAGAGTTTCTGAATTAAGCAGAATACTCTCACCCAGTCAAGAGATCAGGGCTAGATCCAACACCGTTTTTTAGCTCACTGCACCATCCCAGTTCAGAACCTGGCTATATGCAAATTAGTCTGTTCCTGAGGAGAAATCAGCAGTTAAAGACAGCGCAGCAGCTCCTCTATTTGTCTTTCACTGCCTTTGAGAGTGGGCGGGGCACATGCCTCTCCCGTAGGACTGTACAGCGCCTGACTCCACCCCGTGTAGCTCTTTGACTCAGTGATTCTCTGGACACGTTGTGTTACTTCGCAAACTGCGCCATCTGAATGCCCACAATCTGTTCCCCTCCAAGAGACTCTGCACTTGCGCCAGTGACAAAAACATACTGTGGGTAAAAGAGCACGAGTTCCCCCATGTGAACAAGGCAACACATTCATGGAAATAAGGGATTGCCCCTTTGACGACATGGGTGAGCCAGTCTAATATATAGAACAGAAAGTGCCACACAAGCATCTGAGGCCCTTCCATAAACAGAAGTGACCAGAGGGTACCCACCGTAATCTGGATCAAGTACCCCAGAGGTGCTCCCCTGTTGTGCCGCTATTTTACATGAGAAGCAGCAGGCGTGTGAGTGGCCCCATCTGTAATGCAGATGGCTTGGGCACACACATCCTTCACAATGGCAGGGGAATGACATTGTTACTCAGCTATGCAGCGAGCGCAAGGTAAATAGTTTTATTTATTTATTTACTTACTTTACTCCTGGCCGTCGTACGTCTGAATCCCCTTTCCCCCCACCCTGCCTCTCCCCTGCCCACCGCACCGCCCCGCAGAACTCCCTATGCGAGCCGCCACTGTTATACTGTACTACTGACCTGGGCACAGGGACAAAGAGGCCCTCTGAAGGTGCACCGTGTGTCACCTAGGAAGTCATGAACAGTGAATGGCCTTGACTGCACCTCTTGAGAGACAGCACATAGGCTCATAGATTTCCTGCTAAGGAGTGCAGTGGCACCCTACCACCTGCCTGCTGTTCCATCCTTGCCTCAAAAGACAGGCAGGTCTGCTTGCAGTGAAACCCGGAGCAGCACTTCTGCTTTCTCTGCCAGATCCTGCCCTGGGGCGAGCACTTTTGTGTAATTTCAAATTCCAGTAAGTTGGAGCCAAGGTGCCCTTTGTTGATTGCTGTTTTTCATGGTACAAAAGGGGGTGGTGATGGACGGAGCATCTGAACCAATCAAACACTCACACCCAGTCAAAAGATCTGGGTTTGATCCATCACCATTCTTTAGCCCACTCTGCCACCCCAGTTCAGATATGGCTATATGCAAATCAGTCTGACCCTGTGCCTCATGGGAACAGTCCAGCCCGAACTGCCAAGCCATGCCTTCCCTGGACCGGAAACAAGCTTCCGAGGACCGGTTTCTGGCATTCCAGCCGTCTTCAGCCCGGCACCAGTGGAGTCAAGCTATCCAGGCTGATGAAGGCTGATAGCCAGAAACCGGTCCTTGGATGTTTGATTCCGGTCTGGGAAAGACATGGCTTGGTAGTTTGGACTGGACTGTTCCCATGAGGCACAGGGTCAGAGCTGATTTGCATATAGCCAGTGTCTAACCCAGGGTGGTGTGGAGTGCAAAAAAACGATGGATTTAGGCCCAGATCCTTGTACTGGGGTGAATGTATGACATTGTTCTACATTCTGTCCATCAACTGTGTTTTTTGCTGTTTTTCATGGGCATGTGGTACAGCGATAGGTACATTTCTGCAAAGGTGTGATGACACACTCCTCATATCTAGCTTCAGCAAATGCCAAGTTATTGTCCTGCACCTAACAGGTAAAATGCCTCAGAGCATTTTGCAGAAACTTTGCCCCTGTTACCAAATAAAAGTGGGAAATCCATGTATACCATTGTTACTGCTTGTGTGATAGGCACTGCCCCTGAATGATGCGGTTCTGCGGCAGCGGCATTTTCCTGCACAATTATTGATTTGTGGCATTTGCCGCATAATTTATCACCTGCTGCATAATCTGAAGATGTTAACAAAAAAACATGTTGTAATTCACACGAATCAAAAGTTACTAAATTTGCGCCAAAAGTTGCCCTGCAGCTCTATTTAAAGGTTAACTCGTCATCTTTCAGTTGCCGATTACTGTATTTGAATATATTTGAATGTTAAACTTGTTCTAATAAGGTGAAACCTTTACCAAGATAGAGCTAGCATGTTAAAACATTACAAAATTGTAAAGTAGTACTGTCACAAAATTAGGTTGCATAATTTGCCTTTTCTTGCTGCATAATCTAGTTAACCCAGTTGAATAATCCTGGTACAAGGGAATAGAACAAACGCCATATACCACATACATTGAAACTAGATTTCGCACTATTCTTTGTTCAGTGAACAATGTGTGTGTTGAAGAAGCTACAATTATCTTCACATTTTAAATGCAAATGACAGTGCTATGTTTGAGACAAAACCACTTCTTTACACGAGTTTCCAAAGTAGGGCAAAACAAAGCGTTATTCATGAACAAAAATTTCTCTTATTATGTTATGTTATGTTATGTTATGCGGATTTGTAGAGTGCACCATCACCCAGGAGGTTATCCTTGATCTGAACTCCATGAAATATATTTGAGCACAGTATTACAAGTGTTTCCAGGATCTGGTTCTTCCATTTCCACTCTGGTGAAAAAACCTTTCTGTAATATGGACTAGAACAGAATCTGTCTGCTCCATTCTGCATTAGTAAGCCAGCAAAAATGGTGTAAAGGGACTTGCTCTGCTTTGTGCACTTGTGCAGTTTTTCTGTAAAACAGTCCCAGAATCTTTGAGTGTTCCTACCTTTCACAAGCCTCACTGTGCCTCTAGTGCTGGTTCAGACTGCAGAAAGCGGTTATCTGGGGAGCCACACGCAAAAACTGGCATGTCAGTCTGTGATGTGCACACAGGCCATGAATTATAAAGACTTTAAACAGTGTAAACTGCCCTGACATGAAAACCCAAGTCACTGACAAGTTAAACAACCTTACTACGCTTAACTACGGTTTGGAATCACTCATGTAATCTGTTTAAGGGTCATTCAACATTCAAATTCATCGTCCTGAAGATGGTCTAACGTATGCCTTCACCATACAGTCCGAAACGTCGACAACTACACCTAATTCCTCTGTGATTTACTTTCTTTAAGGATTTGCTTTCTGTTTAATCAGTTACATTTCCCTTCTACATGTATTGTTTGGAATAGGTGCTCACATTAGTGACTATGAGGTGTTTGTAACAACATCATTTGTAAACCTCAGTCGCTGTGTGTTGTTTTATATTTAGATTTGTAATAGTTTTTTGTTGTCGTTTTTTGCACCCTCTCAAAAATCTTTTTTCATTATAAAATTTGCATCTTGAAACATTTACACCTGTTCAGAGTATTTGTAGTAGATTTGTTCTGACTGAAATTAGTGAATTCAGGGCATATTACCAAGGCAAGCAAAATGAAATTATCGCCGCTTTCCGCAAAGCTGCGATAATTTCATCGCCCTATTAGCAAGCTGTCGCTAACATCAGTTACCGACAGCTTTTAGGTGATAGCGAGCAGTTTGGGGCCCACTTTGCATGTCAGCGATATTTATCGTTAATGACATGCAAAGTGGGCGTACCCAAACTGTTAGCGACTGAAAGCAGTCGCTAACATCGCTATCGCCTATTAGCAAGGCAGGCGTAGCGATTAAAAAATTAGCGAATATCGCTGTAAACTAACGCCTGCTCAGACAATTTCTTAACCTGTATATCCAATGGGAGGTGGATATTCAAATTAAGACCCTATTGGCATTAATGCCTGAATATCGCTGGATTCCCAGCGATATTCACGCATTTCCCTGCTATCGCCGG
This sequence comes from Lissotriton helveticus, assembly GCF_964261635.1. Taxonomy (NCBI): domain Eukaryota; kingdom Metazoa; phylum Chordata; class Amphibia; order Caudata; family Salamandridae; genus Lissotriton; species Lissotriton helveticus. Next base: position 46,320,823 of record NC_136072.1, read on the forward strand.
ATATTTTATCACATTGGAGATAAACGTTGCTAATAGCACGTTATCTCTGCGATAAAATCCGGCGATGCGCGGCTATAAAAATTTTTTCGCTAAGCTTATTTAGCGATAAATATCGCTAGTTGTTGATAATATGCCCTCCAATTTCTAAATAATCTAATGTGAGCTACTAGAAGGAGCTTGCAACCACTGTTTTGCATATTGAATGCTGAACTGAGTGTACAAAAAAAAATCCCTTGTAGGCACAATTACCTGCTAATATATCGACTACCCAAGCCTCCAAGGGTTTATTGTGTATCCCACTTTTTCTTGTAGTGTATTGTGTAAGGACATTTCTCTATCATGAATTCATTTCAATAAGTAAGTAACCCCTGAGTAATTTATGACGTTACGAATTTATGGATTGTTAAGTGTCTGGTGATGTTACCTCCTACACTGTGTTATTTATTTTATGATATGCTATACTTAATATGTTATGTTAAATTATGTTATGTTGCGTTACGTAATGTTACGGTATGCTATACTATGTTGTGTTATGTCTACTATTTGTATGGTTGGAGATAATGACATAAGATGAAATCTAGGACCCCTTTCTTAATGTGGTCAACTGGCCAAAAGCATACTTTCCAAAGCACTTTGCATCAAATGTAAGTGCAAGGCACCTAATTATTTAAAAGAGAGGATGAATCTGTAGGTTCTAGGTAGATCTTTACTGCCAATATTAGAATTTTGAAAGCCCCAAAGTCACTACATGACCAGCTCAAGACAGCTTGAAACAGATGATCCATCAAGCACAAGACCAGCCATGGAAACTTCTTGGGTTCATTATGGAAAGGGTAGAGCCTTCTGCGGAGCAGCAGGTGTGGCCGCCTCCAGGTGGAAGGTCCCATCCGCTAGCCAGTCTCCGGCAGTCGCAGAAAGAGGCCTCAGCTATTGGGATAACACCACCCACAACAGCTTCTACCGGAGAAGGGCCCGAAGACAGAATGGGATTTGTGCCTGAGCATCCTCTATGAAAATCCAGTTGCACCCCTTTCCAATGGACATGCTTCCAGGAGCTCTTATCCTGGGCTTTGCTTGCAGGTGTCACTGATGGGTCTCCATGGTACCAGCATCCATGTGATAGTGGTACCCATGCCCTGAGATGTCATCCTGCGGACACTGCTGGACACCTCACATCTCGTTGCCTAGCGACGGTATTCTTGGCCGGAAGCCAAGTGTCGAGCCAGGCAGGATTGGCCACCCAGGTGGTAACATGGAGTGTTTAGTCCTTTTGGCGACCCACTCAATCTTTGAGGCATTACTTTAGGTAAATCAACCAGGGCATTACCATCAGCTAGACACATTTACCCCATGCTAAGGCGGGTGGCATTGTGTAGGAATGAGCGACTGTGACCCTGCCTGTTCTACCAACTGACTCCTCATCCCTCAGTTACATTCTCTTAATGAAGTGTCCAAAGATAGACATTGGATAGACCTTCAAGGCTACAGCAGATCTGATGAGACTTTCCCAGTACAATCAAACGCAGTGACTCATGCGCAACCACAAAAATGCACATCGGCATAAACACAACTTAGAGCCCATCAATGCACACCCTGTTTTTACTTTCTTTGTTTCAACTTAATGTGCTTCAATAATTATACCACCGCCTTACCAGTAATACTCCATTGTGGCTCAACACAACCTTCACACCCTCAATGCTGTTGTATCGTCCTGTCCTGCTGTCATTCACAGTAAATTTTCACAATTTTGACTTTGAAACCCCTTCCTAAAGAAAAGCTTGATTTCCACCCGCAATACGTATATTCATTCTATTATATTGGATTTTAATTATTATTATTATTATTAAATGCTTTTATAGCGCGCTCAATTACTAAAAAAATAGTATCCTGGCGCGATGAAGGCACAGCAGAAATGACAGAAGGCAGATAACTGCAAACACTCAATGGGGAAGAGTTAAACTATAGTGTTAAAGAGGTGGGTTTTTAGACCCTTCTTAAACACACTGAGAGTAGATGCAGTTTTCAGATGGAGGGGTAGGGTATTCCAAGATTTAGCCGCTCTGACTGAGATTGATTGTCCGCCAAGTCTACAGTATTTAAATTTAGGAATGGACATTTGGCACAGGTTGGCCGATCGCAGCGAGCGGCTAGGGACATATAGGCAAAACCTTTTTCTCAGATAGACCGGGCCAGTTAGATGGATAGCTCGGTAGGCAAGCACAAGAATTTTGAACAGGATCCTATGTGCAACTGGAAGCCAATGAAGAGCGTGGAGAAGCGGACGAGCACTGGAACGCCTGGGGACATTAAACAGGAGTCTGGCAGCGGCATTCTGAATAACCTGAAGGCGGTGGATCAGATATGCCGGCAATCCACAGAACAGCCCATTCGCATAGTCTAACCTAGACAAAATTAAGGCACGAATGACAGTCTCTTTTGCTTCTTTTGGAAGGAGAGGAAAAAACCTGCGCAAAGTTTTTAAGGTGGAAAAACAGACGCCAGTGAGCTTATTTAAATGGTCCTCAAACTTAAGGTTCTTGCCGAACCAAACTCCCAAATTTTTCACCGGGCCAGATGTGGCTTTTGGTGGGGGTAGGTCCGTGGGCCAAAAACGTTCACTGAAATCCTCTGGAAAAGAGCCATACAGTAAAATCTCGGATTTGCTTTCGTTACATTTTAACTGGGCCCTTGCTAACCATTGGAAAACAGCGGACAAACAAAATTGGGCCGCCGACGTGTCTAAATTATCTTTTGACCAGGTAAACATGAGTTGTGTGTCGTCGGCGTACGCCATAATTTTAGCCCCCAGCTGTTCTGCTAGATAGACCAAAGGGGTAAGATAAATATTAAAAAGCAGTGGGCTTAAAGTTGATCCCTGCGGGACACCAGTAGAGAGTAATTTAGGGGTAGAGGCAAAAGGAGGTAGCCAGACTTGTTGAGTGCGATGACTCAAAAATGAAGAAAGCCAGTCAAAGGCATGTCCGACAATGCCTATATCGGCCAGTCTGGAGAGCAAGAGGAAGTGGGGGACCGTATCGAAGGCAGCAGAGAGGTCTAGTAAAATCAGAGCCGCTCTGCCACCTTCGTCCAAACACTCCCGAATTGCCTCTGATACTTCGACTAAGGCCGTCTCAGTGCTGAAGGAGGCCCTAAAACCGGACTGAGCTGGATGCAGAGCTTCGGTGGATTCAACGAATTTATCCAACTGCTTAAAAACAACCTTTTCGCATATCTTTGCTACTGCAGGAAGCAAAGATATTGGGCGAAAATTAGACGGAATGCCTGGATCTAATCCATTTTTTTTTAGTAATGGGAGCAGTTTTGCTTGCTTCCAACAGGCGGGAACAGTGGCCGTAGAAAGTGAGAGGTTAATAATCTGAGTTACCTCATTTCCCACTGTTTCCGCTAGGCTCGCAAAAACTCTAGCCGGGCATGGGTCAGAGGGAGAACCAGATTTTAAGGCAGCAACAATAGCAATAATGTCAGAGTTTGATTGAGGGGTGAAGGCGGTCAATTTCTCAATGCATGGGGGCATAAGAGGGAGCAGAGTTGTTTGGGACGATGAGAGACCATTACAAACATTTTGCAGATCCATCTGAATTTTAACAATTTTATCAGTAAAAAATTCAGATAGCTCTTCACACCATTCCTCAGATGCAAGCGGTAACGGTTGTGATGCACAAGGAGATAAAAAACTTTTAACAATCGTAAAAATTTCCTTGCTGTTGTTGTTTGCCTTATTAATACGCCCAGCAAAATAACTACTTTTGGCAGATCTGATGGCTGCATAATACTTTTTTTGCGCAGTCCGCAGATCCTTTTTTGCTTCAGGGAGATAGGCTTGCCTCCAGACCCTCTCAAGCTTTTTACAGCCGGACTTAAGGTCACGGAGGGAATGAGAAAACCAGGGTTTAGAAGGGGTAGCACGGAGTCTACAGACTCGGCTGCTTTTAATTGATGCCGTAGTCGCACTTTCCACCCATAGATTAAATGTGCTGGCTGCGGCCTCAATATCAGGAGGAAACAATGGGCGAGAAGCAGCCAAGCCATCAGAGAGAATATCTAAATTAATTTTCTGCTTATGGGCAGTATGAGGATGGGGTACAGCAGAAATCAATGAGGGCCAAAAAAATCTGATAAGCTTATGGTCTGACCAGATCACAGGCTCAGGATCGGTCACAGTAATATCAAAGTTTGAGCATACCAAATCTAAGATATGACCTCCGTGATGGGTTGGGGCAACCACCCATTGTTTTAGCTGGGCCATAGAAAGAGCTTCAGCCAGGCGGACCGCCTCTGGTAGATCCGGACTATCCACATGGATATTAAAGTCACCCAGTAAAAGATACCGGGAATGACGTAAAATCCGGGGGACTATAGTCTCTTCTAGGACCTGCACAAAGTTGCCAATATGACCTGGGGGACGATAAACCAGCGTTCCACCTATAGATGAATGTGCGTTGAATATTAAAGAGAAGTGGAGCATCTCAGCTTCAGCCAGCTGTTTTTGGGAATCATATGAAAAGGTCCACTGCTCTCTAAAAACAACCGCAATCCCCCCTCCTCTGCCCACAGGGCGGTCAGATCTAAATATTTTAAATCCACGGGGAATGGCAAGTTCAACAGAGGGGGCACAGGTTTCATTTAGCCAGGTTTCTGTGATAAAAAGTAGATCCAGCCGATTTTCATTCAACAATTCAAAGATGTCAGCAGCGTGTTTGACCAGAGACCTAGCATTGATCAGACCGGCTTTGACTAGTGAGAAATCAGCAGGATAGGAAGGTGAATGGGTGCAAATAGGTTGGAAACGAAATTTACACACCTGGCAGACCCGGGACGTGCTGTTTGCCACCTCCCATGCATCTATGCATGTACAGGAGTTGGCTCTCAGCGACATGAGGTGTCCTCGCGAATACCGCATAATATTGCTAAAAGGTCGCCGAGGGGTGATGGCATGGTGGGTGGCCCTAGGCCCGTCCGAGGCACGGACGGGCACAGACGGGCCCTCCTTTGGCGCTCCTTCGGCGCGCAGACGGCGCGCCCGCTGCGCGTGGCCGCTGCGCGTCTTGGAGAGCATTCCTATTTGTAGCCACAGCCCCTCCCTCCGCTGGACCGCTAACTCGGGTTCAGCCGGGTCCGAGCCTGACTCAAGATGGCGCCCGTCTAGCCCTCCACATCAATCGGCACCTGGGAGCCGCGGTGGACCGGGGCACAGGGTGACCAGCTCTTAAGCGCTGTATGAGGTAACAGTTTTTTAAAAAGTTATTTTAAAAAGCACAGAGAATTATTACACACAAATCTAAAATCGAAATGCAGGTAATTTAAAAAGACTTGGCAATTCAGTGGGAACCAGAAGTGAGCAGAGGAGAGCCCTCGCAATCTGCTCGCCTTCACTGAGCGAAATAACGGGGTGCTGCCACCACCTCCAACAAACGCTCAGTCCCACCTACTCCAAACCAATTTGTAGCCACAGCCCCTCCCTCCGCTGGACCGCTAACTCGGGTTCAGCCGGGTCCGAGCCTGACTCAAGATGGCGCCCGTCTAGCCCTCCACATCAATCGGCACCTGGGAGCCGCGGTGGACCGGGGCACAGGGTGACCAGCTCTTAAGCGCTGTATGAGGTAACAGTTTTTTAAAAAGTTATTTTAAAAAGCACAGAGAATTATTACACACAAATCTAAAATCGAAATGCAGGTAATTTAAAAAGACTTGGCAATTCAGTGGGAACCAGAAGTGAGCAGAGGAGAGCCCTCGCAATCTGCTCGCCTTCACTGAGCGAAATAACGGGGTGCTGCCACCACCTCCAACAAACGCTCAGTCCCACCTACTCCAAACCAATTTGTAGCCACAGCCCCTCCCTCCGCTGGACCGCTAACTCGGGTTCAGCCGGGTCCGAGCCTGACTCAAGATGGCGCCCGTCTAGCCCTCCACATCAATCGGCACCTGGGAGCCGCGGTGGACCGGGGCACAGGGTGACAAGCTCTTAAGCGCTGTATGAGGTAACAGTTTTTTAAAAAGTTATTTTAAAAAGCACAGAGAATTATTACACACAAATCTAAAATCGAAATGCAGGTAATTTAAAAAGACTTGGCAATTCAGTGGGAACCAGAAGTGAGCAGAGGAGAGCCCTCGCAATCTGCTCGCCTTCACTGAGCGAAATAACGGGGTGCTGCCACCACCTCTAATTGCATTTATATAGCACTTACTACCACTGAAAAGGCGTTGAATCGCTTTTTTCGCCTACTCCGGAACCCATAAAGGATTAGTGGTGAAATTAGTATAGTGAAGTATGAAATTAATTTGATTCTATTATTTTTCCTTTTGCCTTAAAATTGAATGTTCTAGTGCTGCAGTTAAATAAAATAAATCAGATTCTGCGGAACAATTCAAACGGTGAAATACCAAGGTACTATTCAAAGTCAGCACCACCTGACAAAGTTAACTTGTCCATGAAAGTGACACGTCCTGAGGTCAGGACTCAGAGACTACCTCAGTGAAATGTGAAATGCACTGTTGAAATCAAAGAAGATTGCTTCATTGGATATTGATCAACATTGGACTGTTTAATGGAGAGTGATCAATGAATTGAAAGATGCATAGACAACATCTACTATAACCCTAGGGGTCTTAGTGAAGGCGATGCTTAAGACGGTGCTGACTTGTGAAACCTTCTGTGTTGTTTCATTTGGTTGCTACCTCCATCTCTGTTTATGTGTTTCAACCCTGTGACTTCTGAGGCCGGGGGTCTGCTCCAGGGCAGCTTGAGAGAGGAGTGATAGAGGGTTGCTCCATTAAAAAAATACTTTAGTTGCCTTGAGTGTTTCACCATTTTAATTTTTCTTCAGCATTCAAAGTTGGTACTAACCAGAAACTAGTTTAAGTTCTACTGAAGATTTTTAATGAATGAATTGCCCTAACTCTTTAAATAAATTAAATTAACTCTGGAATGAATGACTAAAATGATGCTAGACGTAAATTGAAATAAAGGAAATGAATGTCGCAAGGACAACACCGACCACGCGTGATTGGTCCTCCCGAAGCCAGCCTTGGAACAATGTTCTGTACTGCTTCGTCAGTGTGTCCACGAATATGCAGCTCTGTGATGGGCTTGATGGTAAATGTCTAATATTGTGGCGATGTGAGGGGCTGCTGTGTTCTTCAGGGGTGCTGCTCTTAGTGCCAATATCGGCAACACCCCCATCCCTCCCACAGCAATAACCAGGAGGAATAATCAGACAAGACACATTCTTAGTGGAGAAAATTGCTGCAGGTTTATTTGCATAACAAATATGCCAACATGAATGAATGAATGAATGAATTCGTACTTGTATAGCGCACTTATACCCTGAGGTGTCTTGGCGCTGTACGCATACCGCTGTGGAACCCTTCCTGGCTTTCCTGTGAAATGTCCACTCATGGGCACCCCCAAGGTGAAGCCAGGCATCCTAGCGTTGTTGGGGCCGTGTGGAGATTAAGCAAGCTATTGCCCAGAGTTGCAGAGTGGGACCCATGATTAGAATAGGCACCGAGGCGAGAATGATCAGGTCCGAGGAAATTGAGCCCAAGACCCGCCGAGGCGGGAATTGAACCCTGCATCAGGGTCTGCCGCTCTAACCATTAAGCCACACTTCTCCACCAACATGGTGGGTTATCTTACGGGCGATCCCAGGGCAGGCAGCCCCTCGTCGCCTGCCCGCCTGATGAGCCAAATTACACCGTCTCCCTAGCCAACCAGTGTTTGTTAGATTTGGGGGAGGGGATAGCCTCTCCCACCGGCGGAAGCACATCGCTGTGCGCCTCACTGCTTGGCTTCGGAGCACATTTCCTATAATTAATTCATTTAGGGTCTTCCTCTGAGACGGGTCTGTTTGAGCAGTTTGTTGAAGAAGAGAAGCTTGTGACTTCGAGCATCTGATCTTCTTTGAACAGTGAAACCCTCTCTATGGCTCAGGGCATTTTAATTGAAACCTCCAGTTTTACATTTGTCGAGCTAAACGAGTTTTAATAAAGAACAAGACAGGCCTATATGACTGTTCGCTTCCTTAACCATCACGTGCCATTGCCAGTTGGCAAATCATTTCTCATAAGTCATTTAATACAAATATTTTGCGCGAGTAAGTTTCTTAATCTTGTGCAATTACAATCAAAATTTCGGAAAATTGATTAAACTGAACAGTGCTGTCGTTAGTAATTAGAACACTGAAATAGAGAAGCTTTCTGAGAAGAGATGACTGCAAATAACTCTTGCCACGCTTGTCCTTTTGCTTCTATCCCTAGTTTACCCCAAATCAGTGGTGTCCAATGTTGGTCCACGAGAGAGCATCCACGCACTCCTTTAGTATGGTCAAAAGACACAGGGCCCGATTCACAGGACTAACTTAAGATGAAATCCTAAACTTGCTACTTTTGGTATTCACAGAAGTTAGGATTTTGTCTTAAGTTTGTCTTAAGACGGACTTAAGACAGACTTGAGACAGAGTTAAGACAAAATCCTAACTTAAGTCTGTCTTAAGTCTGTCTTAAGACAAAGTTAAGCCAAAATCCTAACTTCTGTGAATACCAAAAGTAGTAAGTTTAGGATTTTGTCTTAAATTAGTTCTGTGAATTGGGCCCAATGACTTCCATGAATCTACATATACATAATTTACATAATCAGGGGGCTATTTATAAGAGCTCTGTGTCACCTTTGCACCACGTAAATATTTATGAACCCTGCTTTGAGTGGCCTCCTAAATTTTGAGTAAGGCTACGCAGCGCAAATCACCGCTTCATCTTTCTCTGTGCAAGGAAGGCGTCCCATAGGCGTTGCGGTGGGTGTTTTCGCGCAACACCCATGGGATTTGAAGCTGCCTCACATTTACAAAATCATGTACCCTTGGGGAGCACCAAATCATTATGCTTCCCGAGATGAGGCGTAACGAGGAGAAATATCTTTATTTCTCCTCATTATCTCCTCTTTCTATGCAGCACACGTAGAAAAAGGAAAACGCCAAAGGATTGTTTTTGTATCGGAAGGTGCCCCCCCAATACAAAAACACCTGCATGCAACGGAGGCACATGGGGCAAGGGTGCCTACGTTGACGGTAGGCTCCTTAAATGGTGCCAGCGCAGGGAGAAAGGACCGGAATGCATAGTATCTTGTAAATACGGTGCATTCCCTTTCTTTCACGTTGGCGTAGGGCAGCGCAGCAAGAAGACGAGCGGCGCTGTCCTTTGCCAAAATCCTGTAAATAAGGGCCTCGGTGCTTACCCCAGAAAATCTGTTTTGGAACTGACAGTCATTGGTCCCCCTTTTACATGCTTAAAGTAGGAGTGCGGGGGTGCTATAGCACCCACAAAATAAACATGCTGGCGTCCCAAAGGTGAATGAGCCTTAAAGATGACTTTAAATTTTGTTTTTTTGGGCCACATTTTTTGTGCTTTCAAAGATAGAGATCAAATGTCAGTCTAGTTGTCTGACAAATTGCTGCCTATTCCTTTAACATGGAGACTAGAGTTTACTTTTTTTTCTCTTACCATACAGAGTGCGGATTTTGTAAAGGGAACCGTGTGAAAATCTTGCTGGTGTGAAATGAAAGTCTGAGAGATGTTGTTTTTTTTTAACACACAACAGAATGTAAAAACCCATTAGTGTGCTGTACGAGTATTTCAAAATAAAAAAAACACTGAGGAAAATACAAATGAAGCTCTTTTTTCAAATTCTGAAAATTCTGCAGAGTGATGGAACAAAGGGGCATATGTATGAAAATCCCCCTTTGCGATTCTCAAATAGCGATTTTTCGAGAATCGCTATTTGAGAATTGCAAAAAGGGATGTATGTAGAAAATCGCAATTTTTTAGCGATTTCTTAGTCTTCCTTAATTGCGATTCGCAAATTGCGAAATCGCAATGAAGGAATACTTTCCCATTCATTTCTATGGGCCAGGAGGCCCATAGGAATGAATGTGAAGACATTCTCAATTTGTGATTCGCAATTTGAGAATCGCAAATTGAGAATAATTTCAAGGGTGCAAGGGTGTCATAAGGACACCCTGATGCACCCCTGAAATTAACATGTGTGCACATATGGCGCACATACATGCCCTAAGGGCATGTATGTGCACCACATGGCACCTTTACAAATGCAAAACAGTGCATTTGTGAAAGAAATCGCAAATTACCACCAGCTTGAATTTGGTGGTAATTTGCGATTTCATAAGGAGTTATCGCACAACTTGGGTGCTTGATACATAGCATTGAAGGAATTGCAATTTGCGATTCCTTAAATGCTTATGCAAAATTAAGGAATCACTAATATTGCGATTCCTTAATTTTGCAATGAGAAAAGAGAACATACATCGCGTTTAGCGTTTTTTCATTCGCAAACTCTGTATTTTTGCGGATCGCAGCGTTTGCGAATGAAAAATCGTTTGATACATATGCCCCAAAGATTTTAATAGGATTAAAACAAATCAAGGCACTTTAATTGGCGATGCACAAATGACAAATATTCACTGAAACCCGATGTTCACACATTTTTCTTCGCACACTGCATGGCTTTTATGAGGAAAACTGTGTCTGTGAAAATGTAGTGGTCATATCAATGGAAAATGTTCTGTCTGTAAATGACAGTGGTACCACACAGTGCTTTGTTAATATATTTGTGACAGTGTGGTCCTGAATACAACACCAGCAGCATACCACACCCCACTCTCCTGTGGAATGGGCGTGACTCATTTGCGACACTTGTTCTTTCTGTGGAGGAGTGTGGCTCACTGATTAGAGCAGCAGACCCTGATGCAGAGGTCTGGCCCGGGACCAGGGTTCAATTCCCGACGCGGCAGGGTCCTGAGCCCAAAATGTCCACGGACTCGATAATTCTCGCCTCGGTGCCTATTTTAATCAAGGGGTCCCACGCTGCAACTCTGGGCAATAGTTGCTTAATCTCCACTACAGCAGCCCACCTGCTGCGGGATGCCTGGCTTTCACCCTGGGGATACCCGGTTATCTCACAGGGAAAAGCCAGGACGGGTTCCCAAGGCAAGCGCCTTGATGCCTTCGGGTGATATGTGCGCTATATAAGTCGCAATACATTGCTGTGAAGATTGGTATTTTCAGAATACCTGGGCGTTCAGTGATGTCACATTGATGGTAGCTTCCCCAGTCCAAAAATTGTTCCCGCACCACTGGAGCCCTCCCCCGTCCCGGAAGTGGAGTTAGATGTCACAGGGGTGTGTGGAAGGGGACTGTGTAGTGTGCGTCCACTATAGGGGCCTGTGTTCAACCTCTTGGTCACAGGTTCAAATCCCAGCAGGTCCACTCAGCCTTTCATCCTTCTGAGGGTGATGAAATGAGTACCATTTCATTAGGAAAAAAAAATGATGAGACCCAATAGGTGAAGTTTGTCTGGGCAAAAACGATTACTTTTCCCTCGTCGTCTGTCGAAATTCCCCCCAATCGGCCCCACTGCCCCAGCGCTCTTACTCATATGGCCATGTCTAACCAAGGGTGGTGTGGAGTGCAAAGAAACGATGGATTTAGGCCCAGATCCTTTTACTGGGGTGAATGTATGACATTGTTCTACATTCTGTCCATCAACTGTGTTTTTTGCAATTTTCACCCCGAGTGGGCTGGGTATGCTCAGACGTGAGTCCCAGGCTCTCCACACCACTGGAGTCACGCTATCCAGGCTGATGAAGGCTGATAGCCAGAAACCGGTCCTTGGATGCTTGATTCCGGTCTGGGAAAGACATGGCTTGGTAGTTCGGACTGGACTGTTCCCATGAGGCACAGGGTCAGAGCTGATTTGCATATAGCCAGTGTCTAACCCAGGGTGGTGTGGAGTGAAAAAAAACGATGGATTTAGGCCCAGATCCTTGTACTGGGGTGAATGTATGACATTGTTCTACATTCTGTCCATCAACTGTGTTTTTTGCAATTTTCACCCCCAGCGCTCTTACGGCTGCTGTTTCCGGGATTTCTTTGATTCCCGCTCAGAGGGAAACAGGTCTGGCAGTTTGGGTTTTACTGTTCCTATTGGTGCAGAACCAAGACTGGTTTGCATATGGCTGGTTCCTGTCTCAGTTGGCGTGGTGGGCAAACAATATCATTAATCCAAGCAATCCACTTATCTCAGTTTTTTTGCTCATCTTTATCTGCTGGGCCTGTGGTATGCCTAGACATGGCCTCGCAGAAGGACTCGCACTGTTGCACTCCCAAAAGACACACATCCTTCTGATTTTCTTGTGTTTCTGTTGATAAATAATTTGAATGTGCAGTTCAGGCTGGACTGTTCCTACTGAAGCAGAAACAAGGCTGATTTGCATATGGTTCCTTCCTCTCTGTATTACCTCAGACAAGCTACAAAACAATGGCTAATGCATAGATTCACCACCAATGGTTAAGATGGATTGCAGAATTTCCATTCATCCTTTTTTGCTGTCTATCATCACACTAACTGTGTGGGGATGCCAATTCCTGAGTCCCTGGGGCACTATACCACAGTGAGTCAAGCTCACTGATGCTCCCAACAAGGCTGAGGCATCTAGGGCAGGGGGCTGCTTGTGTTCCCGTTCAGAGACAACATGGCCTACCAGTTTGTGCTAAAATTTACTACTGGCTAATGACCAGAGCTGATTTGCATATCCTGGTCCGGAGCATTGGTTTGCATTTTCACTTACCGAGAAGAAGAAGTCAAACCTGGCATCATGCAGTGCAAATCGAGGTGGGGCAGGAGAAAGTGGCGGACTGGAGCTGGGGCACAGGAATGGGGCGGGGCTCAGAAAGGAAACACTCATGAGTCATACTTGCACTTCCAGGTCACCAGGGGAAGTGCCACATAACTTTAGCTGCCATTCCCCCCTACACCCCCTTAATGTTTTTCACCATTGTTTTTTTCTGCTTTGTTTAGTCCCCTGAGGTGAGGGTTCCCTTCATTTCTGTATTTATATGCTGCTTGCATGTCAGCTTTTTACATACACTCCCCCCTGCCATGTGGGCTGTTTAGGGACTACCCTAGGCGTGACTTATATGTATTAAAAAGGAAGCTTTAGACCTGGCAAAAGGTTTATTTGGCAGGTTGAAATTGCAGGTTAAACTGCACACACAGGCTCTAGTGGCAGCACTGAGACTTATTTAAAGGGCTACTTAACCCATTCCCCTCTCATGATGAGCTCAGCTCGTCATGAGTTACGACGCTCGTACGCTCATGACGAGCTGAGCTCATCATGTAACGCGGCTTTTTAAAAAACGCAACGCACAGCGGGAAAACCACTAGCGCGCATGCGGTTATGCGGGTAGCATAATGAGTGCTGCAGGCCCACTAGTAGCATTTAATCTGCAGGTCCTGGGTACATGTAGAACATGTTACTAGGGACTTTCAAGTAAATTAAATGTGCCGATTTGGTGTACGCCAACGTTAGCATGTTTAAAGTTAAAGGAGGGAGCACACGCACTTTAGCATTGGTCAGCAGTGGTAAAGTGCACAGACCAAAATCCAGCAAAAAGAAAGTCAGCAAAAACAGGAGGCTGGAAGGCAAAACATTGGGGGAAACCACAAGGATGTCAGGTTCAACAGTGGAATAAAAGACACAGGAAGTGATTTGGCCACATTAATACAAGAAAGAGAAAGGACTGAATACTAAGTGCGAACTTCTTCCCAACTAGAAAATAGTGAACTGGGTTAGATACATACACGATCAATGAGGACTTATGAATGATATTCAAAGCGAGAAAAATGTATCAAGGATACCAGGCCCGGAGATATGAGCCTAGAATTGGTAGTATCTCCACCTCACAGCCACTGTCTCTTTTCTTTATTATGTTTTTGTCCATGTTGTACTGAGCACTGTATTCATTTTTTAATTAATTGTTGACCGTCATCCATGTTATGGTATTGTGTTATATTGTATTTTATTGAGTGTTGTCTTTCTACATATTGTGTTCAATATGTCCCAATTCAATTGACTGTTTGATACACGTTTGGAAATGTTTTTAATCAAATTACATTAAATATATGAATTTGTATTAGACTTTTTACAGTTTTCACTGAGTTTATTATCTCATGTTCTCCTTTGATATGGGTTGTTGATTGTTTTTGACCTTCGATTGCCCAGGGATTTATTCTCAATTGTATTTCCTTGAGGGTGTACCATCGAGGAATGAGAAGACACCCTTTGGACAAACATGAGCAGGGGAGGCCACCCTCCTCGGCTAAGCCCTGCAAACGTCACTCACACTCAAATGCAGACAAGAGACTAAACTCCTGTGTGACCCAGATTCTTCTAAAAACAAAGCAAAGCAGAATGCATTGAACACACTCTCTGCTTCAAGTCAGTGACTCTATGGGCCCGATTCACAGAACTAACCTAAGACAAAATTCTAAACTTACTACCGTTTTCGTATTCACAGAAGGCACTTACTCATTTCGGTATTCACAGAAGTTAGGAGTCCTAACTTTAGGACTCCTAAATGCCTTCTGTGAATACCGAAAGTCTTAAAGTTAGGATTTTTCTCAGTTTAGGAGTCCTAAAGTTAGGACTCTTAAATTTACTACCACTAAATTGAGAAGAATCCTAATTTTAAGACTTGCTGTATTCACAGAAGGCATTTAGGAGTCCTAAAGTTAGGACTCCTAACTTCTATGAATACCGAAATGAGTGAGTGCCTTCTGTGACTACCAAAATGAGTGAGTGCCTTCTGTGACTACCAAAATGGTAGTAAATTTAGGATTTTGTCTTAAGTTAGTTCTGTGAATCGGGCCCTATATCTATTGGAACTCATTACTCCCAGGCATAAGTTCCACGGATAACTATCAAACCTTCAGAAGACTACTCAAGAGTTGGCTCTTTCCTACATAACCCCCATCCTCAAACTTAATGGTCAGCATATCCCTGTGTTTGTAAACATTTATAATTTGATTATACGTATGCATCTAGATATGTGTATTTCTTTGTACAAATATGTATAATAACTACGTTTTTTTAAAAGTATATATATATTATTATCAGACCAAGGTCCATTTGGTGTCTCACAGCTTTATCCACAACAGGGGTTATGAAGAGATGATTAATTTTGCCCGTTTAATAATGGCTGCGGAGCGCAGAACTGACTGGCTTCCCTAGCCGGGCTAAGCCAGGTGTTTACAAGTACAAGGTGGGTACTCAGCCTGAAGAAGGCTCTGAATGTAAAGCGAGTGCTACAAGGCAGGTGCAACCTCTGGCACGGCCGGCACAGGTAAGGTGGGGCAGGGTGTGGTGGGGGGATAGACGGAATAGATCAAATTAAATAAATAAAAAAATAAACCCACTTACCTTGCGCTCACCGCATTGCCAACTCGGCGATGCGTGGAGCGCAAGGTGAGTTGTTTTTATTTATGTTTTTATTTAATTTTACCTATCCTGTCGTCTGTCGACTTCCCCCCCCTCACCCTGCCCCGGTCCCGACTCACCACTCTTACCTGTGCCAGCCGCACCTGTACAACCCCCTGCTGTTATAGGACTTTCCATCAAACTCCACTATCACCATGACGACAGGGATGGTTTTGAATAATAGACGTGTGTCAAAAGAGACTGCCAATATTAGCTGTGTCCTGTAGCACAGAGAAGCCCACAGGGGTCACTGCAGGTGAACTGTCTATTGAGACATATATAATAATTTCTATTTTATTGAGGTTTCTTTAAAGCATTGCTAAACGCCCTAAGGAGGGCCTCACGTGACCTCTTCTGCGGGGGCGGAGCTATGGGAAGCAGGTGCAGTGGCACCGGGCCCTGGGGTGTGAGGGCCCCCACCCATTAAATATGACTGCCACGGAACAGGTGCTCGTTTCCACTGCTTGCGTCAGGGCGCAGGTTATGTTGCACGTCACTTTTGTATTTCCCAAGTTTTCGGCATTCGTGCAGGAAGGAGTTTCAGGATGTGACGCAGCAACGAGATGGGGACACCCTTTTCTTTTTATTGCAACATTTTAAAGGGAGAAGGAATGTTTCCTCTTGCGTTTCTACCTTAGGGAGCCGAAAGTAAACACTAAAATATGCGCACACTCACCTGGAACCAGCCACCTGGGGCAGTCGGTACTACTTCTGAGAGTTTATCAATTATTAATTCTCAGGAATGTTTATAAAATGAATGTTCATGGCCACAATTTAAGGCTACACCTGGCCAGGAGCAGGTCTGGTGACCACTGGACTAGAATCACGTCACACCTCCTCTTAGTCAGCCTTTGTTTGTGATTGCAGCTGACACTAGTCTTTTCCTCCCTGTTGGCGTGTTTTTTCCACCGAAAGAGCACCTTGGAACATGGTGGAAGCATTTATGGAAAAGAAACAATGGCAGAAGATCCGGTAGGGCGACAGATGCGGCTGAGTGTGACTGGTTGAAAAGTTTCAGCGCTTCGTCCATCATCTCCTTGTGTTTGCTTTGTTCGCCCTAAGTTGGCAAGGTGTTGTAGCCTTATGGCTAGAGCAGTCGACCGTGAAACAGGGGAACCGGGCTCGAGTCTTGGTAACGACGCTCAACATCTGTGATTTTGGGCAAATCACCTAGGGCCATATGTAGGTAGCCGAATTCCGGTCGGTAATGGAGAAATTCGGTAAATTTCACCGTTACCGACCGGTATTTAGGAATTTGAGATGTAGGAGGCTGCAAATAAGGAATTGGTAATTTACCGATTCGTTATTTTAAGGATTCTGTAAAATACTGATTCCTTATTTTGAGAAATCGGTAAATTACTAATTTCTAAACCCTATGTAGGGAGCACTCAAGTGAGTGCATTTTAGCCTTAAGGATTCGTTATTTACCACCAACTATAAGTTGGTGGTAAATACCGAATACCTTTGAAAAAGCAATTTTTTGCTTTTTTCTCAGTGCCATGTGGCACACATATATGCCCTTAGGGCATGTATGTGCGCCACATGTGCACACATGCACGATTCAGGGGTGCAATAGGGTGTCAATGTGACACCCTGCCACCCTTGAATACGTTCCTCCTATTACCGATTCGGTATTTACCGAATCGATAATAGTGAATGGTTTCCCATTCATTCCTATGGGCCTCCAGGCCCATAGGAATGAATGAGAATTACCGAATCGGTAAATACCGATTTGGTAATACCGAATATTACCAAATCTGTAAAATTTACCGAATGTTTACCTACATACTATTTACCGATTCTGAAATACCGAATCGGTAAAATTCGGTATTTAAGAATCGGTAAATAGAGATTACCTTCATATGGCCCCTATTCTCCCCGAGCCTAACAAAAATGAATGTGTCCTTCTGTAACAAAGCTGGTGCTCATTTAAAGTGCTCTGATACCTTAGGGCCAAGTTCGCACTATATAAAAAACTCCATTAAAAAAAAAGTTCTGTGGCTGGGGGGAGTGTCTGAAAAGTTTCAGCGCTCCATCCATCCTCTCCTTGTGTTTGCTTTGTTCACCCTAAGTTGGCAGGGTATGCCCAGACGTGGGTCCCTTGCTCACTTTAGCACTGGATTCAAGCTAGCCTGGCTGATGAGGGGTGATATACCCCGAAACCGGTCTCAGGATGCTTGTTTCCAGTCCAGGGATGACCTGGCCTGGCAGTTTGAGCCGGACTGATCCCATGGGGAGCAGGGTCAAGGCTGATTTGCATATGACTGGCTCCAAACTTGGGTGGCGTGTTAAGCAAAAAAACAATGGATTCAGCCTACATCTGTGAATTGTGGTTAAAAAGGTTTAGCACTCCATCCATCATCTTGTTATGTTTGTGCCACAGAACATCCAGTAGACCATGGTTGCCTTGCAAGCCCATCAGAATTTTTTTTTTCCCAAGGACGAATCTCCAAGCCTGGCGGTGCGTTAAAAAAAAATGTAAAGTAAAATCCATGCCTCTGATGCACTGGGATAAAACTGTGCTATGCATGGCGGTCCCCGGCAGGAAAAAACATGGCAGCCAAGGTGTCTAAATGCCCGTACGAAACAGGGTTAGCATTCCAGTGCCATGCCAGTCGGCAGCCTGGCACTGAACGGGCTGTTTACGTTACTGAGACCGGCTGTGGCACTGCTTTTATAAGCCCCTGTCGCCACCGAAGCATCACTTTTTTTGACACTCTGGTGGCGTAGCACCATTTTCAATATTTACGAGGTGCCGCTAAGCTACTTAGCGTGGCTTAACTCCACCTTGGAAATATGCCCCTTTCTGCCGCAGTCCTCTGTGCCAAAGAAGCGTGCAGTTGGTGTTGCGGTGGGTGTTCCGCCGCAACACCCATTGCTTTTTGATGCTGCCCCGGATTTACAAGGGTGTGTAAATCTGTGGGATGCAATAGCAGACGTTAGTGTGGCGCACAAGGAGAAATGCTTTTATTTTGCCTCATTTTTGCTTTTTCTATGTGTACTGCATTCTGCAGCATACAAAGAGCAAAAAGCCATTCATGATTGTTTATGCGCAGGAAGGTGTCCCTTCCTGCACGTAAACAATCATTAAATAATTACGATTTGCTACTTCAATGTGTGCTGCATTCTGCAGCACACATAGAAGTTACAAATCGCCATTAGTGATTGTTTGTGTGCAGGAAGGAACACCTACCTGCACATAAACAATCATTCCCTGCAATGCAGACACCCTTGCACTATGGTGCAAGCGTCCGTGCGTAGGTGCTAGGCAGCTGATTCTAGCTCCAGCACTAGGGAAAACACAGGGGTGCGTCGTATTGTAGTAAATACGGCACATCCCTGCGTCAGAGAGCAGTGCTGCCAAATTTAGCTTTGCTCCGCGCTCTGACATTTTCTAGTAGGTATACCCCACAGATCTTCCCCACCACTAAGTGTAGTTTAGAATTGAGACGCTGGTGAGTAGGTCATGCAATAAGATTTGGCAGAAGTCCCATTACCACAAACAACTAATGGGCAGATTTACAAGCCCCTTGCGCCACTTTTGCGTCACTTTTCCCATGTTAAAAATTATTCAAAAGTGGCGCAAGGGCCTTGTAAATAAGCCCCTAAATGAGCCCAATAGTGTTGTCACTCTTGGACATTTCATCGCGGCATGAGTGTGGGAGGAGGCCAGCAAGCCCCACGTGGATCAGAGGGCCAAAACTGTATTATAAAACACAAACACTATAGAAAAACAGTGTAAAATTGCTCCTGAGAAGGAGTAAAAGGGTGGAAACTCTGAGGAGGAAACAAATTGGAAGTTGCACGTGGGCAAAAGAGTTGTGGGAACACAAGAGCTGCAACCATTGAGAATTGAAGAACCCCAAGAGCGTATGCACGCGCTCCTTCATTCGCTGCAGACTTTGGTGCATAGGATGTATGGGATGAAATTATATGGCTGGAGAAATGCAGTTATATGGGGCCAGGCTTTTTTTATAAAGATGGGGTGCCTAAGAAGATACGAGGCTATCGGTTTGTGATTAGGAGGTTGGCCGATTGGATGGAGCATGAGTGACAAGTCGTGTGATTCATCATGTCATTGGAAATGGCACTTCAGCGAAATTGGGGGGGGGGAAACAGGGGGTGCAATTGGATGTTCCATCTGAAAGAAGGAAGCCTCAAGGGTATATAGAGATGCCGGGTGTATGTGTGAGAGAGACCATGTGTGTGTTTGTGGATCTGTGCAGGTGTGTGGACCTGTGTAAGCATCTGGGCTTGTATAGCCCATACTGTGGGGCAGATTTACAAGCCCCTTGTGCCATTTTTGCGTCACTTTTCCCATGTTAAAAGTGACGCAAAAGTGGTGCAAAGGTCTTGTAAATCTGCCCCTGTGTTTGTATGTATATACGTGAACACATACATTAGTATGAATAGCCCACCCTATGGTCCTTATCATGAGAGGTGGGTGTGATAGCCCAAGGGGATATCACTTTAGACCATTGCAACTTTTTCAGTGTATGTTGTCCCACAATTACCAGACCCAGTAATTCCAGGCCCTGGGACTCTGGGCCTGGATCAATTCTTCATGAGGCTGCAGGTAGCTGCAGTTCCTTCCTCTTCTAGCTGCTAACACCCCACCTTACAGCTGCCCAGCTGTGCCCTTTACTGTCCTCCAAAGCCCCATCCCCACCTTGCCATCTGCACAAACTCCTCTAGTCCCAATTACAAACCTGATCCACAGTAGCTGTAATGAGGGCCCATGTGTTTGTGTGTGAGGGTGCATAGCATGTGTAGCTAACACAGGGGCATATTAGCAGGAACCTCGTTAAAGTTATCCCTGTTTTAGCTGCAGGAAACTGTCGCTAAAACGGCGATAATGGCCTTGCTAATATATGTTATAGAATTCCAATAGAAGCCCAGGTTAGATGTGCAGGACATCTAACCTGGGCTTCTATTGGAATTCTATAACGCATATTAGCAAGCCCATCATCGCCGTTTTAGCGGCAGTTTCCTGCCGCTAAAATGGCGATAATTTTTTCGAGGTTCTTGCTAATATGACCCCCTGTATATTTTCATACTGACAGCACCAAGCCCATATGTTCTAGACCTATTCTAGAGTCACACTCACATGGTTCTTTTTCGCCGCATGGAAGCGTAAAGGGGAGGGAGGTCGTTGAGAAATAGTCAATTGGCCAATAATCCTTTTGGATACATAATAATCCACAGACCACTACTTAAGATTAGTTAGTCTATTACAAAGCCAAAAATAACTGGACATAGAGACACACAAGGGTATAGTGATACAGAGGAATTAGCATGAAGCTAAATCTGCTCATCCAATTGAGATGTTGTAGCATAGGCAAAATAATTAATTCGAGAAGTAAAATACAGAAAATCAGAAAATGTGAGTCCAAATGTCCCTGTCTCGAGGGTTGGTGAGTGGAAAGCATTAATTCTATCCCTACTCTAAGGCTAAGGTGGAATCCCTACATAAGCATTTTCAAGAACACAGATAAAAGGTGTCAGTGCGTGAAGTCTCTCCATGGTTCATGGGTCAAGTAGCATAAAGTCACCATCACAAAGAAAGAGTTTGTTGGGGATACTCTCTCTCTCTCTCTGAAGGCAAGAAAGAAGTAGGGTTCTTTCCGTAGTTCCTACAATCAATTATCCACAGGCATGCACTTTGGTCACGCCATCCACTCGGGGTACAATCCTGAATGTAATTTTCCACGATGTCAACTGTGTACCTTGCTAGCAACAATTTTTCCTTGGTTCCCAGACCTTCTCCTGTGAGATTTGTAACAACCCTTCTTTATTGACCCAAGCCACACATTTATAACTTCTTCCCTCCTTGCCTACGCAGTAAAACAAAGGCATTATTCCACCTAAAAGAGTGCGTCTTCACCTTCAATGCAAAACATGAGAAATAACAGATTCCACCACACACATGAAATTCAACTATCAATTCTAAAGTGAGAGTTGTCAGGAACTTACATTTCAGGCCTACGATTTCAGGTAACATAAGAAAGCCCTGTATAAGTTTTACAAATTCACATAAACCTTAATTCAATTTCAACTAAAAAATGTCCTTACGTATGAAATGTCATAATTATTAAACCCATTTAGTACATGAGTATTTGTCAGTTGCACAGCACGAGTTCTTCATGTTAACGTTTTCTGCTAGTTACATTCATTTCTTATGCTAATTCTCTGTAGTACTTATCATTGGCCTAAAATACATCACGTATTCATGTTTCCCAAACCTAACACTTCATGTTAATACAATAGATGATTGTTTGCGGGTGCTCTCTACACATGACTATGATGCACCCCTACTAATGAGATGAGATTTCAACCCTATCAAGACTATCTGCTTGTGTGTCATGTGTGAGCATGTATAGGCCACCCTGAGTGTGTGTGTGTGTGTGTGTACGTGTGTGTGCGTGTGTGCGTGTGTGGGCGTGTGTGCGTGTGCGTGTGTGTGTGTGTTTGTGGGTGTGTGAATGTATAACCCATCCTATGGGACCTGGCAGGTTCTCAAGGATGGAAAAGCCTGACAAACATTATCTGTGTGACGACCAGCTCTCTGTGGGTTATGATCCTAGTAGTTTGTTCGAAAAATGTACAGCTGTTTATTTTAATATCTTAGTTCCGAAAATGTTCTTCTGGTTTATACACAATACACCTCGGTATCCACGTGGACATGGGTTAGAATAGTAAATGTGTACTTTATTGAAGTCAGTGCCTGGTGTGTGTGTGGGTGTATGTGCATGTTGGTATCTGTGTGCAGTTGTATGTTTGTATGTATGTGTGTGTGTGTGTGTGTGTGTGTGTTAGTGTGTGTGTGCTTGTGTGCATGTACATGTCTCTGCTTGCCCCGGTTACTTACCGGTAATCTTCATTAGTCTTCCTCGCCACATGGGTTCCCATCCCATCCCTTGGCTGTTTTGTTATCAGCTCGACTTCATGTTTTTTGGTACAGAGGCTTGGTAGTGGAACAGGAAGTATGGTGGGTCGTCCTCTTCTTATGGTAGGTCAGGGGTGAAGGAGGTCGGCCATGTTGGGGAGGGACGAGAGGCTAGAGCGCTAAATTGCTTGAAGGGATCTGTGGGGGAGCGGAAGCTCACTACGTAATTTCTGTGGCGAGGAAGACTTACGAGGAGGTAACGTTGTGTAGAGTTACAGTGAGTAAAAAGCAGAGTGGGAAGTTCAGGGTGGCACAAGTTTCTATGTGAATGGAGTTGGGAGTAATGTGGAAGAAACAGGGAAGCGGGTGGAAGCTAGAGGCTGGACGGCCAACTTGTGAATGGATTTGTGGGTGCTTGTACTCTGTTTAAGGTTGAATCTACGAATACACAGCAACAAATTCACCTACTCAATCCCAGATCAATTACACATATCACTGAGCCAGCAGTCGACTTTGTACCCGGGTCCCTTCGGTCCTTTCTTTTCACTCAGGGGCGTAGAAGTAGTAATAATCTTTATTCAGTTGTAATCACAACCATAAAAGCGCTTAGGATCATAATACATATAATTCATAGATCATAAAAATATACAAAGTACATTATAAAAACATTAAAAAAGATAAACAACAACAATATCATAAGTATGCAACCTAATAGGACAATTCCCCAGTAGCAGCAACAGAGTTAATAGAGTCTGGGGGGCATATTATCAAGGGGGTTTATCTCCACCTTTTTGGCATTAAAAGCCAAGAAAGCGGAGATAAAATGATCTCCCTATTACCTAGCTGTCGCTAACACCAGTTAGCGACAGCTAGTAGGAGATAGCGACCATCTTGGGCCCCGCTTTGCATGTCAGTGATATTTATCACTAATGACTTGCAAAGTGGGCGTGCCAAGATGTTAGCGACTGGAAACAGTCGCTAACATCGCTATCTCCTATTACCAACTTTTGGAGATATTCGCGCTAAGTGCGATTATCTCCAAAAGCTAACACCTGCCCTGAGCAGTTCTTAGCCATGTTATCCAATGGGAGGTGGATAACATGGCTAAGAGCATTAGCTCGGTAATGCATGAATAGCGCTGACTTTTCAGCGATATTCATGCATTGCGGCCGATTTTTATCGCTTAGGAGATATACCTTGATAATAGCAAGTTTCCTAAGCGATAAAAATCGCCGCAGCTCGGCGATAAAAATATCTCCGCTAAACCAACATAGCGATAATTATCGCTAGTTGTTGGTAATATGCCCCTAGATTTCCTTGATTTCAGAGCAGCGAGTGAAAAACAGGAGTCAGCAAATAAAAGATGTTTATTTAATAAAAGCTGCAGGAACAGGAGAGCAGGATGAACTTGGACGAAGTTCAGAGATTTCAGTAGGGGAAGATTAAACATCTTCGGGGTACCAAAATATTTACAAAACATCACAAAGTGTAGGGTGCCCTGTGGGGACATATTGTTGCCCCTATCTACTCGGATGACCCCATCCACTCGGGGATGCCGGTAGGTAGTGTAACAGGTTGAACCTGAATCTTGTTAGAAGAAACCTATCCCTCTGGTTAACTACAAGGGATAAATATGGCTCCATATCCTGGACAGATTTTAACAACATATGCCCCTGTACCATAGGTTACATCAACTCTGTGTGTTCATGTTGCAGTGATACCCATTCTTAAAAAACATGTCCCTTACCCTCTTAAGCTCTGTACAATGCAGATTGTGGGGAATGAAAGATATATCCTTCCTACCCATGTTGACAAAGCCTGACTTTACGTAAGCAATCCAGAGAATTTTCTGTGCACAATCGAGGGATAAACAGTCGGGCCCGATTCACAGAACTAACTTAAGACAAAATCCTAAACTTACTACTTTTGGTATTCACAGAAGTTAGGATTTTGTCTTAAGTTTGTCATAAGACAAATTTAAGACAGACATAATACAGACTTAAGTTAGGATTTTGTCTTAAGTCTGTTTTAAGACAAAATCCTGACTTCTGTGAATACCAAAAGTAGTAAGTTTAGGATTTTGTCTTAAGTTAGTTCTGTGAATCGGGCCCTCGAAGAGGATCTGTCTGTTCTATTCAACTCCCTCATCAGTCCATATCTTTATTCAGCAGACCAAGGGTCAGAGGGCTACAATGTGTCCTATGTAACCTACACCACGCTCATCATGAATGGAAAAGGTTGGGGTTCCTTTCGGCACATTCAGGACGCGTTTGAGAAACACATTCCCTGCTCTTTGAATCGCATCGATCCTTGTGTATTCCCAAATCTCACAACCATATACAGCCCTGGAGACATACTTAGCCTGGTGGAGCCTGAATAGACACTTGGGGGCATATTAACAATGGCCAGCGATAATTATCGCTGGCCGTGCTTAGCAATAATTATATTATCGCAGGTTATCTCTGGTATTTATCACCCTGGTAGCGCGTTATTAAAAACGTGTTACTCCAGGTCGTTAAAAATCCCAGAGATAGCGAGGGTATAGCCCTTTTGCAGGGAACATCGCTGGTTTTCCAGCAATGTTCCCTGCAAAACGGCGATAACCTTGCTGATAAGACCAAAAGGGTCTTATCAGCATAATCCGCCCCCTATGTTAGGGATGGCTAAGTCAGGATTTTAGCAGACGTTAGATTTTGGCGAAAACTGCAGTTTTTGCCAAAATCTAAAGTGTGCTAAAATCATGTGGGCTGCCTTGTAAATATTGCGATGTAAACATCAGCGATATTTGCAAGGTTGTCCATCCGGGTACACCCAGTAACGCCCACTTTGCATCTCATTGGAGATGCAAAGGGAGGCGGTGGGAAAAAGGGGTGGCTAACATGCGATTATTCATGTTAGCACCCTCTTGTAAATAGGGTGCTGGTTTTATCTCTGCTTTCTTGGCTTTGTAAGCCTAAAAAGGGGAGATAAAGCCCTTGTAAATATGCCCCTTGGTGACCAAGAGCCTAGCCTCTGGGCAAAACTTGGGACTGCTCCCATGGACTTAACAAGCTCACACTTCCTCCCCTCGATAAAAAGCTTCCAGCCCAAGAAACTTTAGTCAATACATTATTTCCTACCCGAAATGCTTTAGAACTTGTGGACCGAGGCCCAATTACCATAACGTGAAATTTAGTGTAATATACCGCAAGATCCAGTCTGGTCGTAAAGGCAACAAACTTGTCCACTAATGACCGCAAACCCACCTCAGTACCCAAAATAAGGACAGCGTTATCAGCATATAGTAGAACTGGGAGTGACCTGGTACCCAACCTTGGACAGTCTACCTGCACAGAGAGAAGCAATTCTTCCAACCTGTTAATATAAAAGGTAAACAAAAAGTGGGTAAGAATGCCCCCTGACAAACTACCCTCGTAGTGCTAAAATGCTGGGTGCAATCCACCCCTGGGGAATATTGCACCTTAAAATGGTCCACCCATTGTTGCTCAGAGATAGGATGACACAAAGCCGGACCAAGTGCTTCAGAAATAGCAGGGCCTGAGAATTACCTTTCAAAATGAGGAACTATCTCTAGATTCACAGGCCTGAGCTAAGTCCTCCTACACACACTAGCACAGGATAGATATACTGGTAGCTAAGGCCTTCTTATTTATTTATTTTATTTATTTTTATATAGCTTATACCACTTCTGGCAGGAAACAACATACTCCCTGTCCCTAGGGATCTGCTTTAAAAGAATTTTGAACAATTCTGATCAAACTATTTTGGATTCTGCAAATGCTTATTTGACACAGGAACCCTTATCAGTGCTGAAACCTTCTGGGCAAAGCCTGCGAATCCTGAAAAAATAGCTTCAGCTGAGGAGCTCAAATCCAAACAGGTGGCTATCTCAGTTGGCTATCTCAGTTGGCTATCTCAGGTGGCTATCTCAGGTGGCTATCTCAGGTGGCTATCTCAGGTGGCTATCTCAGGTGGATATCTCAGGTGGGTATCTCAGGTGGATATCTCAGTTGGCTATCTCAGGTGGCTATCTCAGGTGGCTATCTCAGGTGGCTATCTCAGGTGGCTATCTCAGGTGGATATCTCAGGTGGGTATCTCAGGTGGATATCTCAGGTGGCTATCTCAGGTGGCTATCTCAGGTGGCTATCTCAGGTGGCTATCTCAGGTGGCTATCTCAGGTGGCTATCTCAGGTGGATATCTCAGGTGGGTATCTCAGGTGGCTATCTCAGGTGGCTATCTCAGGTGGATATCTCAGGTGGCTATCTCAGGTGCATATCTCAGGTGGCTATCTCAGGTGGCTATCTCAGGTGGCTATCTCAGGTGGCTATCTCAGGTGGCTATCTCAGATGGCTATCTCAGGTGGCTATCTCCTGCCGACACTCCCTGAAGAGAGTCTCTTTAAATTCTGTTGGATCCAACTGAGACCATCTCAGCCTCCTACCCTGGTCGGAAATAGAGGTCCGCCCTTGAATCACTGCCCGGGTTCTAACTACCCCTCTTCCTCCACCAATATTTAAAGACTTGGGATAGTGATCGCTGAAAGGGCTGTGGATGATGTTTAAGGCTCCCTGTTTTCCGTTTTTACTGATTTTTACAGATAAATATGGACAGAAAACTATTTATTTTCCTGTCTGTATTAATTTGTTTAATGTGGGTAAAAACGGAAATTGGGTGCTTTTTGAGTGATTATAAATACTCTTTGCCATGACTGCCAGGCCAATAGCTGTGTGTTAATTGAAAGGTAAGGGGGTTAAATTGGAAGGAATTTTAGTAAAGAGGCTTAAACAGCAGTAGCTATGCCCATAGCTGCTACTAAAATGTGTATATTTTCATATAAGTGCATTGATTTATCTTCTGCGGGTGTTCATATCAATGAAACCTGGCAGGCATTCAAGCGTGACTGCATATTTATTAGTTAAATAAATGTGGAAAGATACCGGTACCGGTTTCAGCTTTATTTTTTTCACAACACCATAATAAATATGGATAAATACAGATAAAGCTGACAAAAATAAATATAGATAAATACAGACGAAAATGTCCCCCCAAAAAATACCATAAAACCGGGAGCCCTAATTATATTGAAATCAGAAATAAACCAAAACAGAGGGGCTGAAACACCGATGTAGTCTATGATGGGCACACAACCCCTCCCTTTAAAGATACAAGGATTAACCGAATTTACTAGCTTCTCCAGAGAGCAGACTTAGTTACAGGTATTAAGAATAGTATTTAGGGCAACATGTACAAAGGAACCTGATGACAGCTTGTTTTAAATACTGTTTTCCTTTCATTTATTTTCAATGTGGGTGATGTGTAAGTCTATTTCAGATATTTTTCAGAGAAATGTTGTGTTTATGTTTCATGCAACATCCATAAAAACGTTTTTTTTTTTAGCTCAAAACAGTACTTCACTTATGACAAATGGGAGGGTGTCACAGAGATTATTTTCAGCAATATTACTAAGCAGCTTCTATATTACAATATTGAAAACACATTCACAATCCCTGTATATTAAACAAATTTAGAATTTGGACGAGCGTGCCTGTGCATTGCCAGTGACCTGTCCAAAGAGGGCATGAAAGAACTGAAACTGGTTCATAAATTCACACCTGTTCCGAACAGGGGCCCCAAAATACACTTGGCCTGGGGACCCCCTAATCCTTAAGATGTCCTTGCATGCCCATGCGAGTTGAGTGGTGTGGCTCACTGGTTAGAGGCGGCAGACCCGTAAGCAGAGAACGGCCCGGGACCAGTGTTCAATTCCTGACGCGGCAGGGTCGTGGACCAGGGTCAAAACGGATTCGATAATTCTCGCCTCGGTGCCTACTCTAACCAGGGAACACACTCATCAACTCTGGACATTAAGCTTGCATCATCTCTACAACAGCCCCCCACAGACAGGGAAAACCAGGACGGGTTCCCCAGCGGTCTTCAGCACCAGGATACTCCTTGGAGTCGCAGTGCGCTTTACAAGAATGTCTTTGTGGTTTCCATTCGGTTGCCTTGCCCCAAGGCCAGCGGATAATGGAAGACTGCATTATCCGACTGTCCTTGCACCTTATATGGTTACAGGCTGTCTTTCTTCAGGTGTGAGACGACTAAAATAAAGTAATTTTTTGCTTGAAAAATTGGGAGTCTCCTGGCTGAATTGGTCTCTGGTGTGGATTGGCGGGATTCAGCTCCCGGGGCGTCTACGATGGCTGTTGCCTCGCTTCCCATGCTCTTATTGTTCTCCTGCCTCTTGCCTATTGGACAGGTTTGAATAGTGCTACCGCCTCTGATTGTTTTGCAAGGTAACAGGGGGTTGATTCTGTTTAGGGAATCAGAGGCAGGAATCAAAGTAATATTGTAAAATGAACAAAGCCTCTGACACCATGGATTACACAAGTTATTTTCTATTCACGTCCTATTTATTGACAGTGAATGGTCTTGTTTTTTAGCACATTTTTTAAAAGGTTCAAATGGGTACACATTGGGTGTGAACAACTCAATTTTGATTGTCTCCTTACATCAAAAAATACATTCGATATTGGCAAAAATAGCTTACTGGCTATTAAATTTGATCAACGTGAAACAAACACAGTGACAAAATTGGTGGAAAAACTTAATAAATTCAAATATAAACAATCCACAAATAAAAGAAAGAAAGGTGAGTTCATGTATCAACAGTATCTTATTTACAAATGGTATTTCAAGGGTCCTACTGTAAATCTAAAGGAGATTATATTGATATCCCAGGGGGATGTTATTGGTTTGTCCCTCAGTGGGGAAAGTTAATTGTCCTGTGGCGTGCCAGGGAAAGTCATATATTCCAAAAGTTATTTAATGCCTAATGGTGAGATGCAACTCTCACTATATGTCCCAATGGTTTGGTTGGATCATATGGCATATATTCCTCCTGGCACCAAAGTTGAGCCTACGCGTTTCGACCTTAGAGAAAATCTTGACAGGAAGGGAACTTTATAAAGGTCTTCATCAGGGCTCTTAGTAGGTGATGAGGAGCATCGAGTTGCACCTACAGAAAAAGTTTTGGGAACATGTTTTAGTGGTTGGGTATAAAGTGTATAGGACCAAATACAGTGCTTGTAAGTAAGGTTTACAGATAGTGGTTATCTCAATTTAAAAAGACTCACGTACCCAAGGGTGGGAAAAGTCAATACTGCATCCGATGAGTACAGTTGGCTTACAGAAGACGAGAAGATGGTTCCTCACACGTCAGTGTGGTGAAGCTGTATGACTGCAGTCTTTTTTTGTTTATTTTGTGCTGTGAAAAAGAAGCAGAGAAAAAGAGTTCAGACCTCCGTGTGGGAAAGCTGGGTCTTGTGGGTTTCTCTTAGGTGAAAATATGGCCCCTTGATTAGGCTGCATTGGAACAAGTGCTCTGGTTAGCCTCGTCTGTAGTGCGGCTGGCGTGGGGCTTGTGCACTCGGTAGTTAATTTCGAGGGTAGAATTCTGCCTCGCTATGTTAATGGTGGACTACGGCGTCTCGTACCTGCAGTTGTCTGAAGAGTTCTTTATCAGCGCTACAGCGTCGTAGTTGCGGGACGATTTCTCCGCAATATGAAGGAGCAGGGGTACATCACATTCCCGGCGCTACCTTCCTCTGGCGTGTTGCTTCTTTCTCGGCTCACGTTGGAGGAGTTTTGCACAGTGTTTGTCAGGCATGGATTCTTACATCCTAGTCGGAGATGAGAGCGGTTCTGACATTGGTTCATTCTCCGGCAGTGTTGTCTTGACGCTCCTGATAGGGCTGGATTATCGCGTCATATACACGTGATCCTGTTGCTAAGTGATCGGGACGCTATTGGCTGCAGTGGAAGCAATCGGTCTGCGCGCTGAGATTATGTGTTGTGTTTAGCACATAAAGCTGGAAATTTCCGCTAATTCATTTGGTCCGTGGTTGACAGTATCTAGGTACATGATAGTCTTGGCTTCCTGCTTGGACAGGTTGTCGGCTACGTTTTTGCCTTTCACTTGTTTCACCACAGTCCATTTCAGGTCGTCTGGTCCATGTTGTTTTTCAATGAAGTGAGAAACCATGGGTGCATTTTCTTTTTCGCATCGAATTCTGGAGCGATGTTGTGATATCCTTGTTTTAATAGGTTGGCTTGTTTTGCCTACATATGCAAGTCCGCAGGGGCAAGTGGCACAATAAATAACGTTGCTGGTATTACAGTTGGTGAATATGTCGTGCTTGATTTGTTTGTGCCCATAGTAGAAAATAGTTCCTTCAATGGTACTATTGCAGGAAATGCAATTTCCGCATTTGTGATGTCCTTTAACTGGCGGAAGGTTCAGGAGTGACTGAATTGAGCTATCTTGCCTTGGTAATGCTGTGTCCGCTCTAACCAGTTTGTTTCTCACACTCTCATTCTTTTTGAGTGCGAAGATGGGTGGATCTTCAAGTGGTTTCAGACTCCGTACTGTATTCCAATTTTTTGTGACTATTTTCTTGATTTCTGTAGTAGCTCCAGAAAAGGTTGTCACGCATACGATAGGAGTGCCCTCCTTGTTCTTATCTTTAGGAGTCAGAAGGGTATCTCTCGGAATATACCAAGCTCTCTTCATGCTTCTCTTTAGCAATTTCTTGGGGTATCCTCTTTCAAGTAGTTTATGCATCAGTTCCTGAGCGTGTAGAAAATAGTCAGGTTTCTTTGTGCAATTCCTGCGCAATCTCAAGAATTGGCTGAATGGTAAATTTTCTCGGAGATTGCGCTGGTGAAAGCTGGAGAAGTGCAGAAAGGTATTGCGGTCGGTCTCTTTAGTGTATAGTGTGGTATACATGGCGCCCTCTTCATGTTTGACCATAAGATCCAGAAAATTTATTTGTTTTTTGCTGTATGACAGGGCCTCTGATTGGCCCACACCATCTCCCTCTGCCTGACTGCCTAGCTCTCTCTCACTGGCTTTTCTTCTTCCTGCCCTTCACTCTTCTCCCTCAAGGGTGTGGGGGGTGGTGTTAGCACCCATGCACTTGCTGGGCCAGGGGAGGCCTGCCAACCCTTGACTTGAGTTACTCCGCCTGCGTCTGCATGTTGTTGTTACCCCATGGCCTTCGCTGAACTCCAAAGGCTAACATATGTGTGCACACTGGGTGTGGATGGAGGCGCTTGAGGTAAAAGTCCGGTAATAAACCTGCGCTAATAATTTATTTGCGCCTTGATAAGCCGATGTGGAACTTGGGTGTGCCAAGGCTTGGATGGCATTGGTAGTGCTTCCAGCCTCTGCTGTACCTGGTTATAATGCATCTATTGAAACCTCCACAGCCCAGTATGACTCAACTGGTAGAACAACAGGAATGTTGGATGACTCCCATAAGGATGATAGCATGTTAAATAAAGAAAAAATAAAGCAAAAACTTAAACATGAACAGGAGACAGGGAGCATCAGCTCTAAATGATGTCAGAGACCTTATTTTATCATGGTGCACAGGGAACACACCTAAGAAAGGCATAAAGAAACACCTGGGGCCCTGTTCCACCAGGACAGTCACCATTTGTGAAGCGTTTCCAAGTCCCTGGCAAAATGACTGTAAGGCATATAGACATCCTCCTCTCCTAGAAAAAAATAAAATTTCAGACACTGTTTGTTGCAGTCAGATGCCCTCTTGTGGCATCTTCTGGTAACACTGTAAGGCAGATGCAAAGTGCCCTTAAAATAGTGGCAATCCTGGTCCTACCTATGAATACCCTGTGGCTCAGACTAATCTAGGCCTTGCACTAGTGTAGTGTCACAAAACCAGTGAGCTATGCACGCATGCTGGACACCAACCACTCAAGCACATACAATATGCTTTTTACTATGCAAACAACCACTTCCGTGGTGCATCCCTCGTTGACCCAGAACCTATGCTTATATTGATCCCACAGCGCTGCAACTATGTATAGTAATTTGGGCACCTTTGGGTCCAACGCTTAGGGCCAGATGTAGGTCGCCAAATACCGGTCGGTAACGGACGAATTCGGCCGTTACCGACCGGTATTTGGGATTTGACATGTAGGGGGCCTCCTATTTACAGAATCGGTATATTTACCGATTCAGTAAATTTACAGAATCGGTAAAATACCGAATCGGTAAATTTACCGATTCTGTAAATCCATATGTAGGTGGCACGTCAAAGAGTGCCACAGGCCCTTTAGGAGTCGGTATTTACCACCCAATCCTAATGAGTGGTAAAATACCGAATTCCAGTGTACATGCACATCTGTGCATGTACACCTATGCCATGTGACACACAGACATGCTTTTAGGGCATGTATGTGTGCCACATGGCACACAAGCCTGCAATTGGGGTGCTACAGGGTGTCAAAGTGACACCCCGTTCCCCCTGCCAGGATTCGGTATTTACCAATACGGTAAATACCGTATCGGTATTTACCATTGATTCCTATGGGCTTCAAAGCCCATAGGAATCAATGGGAAAAAACGATTCGGTATTTACCGAATCGGTAAATACCGAATCTTACAGATTCGGTAATTGTAAATTAAAAATTA
The DNA here is from genome assembly GCF_964261635.1 of Lissotriton helveticus. Taxonomy (NCBI): domain Eukaryota; kingdom Metazoa; phylum Chordata; class Amphibia; order Caudata; family Salamandridae; genus Lissotriton; species Lissotriton helveticus. The sequence goes on from NC_136072.1 coordinate 46,353,556, forward strand.
CCTACATCTGCCTCCTTCCAATTTACCGATTCATAAATACCGAAACGGTAAAATTCGGTATTTATGAGTCGGTAAATTAGATTTAGCTACATCTGGCCCCAGGTCCTTTAGCCACAAGTACTGCAGCCTTGCCAACCACTCTGTATTGCTGTGGCAACCTATCTGGGCTACTGGGCTTCCAATTGACCAAAGACCAGTTTCTGCCTTCCTGGTCTACTCAGGTGAAGGAGTTTGACCAACAATCTCACTACAATGTCTTCTGAAAGGAAAGCTCTGATCTCAAGCATTCAACACCCCTAGTGACCCTGCAGCTGTCAGCACAGGGCACAGCTGGTCTCTTGCCCCTTCCTGCATGTGCAGCGGACACCGGGGCACAGACGAAGGCGGTGGATCATGCGTTGACCAATGTGTGGCATGCTCAGTGTTAATGTATGCAATTACAAAGCTATGGAATAACAAGCATGGTGGGATCCTACTTGTAATGGGGAAAGTGAAACTACAAATCCCAGAATGCTTTGTTGAGGTGTATGGAAAAGCCAAGGACAGGCAGAAAGTGGCAGCCGCTGCACGTGTGCCAGAAATGCCAAGAACTTCCTGGTCATGTGGCGTAAAGGTAGAAAAGCAGTGGTTATCTCCCATCCAGGAGGCAGAAAGAAAGGAAGAGAGCAAAGCCCAGAGGCTCTCGGAATCTGGTGACCTATAATCTGGTGACGTCAGTCTGATATGCCTCAGGTTACACAATACGTCGAGTGGGCATTGGCATATCAAAGCTAGGCAAGTGTGATGCCTCCATATCAAACTTATTCTGCCTAGTATATGGAAAAAGGCTCCTTCTTGATAAAGGTGAAAAGACCCATGGTGTCTACGGTAGGGTGCAGCTTGGGTTTGAAGTGGACTCTGTCTCTGCAGAAAATACAACTTTCCAAATGTGTATGTTGACTCTTAGAACTAATGATAAACTGGAACATAGTGACAACATCAGTCAAGCATCCATGTACACCTTTTCCCCAATATGATGAATAAGGGGGTGACATTCAATATATCAGCTTCATGGCTTACATCAACTGTGGAGCCAAAATAATAATATATGGTGGTTTTATGTAGTGATAATATCATGTTTGCCCAACCTTGCAAACAGGGCATGACCTATATCACTGGGATTAAAAGGCCAGATGTACTATTTACAATTTGCAACCAGTATTTTTGCCACCAGTGAAGAATTTTAAGAACCAACCTTGTGTTATCAGCTCAGTTAGGGCCTGAAGCTGCTAGAGAGATGCTCAGTCAGGAACCCCTAACTTGTTTACTCAGAGGCTGCCGGGAGCCCCTCCATCCTGGATGGAAATGTCTTAGATCGGTACCCAAATTCTCCTTCTAACTTATGCCTAACCATTGCAGGCTCTCTCACTTGACTTATCCTGCTGAGACATTCTGACCAATCACCTAGCATGCTACATTGTCCTTGAAACAGTATATGAGCTTGACTCACATGTCAATCACATAGAGCCACAGCATTTCTTGCCTGTAAGGAAGGTAGAATGTGCAAGGGGAAAGGAGGATGTCGGTCTGTGAGTAGAATATAGGGACATGTTTGGGAGCATTAGTGATGCTCTGGGGATTTGTAAGGAAGTCAGTGGGTATGATACTTTGTGTCAGGGTAGTGGATGCTTTTTACACTATGATAAAGAAACTCTGCACAGTATCAAGTGGTCCCGTCAACAATTAGAGAATGTTTTGCTACTGTGGTAAGGTAACAGATAATGGTGTGTGTGTGGGATCACTATGAGGACCTGATTAATAATTGGATAGGATAGTCATTTGTAAAGCGCTCGAATGCCGTGGCGTCTTGGCGCTAATAATGGGATGTCTTCAAAGGCTAAGTTTGTGGGGAAATGGTTTGACCATGGAGACCATCCCCCTGGTTAATTTCCAGCATTTACCTACGTAAAAGTCTGTTTTCTTTCAAAGTTTTAGTGTGGGAACATTCAATTTGCTGGAACGTTTTGACATTCGTGGTTATCCACCGGGACCTGTGTAATGATAAAAGAAGGAGGGTAGGCAGAGGTGATGTTGAATGCAAATGGTAGTTTATTCTTTAGATTAAAATAGGCATCTTAGGTTACAGGAATAGTGTAAATAAGGTAGTAGTATCAGTAGCAGTAGCAGAAGCCCCACCGGGAGCAGCATCCCAGCTGCTCAGCCATCACACACCAACTGACATTTCACTCAACCAGACACACAGGAACATTCCATGACATCACTCACACAATGGCTGAGCAGCAGGGCACAGGATACAAAGGAAGGACTAAACATCAAGAAGAGCAGGATGCCACAACCTGCTGGTAAAATAGCAACTTAACCATTAATGGAAGTAAGTGAGCAGACTCCACTGAGAAGTAAAGCGTGTGTGTGGTGTTGTGTAGGGTAAGCAGAAGGTGGATAACCTGGAACTCCTTACCTCTGCACCTCAGTCAATCACCGTCACTGCCTCAATTCAGGATGGACCTCCAGACCTGGCTCTTTGACTGAACTGCAGACCCCCTCACCCCCCAGCGCCTTGAGACCCCTACGGGTCATTAGTTGAGCTCTACAAGAACCCTGATTTATTGATTGATGACTGCGAATGGAATGAAATGGCTTTCTGCATGGAGTCACAAGTCTTGGTGGGAAAGGTGTGGCGCCGCGGCCAGGGCGACTGACGCTGGAATCTGGGGATCAGGGTTCGATCCCCGGCTCCGGCGGCAGGTTAGCCCAGCACCATGTGACTCTGGGCAATAGCTCGCTTAATCTTCCCGACGGCCCCCAGCGCCTAGAGACCCTTACGGGTGATTGTGCGCTTTACAAATGTGGATTATTATTATTATTATTATTGGTGAGTCTGCAGAACTCCAGTAGATGCTTGGGACGGGACAAGTTAGTAATGTACACATTTAAAAACATTTTTTTTTAATTTTAATAATGTACACACTTCTACATACTTGTGTTCTGGCACCTGTTATTATGCCTACTCTTCCCCACCTTCATCTGGTCGTTGCCATCGCATTCCACAGATGGGTCAACAGCTCACCAATAGCCAACATGTGTGTTCACTCCAGTGGCAGTGCACAGGTAAGCTGGAGATGAAACAATCTTCTTGTATTACACTTGTCCTGCCAGGTCACGTGACCCTTGAATAGCCGGTGTGAGACCTGTGTGTGCCAAAGTGTTGGGCACGCATAGCAGAGATTCCCTCCTTTATCTTCCATTGTCTCATGGATGAGACCTTTATTGAAACTTCCAAGACATGGCATGACTCAACTTGTAGCCTGCTCAAAAGAGATGCTTCATAGTTTACACAAGGAGGAAGAAAGTTATGCCCATTGTTAGATGAAGCGTGAAACAAGATCTATACCCATCCCTTGGGGCGCAGCAAATAATCTCATGGATGAATTTACTATCCATGAAATCTTGGTTTAAAAATGACAGTAAGGACTTAAGCAAACAGTGAATATGGCTCTGACTCTGAGTATGTGAGAATGAGGGGTGATTTGTAAACTCTAATAGCTCTAATACTCTAATAGTGGGGTATTTACACTGTGGGATAGATACCTCGCATGGCAAGATTTGGCCCTGGAAATGAGGTATAACAAAGTCAGTATTTATGACATCAAAATTAACATGTTTGACTTTTTACTGACCTAGAGCGTCTACCATTAATATCTCCCTGTGAATCCCTTTTTGAAATCCAAAGAGAATATTTGCACAGAATAGGTAGCAAATAATGTATGCCATATGACTATTTCTGCACAAATAACATCAACAAATTTAGATATGTCTCATTAATTTACAGATGCAATAGAAATCGCGACTATCACAAAAGTAGCCCATGAAGCTTATTTATCAAGCGGCTGCAGCGATTACACAAGAAATGTCATTGGTAAGTCGAATTCGCCATAGGGAGAATGTTAGGTAGCCATTAAAAAGCCAAAAAGATGAGAAAAAATAACTGAGAAAAAATAATAAAACAATTTGTTCCTTTCACTTGCAGTGCATATTTATCTAATAGTGCACACATCTTCTGGTGGCCCCTCCGATACAGTGAAAATTGAACAAAACTCACATCCGAGGTACTTATGTCACCCACTGCTCTTATGCTTAGTTCTTAATTTTTGTACAAACGTAAGTGGGGCTTAAATTTAATTCTGGCCTTTATCTGTACCCCTATAGCTAAAGGTTTCCTTTATCGTATCCCGAATATATGGGACGTCATTATCTGCACATGTGGACCCAAACCAGGACACATCTACGTTTTGTCACTACAAAAGTCGGTTACTGAATAACTGAGACACCTATTACATAAATTGAAAGTAAGATACCCTCATACCAGTGGCCGGTTTATTTATACACCCGCCCATCAACAAATGAATTAGATCTCTCATACCGGAGACTCCCAGTGATATCACTATTTTGTTACATTCCTTAAGCAAATTCAATGGTACAACCATTAGCACAAAAGGACTGTTTCACACAACAACAATATTGTTTAATAAATTGACAACTCTCGCAATCTTCTAAGCTAGAATACCGTTATAGTCCATTGAAACGAAATGGTGTGACTAACTAGGTGACAGCTGCATTATTGTTTTTGATAAATGTACACATTTCCCATTATATTGTAGTAATACTGTGTTTCTTTTTAGAAACTGTCCTGATGAAGGTTTTTTAAACCGAAACGCCGCGTCGACCTGTGTTCTCATGAACATTTAAAAAAAAAATATTTTGTGTATAATAATTATGTATTTGTAGTATTGCTGTGCATAAGACATTTGTTTTTAAATATATGAAAAATGTGTAATAAACTCATGTTTATTTTTTATAATACAAAATTTTGATGTGGATTGCTTCTTGTCACATATGAAATCAGTATCATCTTTATATGCTAACATGTCCATTATTGATATAATAGTTTGATGTTGTGTAAACTCACTCATTTGCAATACCTAGTGTGAGTTCTAGTGGTTGTGTCCAGTAAATGAATTTGCTGAGTGGGTACCCAATTTTGCAGGAACCCTCTTTACTGTCATTCTCTAACTTGGGGACACTGTAACACGTTTTTTGACTTTTTACTGGGACACCCCCCAATAAATTTTACTAGGATTCACCTTGCAAGATCTGTCTGACGAAACCGTGAAAGATCATCAATTATTGCCCAATTCTAATCTCAGAGCAAACCCCGTCTGCAAAACCTCTGTACTGGAGGTATTTAAATCCCACAGCTAATGTCAAAATGAGTTAAGAATAGATTTAACAATATATCAAATATTGGTATTGAGTATGCATTCTTTATCATTTACAGATAAAGTTTTGGGAGGCGTTGTGTACGCCGAAACACGCGTCGAAACCTTAAATCATTGCCACTTTCTAATGTGTTTTCGTATATGTTTTTTATGATAAGAAATGATGTGTTGTGTATTATGTAAATTTTTCTATAATATGATGATGTTTTTAATAAGTGATTATTAAATTGGAAATATATTCTGCATACCTCTCTTTCTGTTGCATAATGACATTTACTGTGTTCTTTTAAAACTATTCTATTGCCTAGGAGTTATTTTTCTCATACATATTTACCCTGTCCTAGGAATTGTTATATCAATTGTTCAGGGGGTCCTTGCTATTTTCACTTATAGTTCTGGAAAATGTTTGCATCCCTCCACTCATCAGCTCAACACTTACAAGATAGTGACCACAACACATAAATGTTGCTTCAGGGTATAAATGTGCCAGCTTTCTCGTTTCAGTTTCATTATGCTGGTGGTCCTAAGAGTCTCAGTGCTTAATTTGTAAAAGAATAAGTGCAGGGCCCCCGTCAGGAGGCCCCCGCAGTTTGCACAATATATTACCACTGAACCTACTCAACTACTACCCAACATATTGCTAGAAGTGTGACAATTGAGACTTAATTAAGAAACAATAGTTTTTCTGCTCATCTTTAAATTATACAAACAGGGACACCATGTGGCAGCTGTCATAAGTACAGGTTCTGGCAATTAAGTGCCAGTGCTGAGCACCTGAAACCACTGGCTCAAATTAAGCACTCCTAATGTTCCTTTTTATTAAAAACTTTGAAGAAAATAGCTCCTCCACTGTCTCTTGATGCTGGGAAATTAATTGTAACATCAGTCATCCGTTCAAGACTTTATTATGCTAACTCCATGCAAGCATATGGCGCACTGCTTAACATACAGTACAGATTAATCCAAAATGAAGAATGCTAATTTTTTTTCCTTCCTCTCCATTTACATTTCCCACCTTTACTGAGAGAACTGCACTGGCTTCCATTACAGGAGCAAATTCATTTTAAAATATGTTTTTTTTTGCAGTTTTATATGGTGCAAACTTGACCCGAAGGTATTTGACCGCTTTACACGAGCACCAGCTACATTACACAAAGACACATTCATTTTTTTTCTTTGGTATGCACAGGGATATTGAGTAATTTGCCCAGAATGACAAGATGATGGACCCACAGCGAGACTCGAACCAGGGTCCCCAGCTCCGAAGTTGGCTGCTCTGACTGTTACGCTGTGTTGCATGGTGTTCAAAAGCTTGAACAATATTGGGCTCATCTTTTTGGTAGAGAGAATTACGAGGTATGAAGCAATGCTGTGGCGTGCCAAAGAATATCTGGATATCCCTGTAGATTTTTCCTGACACCCATACAAATCCTTAGGGATTTCCTGCGACTTGTGTAGCAGACAGAAAGAGGCAGGCACCCTAGAAACACCTTTGCGGGTGATACACACACACACACACACACACACACACGCACGCACGCACGCACACACACACACACACACACACGTGTGTATATATATATATATATATATATATGTTTTAATAATTGCCTCTTAATCCTTATATGGAAAGACGATGCAAACCCAGGATTCAGTGCTTTCATTTTTATTTTGTGCCCTGCACCCCCGCCATTACGTGTTTCAGCCCTCTAGGGTTCTTGATCACTTGACTTATATATACAGAAAGAGAGAGAGAGAGAGAGAGAGAGAGAGAGAGAGAGAGAGAGAGAGAGAGAGAGAGAGAGAGAGAGAGAGAGAGAGAGAGAGAGAGAGAGAGAGAGAGACTAAATCAGCATAAAGTCTTGCAATACACCAGCCAGAGGTTCTGAGGGATATTTTGAAATCACAGGTTCTCCAACTTGAGGCCATTAAATGCCACAACATACCATTAGCAATCTTTACTAGTATATAAAAGGCACTTGTGGTAGTATAAGGAACACATTAGCACAGGCAATTAGCACAAATGTGAACACATCCCTAACATTTTACAGGTGTATCAAGGTAACCTGTGCTGTTATTACTGCATTCTTCTAGAAGTTCATTCCAAGGGCTAACTGCCTTTTAAACTACCTCTCCCATGGCTAGCCATGGACTTCCTATGTGGCAGCTGTGACCCCTGGCTTGCTCCCTGAACTCCTGACACTGCCCTGGTGACCCCTGGGACAACACAGTTACAACAACAGAAGGACATATTTTAAGACTTATTTCCCTGTTTTATTATTGTGAATAATACGACAAGCATTGGTAAAACCAATACGTCTGCATTGCCAAGCTGGTGCGCTGTTAATAAATAGGAGAAAAACTTGCCCCCTAAATATGGCACCATGTGCTTGCAATGACAATTTTCAAGGAAAAATAACAATCACAAACAGTTTTAATAGAACAGTATGGGTCCTTCCTAGCAAGCAAATGAACTTAAAACAGGTATAGAATTATTTTTTAGGTTTGATGCACTTTGTAGGAAAATATGATTTTTTTGGGCACAAACAAAATGTGTTATTAGCTTTGAACAACCGTAAGCTGAAGACATAGATTAAACAATGAAGGAGGCCAAAAAAATTAAAAAAGATTAATAAAGGAAGGAGCATGAATTGGAAAAGAAAGGTATTGACTGCAGTCTCAGGGACTGAAGCACACCCCTTTTTAGGTGGCTGTGCATATCTATTTAGGCAAAATGCTGCCACTCACAGTGCAAGGCAGTCAACAGAGGAACTGGAATTACCCACTGATACATGCTGTACGCTGCAGTGGGTGGGCGCAAAACAGGAAAACAGGAATGACTGTTGAACAGACCAATGAATGGAGAGGACTGACACAAAGCACCTCTAGTTATTTATGTATTTGTTGTTTTTTAGTTTAATCTTTTCATTGCATGAAGATGGAGAAACAGCAAAAACTGCCTCTAGGCCACACGTAGTTATGTTTTTTAACTAAACATTCACCTTTATTCTTCACTTGTGTGATATTTCCTTACAAGTGATCATAAATCAAAACTTGTTCATAATGATAAGGGGTAAATTAAGGCAATAGCATAGTTTATATTCAATATATTGCCCATGTTGATTATAACAGCTAGGCATGACCAATATTGTTTTTTAAAATCTCTTTGGGGCATCACTTCCTGGTATTTACTGTCAAAGTTCATATGATGTCACTTCCTTTGATGCCATTGGTCAAAGGTTGTGCGATATCACTTCCGCTAACCCTGGTATTTTAGTGAATCCACTTCCATCCAGCTTGCTTAAATAAGCTTTCCCTCTGCAGAAAAAATAATTCAAAGACTATGAAATCGGTTATTGCCCAGTACAACGGAATGTCCGCCAGTAAAATGGCTAGCCCCTTCCGCCTAAAACCCTATGATTTGTACATAGTGTGTAACGTGAAGAATCCTTGAACAGCATTTTTGACCAGGGCCAGACTGGCCGTAGCGGAAGGGTGAGAGCCCATTTTGTACCCATGGAGGCCGGTTTTGTTATTGGGGGCTGGTTGTGCAGCGCTGCTGCAATATCGAACCCCTGTAACAAAAGCGGGAGTGGTGCTTCTCACTAGCACCCCTCCAACCCCCCCTCCACTCAGGGGCGGGTCGAGCAGCAATCTGTCAGGGTTGTTTGCTGTTCCCAGTCCCGCCCTGTTTTTGACTTTCAGAGCAGATCAGGTAAGTGCTTGAATCAGTTACTGAAACGGTGCTTCGATATATATGGTACCACAAGCAGAAGACCTAAGTATGTGTCGCGTGGTATCTCAAAGTAATTTGTGAATGTCACAGTAACTTGTCAAAACATAGATTATTAGACCTGGTCTGTCTAGCAGGTTTATCCCCAGACTTTTTGCTTTTTGGCCTTCTGTTTCCGACCTGCTTTTACTGGTTTTATGACTCTGGGCACTTTACCACTGCTGATCAATGCTAAAGTGCATATGCTCTCCCTGTAAATTGTTATGATGGATTGGTGGTTCCCTGATTGGCATATGTGATTTACTGGTAAGTCCCTAGTACAGTGCACTGTGTGTGCCCAGGGCCTGTAAATCAAAGGCTGCTAGTGGGCTTGCAGCACTGATAGTGCCACCCATAGGAGCAGCCTGTAAATGTAACTCAGACCTGCCACTGCAGTGTCTGTGCGCAGTTTGGTACTGGTCGACCTGGCAAGTGCAATCACTTACCAGGCACTAATCTTCCCTTTTCTTATACGTAAGACACCCCTAAGGTAGGCCCAAAGTAGCCCCATGGGCATGGTGCAGTGTATGTTAAAGGTAGGACATGTCCTGAGGTGTGTGACATGTCCTGATAGTGAAATATAGTGTATTACGTTTTTCACTATTAAAAGGCTATCTGTCCATAGGATAGAATGGGAGTTTCTTTATACCAACTTATAAATATAACTTCCCATTGGGACAAGATAGAAAGATGGAGTTTAGTATGGCTGAACTCAGAATATAAAAATCCATCTTTTAGTAAAGATGATTTTTATATTGTGTGTTTGAAAATACAAATTTTAGAAAGTGGGTATTTTCTTGCTTAGCCATCCTGTGTGCCTCTGCTAGGTTTGTTTATTGACTGTCTGGCTTTTGAAGGACAAGGGCTGGGAATATGCATTCTCTCAGACGGCCACCGGGGGTGGTTGATGTGTGTCCTACCTTTTCTGAATGAGTCAGGGCTGGACTGAATAGACCTGGGCTGCATTTAGCGTAGGGGGAGGAGATTTCTTTCACCTCTGAATGGGCCTGATCTGCCTGGGGCAATGCTGTCCCCACCTCATGCCAGGCACCTGCACCAGAGAGGGCAGAACTGGTTTTGGCTGGGCAAAGAGCTTCTCTGCCACCAGGGAACAAAGGAATTTGTGCTATAAAAAATGGTGCCCAGATTCTTGGACTTTAGATTACTGCTGAACTAAGAATCCTGCCAGGCAAAGAACCGGTAAAGCTGGAGGAGGAGTACTGCCCCTGTGCTGTGTGTTGTTGGGGTTGGCCTGCAGTGGTTGCTTCTGTCTTGGGCAGGGAAAGGACTGGACTGTGCTTTCATCATCCTGCTGTTAGTGTTTTCTTCAAGGGCTTGAAGTAGAGCTTGCCTCCTGTTTGAAGTCTCTGGGATAGAAAAGACTTCAAAGATTACTTCGGGTATTCAAGGAGAACATTTGACAAGAAGAGCTGGAGAAACTGAGGAGAAATACTGCCCCTTTGCTGTGTGCTCTCTGGGGTCCACCGGCAGTGGCTATTTCTGCCAAGGAAAGGACAAGGACTTTACTGTGTGCTGTGTCCCCTGCTTGAGGAAGAGCTTTAAGGGCTTGAAGTAAAAATGTAAATTGTAAATTGATACTTGTATAGCGCACTACTCACCCGCAAGGGTCTCAAGGCGCTTGTACGAATACCGCTGTGGAACCAATCCTGGCTTTCCCTGTGAGTTGTCCACTCCTGGGCACCCCAAAGGTGGAGGCCAGGCATCCTTAGCGTTGTGGGGGCCGTTGTGGAGATTAAGCAAGCTATTGCCCAGAGTTGCAGAGTGGGACTCCATGATTGGAATAGGCACCGAGGCAAGAATTATCAGGTCTGTGGAATTTTTGAGCCCAAGACCTGCTGAGGCAGGGAATTGAACCCTGGTCCCGGGCTAGACCTCTGCATCAGGGTCTGCCGCTCTAACCATTGAGCCACACTTCTCCACTAGAAGTAGAGCTTGTCTCCTGTTTTTGAAGTCTCAGGGATACAAAGACTTCATCCCCGGCTCCCCTGAACTTCCTTGCTGAGGAGTTCTGACCTGCCAGCAGGTGCCTGTTGCTGTATTGGGCCTCTGGAAGTTGCTCCTGCTGTTGGGAGCTGGAAAAGTAACGCAACTATGAGAAGCGCGACGCATCTGTACCTGTTTCTGACACATCGCAGAAGTAACCGACGCAGCGCCTGCCCGCAGCTCGACAAATCGGTGCACGCTGCATTGAGTGCACCGATCTACAGAGTCCTGGATCACCGCACAGATTCCGACGCAGGCCCGGCTGTGCAGCTGCAAGAACCAACGCATCGTGGGACTGCGGCTGGAGAAACCATCAGATCCCCGATCCTCACGCATCACATTTGGGCATTAAGCCTGCAAGGACCCCGGGCCACAGTAAGAAACTGACGCACCACCTCCCCGCACTGTAAGAAATCGATGCATCACCTCCCCTCACAGTAAGGAACCAACACATCACCATCCCTGCGTGCAGTAAGGCACCGATGCATCACCTCCCCATAAATAAGGAACCGACGCTTCACCTTCCCTGGGTGTAAGGAACTGACGCATAGCCTTCCCTGCAACAGTTTTTGTTTTTGCGCGTGACGCATCCAAGGTACTTTGTGTGAAAAATGTTGCAACTGCATTTTGATTTGAACAGAACTGTTTCTACCTTTTGAAAGTTATATTTTTGTTACAGTATTGTGGATTTTTGTCGTTTTGGTCTTGTTTGGTTTAGATAAAGATTACTTATTTTTCTGAAATGGGGTGGTGTCTATTTGTAGTGTTTTCACAGTATTACTGAATGTGTGCACAAATGCTTTACACACTGCCTCTGAGATAAGCCTGTCTCCTCGTGCCAAGCTACTAAGGGGGAGAGCAGGGGTTATTTTACAAGTGTATCTCCCTAACCCTGACTAGAAAGAAGGGTCCCTGCTTGGACAGAGGTACCTGCCTCGGCCAACCAGAGACCCCTATTTCGAACATAGATACTTTGCTGAATACAAGACAAGATTTATCTAGGAAGATAAGAACCTGGCAGTGAACAGTATATGCAAAACATTTGAAACTTTGAACCCTGCCCACTCATGAAAGTTAATGTATACCATGGTGGATTAGTTCCATATCCAATTATATATTGTTTCCAACTATGAGGGAGGTATCAAGTATATAAGAACATGAAAACAACTTCCAAGACTCAGGTCTCACTCCCTGCCCGAAGTTAAAGTCCCTTAATATCATGAACCCCCACATGGATTAAACATGAGATGGAATGTAATAAAGAAATCTATTCATCCTTATCTGAATTTATCATAGTCCTTTCTCTTTGTCTATTTTGAAATGAAGAGGAAATATCCAATGAGGGGCACATTGCGACCTTTCTTAATGGCAGTTAGAAAATAAAACACTGCCCATGCCTAAATGGTTGATTGCAAAACAATTTTTTATCAATAGTTTAACATAACTACAAACAGGAAACATCTAATTCTGTTTTGATTCAGTACTTCTATAAAACCCATTTTACATAAATACTTAGGACTCTTATAAACAGTGGCGTAACGAAACTTGAGGGGGTCCCCCTGCAAAGTACATGGAGTGACCCAGTCAGGAGTTCTCAGGCCAGGGGCCCGTGCACAGTGCCGGAGAGGGCCGCCTGGAGCTCGGAGGGCCCCTCGCAACGTGGGGGCTAGTGTTACACCCCTGATTATAAACATTAATATGAAAACTACTATTCGACAAGCCCTTTGTGCCATCCCTGAACAACACCTGTGAGGGTCTTAAGGCAATGGGGGGTGGTTCAGGGTGCTCCGAGATCACCTGAAGAGCCAGATTGTGAGGTCCCTTCTGAAGATTAGCAGTGTACGGCTTTGTCTGATGCTGAGAGGGAGTTTGTTCCAGATCTTGGCTGTGATGTAGGAGAAGGATCTTCCCCCCGTTTTGGCTCTGTGGATGCTGGAGAGCTCGGCAAGGGCTAGGTCGGTGGAGTGGAGGTTTCTCTTGGGGGCGTGGAAGGAGATTTTTTCGTTGAGGTATTGCGGTCCGGTGCTATGGAGGGCTTTGAGCAGTTGTGTGAGCAGGGTGTGTGAGCAGTTTGAGGGTTACTCGCTTTTTGATGGGGAGCCAGTGGAGGTCACGGAGGTGCTGGGTGATGTGGTCATGTCGTGGGATGCTGAGGACGAGTCTTGATGCAGCGTTCTGGATGGTCTGGAGTTTGCGAAGGAGTGTTTTGTTGATTCCAGCGAAGAGCGCGTTTCCGTAGTCCAGCCTGCTATTGATGAGTGCATGGGTGACGGTCTTCCTGGAGTCAGGGGGGATCCATTTAAAGGTGTATGCGGAGGGTGTTGAAGCTTTTGGAGGACACGCCGTTGATCTGACAGTTCACGGTGAGTGAGGAGTCGAGTATGATGCTGATGTTGCGGGTGTGGTCCATGGGGGTGGGTGGGGTTCCGAGGGCAGGGGGCCACCAGGTGTCGTCCCATGTGATGGGGGTGGATCCGAGGATGAGGACTTCCGTTTTTTCTGTGTTAAGCTTCACGCAGCTGCTGCTCATCCAGGAGGCAACATCCTTCATTCCTTCCTGGAAACTGTGTCTGGTGATGTTGGGTTCCTTGGTGAGGGAGAGGATGAGCTGGGTGTTATCGGCGTAGGATATGACGCTAAGTCCGTGGTTTCTGATGATCGTTGCAAGGGGGGTCACGTAGATGTTGAAGAGCCTGGGGCTCAGGGAGGATCTTTGGAGTGCTCTGCATCTGATCTCTGAGTGTTCAGAGATGAAGGGCGGGAGTCTTATTCATCCCAACCAGACCTTTGTAGTAACACTTAGAGAACACCAATTAAGAAAGTGTAGTAATAAGAGGATCTGACAAAGTAGAAACTCATTCAGTCCCACTCTTTTCCTGAACCTCAAACCTATTACCGCCCTGTACGTAAACCAATGGGGAAGGGGTCTATGCAATATGGCCATCAGAGAATCTCCTGACTCTCTTATTATTCATATCCAAAATGTTCCTCCAGTCCCATGAGCTTAAGCTTGCATTTTGTGCTTTGCTAATGGTTGCATCGTCCTAAGTGCCATATGAACCTGGTTTGGACATAAATATGTCAGTGTTACGTGTGTGGTGAATGGCGCACCTGGGTGTCCAGTGTTACTTACCTATGTGACGCCTTGTACAACTGTAGAAGAAACAAACAATATCCCAACAGGTATTATTCTGGGGACGATTAAACATGTATGCTGAAAGCATTTTAGGTACAGAAATAAGGAGACTTGAATCAATTTAAGTATAGGTTGTTATTCATCATATACTTTTTACAAGAAACACGTGGAGGCAAAGTTTACAGTTATAGCAGCACTGTACAAGAGGAATCAATAACAACCCGATTGAACTTGGTGCTCAAGTATGTGCAGTTGACATAGGTGGCGACGCAAGTGACAATAGTGGACAGCGTGAACGGCGCAGAGTGAACAATTGTGCAAATTATATACAGTGAGTGGGATCATGTGGCTCAAGGATAATTTCAATTACATAAGTGACTGATTTGGGCAATTAGCAATTCAAATGAGCCATGTAGAGTATGCGCCATGTATTGCGCTGTGTTGTCAACGACGTTTCGATCCTCGTCAATTGGGATCGTCTTCAGGACGGGGTTGTGTGATTTGGATGGTGCTGACTGGTTTGAAGGTACGCAGGAAATTCAATTAAGCAACCCCACAGGGTGGTGGATGCGGGCGTCTTCCAGGAAATTTGGTTTAAGGGCAAAAACGTGGTTGGTGAATCGAGCACCATCGAGGGATGTCTCCTGCTTGCTGGTTCGTAGTGTCGGCTGCCGAACCCAGCACGGCTGCAGGATTGAATTCCACGAGGAGCTACGATTTATTCAGGCTCTGTAACCCCCGTCCCTCGGACACCACGAACCAGCAAGCAGGAGACGTCCCTCGACATCCACCACCCCGTGGGGTTGCTTAATTGAATTTATGCCATGGGAGATTCTTGCTAGAGTGAATATCTCATCTTCTACCTTTCAAACTTTGGAGACCTGTTGCAAGGTGCAGAGCTTCGATCCTGGACATCATGTCTGAAATATGGAAAAACATGGATGAGTTCTTCAAGCCACCGAGTTCAAAGCCTGAGAAAGGTGCAAGCAAGCATCCAGATGAGCCCTCCAATGAGGCATTCCCAACCAGTGAACAGAAGATCCTGCTTTGCTCAGTCAACTCTTTGCATGTAGACATCAAGGTAATAACCATGACTGCGGTGGACGAAAAGCTGTGTGCAGCGAGAAATGGAGGATGTGACCAGCAGGGTTCATGTACTGGTTAGAAAGCACCAAAGACACAATGCTAGAGAGGGGAGAGGAGAGAGGAGAACCTTAGAAACTTCTTCAACTGGCTCCACTGTACAATTGAGAGAAAGTGGAACTATTGGACAATGTGAGGAGGTGAAACTCAGAATGCCAGGTTCCCAGCATTGATGTTACCAATGGAGTGATAGCTACTGAGGTGGAAATGATCCAGTGTCGTAAATATTTTTGGGCAGATTTACAAGACCCTAGCGACACTTTAGCGCCGCCGTTGCGTCACTTTTGTGACTCAGAGGCACTGTAAACAATGCTTCCAATTTACAACGCGAGGCATCTAGGGAGATGCGTCACATTGTATAACTGCGTCAGGTATAATGTATGCTGGGTGGCAGGAAAGCCTCGTAAAAGTAACGTGGTGAAATCTACAAGATTTCATTGCATCACTACTAGGACGCCACTGCATCAAAACCTTACACCTGCTTGAAGCAGGCATAGAGAGTGACACAGTACAGTGGGAATAGGCCTCAGAATGCATAGCTTCAGTTGCGTCGTGCTTGCGACACAACTCCAGCAATTCACTACTTTTGGCCCAACAGAATTTCTGACAATCTTTCAATCCTTGCCCCAAAGTGCGCCGTATTGTAAATGTGGCGCAGCCATGGTGGTGCAAGGGTTTCTCAGGGTGGCGCAGGGAAAGGGACTCTCTACAGATGCGTCACTTTCTTGTAAATCTGCTCCTGTGCTGTTAGCATGCACAACTCATATGACGCACAACTGGTTTCTATTATTGTGTTCTGAAGTCGGATACGCCAACAAGAATATATTTGCAATGCCTCATATACCTGCTCACTGCTCCATTCTTTCCTTAACTTGTTATTATTTTCAACGAGTTTCTAGAGGGTTGACAACTGCATGTCTCACTTTTGTTGATATGCAAAGAACACAGGGGCATATTATCAAGGGGGTTTATCCCCGCTTTTTTGGCTTTAAAAGCCAAGAAAGCGGAGATAAAATTATCTCCCTATTACCTAGCTGTCGCTAACACCAGTTAGCGACAGCTAGTAGGAGATAGCGACCATCTTGGGCCCCGCTTTGCATGTCAGTGAAATGTATCACTAATGACATGCAAAGTGGGCGTGCCAAGATGTTAGCGACAGTCGCTAACATCGCTATCTCCTATTACCAACTTTTGGAGATATTCGCGCTTAGCGCGAATATCTCCAAAAGCTAACACCTGCCCCTGAGTAGTTCTTAACCATGTTATCCAATGGGAGGTGGATAACATGGCTAAGAGCATTAGCTCGTAATGCATGAATATCGCTGACTTTTCAGCGATATTCATGCATTTCGGCCGATTTTTATCGCTTAGGCGATAAACCTTGATAATAGCAAGGTTCCTAAGCGATAAAAATCGCCGCAGCTTGGCGATAAAAATATTGCGGCTAAGCCAACATAGCGATAATTATCGCTAGTTGTTGGTAATATGCCCCACAGTCTTGCAGAATGAAAATAATAGAAAAGGCATTAGTCCATTTTCTGTCATTTTTTTTCCATTAAGAGCTTTTAACAACAATTATGTTATCAAAGTCGAGCACAGAAAGTGAAGGGCAGAGGGGAGTCCTCACAGCGACTAACACCGGGACAAGCCGTACAGAACACACCTCCAGTTCCTACTGATGGCTACTGAAGTGAAAGCACGTATCCTTTTCATGCTGAGTGATCAGCGCAGCGCGTCATTGGACGCAAGAACCTGTCGGATTTGCGTATAACTCTGATTGACAGCTCATGAAAGAGACCTCCAGCTCCCATTCAAAGTTGCCAGAAATAGATTGGCTTCATTTAGAACAACAACAGGGGGTGGTTTTAAATTCTATATCATGGAGTGGAAAGTTTTTAAGTGCTTTCACGCCCCATCGTCCACCGCACTCTTAAGTGCTGCATTCCATAACACAATAACCGCACTTCGGTGGTCATCATGGCCGACATGGAAACACTTACCCCATAGGATCAAAACAAAGATAGGACACGTCCAACCACACAACCTACTCGGTGGAGGGTGCTATCCATGTAGGCAAGTGCTTCAGTGCCCCACATAGCGTTATATAAATATTACAGTACTAAAGAATACATCTGTTAACTTGTATTTCCCTATTCCCTCATTTTGCTGCTCTAGGCCTATGCCGGCTCCAGTCTCCCTCCTTAACCCCTTGCATGCTCATGAGAGCCCCCGCGTTTTCATGCGTCACGGTGGGCGTGTGCGGAGGACGGCCAGGGGCCGTCCAAATCCTGCCCACTTTTAAAATCGCCCGAACAGCGTGAAAATTTGCAGGCATGCAAGGGGTTAAAATGTTCTTTTATGTTCATCTCTTTCCCAATGTATTCTCCTTGCCCTATCTTGATCTTGTTAACGGGGAAGGGTGGTGGAATTTGCATCACGATGGGGGAATGAATAACGCCTTCGGTGCATGCGCAATTAGTCGATGGCACCGCGGTCGAAGGACACCAATCCCAGACGCCTCTCAACTAGAGTCGGCACCAGGCAATCTTTTTTTACAGCATGGCCAGTATTTTATTGTGTGGGCCGACGCAAAAAGTCGATAAAGCTCCTAAAGCCAGTTTTTTTTCCCCTTATTTGTACATACTTAACATAGCAAATATAAGCTGAAACTACTTTCAAATGTGTTCTAGAGCTGCCTTCATGATCCATGACTGACAGATAAAGTAAACAAAGACAGAAAAGTCATGTTAAAAATTAAAACAAAGACAGTTTTATATAAAGTCCTATTTAATTATCATGTCCGGGCCTTTGCAGAATCTTAAAACATACACAAATGGCCGGTATTTTTCTCTGGGAAAGGTGGAAACCCTACTCCCAGCACCACTCCTCGTTGCACCCCAAAATGTCCCCTCCTCCCCCACATCCTTCCTTCCCTGACACTGCTCTCATAGTCTTCATCTGTAATTTAATTTTCCAGAATTCTGAGGTTTACAATACTTACGAACTAGACCGTAAACTTCAGTGTTCTGATCATATGAGTCTCGTATGGCAGTGCTTAATTTGTACACTATTAAGTGCCAGGGCTATGACCAGGAGGCCACTGCAGCTTGCACTACCCATCGCCCTTGTCATCGCTGCCAAAACAACTACTAACCATCTCGCTCGCAAGTAAATGTGACAGTTCAGATTATTCCAAGTCATCAAAGCTAAAGGAATGGCTGGAGAGGCAGGTATTAGCAATTTTAATGTATATTGTATTCCTAAACTACCATTGTTCTGCTCATGTCTAAATTAGATGAGCAGCGCCACCATGTGGTGGACTGTTCAAAAGTATGGTGTTGACAATTAGGTGCCGTGCTGAGCACCGGAAAGCACCGGCTCAAATTAAGCACTGCTTAAGCAGCCACTCAAAGAGTTCCCTCCTCTGGGTCATTTCCCCGGCTCTATTTATGACAGATTCCTTGAAATGAAGGTAAGTAGAAGTCAGCTGCAGAATCTAATCTCTGCCGCTGTACAATCAATTTTGATTGACTCGAACTTTGAAAAGTGGCTGAACAAAGTCCCCTGGGACTGAACCTATCTCCCAAAACTTAATATTGCTTCTCATTGTTCAGTGAAAAATCAAATATTTGCGTCTGCAATCTGGCAAGTTCAACATGAACTCCTGGGACAATGTAGACAGAATCACCAGAGTCTGTGTCAACAGTGGGGCGATGCAGACAGACTGTACTTTAAATACTCGGATATAAGTTCTTTGCAGGAGTTTATCTATGAGATACAAGCAGTCTGCACTTTACTTCCCAGGGCAAGCGTAGTCTCCACACACACACGTAGGCACATCTGTCGTTTAAATGGGTTGTGATGCGCAGCCCCACTTTCTTTTTACAGATTTGGTAAATAAAAATATTATGTTACTGTCGGCATTTGGAGGTATATTTACGAGGGCTTTGCGTCATGCCTGCCCCACGCAACGTGGTACATGCACAATGCAAAGCTCCAAATCATATTTATGGCGCCACGCAAAGCAAATTTGCATGGCTTTGAATGAAATGAAATGAATTTGTACTTGTATAGCGCACTTATACCCTGAGGCGTCTTGGCGCTGTACGCATACCGCTGTGGAACCCTTCCTGGCTTTTCCCTGTGAAGTGTCCACTCCTGGGCACCCCCAAGTTGAAGCCAGGCCTCCCAGCGCTGTTGGGGCCGTTGTGGAGATTAAGCAAGCTATTGCCCAGAGTTGCAGAGTGGGACCCGTGATTAGAGTAGGCACCAAGGCAAGAATTATCAGGTCCAAGGAAATTAAGCCCTAGACCCGCCGAGGCGGCTATTGAACCCTGGTCCCAGGCCAGACCTCTGCACCAGGGTCTGCCGCTCTAACCATTGAGCCACACTTCTCCAATGGCCTTATGGGAATGCCCATGTGTAATGACCCATTGCTGGAGCTCCGTCACTTTTGTGACACACTCCAGCAATACGTCATTTTTGCACCTACAGATACGTCGGAAATACTGACGTATCTGTAACTCCTTGCGACATGATGCGTCATACTGTAAATATGACGCATATGGATATATATATGGAGTGAGGCAAGGCAGCGCAATTGCTGGGTTGCATTATTCTGCACAAGGGAGACGTTCCATGGGCAATGTGGTGGGTGTTTCCCAAGCAAATCCCATGTGGATGTGTGTGTGTGTAATTGCATGTGTGTGCGTATGTGTGTCTGTAGTCATGTGTCTGACTGTACATGGATGCTTGTATGGGTGTAATTGTATGAGTGCATGTGTGTGTGTGATTGCATGTGTGTGCTTGTGTCTGTGTGTGTGTGTGTGTGAGCGTGTCTGTATTTGTGTGTGATTGCATGTGTGTGTGTGTTTGTGTGTATATGTGTGTGATTATATGCGTGTAGACATTTGTTTGCTTGTGTGTGCCTGGTTGTATTTGTGTGTGCATGTTTGTGTGTGTGTATGTGATTGTGGGTGTGCATGTGTGTTTGTGTGTAATTGTGTGTGTGTGTGATTGTGTGTGTATTTAAGTGTGTGTTTGTGGTATTTATGGCAGGGGTGGGGACATATAGGACTCATTGGAGGTGCGGAACATGTAGGCTGCAGTATGAAATTTTCCCTGTACAGTGGGGAATATTGTGCAGTTATGCTCTATGTGCTCGGTATCACCGCCAGGTGTTTCCCTTACTTACTCCACTGCAGTGGCGGCTCTTCCACTGTGGCGGAGGAGCGTCGCCACAGTGCTTTTAAGCAGTAGCAATTAGAAACATAAAATTATAATAATTTAGAGTTATTATCATTTTATGCCTTGTGTCCTGCTGCTTTACGGCGGGCAGGCAGGGCTCAGTGGAGGAGTGGTTTGCCCACTCCTTAGTGCGCAATGACAGTTTGGTGGCCCTCTCGGGCCGCCCAAAGCGGTCATTAGCACTTTCCCTATTCTCCATGCAGACTGCATTTCAGCCTGCATGGAAAACATACCCACTCCTCCAGTCCCTGGCTGGCGCTCAGACCAATGACAGCGCTGCATTGCAGAATTGTGATTGGCTTAGGGGAGGGAGCCTGGCTGCCTGCTTCCTGTTCCTGGAGTCGGAGACAGGAGAGCAGGAGCAGAGACGCCGAACCGGCCTCAAGGTAAGTTTATATATATATTTTTATTCCCTCCCCCGCGCTACCTGCGACCCTGCGCCCGCCTTCCCATTACTAAGCCATGCCGGCCGCCACTGCTCTACTGTTTTGGACCTGCACATTCATGCTGGCGTTACCTGGAGAAGACTGCACAGGTAAAACCTCAGGATCAGTCGCTATTTGCCTCAGCCCATGAATTAAAATGGAGTATTAGCACTATTTACATGAAATATTTGAATTACTGCAACATTCGGAACGTGGTAGAACGTGATTAGAGTGTAGTTGTTTTTGTTAAACATTTTTATTAATTTACAGTTTGAGGGATTGACGCTGGTGTGTTGCAGGATGTGAGACTGTTGGTTGTGGGCACCAATGCTCGGGTGCAAACATGCATGCGCTAACAAAGTCATGCTTGCATCCCGGATACCCGGTATAGTCACCCTGGCACGAGATCAGGGAGTCCAGTCTCACCACCAATGGCATCTGGGTTTCTTTACCTACACTGCACTAACTTTCACCCGCCCCAACCTCACAATGAATTACCCGCTCCAGCTTCAGCCTATCAGGGACACTCTCTGATAAATGGGGACAAAGGATGCCTCTTTGAGCATCTCTTTAACCCCTTCCCTGCGGCGATAATTTTGCCGCGGTGCGGGGATTGAATATGGGGGCGTAACTATTTGCGTGCTCAGGACGGCCCCCAGCCGTCCTACCTCACGCTGGGTGTGTGCGCAAGACGGCCGGGGGCCGACCGAACTCCGCCCACTAATTAATTCCCCAGCGCAAGCGCGGAATTCGCGCCTTGCTGGGGAATCTGCGGCGTTCAGATGGCCCCCGCCCGTCCTGAGCACACGCCCAGCGTGAGCACGCAACAGGTTAAAGTTTGAGCATGCTATTACCGGTCCACAAGCCTGCTGACGGAGCGCAGTTACGTACTGTTACTCATTCCTTAACTCTAAGGGCCACAGGGATAACTTGGAGGAATTCAGCACTGATTCCTCCTCCATATTTAGTGCCTCATTTACATGTTTTTGGTTCAGGGCAGCGCAGTAAGTCACTTTGTTGCGCTGTCCTGCGTCAAAAGGAAAGGGCAGGAATGCATCATATTTATGATATACGGCAAATTCCTGTCCTTTCCCACTGCGCTGGTGCCATTTTGGCTGCTTTACACCAAGGCAGACACCCTTGCACCATGGTGCAAGGGTGTCTGCATTGTAGGATGGTTGTTTTGTGCAGGAAGGGATATCTTCCTTCACAAAAACAATCAATGGAGGTGTTTTCCTCCTTTGTGTGCTGCAGAATAGAAAGAGGAGAAATTAAGTTAATTTTCCTTGTTACGCCAATCCTGGGGCGGTGTAGGCTTTTGACACATTCCCAGGTGTACGAGTCCTTGTAAATCTGAGAATGCATCAACATCCATGGGTGTTGCGTGGGAACACCCACAGCAACGCCATTGGAATGCCTCTTTGATGGAGAGTAAGGCAACACAGCGACTTGCGGGGCCTTGTAGAAATGGATCTGCACTCTGCGACTGATCCAGCGGCCTATAGGAAGTATGTCATAAGCTACGCTACCCAACTCCACAATTTACACTATAAAACACTAATCAAACACAAGGCCCATTAATCAAACATGACATATTATGACCAACTGAATCATGTGGCCTAATTAACCTATTCACAATTTATATACATTTATATACAACCGCGGTAAATGAAAATCATCATTTTAACAAACCTCACTAACTATTAAGCCACTTATGGCGATAGAATCTAGCTAATGGTAACCTAATCTCATGAAAATAACAAGTCCAGCTTGATTTTCAAAGTAAGATTTTTATTAGCTACTTATTTGAAAAATTGTATTTGAAATCTTTATTAATGCATTTTTATTTATTAGAAACATTGCAAATAATTATGACAGTTTTATGAATTTTAGAAATTATTATTGCAATTGAAATTTACCAGTTTAGCATTTCAAAACCTAAGTCCCTAACTAAGCTAAATAAATGGAAATAAAGAGTAAAATCTTTGAGGGCTCTTACGTGCTCCAAGAGAAGTCCGTCAACACGACACCCTCATCCAAAGGTCAGTAAAAGCAGCAGCGTAACCCTTCCACGGTGAATGGGTTTTTATACCTTTCTGCGCTAAGCTAATCTAAGTAAAAGTATATCTTTTCTGCAAAAGTCGGAGTCCCATTGGTCCACGAGTGACAAGTGACATGTCACCACATTTTTCAAAACATCAGTTCCCTCACTTTCTTAGAGTCCATTGTCTCTAGTATTCAAACTCCGAGGCTTCCTCAAGTTGAAACATTACTCGGAAAAAATGTCATTAAGTCATTTGCTTCCTCGGATGCAAAATTATCGCACGTTCTTTTGCCGGTTCCTGGCCTTGGCCTTGTCTCACTAGGAAACAGTCAGAGGCACATCTCTTTTGCCAAATGTTGTTACAACAAAGGAAACTTTTCTTTGTAAGGACTCTC
Organism: Lissotriton helveticus; assembly: GCF_964261635.1. Lineage (NCBI taxonomy): Eukaryota > Metazoa > Chordata > Amphibia > Caudata > Salamandridae > Lissotriton > Lissotriton helveticus. The sequence goes on from NC_136072.1 coordinate 46,376,998, forward strand.
TCTTGCTCCGTGCAGAATTTTAGCAGACTCGAGTAAGCTAGGCCCAAAGCAGCCAATTTAACGATAGCTAATATATAAACAAACACAAAAGAATAATTAATGCAAGAAATATAGTTTGTTCTGTTGCCACCCACCATTGCTAATGATTAACCCATTAGTCTAAATTACCTAGCTGAAGCGTACAAATAAAGCAGCAATTATATCTACCATTCTTCTTTAAGTCCAACGAAATTCTTTATGCACCTGTAGAGAATAGAGTGACACCACATAGACAAGGAAAGCAAAATAAGCACATGCCATTTATAAATCAGCCGCAATTAATTATGACATGACAAATGGACAGAGTTAATTTATTATTTTGCACAAACAGAAAGATGCAACAATAATGCACGTTTATGAGCACACATGTTAGTTTCCCTCGTGTAATGTAATCTAATCTAGATTGAATTAATACACCCACAGTACAAAACGTTAATAAAGTTATTTCTTATTATGGAAGTGTGATTTCACGAGTTGAAAATAGATCTATTTCCAAAACTCGCTCCATCAACTCCCTCATCCGGTGATTACCAAATCACCACACCCAAATTTTAGCAAAAATTTTAACTAAATGAAAATGATTCGAATTCACTTGTATTAGTATTTCTAAAGACTTGTTTCAGCAAAATCTTTGAAACTGTCATATTGAGCTCTACATAACTCCTCCAGCTCAATTTCCCTCTCCTGTTCCTTTTTGATCTTATAAATTCTCTTCTTTTCTTTCATGTGTTTCTTTCTCTTGTGTAACATGCAACTGATTTTTGTCAAAACTATCACAAATATTATTACAAACAAAAGTGTCAAAATCTTGCTAAGAACTGAACCACCAATTTCTTGAAACCAGTTTTTAATAGCTTGAAACCTTTTTGAAAGTCGTTCTGAAAAATCATCCTCTTCTAAAGGGACTATTTCTGAGTGCATTTCTGTGATGTTCTTAATATACATCTCAATATTCTTACTTTCATCAGGGATGTAAGTACAGCAGTGCTGGACATGTAAAATACCACAGACTCCTCCCTGTTTTGCCAGGAGTATGTCTAATGCAAGGCGATTTTGCATCACCATAGACCTAACTACAATGACCTCAACATCCACTAACTGAAAACCACCAGCTGTGTCAGTTGATAATCTGTCAACAATTGTGGATAATTTTCTGATTCTTCCTGCATTCAGGGTTATACCTACTAAAGGTATTACTGCTTCAAAAATATCTCCCAAAATTTCTGTGAAACTTTCTCTCTTATACCTAATTGCATGGTTGCTGATTTCAAATGTTCCTTCTGCATTTCTGTCAACATGAAACATTTTCGGGAAAACAAGTCCAACAAAACATGTCCCATACCAATGATCAGGGAGATTATAGTACGCTTTGTCACCACAGATAAAATAAATCCCAGGGAAAATTGGATCTTTGCCACCTTTAAATCCCCAAACCCCCATGATTTGGTAAGTATCTTCACAATTGCTAGCACCTACAAAGTAATTATCAAATAAAGTATTATCTCCCCTAATGCAAAGTTTACCACTAATTGGTTTGTCTATGTGAATTGCAACATTATCAAAAGTTTTGCCATTGAGTTTTTCATCCTCTTTTTGCCAGAATTTGGATTTTGTCTGTTTGACCATTTCATTTCTTTTATAAATCGCCCTCCTCTCCTCAACCAAGTTCAGAAAAGTCTTTCCCTCAGCTCTCAATTTGCAGGTTAAATTATTTTTGTAAGCATACTCATAGGTGAGTTCATTAGTAACCAAAAAGAATTCCCTCATCTGTTTAGCTCTTTTATGTTTATTCAAAGTACTCTCAATTTTCAAATTTGCAAAAATTTCATCAAAATTAGAATAGTAATATTCTAGGCGACCAGTTTGATAAAATAAGCTAGCTATCACACTACAGGTCATTCCATATGTAAGAGGAAGCATATTGAATGTCACTCCCTCAGAAACAGAAGCTGGCAATTTTACACAAATATAACAGTCTTTGACATCCATCACTTTAACATATTCTCCTAAAAGCCTTGAAAATGTGTTGCTTGAAAAATCACTGACAGACCTATCCTGATGAACCTCAGGTTTATGATCAATAACTTTGTTAGACTTGCCTGTAGCACTATGCTTGTTTTGACTAACTGAAGCTTTGCTTGTCATGTTGCCCTTATACAACTCCTTATTGATCTCAAAAGGAACAACAACAGCCAAAACCAACCAGAGCAGAAATAATATGAGCACACACACCAGTGTCATTTTACAACATTTCTTAAAAATGGAACATTTCGAGGTACTACGCTCCATAACATAAGGCATTTTTTTTTAATCTTAAAGAAGTAAAAAGAAAAAAGAAAATTTTAAAATTTGTAAAATATATGACAAAATCTAAACTAAAATATACACCCCCCTTTTTAAAATCTTTTTTTTTAATCAAAACTTTCTAACAACTTTTCTTCGACCTTGCGTCACAAGTTATTATCCAACTAAACATAATTTCTTCGACCTTGTGTCACCTAACACAATTTCTTCAGCCTTTTGCCAAAATATAGAAACCAAAAATTTTATCAGATAAGTATTTCAATCATTGTCACTGTTTTCCTCTACTTCTTCCTGACTGCTGCTATTAATTTCAATAACAGGAGGTATAATTAAATACGTCCACTCAGGTGATTTGTAATTTTAATTAGGTCTCAAAACTCTCTTCGTCTTTCTAGTTACTACCTCTATTTTCCTTCCTTTTTCCGGTTTCTTTTCAGGATCCTCCTGACTAGTAATCTCGTTCACCTGCTCCTTTGATCTTTTAATTAACCTGACCCTCAGCCCTCCATTTTCACTTGGGCAAATTTCACCTTTTCTCAGGATTTTTCTTTTTGGCTCATTCAAATTAGATTCTGTTTTCCAAGATCCCTTTTTCACACTTTCTCTTTGACAATCTTCATCACTTTCTCCAGAGTCACTGTCAGAAATTTCTATTCTTGACTAAGGAACTTTTCTATTCGGCAGTCTCACTCCGTTAGGAACTAAACTTTGTCTTCCATCACTGGTACTCGGTAATTCGTCTTCCTCCTCCTCTTCAATTACCTTCAACTTCCCAGTTTCTGGTTTCTTGTTCCTTCTTTCAGAGCTTGTTTTCTGCTTTTCAATACTCTCCTGGTCAGAAATTTCTATTATTTCAACTTCTTCTCCTTTGATTTTATCAGTTTCTTTTATTCCATCTGCTTCATTGTCAGACTCTTCTGCTGATTTCTTTTCTAGCAAATCTTCATCTTTTTCAGAGTCTATTTCAATGATTTCCAAATCTTTTCTGGTTAGATTTCCATTTACAGGTACATTTTCCAGATGTCGACCTCACTGTCGATCTTCAATATCTGGAATTCCTTCACCCTCTACTTCAGAATCTGAATCAGCTGTTGTATCACTCTCTTCATCAGAGTTTTCAGGTGTAGGTATCGGAATAGTGTGACTTGGATGAATCCACCTTTTAATTCCTCTACACTTCACTGCATTCGTTGTAACAAGAATCACCTGTCTAGGCTTCTTCCACCTTGGAACCAGACAGTTTCTTCTTCGATGAACTTTGGTTCTGACCCAATCTCCAGGTCTCAGATCATGAGTTAACACTTTGTCTTTCGACTGTACTTCAGTTCCAACCTGATTAGACACAGAAGCCATGACGTCAGACAACTGTTTGCAGTATTCCAAAATTGCACTGTCATTAATGCTCAACAGTTTTCCTACAGGTACAAAAGCTTGTGTCGTGACTCTGCCCATGATAATATCATGTGCACTCAAACCTGTCTTTTTATCAGGTGTACTTCTTAGAGACATTAAAACAAGTGGAAGAGCATCTGTCCACTTTATACCTGTATCTAGACACATTTTTCCAATTCTGTTTTTTATTGTGCCATTAATCTGCTCAACAATTCCAGAAGCCTCTGGTCTGTATGCACAATGCAATTTCTGCTCAATGTTTAATGCTTCACAAATCAAACTCAACAGTCTGTTGTCAAAATGTCCTCCTCTATCACTCTCAATGGTCACAGGAAATCCATACCTAGGGATTATCTCTCGTAAAAGTAACTTTGCTACAGTGATTGAATCATTGTGACATGTGGGGAATGCTTCTACCCATCTTGAAAATAGACAAACAATCACTAAGACATATTTCAACCTGTTATGTCTGGGCATCTCCATGAAATCCATCTGTAACCTGGTGAAAGGACCACCCTCCCGACCTATTGTTCCCGTTCCCACAACTGATTTCCTGTTTGGGTTCATTTGTTGACAGACCAGACACCTTTGGCAAAGAGATTCTGCAACTGTTCTAAATTTGGTATTAAACCATGTTTCTTTAAAAAGCCTAATCATTGAATCTCTTCCAATATGACCAGGACCATGATACAATCTAGCCATGTCAGCAATCATGCAATTTGGTAAAACTACTCTGCCATCTTTGTAAGTCCAAATTCCGTCCTCATCTCGTTGTCTGCATTCTGCTTTTAACCATGTGTTTTTCTCTTCATCATCAGCTTCATTTTGTAAATCTCTAATTTCCTGCCATGTCTCAACAATTGATGTTAGCATTAGTGAATTCGAAACATAATCTCTGTTTTTCTCCCGATTAAGTGCATAATTATTCCTTGCACAATACTTTCCAACTTCATCTGCATAAGTATTGCCTTTGGTGATGAAATCCTCACCTTTCCTGTGTGCTGCACACTTTACGACAGCAATTTCTTTTGGCAACTGTATGCCATCAATTAATCTTTTAATGAACACTGCATTTTTAATTGGTGACCCTGCTGATGTTAAATAGCCTCTCTGAGACCAGAGCTGTCCATAATCATGCACAACTCCGTATCCGTATTGGCTGTCAGTAATTATGGTAACTCTCAAATCCTTTCCCAATTCGCAAGCACGAATCAAAGCAATCAATTCAGCCACCTGTGCTGAACGAATTCCTTCAAGACATGATGCTTCTTCAACATCTGCCACTGTGCAGACAGAGTATGCTGCTTTTAAAACGCCTCCCTCTGATCTCAGACAGGAGCCATCTACAAAGTAGACAAAATCTGATTCAGGCAAAGGTTCATCTCTAATGTCTTGCCTTGGCTTGGTACAGTATTCCATAACATCCAAGCACTCATGTTCCACATCATTTTCATCAGTTATTTCAGTATCAGGTAACAGTGTGGAAGGATTTAAATTCACACACCTTGCTATTGACACATTATCTGCTCCCAGAATAATTTTTTCATATTTAGTCAACCTGTTGCTTGTCAGGTGTTGTGTTTTACTCCTTGTTAATAGAATCTCAACTGAAAGACAAGGAAAGCAAAATAAGCACATGCCATTTATAAATCAGCCGCAATTAATTATGACATGACAAATGGACAGAGTTAATTTATTATTTTGCACAAACAGAAAGATGCAACAATAATGCACGTTTATGAGCACACATGTTAGTTTCCCTTGTGTAATGTAATCTAATCTAGATTGAATTAATACACACACAGTAGAAAACGGTAATAAAGTTATTTCTTATTATGGAAGTGTGATTTCACGAGTTGAAAATAAATCTATTTCCAAAACTCGCTCCATCACGACCATCGGTGAGTCAAAAAAAGTGACGCACAGGTAGCGCAATGACCTGGTAAATAAGCCCCTTAGAGTTTCCACCAGAATCTGGAGGATTTTCAGATCCCTCTAAACTCTGGACGAGTCATAAGTCTCTGTAGTTTCGGCGCGGCTCTTGAATATCGAGTCCAGGAAGTCACGGGACGGGAATATCATCAACAAAACACAGAGGGACACAATATCAAAATGTAAGTATGTATAGATGTTCAATACCTAACTCTGCATTTATGTACCTTGACAATATTTAAACCTTCAAGCAGTGGTTAATTTGTAAAACCATAAGTGCCAGGGCTCTCATCAGGAGGCTGCTTGCACCAACCCTTGTCTCCTGTTGGTGTCACCTAAAACATAACCAACTACTAACCTTGAAAGTGAGGAGAGGCTGTGGCGTAACGGGCAGAGCTGGCGACTTTGGAGCTGGGGAGCCAGGTTTGAGTCTCTGCATCGGCTCCACAGCCTGGCATTCTGGGCAAATCACTTAATCTCCCTGTGCCCAGTTTAGATGAATGTGTCCTGAACTGGTGCTCACGAAAAGTGCCTGTGTTGATGATTAAGTGCCGGTGCTGAGCACTGGAAGCCACCACCTCAAATTAAGCACTCCTTCCAAGGTACGTGGAGTTAAGAATAGTAAATCTATATTTCCCTCTGAACAATCACCTTTTAGTACTTTCAGACACATGCATCAAAGCATTTTGCGATCGCAAACGGTGCGAATCGCAAAAATCGGCCGTTTGCGATCGCAAAAATTGCTTTTGGAATGCATGAAACAAGTAGCCCCTCGCAATTTAAGAAATCGCAAAATTTGCGATTTCTTAAATTGCGATTGCATTTAAGGAATCGCAATTTATGATTCCTTAAATGCAATGCAAGAAAGTAAAAAGAGTTGCGATTTCGCAATTAAGAATCGCAATTTACCATCACATGTAAGGTGATGGTAAATTGCGAATTTTTTGAAAAAAAGCATCAAAGTGCATTTTTTAAAGTCCCATGTTAAGCACACACATGCCCCTGGGACATGTGTGTGCGTAACATGGGTGCACATATCAATTTCAGGGGTGCAACAGGGTGTCCTTTGGACACCCCTGCACCCTTGAATTCGCATTTTCCATTTGCGAATCGCTAATTGCGATACGCAGAATGAAAATGCCTTCCTATTCATTCCTATGGGCCTCTACGCCCATAGGAATGAATGTGGAGGGATTCCTTAATTGCGACTCGCAGTTTGCGAGTCGCAATTAAGGAATGTTTAGAAATCGCACAATTTTCTGCGATTTCTACATGCATAGGCATTTGCGAATTCTTAATTGCGATTCCTTAAAAATCGCAATTAAGAAATCGCAAATGACTACAGTGATGCATGTACCTGTTTGTCCCTCGATACTTTGTCGACAAAATTAGTTTGCCACAATATTCTTGAACTCAGTATTCAAGATTACAATCCTCAATCTCGACTAACATTTCCATCAACGCCCCATTTTCTGGGGCAGTCCCAGATTTCAGTGCCTCAATTTACTCCAGTTTTGGAAGGACGCGTCAGGTGTACCCCGTTGCTCCTCTGACATGAAGACTTTGCGACCCTTCACCAAAGGGGGGCGGTGCACTTTACCAACAGCACCTGAGCTGAAATGACAATTAGCTGGAAAAGGTCACTGGAGGGTTAAAGGCTGTCAGCCTGCAGGCATTCCTTTAATCTTACAGTAAACTAAAGTCAGAGAGGGCCCTTCACACACAGAAAGAAAAAGAAATCCATTGCCAACTCAGAGCAAACAGCTTTGCTGCTAAACAAACACACACGTGATTGTTTTTCTACCATCAGCTGAAAAACAGAAGCAATGTTTACTGAATACTATATTTATAATATCTATAATAAAATGTTGTGATAATTTTTTTTGCGTCACCAATGAGAGGTGACAAAATACACAAATTACCCACAAGTATGACCCATTTGGAACTCTGTATTGGCCGGTGGCAGGGGATTACAAGGCCAAAACAAAGTTTCAATGTCAGAGACACCAAATTTTCCAGGGGGCATATTACCAACAAATTGAGAAAAAGATCGCTAAGCGCGCCTACCGCTACTTCAGTTATTGCCGGCTATCGCTGGAATGTGTCGCCTGGATAGCGCGTTATTAACAACGCGTTTCTCCAAGGCGATATAAATTCCAGCAATAGCGGTGAAATGCAGGAATTTCGCTGGATTTCCTGCAGCGTTAGGGAAAAGCTTGTAAATATTCCCTGGTGGTCGTAGCACGACAATCCACCCCCCTTAATAAAGATAGCTAAGTCTGAAAATTATCAGACGTTAGCTTACGGCGATAACCGTCGTTAGCGCAGATTTTATTATCGCTATGTTTGTCAGGGCAATGCTGGTAAATATCACGATGTGAAGTCAGCGATATTTTACATGTTGTCATGTGTAGAAATGCCCACTTAAAAAGGCTGCAAACATGCGCTAATGCATGTTAGCACTGCCTTGTAAATAGGGCGAAAACAATATTTCTGATTTTTTGGCTTTTAAAGCCCAAAAAGTGGGGATAAAGCCCTTGATAATATGCCCCTAGGTTTCAACAGGCTTCAATCTCAGACCGGTAGGTTTATCGTATGCTTGCTGATTGGTAAAATGATTCTCCACTCTTGTATGACGTGTGCTTCTAAAATAGCCAACTTCTCTTCCACTCCAATGAAGGTGAAACACAACTTTGCTGATGAGTCACAGAAGAGGAAAAGCAGAACTCAGGGGCAAGAAATTCCCTGAACGCAGTAAAGTCTTGGAAGGGACAACACAATCTCAAAGTAATGGTTTTGAAGATGGAAAACCGAGTTGTTGACTGGAGCATGGACAGAACTGGTAAGGGCTGAAAAAAAAAACATCCCGCTGGAAAGCTGAGAGGGTGACTGAGATCAGAAAGAATCAATACATGAATGGCCCTTGTGAGCAGGGGATGCAGAGGTACAACCTGTCTAATTCTGGTTTTTACTACACCAACCCTCCAGATGAACCTGTGATTCCAGCACACTCAATCTTGTGATCACATCAAAGATCTTTGCTGCTGCAACTTTTAGATCAAGCCACAAGGGCCAGATTCACAGATCTAACAAGACAAAATCCTAAACTTACTACCATTTTGGTATTCACAGAAGGCACTTACTCATTTTGGTATTCACAGAAGGCACTTCGATAAATGGAAGGCCCTAGGTTTATCCCTTTGGGGACTGGTTCAGGCGATCAAGATGGTCACCTTACCATGTTTTCTCTATGTTCTAGGTATGCTCCCTTTGACCATTCCTTTGGCTACTCTTCAGTCCATTGATTCGAAAATTAAACTTTTTATATGGGGTACAGCTAAACTGCGTCTCACCCTAGCCAAATAAAAGTCCCACCAATTACATGGAGGTTTAGGTCTACCCTCTATCGAGCATTACTCCCTTGCCCTCCATCTTTCCCATTTTTCTTTCTTTTTACCTAAGTCTAAAGAGATCCCTCAATGGGTTCCACTTGAACGTCACTTATTGGCTTCTGGCCCTAGTTTATGCCTTTTATATGGCAAGGGTTCCAGTTCTCTTGACCCCAAGAATCCTATATAATCCACTATGTATAAGTCTTGGCAAAGAAGTCACCGTATATTTAAGTCTAACTCGCGGCTTCATTTTAATGCTCCTATATCGTCTAACTCGGCTATTCGAGTGCGGGGTCGTACTGTGTCCTGGCCTTTGTGGCAGGAGGCTGGTATTCATTCCCTGGAACAACTGTTCCATGGTGACAATTTTAAATCCTTTCCCCAACTCAGTGAGGAATTCCATCTCCCGCCCCACAATCCTGTCATTATTCCCATCTTCAACAAGCTCTCACAAAACGTCTGGGTTCCCCACCTGAGCTACTGTCCACGTCTCCTATTTTATCTTATTTGAATTTATGGGGAACTTTTAAGGGTGTCACCTCTGGCCTTTATAAGACTTTCTTACATCCTCTATTTTCGCAACCCCTTTCAAAAGCTCTTCAATTGAAGTGGCAATCACGTCTTTCTGTGACATACCCAGACGCCCAGTGGGATCTCATTTTGGAAGGATTACATAAGGGTGTTCGAGAAGCTCGCCTTAAATTCTGTATTTTTTAAAATTCTCCATGAATGGCACTGGTCCCCGGTCAAATTACATTGTGCTAAGTTACTTTCCCATTCTTTGTGCTGGAGATGTCCTCATTCCAGTCGCGATATCACGCACATTATTTGTGAATGCCCTCGTACTAGATCATTTTGGCTTTTTGTGCGAAATACTTTGGCTTCCTCTATATCATTGCCTTTGCCCCTTACCTCTGCAAATATAATTTTACACGACTTTCGTGGCCTTCCAACATTTACTAAACCACAGACTTGTCTCCTACATACTGCCCTAGCCACGGCAAAAATGTGTATATTGCGTCATTGGAAGTCTTCATTACCTCCTTCTCAGGAGGAATGGTTGGTGGCAATGATGCAAACAGCTTCTTACGAACGTATAATTTATCATTTGCAGGATCAAGCTTCCATTTTTCTTCAAGTTTGGTCCCCATTCCTGGAAACCACAGTGGGTAATGATTTTGTTTCTACTCCTTCTTCTTCTACGGCTGCTCTTCCTTCTTAATTCCTTCTTCATTCCACCTTTTTCCCACCATGTTCATTCTCTTTTATTCCTCTCTTCTATGTTCCTTCTCACTCTTATTGCTTCCATCTCATTTCACAGTTAGTTTTGTTACTCTGGGGCTCCCTTTTTCTTTTCTTTTTCTCTTTCTTTTTCTTTTTCTTTTCCTTGCTTTTCCTTTCTTTTTCTTTTCCTCTCTTTCTTTCTTTTTCTCCTTCATTTTCCTTATGAATTCTAGAGGATTTGTTGTTTATGCTTCCTTTGTTATATTTTATGAATCATTTCCTCATTTTTGATGTCTCATTTTTTTTTCCTCTGCAAATGTATCTACCTTTACGCCTTATCAAATTTTATTAATAAAAAATTTCAACACAAAAAAAAAGTAATGATACATCTCTGATCCATGTTTATTCTGTCAGCATTAAAGGCATCACTTACCCCAAAAAGGGACTGTAAATACTTCATGCATATTAATTAGCTAGCAGAGTGCACCTTCGAGTTAGATGCTGTCTCCAAATGTCAATTGAAAGATTATTGAAACTCTTTGTGAGTCGAAAATAAAAATGCTAGAAATGCTTCTGTAAACATGAGCATGTCTTTATTTATCAATGAATATCTAAAGAGGTAAAACATGAGCTTTCTTTCACTTATAAATGACGTAACGTAATCCTGTTGATGAGGATATTCAGACCTCCAGCACTCATGTAGCACACAGAAGAAATATTTCACAACAAACTTTGACAAAACAAGAGAACATGAGCCATCCCACACATTACTAGCAGAAGAGGCTTTGAGTTAACTCATGGAGAGCACCAAAATGACAACCATGAACAAACAGCAACAAAGAGAAACACAAGCCAAAAAGCAAGACAAAGGGGATTTGTTTAATATGCTATTTATATCCAACCCAACACGTTCAGGGACATTATTTTAATTAAGTCTTTAAGCAAGTTTACAGCTTAGGTGAACCCCCATCACCCCCGAAGAAGGGGATCCCCTATCCCTCTCATGTTGCACCAGTAACATCAAGTAGGACATCTAAGTTGGTCAAAATAAAAGTGATGTTTGTAATTTATATGCAGTTTGTGTTGTATATTGTCAGTGCCCATACAAGCTAGGGTGTCCCAGATCAGTTAGGGTGTCCCGGACCAGTTAGGTTATTCCATAACAGTTAGGTCGTTCCATACAAACTAAGGCCCTTATTTATGAGGCCTCTATGCTGCCATTGTGTCACTTTTTGTGACGCTGCGGCGGCGTAAACAATGCACCACGCAGCGCCATAATTACAAAGTGACGCAGCTAGGCAGGTGCATCACTTTGTAAACCCCTGCGCCACATTATACCTGCAACAGGTATAACGTATGCAGGGTGGGCGTTCCGACGCAGGAAAGCTACGTAGAAGTGACGCAGGTAAAGCTATGAGATTTCACTGCAACACTTCTACGGCATCAAATCCTAATGCCTGCTTGAAGCAAGCGTAAGGGGTTAAATGACACACTGTTGGAGTTGCATCTGTTTTCAGACACACTCCAGCAATGCACCATTTTTGCGCCTAAAGATACATCAGGATTCTTCCGGGTTAAACCACACACATGAAGGAAGCATTACAGGAAGACGAAGCGCACACGCTGAGATACTCACAATTTGGTGGGAAGTCGTCGGTAGCCAAATTTTACGGGAAAACAACACACTCAACCAATATTCGCCGCTTTGAAGTAATTTTAGAGACACAACCAAATTCTGGGAAGAATATTAAAACGCTATAAGGAACAGACAGACACAGCCGGGACGGAAGTAGAACCGGCAGGGAGAACAGGACAAATTTCGTCCACACTTGTTGTCAGCCCTGAAGAAGTAAATGGGGAAGTTCCCACAACGAAACACGTGTTGGATGGGCAATCTTGCATGAAATAAAAGAACGACAGAACATCAAACGACTCAAATTTGGGAGAATATTTATTAAGATTTGATCTCACTGTGTTTTTCACTTGCACGATTGTGATAAAAATGTATGAATTACAGACAAGCACTACTGTCGATATCAGTGTGTGCATAGGACAAGCATTACAAGCATTACAATGTCAGGATTACTGACCAATCTGTAAATCAATGCGACATGGAGCGCTGTACAGTAAATACGGTACATCCATAGTGTCGCCAGGATGGCACTATGAAAAGCGTTGCATCTCTGTTTTCCTGCAGCAGGAATGCGCCATTTTTCATAAAAGAGGCCCAAGGTTGTTCCGTACGAGCCAGGTTCTTCCGTACAAGCTAGGTTGTTTCCCAGCATGTTGTGAAGACACTTTTCACCTATCTGTTAAAGCCCGTCACAATTTCAATGGAAGTCTTACAGAGGAACACTGAAGATAGGGCTGATAAATAACCACCATCTTTAGTCAAGTTCATCGAACTTAGCGCTTTACGTTGTTAACTAGTTTTGTATTGGTGGATCCTAGGTAAACACAGAAGAGAGCACCAATTCAATACGATTGGATAAAACTAAAAAGAAAAATGTTTAAAAATGTACTTTTGCTTATGTTAGCATTGCATTTTGAAGGTGTTTCTACTAGTGGTACTTCCACCATGGAGACAACTTGTTCGTTCAGATTCTTTGTTCAGTTCATATATTACTAAACCATAAAAGTATAGAATCATTTTACATTCACATACTTGAGCTTAAACACCTTTAAAACTACAGTACTACATTTCATCTTGAATTAAACTTGTAAGAGGTTTCTTTAGAAGACAACCCTATACAGGGCAGTGCATCCTCTGTTCTCGACAGAGGACCCAACTTTTTCCACTTCATCCTTCATTCCTGCCCCTTTTAAGGCCATCACTAAAGTAGGACATAACGAAGTTTCAATGTCACTTACTGGGTGATAAAAGTAGGAATTTATTGAAGCGTGAGTGAGAATTTTATGGGTATACTCCAAGGCTCTAAATAGGAAATCAATAATGAAGAAATGAGCCATAAAAAGAAAACTAAATGAATCAAGTGTGATTCTGTGGAAAAGGAGGGACTGTGAACGTATCAGTGCTCATGCTCTAACAGACTAAAGGCGTCTGAACGTGCACATGCGTGGGGTATAGAGTAACCCAAAAAAGTGGTCGCGTGTAAATCTGCGCTGTACATCAATCAATCCAAAGGAAAAAATTATCTCTCAGACAACAAGCAAAATCATGTAGAAAATTTACCAACAAGCAAACAAATACATTAGCAAACCTGTAATGAGAAAAGGGGGAATGATAAAGGTAAAAGAAAGACTACACCTAAAGACAGACTACAAATTAAATGCAGCTACTCTGTATGATGGAATGGGGAAACTAAAATGGCGGCCACAAGAAAATACACAACGTAAGAAATCTGGGACTTGACACATTCATGTACCAAAAAAAATGTCCCTCAGCAAGACTAGTTCCTGATATGGAAGAAAATCAGGATAAGCTAATATGATTGATAAACAGATATTACACAAAAATTATCTTTAAAAAAAAAAAAAAAAAAAAAAAAGCAACTATAAAGAGATTTAAAAACAATAAGACAAAAACTAGAACATTCCCAATAGGAGGCATATTTCATCAGATAAAACATTAATCGATGGAATGCCTGAGTGATGATAATTCACATAGATTACGATCGAACACTTTTAACCAGTTTAGAGTCACCAAATGGTGTGATTGATCCCAAGTTCAACAGAATCGGCCGGATCCAATCACTTTAACATGTTGCGACCTGAAGAAATGTCCCCAGCATGAGGACTGGGCACAATTTGTTAATTCATCAGAATTGCTTCCAAGATGGTTATGGTGTCCCACAAGAGATGTCCCAGGTCTATGACATCATAATCTGCTTCGGTGTCGTCATATCCGAGTTTTGACTCATTCTGAAGTCTGTCCAATAGCAATACTCCCACATGGACACAACAGCATGCAGTAAATTGTTTCAGGGGACATTTGATGTAGTTTTGCTCAAAGGCTGCATTTACCACATTCAGGAGCAGATTTACAAGAAAGTGACACATCTGTAAAGATGCGTCACTTTCCCTACGCCACCCTGAAAAACCCTTGCGGCACTATGGATGCGCAATATTAACAATTCGGCGCACCATCGCGCAAGGATTGATAGATGCGTCAGAAATTACACAGTAGAAGAAAAAATCATAGTTGGCAAGATGGCGGTCTGTCCATAGACCGCGTAGCAGCACTACACCTGAGCTCCGCTCTTTGTTCCAGTGAAGGGAGAAGGGGGAAGAGATATGACTCTGCTCCGCCTCACTACGCTTTGCTTTTCTCGTGTGTGCCTAGATCTAAACTAATCGGCTAAGTGACTACTCCCCCGTGAAAACACGGGGCTGAAATTTTCTGCCCGTCACTCCGTCACCCTGTCTGCTTTATCGGACCTTACCCTGGTTGCTGCGATATGGTTCTGGGGGTCTTGCAGGATCGGCAGTATCCCCCGTGCTCTCCCAGTGTCATGGGACAGCCACCGAATCGGCTTTGCAGCGCAGTAACTGATCGGCTCCCGAGTGCAGCGGGTCCGGCAAAAGCTCCAACTCCAGCTCCGGTTCCCGCTTCATGGAAAGGACTCCGCCTACAATTGCAGCCACAACTACAGCGATCGCAGCATACACGACCACGGCTACACTACTGTGGCTACATTGTGTCCTCTGATTGCTCAGCGGGGGGGTTCTACAATTTCATTTTTGATGCCAGTGTTCTCGCTGCGGGGCTACCCGATCCCGGAGTAACCATGCCCCCGAAAATGGCTGCCTCAGCTGCGGCGTCCAGAGCGCGGGTAGCGAAGGCTGCCAGAATCCTCCGCAAGGATGCTGAGCGGCAGCAACAAGAGGAATCACTGGTCGACGAGGAAGAAGGCAACTCCCTTTTCAATACAACAAAATCCAAGACTAGAAAGCAGCAAGCCTCCTCGGAACACTCCCCGAGACAAGAAGCCCATGCTGCCAGGAGGAAACTGAGTACTCCCGGGGGAACAGTACTAGACTTGTTTTTAAAAAAGGGAGCGTTGGGCGGATTGCAGAAAGATCTTGGAAAAGAAGTTACTCAAGACATTTTGAACAGCCCGCCACGGAGAATTCAATGAATAATTTGGGCGTAGTCATTTGTAACCCCGGGGTCCCCACAGCGATATCTAGTCCTGGACCTGGGCATGAACTCGACCCTCAGATGAATGCGCCTAGTAACTCCTTGGTTGGCGCCACCTCTACTTCCATTACTACTACGGCTTTGGGGCAATCATCACCTACAATCTCCATAACTGTAAGTAGCACCACTGTAGCTGAGTCTGTCCAATCTAACCAATATGTTCAATCTGTCCAACCTACTACACCCCTCGGGATGTCTGTTGGTGGTGAGGCTCAAGTACTTGAAAGGCGCTCAATGACAGCCATAGGGGCAGGGGATGATCAGTTGGGGGTACAAGGTGAAGTAACTTTGCTTGGGGAAAAACATTCAATACAGGTGCCACCTATGGGGCTGCCGATTTTTCCTGTGCCGGCCATATCTGTTGGGCCCCCAAGTCCACTCCCACCTATTTAACCCACCGATTACTCCGGCCGGATGATCGTGAATCAAGAACTAAACGAACACTTGGGAAACACTTCAAAGGCTCATCTGCCCGAGGAGAAGGATAAAGAGCCTAGTGAGTTCTACTCTTTTTCTGATGAGAATGGAGTTAATGCTGTGGGAGAATGGTCGGAAGACTGTGAGTCTATAGAGGGCTCGGAAGATGAAGAGTCTGATTCAGAACCCCTGCTTAGCTCTTCCGAGGGCAGCTACTGTGAGGAGAGCGTTAATGTTAACACTGTCAGAGCCAAACTCAAATCCATCTCTAGACTTAAACAGCGTGGACCGGCTGATAATCACTCTGACCATCATCGTACTTCTAAACCGCTTTTACATATGGCGGAGGCCCCATTAAGCTCAGGTACCTCGGAGATATCACACTCTGCAGTGGAAACCATCTTACAGGCTATTGCAGCGCATAGAGAAGAAACAGCTCTGGACAGCCAGAGATCACGCGCTGCACTCCGCAAAATGCAAGGAGTTGTTAGGAAGCTCTCCAAGTCCTGCAACCTTGTAGGTGAAAGAGTCACCGAGATGGAAGCCAGGGTTATGACGAACGAGAAAGAGGCCACTCTGAACTCGGAGCGGATCAAACTTCAGGAAGCCGAACTCATGGACATTAAATGGAAGCTGGAGGATTTTGAAAATCGGCAGCGACGCAATAACTTGCGTTTCTTGGGAATGCCGGAGAAAATGGAGGGGGAGGACGCACGTTCTTTTGTAATTAAAATATTCAGAGAGTCTATGCCCGAACTCAAGAATTGGAATTGGGACGCCGAAATCCAACACACCCACCGGATGCCTTTTGAGCTGTCATCTAAACCCGGGGTGTATCCCCGAGCTATTTTAGTTTATTTTGGAAACTTTTTGTTAAGGCAGGCTGTGGCTGAGAAAGCGAGACCAGATCATAGGTTGGAATATAATGGGCTCTCCTATTTCACAAGACCAGACTTTTGCCATGCAACTGTGGAGAGACGGTGGCGGCTCCGCTCTCTGATTAAACCTTTCCAAGATAAAGGTGCCCAAGCTTACTAGAACAACCCTGCGAAGCTTAAAATTGTAATGGGCGGTCACACAAACTTTTTTCTCTCCGAAATCAAAGCAAAGGCATATCTCGATGAACTTACTCAGAAATGATTCATGAGAATATTGACTGATTATTTATGTCTTTTTTTATAATGATTCCTGGTTTGATTATCCTGCTTGGTCGACTCCAATTTTTGATTAATACAGTCATTTAAATTAGGATACGATTTGATATGGCTTTGGTGGGACTCATGGAATCATTATAGGTCTGTCATTTAATATTTGTTCTTATTATTTGTTCTTCTTCCTTTTTTTGTTTTGACGGTTTCTCTCTTCCCTGTCCTGGGTAGTCATTTACTATTTCACTTTTTCAAATTAGATGGCGGTAGCTTAGATGTTGTGTTGTAACTACATCACCCAGACTCTGGTTGAGTCTGATTGCCTACTGTTTGGGGTGGGGGGTTGTAAGGGATTGTGTGTGGGTAGGGTGGGGAGGGTGGTAGTGAAGGGGGAGTGGGGTGGGTTGGGGGAGAAAAAGTTTAAAAAAGAACCAGTTTTGTCAGCAAAAGGCTTAAGTAAAGAGAAAACAGACACAGAAGAATCTGAGCTTCGCACTAAATTAAAATTGTATTTGTTCAAAATGATCCTACTATCTCTTCCTTTAAATAATGGGTAGATTAAGTATCCAAACTTGGAACGTTGGAGGCCTCTTATCTGGGGATAAACGACGGCGAATGGCTGAGCTATTGCAATCATATCCTGTTGATGTACTCTGTCTTCAGGAGACTCATGTCCCATGGGTTAAGAGATCATGGCTCAATCTGAAGGGGTATAATTTACTGATAGCCTCTACACAATCCTCAAACATAAGGGGCGTAGCAGTCCTAGCCAAAACACGATTAGGCTTAGGAGTACGTCATCTCTCATATCCCCAGGGTAGATGGGCTATTGTTAAACTCGCTTGTGGTATTACTATCTGTACCGTATACGGGTCAAACCATGACGATCCAACTATATTTGAGGTACTTGAAGCTGAACTGGCCTCTTGGCAGGGCCCACTAGTTGTCTGTGGTGATTTTATTGTCTCACTCATTCCACGGCTGTGTAATAATGCCCCCAAATTGAAATATGTTGGTCGAAAACCAAGGGTGTATCAGGCCGTTAAAAGATTGTTGGGTAGCTATGGTTTGATTGATGTGTGGCTGCAAAACAATACTCACGATCCTGGCTACACTTATTTCTCACATCCGCACCAAAAACAAGTTCGGATTGATTACATGTTCGTCTCCGGAGACCTAGCACCGCAGGCAACAATTAACAAACCCCCGAGAATAATCTCCGATCACAATGCACTCATTCTTGGGATTACAGCCGGATCACAATATACACAACGGCGGTCATGGTCATTTGATAGGAAACTTTTGTCTAATCATGAGTTTATCACCCACATTAAAAATTGGACAGAAGAGTACTTTAATATAAATCGGTTTAGCGCCTCTAGGAATACAGTGTGGGATTCCTACAAATCCGCTTTAAGGGTGGAGATTATTAGCTTTCAGAATTTCGCCAGATCCAAATCAAGGAAAAACCATGAGTTAATGGTGTCAGCACTGGCTAAAGCTGAGGGAGATCACACTTCTTTAATCATACAGGGCAAGGACGCTAGCAGCCAGATGCTCCAGGTAGCAGTCCTAAAGGCTGAGCTAAATTCTGAACTAAGCCAGAAAGCTGCCCAGACCTATAGAGCACATAGGAGGAAGGCTTATGAAAGTGGTGAAAAGGTGGGCAGGCAGTTAGCACTCCGAACCCGCCAAAAAAACGTAACTAATAATATTCTCGCAATTGTAGAAGGTGGGCAGACCTTTACGCATGCAGCTGATATCATCCTTCAATTTCAAAACTACTACCAAAAGCTGTACACTGAAGAAGTGGCTGCCACCGATAATGATATTGATTACTTTCTGGCGAACCTCCTTAATAATTTGGCGGCTGTTAGCTTATTGGATGATACCTCCAGGGAAGAGCTAGAAAGTGAAATCACGCTGGCTGAGGTAGAGTCTGCACTACTCCTTTTGGCATCTGGCAATGCCGCTGGCCCAGATAGATTGCCGATCGATCTTTATAAAATCCTTGGTCATCAACTTTGTCCCCTCCTCTATGACTTATTTCTGGGGGTCCAGTACAATGGTGTTCCACCAGACTCTTGGGACGAGGCTAGCATTATTGTTTTCCCAAAGAGGGGGAAACCACCCGAGCAATTATCTTCTTATCGCCCAATATCCCTGATTAATTCGGACTCTAAATTATATGCAAAGGTGATGGCTGTTAGACTTAGTAGGGTCATTGAGCATCTGGTCTCTCCTTTGCAGCATGGCTTCGTCCCGGGCAAGGGGACTACTGACCATACTCGTCGGGCTATTGCCCTATTTGATGCCATGTCTGTCTCGGGGGGCCGGATGTCAATGATCCTACTCGATGCTGAGAAAGCCTTTGACCGTGTCTCATGGAACTTCTTGTGGGTAGCCATGGCACGTATTAATTTCGGTCCTAAATTTGTGAAATCCATCAAATCAATGTATCTTCGTCCCAAAGCAAAACTTCTAATGCTAGGTTCAGAATCTGGCTACATTCATATTACAAGAGGCACAAGGCAGGGATGTCCCTGCTCGCCCCTGCTCTTCGCTCTTTATGTTAATCCCTTAATTCTTACATTTTTAGAAAGTAATATTATTAAATCAGTTCGCTATAATCATTTTCAGACAAAAGTATTAGCCTATGCTGATGACATCGCGGTATTAACACCTGACCCGATCGAGGCGATCTATGAAATTGAGCGAGTGGCTTCAGAATACGGTAATTGCTCGGGGTATTCCCTTAATCGTGGAAAGACTGTTATCCTATGTACCGATAATACAGCTTGCCCAGATCAAAGAAGAGCCAATACAGCTACTTATCTTGGAGTAACCATCTGCCCTAATACTAAGCATGTAGTGAAGCTTAACTTTGATCCGCTTCTGGAAAAGATAAAGAGTGATTTGGATAAAGTAAACGGTCTCTATCTCTCCATCATCAGTAGGGTTAACTATCTGAAAATGAATATCTTGCCCAGATGTCTATACTTATTTCGTGCTATTCCGTTAGTTGTTGAACCTAAAGTTCTAACTTTCATTAATGCCCTTATGTCGAAATTTGTGTGGCAACATGGAAAGATTAGGCGATCTCATTCTTTTCTCTCGCTTCCATTGGAAAGGGGTGGGCTTACCTTACCCAACATGACTTTCTACCACTGGGCAGCATTCCTTAAACAGCTTACCCCTGTGCTTGTATATTCGATCGAAGATAACCTGACTGATACAGCGTCAATTCCCTCAATTTATTTGCTTCTTATTGGCCAGGATGCCAAAGGCTTACTATTAAGAAGAACTGAGGTAAATCATTATAAGAAGCTCAAGGGAGAAATCTTAATTAGCGCCTGGAGAATCTGGGAAAATGTAGCCAAACACATGCATATTGGGAAAATCAACCGCTATACACCTTTGTGGCAGTCTAGTATTACACAAAGCCCTGATTTTTACTCTACGGCAAGGAAATGGGCAAGGCTATGTATTAGAACTGTTAACGAGCTTTTGTTAAAAGGTCTCGATACTGTTTTTTTCGATTTAAAATTGAAATTTGGTCTTTCTAACGGGGACTTTCTTAAATTTGCCCAGGTGTTTGCTAATCTAAGAGCTAAACGGTCTACAATGTGTCTTTCAAAAATAGAAATAATCGAGGTATTGGCTAGACCAAATACTAGGATAGGAACTCTTTATGACATCCTCCTGATGGAAACAAAGGACGATATGGATCAAACCAAAGTCAAATGGGCGGCGAAACTTAATAACCCAGACGTAGATATAGACAGAGTTTTGGAGTTGAGCCATAAATTATTCATGGCCAGTAATCTTAAAGCACAGCTTTTTAAGACAGTATTCGATCTCTACTTTACCCCAGCCAAACTTTATGCATGGGGTAAAAGAAAGAATGATTTGTGTCCGCGATGTTCACATGGACCCGCGACTCTTGTCCATATGTTTAGCAATTGTTCAGAGCTCACTGTTTTGAAAAGTATGATAACTTCTTTCTGGGAAAAATTATTTGGTCATAAACTCCCCGAGTCTGATACCTTATTTGTTTTAGGTTTTGACAACTCTTTAAAACTCTCAAAATCTGAAGAAAGATTGTTGTTCATTGGCACTGCGATACTGAGGTTAATCTTGTCCGCCCGATGGAAGGAAGCTTCCCCACCTAGCTTTCAGATGTGGTTAGCTCGTTTCTTGGCAGTGTATAGCTGTGAGTCGGACACTTTTGCTACTAGAGGCTATAATGCAAGGCTACGAGGGGAGGCAACCTGGCGGCCGTTTTCGAATTGGAAAGCTGGGATAATTCCTAGTGGAATTGGCTGACTCATACAAGATTCTGTTTATTAGTTCTCCTACAATAATTTTTTTTTTTTCCTTTCTTCGTCCTTTTCTTATTTAATAGCTTTTAGTCGTAGTCTCAGTATTCTCCGCTTCAAGTTTCAAATGTATGTATAACGTATCTACTTCCGTAGCTTTTTGTTCTTTCTATTGCATTTCTGTTATTCCCTAATATTCATTGTATACATTTACCTTTGTTTCTCTTATGCTGCTTCTGGTTCCAAAAAAAAAAAAAAAAAAAAAAAAGAAATTCTGACGCATCTGTTGATGCAAAAGTCACGCATTGCTGTAGTCGTGTCACAAGCATGAAGCAACTCCAGCAATGCAGGGTGAGGCCTATCCTCATTGTGCTGCGTCACTCCTTACGTCTGTTTCACGCAGGCGTAAGAATTTGATGCAGTGGTGTCCTAGAAGTGGCGCAGTGAAATCTATGAGTCTTTTTTGCGTTGGAACGCCCACCCTGTATACATTATACCTGACGCAGGTATAATGTGACGCAGGGCTTTACAACGTGGCACATCTCCCTAGATGCGTCATGTTGTGAATGGGCCGCATTTTTATGCTGCGTCACACAAAAAGTGACGCAACGGCGGCACTAAAATGACTTAAGGGGCTTGTAAATCTGCCCCCCTGTCTCTAATGTGTTGCCATCTGTTGAATGCCAATGATGGTTTGTTGTGAATGTTAAGTACCTCTTGCTATTTTTTAAAGTATTTATTTGCACTTTTATGTCCTCACGGCTGAAATAAAGTACTTTGATGATGACGATGAAGTACATCTTGTATCAGACGCCAGTCTTTTTTACATGACTATTGACAGTACAGTATGTACACATACAAACCACTGCTTGTTAATTATTAGTTTGTGCCTGGATGTCAGTAAATGTTCTTGGGGAAAGTGCCAAGCCCTTGTTCTAACAAGTTGCAGTAACCTAAGCGAGTTTCCTCGTTCTAGTAATCTAGCACTCAGAATGACTGAGTCATGAACGAAATCTGCCTCCTTTTTACAGTTTCCTCCTTACATACGTCTATAAAGTACGCCAATCTTGCTTACTGAAGTTTGGAACCATAGATTATCTTATCATAACCTTTTTATCATGAGTGTACATTTACTAACCTTACAACAATTGTGAAATACATTTATGAGTGACTCTGAAGGAGCCATAGAGAGAAGCACCCTACATGCCAGAACTTTGGATCCAGGTTTAAGTCCCGACGTCGGCTCAACATTCTGCGATTCTCGGCAAAACACTTACCTATAGATTCATCAAGCATCCATTTTGTGATTCCTCATTAGCGATAATATGGAATAGCAAAATGCTATGCATGAAGAACTGGCTTAAAAAATAGCGATTTCTTAAAATTCCTTAATTGCGACTCGCAAAGTGCGAGTCGCAATTAACGAATACCTCCCCATTCATTCCTATGGGCCTAGAGGCCCATAGGAATGAATGGGAAGACAATCTCAATTTGCGATTCTCAATTAGAGAATCGCAAATTGAGATTGCAATTTCAAGGGTGCCAGGGTGTCAAAAGGACACCCTGTTGCAACCCTGAAATCTGCATATGGGTACATCTTGCACACACACATGCCCTAAGGGCATGTTTGTGTGTAAAATGGAACTTTGAAAAATGCACTTTAGTGCATTTTTCAAAGTTTTTGCAAATTACCATGAAGTTCAACTTCATGGTAATTTGCTCCCCCTATTAGCGAAATCGCTAATTTTACTTTAATGCATTGCATTTAAGGAATCTCAATTTGAGATTCCTTAAATGCAATAGCAATTTAAGGAATCACAATTTTGCGATTTCTTTAATTGCGATTTTTGCATTTGGGATGATGCATCCCAAATGCAAAAATACCGGTCGCAAAGGGGCAGCGTCTGAGAATCTGCCCCTTTGCGAGCGGTGTTTCGCTTGATGCATCTATGCCTAAATCTCCCTCAGGATAAAAAACGAAAACAGTAATCTGACCTTGTGCAATGTAATCTGGTGCTCAGGTAAAGGGCTTTAATGCCCATGGGCCAAGAATGCGCTATATAAAAGTGGTAAAAACAAATTGCTTCGTCAATAGGCAGGTTGACTGGGAATTAAGTGGTCCCCAATGGGGCTAAATGCAGCTTGAACCATCAGGACAAGATGCAAAGCATATTTCTGTGCCGCAAGGGTGAGATTGAGACCATGCGGTCACTACTCTGAGCCCAGCATGGGCAGTGACTTTGAGCGCAAGGCTGCGTTGCAGTTTGCGTTTCTGCAGACCATGCGCACAGTTGCACCTCTATGTATGACAGGCTCCAAGGGGCATATTAACAAGCGGCAGCGAAAATTATCGCTGACCGCTGTTAGCGTTAAAAAATATATCGTCGGCTATCCCTGGCGATAATCGCCATGGTAGCGCAGTATTATCTACACTGAGCGCCATGGCGATAAAAAAACAGGGAGAGCAGGATTATCGCCGTTTTACATTGAATAACGCTGGATTTCCAGCGATATTCAATGAAAAACTAAATTAACCTTGGTGATAGGGACTGTGGTTGCAGTCACATAATCCACCTCCCATTACAGGTATGCCTAAGTCTGAAAATTAGCAGACTTTAAAAAGCAGCGTTAACCGTGGTTAGCGCTGCTTTTTTTTTAATCTCTAAGAGGGTTAGCGTGAAACTTGATAATAGGAGAAATGTCGCTTAGCGACATTTCTCCTATTATTTTGCTCTGGAACGCCTCCTTTGCATCTCATTAGAGATGCAAAGGGAAGCGTAGGAAAAAAGGGTGCTAACATGCGATTTTGCATGTTAGCACCCTGCTTTTAAAGCCAAAAAAGCGGAGATAAATCCCTTGTTAATATGCCCCCAAGTTCTCTTAACTTTTACATCCTTATTCCACAGGCAGAAGAACATGTGACAATCTGCATTGACGGCTCAGTCCATCTCACCTCTACAGAAGGATGCCTCAGACCCACACTGCTCCAGGCCAGGTGATGACTAACAGTAGCAGGTTGTGTTGAGAAGACCCACTTGGATCAGTCAAGAGTCAGACGCCTGGTCAAGGGAAGATCTTTTAGGATCATCTGCTTGCAAAGAACTTTCCCTATATTCATGAACGTCATTGTGGTTATTGTGCCACAAGTGAACCACGTGGTCGGACACAGACCCATCCCCTGAATTTACAGGCTTGCCAGTTGAGCTCATGGGTGGAGAACCACCATCCGTGTCTTGTAGCTGTTCATACCGGAGGTAGGGACAACGTGTAAGCAGAATGGCTCAGTAGTGTAATCTCCCTATTGAAAGAGAGGTCATTGTGCCCCCAAATCCCTGGTCACCTATGCCTCATGTTAACTCTCTACACTTGACTCTCTTGCCTCCAGGGGCAAGTCTAAGCTAGCCTAGATTTGCTGTAGATTCCCAACTAACAGACTTGTGAGGTGAATGCTTTACTAGTAAAGTAGTTCTCTTGGCTGTTATTTGTTTTTTCTCTCTTTCCCCTTGATCTCTCATCTACACAGTCAGATCCTGAAAATCAAGTTGGAACTGATGGAGTTTAGCAACTTTTTGTTCTTGGTCATAAATGCCCTGGCTTGGGCACCATTGTGGAAGTCAGTGAGAACTGTAACGGCGAGTCTGGTGGCTCAGTGGACTATTGCACCCACTGCAGGGGCCTGTGTTCGACCTCATGGGCACAGGTCCAAATCCTGGTGAGTCCACTCAGCCTTTCATCCATCTGAGGTTGATAAAATTAGTACCATTTAGTTGGGTAACAATAAACATCTGTTATTCAGCGCCAAGAGACCTCGTTGGGGGGAAAGTGTACTTTACCAATACTTATGTTATGTTACATGTCCTTCAGCGTATGCCTTTCTCAAAGACTGCCATTTTAGGAGGATGATTCAAGCTCCTCCTTCTTTGGACCAGGCCTGATGATGTCAGGTTGGGATGCATGATCCAGGGAGTAGCAGTACAGGTGTCTCAGTGTGGTTTGTTGTTATGGAGACTCCGTGAGATTCGGTCGCGCAGTGTGCGTGTCGTGGTGTCGGCCAGGGTGTTGGTGAGGAGCACCTGTTCGTTGTGTGCACCGAAAGAAGAAGTGAATCTCGGACGTGCAGAGTACGGGTCGTGGTGCAGCCAGGGCGTTGGTGAGGAGGGCCTGGTCATCGTGTGCACCGGGAGAAGAGGTGAGACTCAGACGCGCAGAGTGAGTGTTTTGGTGCAGGCCAGGGCTTTGGTGAGGAGCGCCTTATCGTTGTGTCCACCGAAAGAAGAAATTACTTTGAGACGCGCAGAGTGAGTGCTGTGGTGCAGCCAGGGTGTTGGTGTAGAGCACCTGGACATTGTGTGCACCGGAAGAAGAGGAGAGACTCGGACGTGCAGGGTGCGTGGCGTGGTGCAGCCAGGGTGTTGGTGAAGAAAGCCTGGGCATTGTGTGCACCGGGAGAAGAGGAGAGACTCGGACGGGCAGGGTGCGTGTCAAGGTGCAAGCAGAAGCATTGGTGAAGAGCGCCTGGTCATCGTGAGCACCAGAGAAGAGGCGAGTCTCGGACACGCAGAGTGCGTGTCGAGGTGCAACCTGAGGTGCTGGTGAGGAGTGCCTGGGTAGTGTGTGCACCGAATTCGAAGTAAGTCTCCACAGTGCTGAGGGCTGGTCTTGGTGTTCACGGATACCGCCGGAAGGAGGGCCAAGTCATTGGGGCCCTCGGAGGGAAACAGCAGCGGCCCGGACCAGCAGTCCCAGAGGAGCTGAGCCGCCGGCCCGAGCTCGCCGTACCTCATGACGGAGTTCTGGATCAAGGTCCAAGTGGCTGAAGTAGGAGAGGAGAGTGGGGTCGTTCCTTCCCCAGGTAACGTGGATCACCACCTGGGGTGGGGGTGGGGGCCAGGAGGGAAACTCTCTCGGCCTCACGCTTCTGTCAGCTGCGCAAGTCTGTTGCTTCGGCTCGGATCTCGGCCCGTGCTGGCCCAAGGAGGGGCAGTACTGGAGCCCGGAGTGAGAAGCAGTACTTTTGTGTCATCATTGATCCATAATGGGGGCACTATTAACGGAGCACCTAAACTGTCATATTACACTTTGCATTATTGCTGCTAACGAACTATGTAACTGTCGTATGACGCCTGACCTCATTTCTGCCTGACTATCTATATGCTTGGTGCGCTACGCACTGCGTTATTTTTCCCTTGCAGAGATTGTAACGTGGCGCATTGCATTAGTTCTTTATCGCGCAGTACCTGATTATAACGTGGCGGAGTGCATTATTTCTTCATTGCACCGTCCATGATTGTAGCGTGACGCATTGCTTTCCTGGTAGAGGGCATGCTGGTAGTCATACTCATTGCATTATTCCTTCTATTGCAAAGTACATGACTGTGGCGATACGTATGGCATTGTTTCTCTGTTGCACAGTACAAGTGAATATCTTTACGCATTGCAGTATTTCTTTCTTTTTCAACGTGTGTGATTCTAGCAATACAACTTGCCTAACCTTTTGGAAATGGCTAGAAGTAAACTTAACTGTTGGTTAGAAGTGGTGGTTGGAATTAGAACCTACCAACCTACTGGAAGGAATACTACCCATTCTTATATGTTGATTTTTTATTGTGTGGTCATATTGTATATCTGCTTATATAAAGCTTATACTCGTTTTATAAAAACTCATGTGGAGTCTATTTGTGGTGACATCACTGGGTTGCTGTGAGAGTGGTTGCACATATTTTACAATCGCGCCTTGGAGATAAGCCTGACTGCTCGTGCCAAGCTACTAAGGGGGTGAGCAGGGCTATCGCAGACGGTGTCCTTACTTAGCCTACCGTTGAAACGAGGGGTCGGGGACTCCCGCCTCAAGCATTTGGCGGCGGTGGTGAGGGTTAAGGACCCCCACTTCCAACAATTACTTACCAGTAATGAGCTTGAGGCACGCTTGCTTAGGTATACCGCTTGAGTAAGGGCTGAGAGGAGGAAGCGAGACAGCAAGACAATGCTTGGGCTACTTACCAGTGACGAACTTGAGGCGCGCTTACTTAGGGATACCACTTTAGAAAGTGCTGAGAAGAGGAAGCGAGACAGGAAAGTAATGCATAGATTACTCAGCAGTAATCTCCATTACTCCTCGACTGGCTGCTCTTAGTCACAGTCCTTCACGCTGTGCTTCGCCCCTATTTGTTAGACCCTAACACCCCAACTAAAATCACCCCACCCACCCAGTAGCAAGGCACAACATTATTGAATGGTGGCTGTTTTTTTCTTTCCACCATAGCCTAGTTTTAAGATTATAAACCCAACATAAGTACAGCTCTCAAGTGTCTACGGGTGTGGTAGGCGCTATTGCAAAACCCAGACATACAGACCATTGAAAATACCTACATCAATAGACCCGCTACCTTGCTGGAGTAAAGCCAACACCTTTCCACAAAGAAGGCTTTGGGCCAGCAAATATGGGCGTTAGCTACCCTGAAATATTTACTTTTGTACAGATCGCGCCTGTGCAACAGTATCCAATGTATGTGCTACTTTTTTTTAATAAAGTAAATAAAGGGATACATATCTTTATTAATTAAGATTAAATGCAAGTCAAATGCATCACAAACAGATTCTGCTTTTATTCTTTATTATTTGCTAATAAATCTTGGCCAGACCTCAATCTCCAGAGAGTTATTTAATCTGTAGATTGGATACAGAGGGCGGAACGTGCTCAGGGTGCGAGCTCTGAAATGTAGTTATTATGTTACGCTATTTTAACCGACCCTTATTTAAGTGCTTTGTACACCAAAAAGGTTTCTCGGCACTGCAATTAATACTGTGAATGAATTCCTCTCTTTAAGACAGATAACAAGAATTACCCAAAACAAAATGACCCAAGAGACAGGAACATTTGTGAAAGGTCAGTTGTGATGACGGTGTACTCAGGTCCTTCACTCTTAGCTTAGAATTAAGGGGCATATTACCAAGCCTGGTGATATTAGATTATCGCCGCTTTAGCGGCCATTTTCGGCCACTAAGCGGCGATAATTATATCGCCCTATTAGCAAACTGTTGCTAACTGATGTTAGCGGCAGCTTTGAGGCGATAGCGAGCTGTTTGGGGCCCGCTTTGCATGTCTGCGATATTTATCGCGAATGACATGCAAAGTGGGCGTATCCAACCTATTAGCGACTGAAAGCAGTCGCTAACATCGCTATCGCCTATTAGCAAGGCAGGCGTATCGATGAAAATATTCGCGCTAAGCACGAATATCGCTAAAAACGAACGCCTGCTCAGACCAGTTCTTAGCCATTATATCCAAATGGAGTTGGATATTCTGGCTAAGACCCTATTGGCGATGATGCGTGAATATCGCTGTATTCCCAGCGTTATTCACACATTTCGCCACTATCGCCGGATATTTTATCGCTATAGAGATAAATGTTGCTAATAGCACGTTAGCTCTGCAATAATATCCGGCGATGCTTGGCGATACAAAAATACTCGCTAAGCCCATTTAGCGGTAAATATCGCTAGTTGTTGGTAATATGCCCCTAGATCCCTCACATGTTATGTTCCGTGGTGAAAATGCATTAGAAAAGCACTGGCAAAACCAATAGTTCTCACTTTTGCAAGAAGTTCTGTTTTTGTTTTTTTCTATTCTACAGAACGTCGGTTCTCTATGTTTGTTATGTATATACTTTATATTTCTATTTTTACAATTTGGCAAATGTGATTGTGTGTATACCACCTCATTCATCTATATTCTTTTATTGTAAAGCGCTCTGATACCCTCGTGGGTCACGTTTGCGCTATATAAAACTCTATAAATAAAATAAATAAATAAATACTGTAGTTGCGTGCATAGTAAGTGTAGATTGTTTGTGTTAATGAAATAGTTTTTAATGTTTTGCTGATTAAGTGATGTATGTTGGATCTTTTCTCTGCCATGATAGACCTATTGGCTTTGCAAATGTTGTTTGTCGATTTTAGCCTGCTGAGGCATTAATGCCCTGCAACATCTCAATGGCATTAGAAACCCTTACTGCAGATCACATGAGCTCCCTTTGTCATGTGTCCAGGGAGCAATGGAGCATGCTTTTGTTAAGCCATTTTAGCACAGCACACAGAGGCTTGGTTCTTTCAGTAGGAGAGAGGGTCTTATTTTAGCCTCCATTCGGCACAGAGGTTGTATTTATAAGGTATTTATATATAAACCTAAATAAAAGGAGGCAGAGCTCTGTGTATTGTCAAGGCTGAGTAATCTGAACCTATGATAGAAGTGGTAGCTGGTTTGTGGAGTAAATCAATCACTTCTTCCAGCATCGTCTCTGCGCAACCCGTCAGCGAACTTTAATCAAGTGACGCAGCTCGAAGAAGATGAAGTAGACTGCTTGCACACCTGCTCCTGAAATTATATTTTTGGAACATGCAAAAATTATTATTAACCTCTTCACACCACAGCGCGGTGCCGGCAACAGGCTGACGATCGTAGCGCCGTGAGGAGCAGAGTGCTCGAAGGGCAGTAGCGCTTCAGCGGCGTCAGGTTACCGGGAGCCAGCGCTTAGCAGAGATAGCGCTTGGGGCCACAGCTCTTCAGGGCACAATAATCTCTAGCACCTCAGCGTTGCAGGACATCGCGCTTCAGGGCAGCAAGGGCTCTGGACTCACAGCGCTTCTTAGCAATGGCGCTTCGGGGGTATAGCGCTTTCTCTAGCGTCCCGGCACTTCACTGTTCAGGCAGTATAGGCAAGGCAGGACAGCAGAGGGGATGAGACAGGACAGTGCAGGGGCCCAGGTTGAAGTAGAGGGGCGCAAAGTGGACACAGCCCTGTACCTGGTTGATCCCCAGTAGTCCTGTAGCAGTCAGGTGGGTTTCTTCTTTGGCGTGAGATGGTTCCCGCGCCGTTGGGCAGTAGATTCTTGGTTTCCTGAGGAGGGGGGGGGGGTTGAGTTGAAGGCTTCCCTCAGCAGGTCACTTCAGATGTTCCCTGGGTTCCCCTCCCGCCGGGCCAGATCAGTGGGCTAGTTCAGTGCTCCTCACACAGCTTGGTGGGCAGTGCCTAAACCCTGTCACCCCCAGTGGTGTAGGTTTCTGACTAGGCCCTTACCACTTAAATCTCCTGCGTAGGGTCCCCCAGGTCAGTGATGCCCCAACTGACTAGAAATTTTCCCTCCCTTTTCTTTTATAGTGGCAGTTGGCAGTTGGTGACCACTCCCCTATTCTGGAAGGTTCCAGGAGCTCCCTCACTCTAGCTATGGGCAGGCAGGCAGGCTGGTATTGCTACAATGTTTAGGGGTTCCAGCCAGCTCCTGGCTACTAGAGTGCGTCTAACTAGACCATGCTGCGGTAGCAGGGGTCAGTGGCAGCCATGTTGGGGGAAGAGAGCACCTGCACCTTAGCATTGGTTGGCAATGGGAAGGTGCCCAGAGACCTAAGGCCAACAAAAAGAGGGTGGAAAAAATAAGGCAAGGGGGAAAAAAACAGGGAAAGACCACCCTAGGGCTGACAGGTCTAACACCTCCTGTAGCCAGGATCATCTCTTACCAAGAAAAAGAGGCATCAGAATCTAGGGCTACACTTGAATCTTGGTCCCCACTAGATATGAACTCCTTTAAACGAATTTCAGTTAGCATTAAATCTGGTTCACCTAGTGATCCTCTTCCTATCTCGGTGCTTCAACAGCTTGAGACGCCTTCACTCCTGATAATTATCATACTTCTGAACGCCTCCCTAAAGGAAGCAACAGTTCCTTCAGAGTGGAAGCATGCAATGGTGCTTCCTCTCTTAAAGAAGGCCAACTTTGATCCGGACCAGCCGTCCATTTACCGGCCTATTTCTCTGCTTCCGCCCTTTTCAAAAATTCTTGAAAAGCACCTAAATTCTCAATTTGCACAATTTTTTGAATCACATTTTTTTTTACATCCATCTCAGTCAGGCTTTAGAGCCGGTTCTTCGACCGAAACGACACTCCTTGGAGTCACGGAAAGGCTGCGATACCATCTAGACTCGGGAGCTACGGTAGCCCTCATACAGCTGGACTGAAGCACAGCATTTGACACGATCTCTCATACCGTGTTAGTGGAGGCTTCACGATCCTTGGTATAGCACTTAATTGGCTTATTTCTTTTCTCACGGATCGTACGTTCCAGGTCCTTTCTCCAGCCGCCTGTTCCAATAAGCATGTTTCCCCCTAGGGGGTACCTTGGGGCTCTATTTGAAGCCCTTTATTGTTCAATATGTATGTCAGACCTGTAGCCAACATTGCAGTCGGGGCTGGGTTGTCCCTGTTCTCCTATGCGGATGACACCCAGATTATCTTCTTCATCTCTGCTGAGAGAGCATCTGAGACATCTGCTCTACAGCTAGGGCTGTGTAATATTGCATCTTGGATGCAGGCTAATTTTCTTAAACTGAATGGGGAGAAGATGGAGGTCTTGATCTTGGGGAAGAATAAAGGGGCATATTACCAAGGGCCATATCGCCGCTTTAGCGGAATTTTTTCCCGCTAAAGCGGCGATAATTTAATCGCCCTATTACCTAGCTGTCGCTAACACCAGTTAGTGACAGCTAAAAGGCGATAGCGGGCATTTAGGGGCCCACTTTGCATGTCAGGGATAATTATCGCCAATGACATGCAAAGTGGGCGTGCCAAGATGTTAGCGACTGGAAACAGTCGCTAACATCGCTATCTCCTATTACCAACTTTTGGAGATATTCGCACTAAGGGCGATTATCTGCAAAGGCTAACACCTGCCCTGAGCAGTTCTTAGCCATGTTACCCAATGGTAGGTGGATAACATGACTAAGAGCATTTGCTCGGTAATGAATGAATATCGCTGACTTTTCAGCAATATTCATGCATTTCGGCCGATTTTTATCGCTTAGGAGATAAACCTTGATAATATCAAGGCTCCTAAGCGATAAAAATAGGTGAAGCTCGGCGATATAATTTTGGCCGCTAACCAAGCTTAGCGATAATTATCGCTATAGCTTGGTAATATGCCCCAAAGATCTTTGGGACCCCCTTCACTGGCCCATTGAAATGGGTGTTGTCCCTGAACCTTCTGGCCATATTCGCAACTAGGCTTCATCATAGCTGACTCACTATCTATGAAAAACCAAGCAGTGACGGTGGCTGCAACTTGCTTTACCATACTGAAATGGCTCAAAAAGATTATCTGGATGCTGCCCAGCTTTACCCAGAGAACAGTGGTCCAGGCTCTGGTTACGTCTAGACTGGACTACGGCAACATCCTCTATTTGGGGGCAAATAAGGCGGTAACCCGCACAATTTGTTGAGCGTCGTTGCCGAGACTCAAACCCGGTTCCCCAGCTTCGAGGTCAACCGCTCTAGCCGTAAGGCTACATCTTCAAGTTCCCAGAATTGCCTCAATCTCAGGCCCTCTGCGTGACCTTCATTGGCTCTGGGTGGAGAGCCGAATTAAGTTCAAAGCCCTGAGATACATGTTTAAAATCAAATCTGGAGCGGCCCCTCAATACCTGCAGGCCATGGTTCACCCCTACTTGCCCTCACGTGCGCTCTGTTCTGCCACTCAGTACCTAGAATCAGACTGTCACGTATGGGCAGTCGACCCTTTGCTTCCTTAGGCCCTACTTTATGGAACTCGGTCTCCCTGCATCGCTTCGCAATGAAAATGTATATGCGAATTTTCATAAAAGCCTAAAAACTTGGCTGTTTAATCAATAATCGTTCCCTTCCTTTGGTCCTTCCTAGCGGGAAACATCCTTTACTACGCAACTTTTACCACGCAGTGCCTTTACGACGCAAATATTACAACGCATGTCATTACAACGCATAGCGATGGGGGCGCTCTAGGATAGGGAATAGATTTAATTTACTATCCAACACCTTCCCTACTATCCATGGGGACTGGAGTTGGAATAGTAAATTAAACTATTCACTATCCAGAACCCCTAAGCGCTATGCGTTGTAAAGGCATGCGTTGTAAATACTGCGTTGTAAAGGCATGCGTGGTAAAAGCATGCGTTGTAATGTCATACATCCCTTCCTAGCTGGCGCCGGGAAATCCTTTTTGGGTAGCTATTGCGCCATACATATTAAAAATACAATACAATACAAAGCACTGCGGGAGCCTACAGGCACTATACCCCAAAACTGAAAGTTGTTTCAGAATGACCTTGTTTCTAAACATGGCAACAAGGATGGAATGGAACTGAGCTATGACGCTGTTTGTGTGTGTATGTATGACTTACGCGCGGAAATGGCTCATTTTACGAGTACAAGGAACCTCCAAAAGGCAAACTTTCGGTCATATACCCCTTTATTTATGCACAATTTAACCCACCACAGAGAAATATTGCACATAAATGAATCTCACGCAAGGGATGGGGACTGGTCATTTTGGGGAAGGGTTACCCATGAAAATTTGGAAGCATTCAGAAAGTTGAGAGTTTGTGGGCATTCTTAAACTCCTATCCCAAACCTTTTCATCCTAGAAATGACCATGGGTTTCGCGTTCTTGGGTGAAAAAGGGACGTAAACACCCGGATAAATTGCTGGGGTGTAGGGAAGAGGGGTTCTCCTAATGGAAAAATGTTTATTCTTGGAGAAAAAACACAAATTTGAAATTGCACAAATTTGACAACATTCTCCCAGTGCGTAATTCTACAACCTGTACATTTAAGCATGCAGTAATGCCACTACACATAATGGAATATAATAACAAAACGCCAATGCTGCCATTTAACACTTAACCATCAATTGGAACAACTCACTTTCGACTAAAACATAAAGTGAGAGGGTCTGATTTTCTTGAATGAATCTGAATTTTTTATTCGCTTTTTACTTCATGTGATTATTTGATCATCTTTTTTTGCAAAACATTTTATCAAGTTCAAAAACAACATGTACCATACAATATTTAGAAAACATTCTATATATTAAAACACTCCCCTCTTCCTCATTCACCCAACTACTCATATGTGAATCACTTACATCCACTCTCAAACACTCAACAGTAACACAAAATATTTACAATTAATCAAAGAATAATAATGCACTGTATTTCAAATGCTGCCATAGATATGTGCCTGATGCATAATTTTAGTTCTTTTTACAGAATCTTATGTCTTGAATAGTATTCTTATGGCATAACAAACACCAGGTCTACGCGTTTCGAACTCTTTTCAATATCGAGTTCTCATCAGGACCACACTGTGGAATGAAGAAGTGAGAGACCTTCGTTAGAAATGGGTTCTCTGCCATATTAGAAGCCACCAGATGGCTCAACAACCCCTATTGGACATCTTACCTCTTTCTTGTATCACAATTAAATGTAACATCAAAATCACGACGCTGGACAACCTAAGTAACATTAAAAGACACCGCTTAGTTAAGCCTTACACAATGTACAACAGTCTAGTACAATCAACCTAGCTTAGTTGATATCACTCACCACTGTGTCTTGAAATATATATTCTCCCTGTAAGCAAATGATATATGAGTTAATTCTGTATCCTTTAGTTTCCACAATGCATCCTAGTTTTGACCCATTCCTTATTTTTGTTTTCTTACCTATTCAGATTGTTCTATTCTTATGGATTGTTGATTACTTTTAGTTTAGGGGATGTCTCAATGTTGTCCCTGTAAAAGTGATTAAAACCATATGTATTACGGTGTGTTCACCCAAAGCTCTTGTGAGTAGCGGTGCTAATCGGCGTTTGTTTACCTTGTTTGAAGGACGCCATTGTAGGGAGCCGACTCGAAAACCTGAAACAACAAAACGTTACATGTGTTTCAGGTCAGTGAGGCGGCGTACGAAGCGTTTCTGTCTTCGTTATCGACAATCTAAGTTCAGAGCCGCGGTGTGGGTAATTACCTTAGTCTTGTGGTTTCATAACAAAACGCCGGCTCCTGGGGTTCTGTTGGTACGCTGTCCGTCGTACTGCCGAATGCGCATGCGTTGCATCGGTATATCCTGGTTCCCGGAAGCGCAGGATCTGGGGGCAGAGAATAGTCTTGTTGTACTGCAAACCAGCCGCGCCATGTTGGAAAGTGTTATTCTCTATTTCGGTCATGTTATTATTGAACCTGGGTCCTTGATAACAGTGACTGGGTGTCTAGTCAGGGGATTTTTTCTTCGCTCTGTCAAGCAATCATTTTGCAGAGTGTTATATTTCAAGGGAGCAACTGTCGGTCAGATTGTACTAAGCGTGAATTCTTGTGTCCTTATTGTGATTCTACATTCTTATTGTATATGTCAGGATCCACAATAATGGGTGTGTTTATGATAATTTATACATTTCTGAAATTTCATTTAATCCTTCCATTGCCGAATTAAATCTCACTATCATCATTGCTTCATAGCGTGATAGTTTCGCATCCCGGTCACCTCCTCTCTTATCCTTCTCAACCTTAGTAATGACAGTCCAGCGTAGATCAGTTTCTGTGTGATTTTTTAAGTGCCAGTGTTGGACTAAGGGAGCATTGGGGACCTTCCGTTTGATCCTTGACCGATGTTGTTGAATTCTTGTCTTGATTTCTTGATTGGTTTTGCCCACATATAACAAATTGCATGGGCATGTTATTCCGTAAATCACATACCGTGACTTGCAGTTAGTGAATGTTTCGTGTCTCCATGAGACTGTCTTGTATTTGAAAATACTTCCTTCATCTGTGGTCGCACAACAATTGCAGCTCCCACATTTGTGGTGTCCTTGAATGGGCGGAAGGCCAAGCATGTTTCTAAGGGTTACTTGTTCCTTTGTGGGCATTGCTGCTCTTACCAATTTGTTCGCTATACTGGCTTCTTTGCGGAAAGCAAATAGAGGGGCGTTTGTAAATTCCTTGTTTAGATTTTTAATTATGTGCCAGTTGCTCTTGATCACTTTTTTTTGTTTATTGGAATTGGGGCAGTATGTGCTGACTAGAACCATCCGGTCCATTTTTTGTTTGTTTTTCTTTTCTAGAAGACACTCCCTTGGGGTCCACCATGCTCTTTTCATGCTTCGTTTAAGTAGTTTTTTGGGTAACCACGTTCCATCAAATTCGCTATCAATTTCTCTGAATGTTTCATGAATTCTTCTTTCTGATGGCAGTTTCTACGAATTTTTAGAAATTGCCCGTAGGGAAGGATTTCCTTGAGGCTCCTAGGATGGTTGCTTCGAAAATGCAATGATTTGTTCCGATCAGTGTCTTTTTTATAAAGGGTGGTGATTAATCCGCCCTCCTCTGAAGGATAGATTACGACATCCAAAAAAGGCATTCTGGTCTTGGAATGATTTAGGCTGAATTTAATCTCTTGGGTCCTATTGTTTAACCAATTATGAAAATTGATTAATTCCTCTTCTGGGCCCGTCCACACAAAGAATACATCATCAATGAAGCGATTCCAATTATTTATCCATTGGATGAAAGGATTGTTCTCATAGATAAATTTCTCTTCATAGGCAGACATATACAATATCGCCAATTCTGGGGCAAAGGGACAACCCATAGCCACACCTCCTATTTGAAAATAGAAAGCTCCATCAAAGTTGAAGTAGTTCCGTTTCAATGAGAACATGGCCAGCTGGATAATAAAGTCCGTCAGTATTTTTTGTGGTTTGTCTCTTGTGTCCAATAACTGTCTCAAGATTTCCAACCCTTCATCCTGTGGTATTTGTGTGTATAAGGATGTTATATCCATCGTTACCATCCAGTGGTTGTTACTGTCAAATTTAATCTCACTCAGTTTGTTAATAAAGTCCATTGTATCACGGATATATGATTTAACATTGGGTAAGAAGGGCTTCAAAAAGAAATCTACAAATTTTGATATTGGCTCCATTAGTGACTCGCAGCCCGAGACTATGGGACGTCCTGGGGGTGTAATGGGGCATATTATCAAGGGGGTTTATCTCCGCTTTTTTGGCTTTAAAAGCCAAGAAAGCGGAGATAAAATTATCTCCCTATTACCTAGCTGTCGCTAACACCAGTTAGCGACAGCTAGTAGGAGATAGCGACCCTCTTGGGCCCCGCTTTGCATGTCAGTGATATTTATCACTAATGACATGCAAAGTGGGCGTGCCAAGATGTTAGCGACTGGAAACAGTCGCTAACATCGCTATCTCCTATTACCAACTTTTGGAGATATTTGCGCTAAGCGCGAAAATCTCCAAAAGCTAACGCCTGCCCTGAGCAGTTCTTAGCCAAGTTATCCAATGTAGATATACCTTGATAATAGCAAGGTTCCTAAGCGATAAAAATCGCCGCAGCTCGGCGATAAAAATATCGCCGCTAAATCAACATAGCGATAACTATCGCTAGTTGTTGGTAATATGCCCCAATGAAACTAGAAAGTGCACAAGTTGCCTAGAAGTACCCGTGGCACTTATGATTTTCATACTTTTCCAAGATTGTTCCTGGTAAACTTTGATTATTCCTGAAAACTGTACATGTGTAACATGGTGAGCTTCTGAAGTGCAAATTTACAATTTTCTTTGTGGTTTAGGTGCAAGGAGACACTTGCTGAAATCCTTGCTGCTTTTTGAACATAAGCCATCATGGGGACATGCTGGAAGGAGTTGTGGGAGCTTGATGGGTCATGAGCACCGGTGTAAATAAGATCAGAGGCCATGGAAGAGTGTGGAGGCCTCTTTTCACCAGTGGGAAGAACCAAAAGAAGGTGGGATCCGACTGCCATCCCTAAAGCATCGTCTGACAGAAATATTGTGTCCTAAAGTTTTATATAAATAAGTTCACACTGGAGATTTTAATAACAATAAATAATAATAATACTAATAATCCATATTTGTAAAATGCGAACATATCACCCCTTAAGGTTTCAAGGTGCTGGGGGCCGTCAGGGAGATTAAGCAAATTATTGCCCAGAGTCACACGGTGCTGAGCTGGGCTGCCGCCGGCGATCGAAACTGCGAGCCCCGCTCTCCGGAGTCAGCTGATCTGACTGCTGCGCCACACCTCTCCCTCTAATTAAGATATTGAGGGAAAATTTAAACCACATTTGACGATATTTTTGTAAGTGATGTTTAGACCAATAATACTTTGACATACAACAGAAAAAAGATAGGTTTTAAATGGGAGGAGACAAAGCTGAAATGCTACACGATATTGCCATGGTGATGCTACAGGACGTTTCCACGGTGATGCTACAGGATGTTGCCTTGGTGATGCTACAGGATGTTGCCATGATGTTGCCATGGTGATGCTACAGGATGTTGCCATCATGATGCTACAAGATGTTGCCATGGTGATGCTACAGGATGTTGCCATGGTGATGCTACAGGATGTTACCATCATGATGCTACAGGATGTTGCCATGGTGATGCTACAGGATGTTGCCATCATGATGCTACAGGATGTTGCCATGGTGATGCCACAGGATGTTGCCATGGTGATGCCACAGGATGTTGCCATGGTGATGCTATAGGATGTTGCCATGGTGATGCTACAGGATGTTGCCATGGTGATGCTACAGGATGTTGCCATGCTGTTGCCATGGTGATGCTACAGGATGTTGCCATCATGATGCTACTTGATGTTGCCATGGTGATGCTACAGGACGTTTCCATGGTGATGCTACAGGACGTTTCCATGGTGATGCTACAGGATGTTGCCATGGTGATGCTACAGGATGTTGCCATGGTGATGCTACAGGATGTTGCCATCATGATGCTACAGGATGCTGCCATGTTGATGCTACAGGATGTTGCCATCATGATGCTACAGGATGTTGCCATGGTGACGCTACAGGATGTTGCCATCATGATGCTACACGATGTTGCCATGGTGATGCTATAGGATGTTGCCATGGTGA
Source organism: Lissotriton helveticus (assembly GCF_964261635.1). Lineage (NCBI taxonomy): Eukaryota > Metazoa > Chordata > Amphibia > Caudata > Salamandridae > Lissotriton > Lissotriton helveticus. The sequence continues at coordinate 46,416,095 of NC_136072.1, forward strand.
TGCTACAGGATGTTGCCATGGTGATGCTACAGGATGTTGCCATGATGTTGCCATGGTGATGCTACAGGATGTTGCCATCATGATGCTACAGGATGTTGCCATGGTGATGCTACAGGACGTTTACACGGTGATGCTACAGGATGTTGCCTTGGTGATGCTACAGGATGTTGCCATGATGTTGCCATGGTGATGCTACAGGATGTTGCCATCATGATGCTACAGGATGTTGCCATGGTGATGCTACAGGACGTTGCCATCATGATGCTACAGGATGTTACCATGGTGATGCTACAGGATGTTGCCATGGTGATGCTACAGGATGTTGCCATCATGATGCTACAGGATGTTGCCATGGTGATGCTACAGGATGTTGCCATCATGATGCTACAGGATGTTGCCATGGTGATGCCACAGGATGTTGCCATGGTGATGCCACAGGATGTTGCCATGGTGATGCTATAGGATGTTGCCATGGTGATGCTACAGGATGTTGCCATGGTGATGCTACAGGATGTTGCCATGCTCTTGCCATGGTGATGCTACAGGATGTTGCCATCATGATGCTACTTGATGTTGCCATGGTGATGCTACAGGACGTTTCCATGGTGATGCTACAGGACGTTTCCATGGTGATGCTACAGGATGTTGCCATGGTGATGCTACAGGATGTTGCCATGGTGATGCTACAGGATGTTGCCATCATGATGCTACAGGATGTTGCCATGTTGATGCTACAGGACGTTGCCATCATGATGCTACAGGATGTTGCCATGGTGATGCCACAGGATGTTGCCATGGTGATGCTACAGGATGTTGCCATGGTGATGCTATAGGATGTTGCCATGGTGATGCTATAGGATGTTGCCATGGTGATGCTATAGGATGTTGCCATGGTGATGCTACAGGATGTTGCCATCATGATGCTACAGGATGTTGCCATGGTGATGCTACAGGATGTTGCCATGGTGGAAGTGTTTCACTCTTGACGTGGTTCAACCGGAGCCCAGCATTTGGGAAGTCGTGTGAGGGGTATGTAGGGTTGGGTGTTTCACTTGTGAATGCAGAAGTGAGAAGCAGTACCTGAAGAAGAGCAGAGCTGGAAGGAAGGTCGAGAGGCGCGAATTGTAAGATGAAGATAAAGGCATTGGCGGGATGCGGATCATGGTTGGTAGAGTGCTGGACTTCCAGTGAGTGTACACTGGATGCAAGGGGTGAGTAGGGATATGAATAGTATGCAGAAGTGGACTCCTCTTTTTCTTTAATTTTTCTTCAAGTGCACAGTGAGGGACCAACTCAGAAGTGTTTTTTTTTTCTGAAAAGAGTTGTGCATTACTCTAGACTTGGGTCTGACGTACTCCTTCCATGCCCCTGATCCCACTTCTTCAGCGCTGGTCTGTACTTTGATGATCTGAATCCAAGAAGAGGGGGAACTGGAGCACCCAAGCAGAAAAATGTCATTATGCCTGCAGTTGTGAAAATCCATGCAGTAGAACAGGGAAGAGGACATGAAGAGCTTTGTTGGGTGACTGCATGGCTACAAACTAAGGAGTGGTGAGTAAAAGACCTTTCCTCTGGTACAGCAAAGCTACTATTCATTCATGGAGTGAGATACAAGAGGGGGACGGGGACCGCTTCATTTGAGTATTTTCAAATAGTTGTTGGTGGAATGTGAACTGGAGGTGGAAAGTATGTTGGCGAAATTACCTCCATGACTACGCTTGAAACGTCACAATCTGGTGGAGTTTACACTGGGGGAGTGAGCGGTAGGTTCAAATTTCATTAACACCTTCGCTGCGGCGGCTCTTCCGCCGCAGCGCTAAGGGGGCGGGGGGGCCATGACGGAACTGCTGCGTCATCAGCACAGCGCCACCGCGGCTGATGACGGAGCGGTTCCGTCATCAGCGTCGAAGGAGTTAGATGGGTTGTCCGCAGTTCTACTGGTTGACCTCTAGGGGCCTCATTTGCAATACTTTGATGCGCTGCAGCGCAGCAAGCCTTCCTGCTGCACTGCCGTGCGTCACAATAAAAGGGCAGGAATGCGCCGTATCGACAAGATACAGCGCATTGCTGTCCTTCTCCCCTGCGCCGGCGCATAGAAGCAGCCTTGCACCAACACAGACACCCGTACGTCATTTTACACACATATAGAGAGAGGGAAAAACGAGGAGGAATAAAATAATTTCTCCTTGTTGCGCCTCTTTATGCCTTCCCTGGTAAGGGGTAGGATTATGACACATCCCCAGTTTTGCAAAATGTTGGAAAATCCGGGAATGCGTCAAGTTCCATGGACGTTGCGTGGGAACACCCACAGCAACGCCCTCTCATGCAGAGTTATGCGTGAAAGGGAAACATATTTATAAGGCCTTGAAAAGTCACGCAGGGTGACTGTACATGGACTTGTAAATATGGGGAAGCCAATTGCACTGCCGGTGCGTCAATTTTTCCTTTGTTGGAGTACAAAGTGACTACTGCCTGTTAAATATTGAGGATCTAAATCCAGGATTGCACTAGAGGGGATTATACTATTGCCTAAATCTGTAGCTGTGGCGTTCCCTAAAATAAGCTGTATTGAAGGAAGCCGTCCGATAGAGAATTGTGTTCTCTTAGAGCCTTCATACCTGGTAAAGTGATGTTGAATTATATTTGCCCTCATAGTCCTGATGAAGCCTGGATTGATAAGAGGCTGAAACGCGTCGACACATTTTTTTGAAGACATCAATACAATAAAAATCTGTTTGACTGTGATGATGAAATAATAATTAAAAAGGAGTGCTAGGTGAAGACAGGGTAAAAGTGGTTAACCTTGGACACTCTTTTTGTGATCGTTTTGTTTTGGTGATCCGGAAAGAAGGAATGCTATGTTGATTAATTGAAGATAAACATCCTTTTGTAAAATAAGTTGGGCAAAAGAACATTGGGGTCGATTCACAGAACTAACTTAAGACAAAATCCTAAACTTACTACTTTTGGTATTCACAGAAGTTAGGATTTTGTCTTAAATTTGTCTTAAGACAGACTTAAGACAGACTTAAGTTAGGATTTTGTCTTAAGTCTGTCTTAAGACAAACTTAAGACAAAATCCTAACTTCTGTGAATACCAAAAGTAGTAAGTTTAGGATTTTGTCTTAAGTTAGTTCTGTGAATCGGGCCCCTCTAGTTCGGTTCTAAGAAAATTGTACATATGCTTGAATGTACATATCTTGTTTGTATATATGTATAAATTGTGTATATTTGTGTTAAATGTGAGATACCAATATCTATGGAGAAACATGGTTTAATTAAAATAAATAGTTGAACCATATACTTGATATATTATTTGTATTTGTTTGTTTTGGTGGTCCTGTTGGAGAAACTCTATATTCAAATTTGTTCCCAATTAAGTTGTGTTTATAATGACCAACCCAAGAATGGATAATTAATGGTATCTATTCTGATATTCAGTTAGATATTACAATTCCATGGGCTTGCGAACAAGCCCCTAAGTTCTAAAGGGCATGATGGTGAGTTTGATGGATGGAGTACAGTCCGCCAGGGTGGCGGAATACACGACTTCCACCACCTTGACAGACTTGTTCATCAAATTGACAGATGACCACCAGCCCAATGGTCGACTCTGGACATTGAAAGGAATGACCATCAGAGCAGTTCCATTCCATGTACAAAAAGTTTGGCGGAAGGGCGCGGTCGGTTTTGATGGCAGTCCACTAAATGTTTACAATGTTGTTGTTTTTCAGAAACAAACTCTACCAGGTTTTTACGGGCGGTGATGGAGAGGGGAAAAAGACACTGCACCGTCCACCCTAAAGAGGGCAGTGGATCTAATGTCCATTCTCCGACTGCTCCTACTCTGTCAGGCCCTAGGATAAAGTATTTCCCCCCTTTGGAGCCAACGGGGCCTACATCAATGGAGTACTTAAGGACCGTCCATCTTGAAATGAGGAAGGCGGACCAAATGCTTGGCACGACGGGCACGCTATTCATTGTCTACCCCCTGCACTGTGTTTCCACCCTATGTAACCAAACAACTGAGCCAAATGATAAGATAGGTGCAATAAGCAAATTATTGATATATATCTCAACCATGCCTACAATCCAGTAAACATTAACGAAATTGCCAGGCCAAGTTTTTCATCGACCGATTTCACTCTTATTAGAGCCCGGCAGTCAAATAGACCTTGGTTCCAGTGGCACAGTGTGCACGGGGCCCACGTCTGGGCATACCCAGAGCACTTAGGGTGGCACACTAAAGTACACAAAAAGTGATGGATGGAATGCCTGAATTAATCTCAGCCACTGATTATTATTCTGGCCGCATCCCAATCCATTGTTATTTTGCACACCACGCCACCTCAGTTTGGACCCAGCTATATGCAAATCAGTCTTGACCCTGCTCCTCATGGGAACAGTCCAGCCTGAAAAGCCAAGCCAGGTCCTCCATGAAACAGAACACAAGCATCCCAGGACAGGTTTTGCTCTTATTAGAGGATATATGACGTTACCACGCGGTCTTTTACCACGCAGACCATTACCACGCATTTTTTACAACGCAGGATCCTTTACCACGCAGACCATTACAACGCTGGTATTTACAACGCAGGTACTATTACAACGCATACCATTACAACGTAATTATAGGTAAGTAAATAATATGGTAAAATAATTTAATTATTAATAATATTTTTTTTAATTAATAAATTATTATTTTAATATTTCATATTTTAATTATTTATATTAATATTTATTTATTAATTTTTAAATATATGTTAAAAATACCCCTGTACCCCAAAACCCAAACCCAGCCCTAAAACCTAAAAATACCCCTGAACCCCAAAACCCAAACCCAGCCCTGAACCCTAAAAATACCCCTGTACCCCAAAAACTGAAAACTGACCCTGAACCCTAAAAATACCCCTGCACCCCAAAAACTGAAAACTGACCCTGAACCCTAAAAATACCCCTGTACCCCAAAAACTGAAAACTGACCCTGAACCCTAAAAATACCCCTGTACCCCAAAAACTGAAAACTGACCCTGAACCCTAAAAATACCCCTGCACCCCAAAAACTGAAAACTGACCCTGAACCCTAAAAATACCCCTGTACCCCAAAAACTGAAAACTGACCCTGAACCCTAAAAATACCCCTGCACCCAAAAACTGAAAACTGACCCTGAACCCTAAAAATACCCCTTTACCCAAAAACTGAAAACTGACCCTAAACCCTAAAAATACCCATTTACCCAAAAACTGAAAACTGACCCTGAACCCTAAAAATACCCATTTACCCAAAACCCAAACCTAAAATATTTTAAATAAAATTATATACTTACCAATACTTACGTTGTAATGGTATGCGTTGTAAAGGTACCTGCGTTGTAAATACCAGCGTTGTAATGGTATGCGTGGTAAAGGGTCCTGCGTTGTAAAAGTTGCGTGGTAAAGGTAGGTCGTGGTAAAAGTTGCGTGGTAAAGGTTGTATACCCTTATTAGAGCTCATCAGTCAGATATAGTTTGGTTCCAGCGGCAAAGTGTGCGTGGGACCCATATCTGCTCCTGCCCGTCAATCCATCACTTTTATGTATACTTCAGTGTGATGCCCTAAGTGGGATGGGTATGCCCAGACGTGGGTCCGGTGCACACTGTGCCATGTTCTCTTTACATCGCTGCTACCTTTTTGACTCACCTCTGGGCTTTTTATTGCACATTGCCTTCATTGTATGCTCCCGTCGTTTTCAAATCAATAACCACCACACAATTTGGCCTTTCCTGACTTTCAGCATCAGTAAAGAACTTCTTGCAAGTATCCCAATATTTAGTGAAGGGAAATGCAGGGGTAGGGGTGTTAATCTCTTACTCAAGGTGGAATCCCCACAAAGGGGCAGCTGGTAACCTTTGAAAGTGGTGGGGCGAGCACAGTGCTCCACTGCTTCCCAAAAAACAAAATAAAACATCCCTTACCTCCAAAAGCTCAAAATAAAACACCATCTTAAGCCCAAAATAAAACACCATCTTCCTCTGAAGTGTTCTGAATTTGCAGTCTGCTTTGACAAGAGTGGAATAATGGAAGAGCTCTCCCAACCAATACAGACGCTGCTCTCATGCTATTAACCAGCATGAGAGAAGTGCCAGGACTGGCTACAGCATGTTGGCTGGATGCTCCTTCAGGACCTGGAGGCCTGTGCTTGCTCTCCACCCAGATGTCTATGGCAGCTCGGGAAGGAGAGCTACAAAGTGCCCATGTCAGGCTGGCCGTCGACAGACAGCCGGCCAACTGGGAAAAAAATGGGAAAAAAATGAAATGGCAATGAAATCATTTCATTGCCATTTTGTCTTTTAAGCGCAGCTCGCAAAGGGCGGGGGCAATGCTCTCCCACCCTCATGAAGAAACCGCCACTGTCCCCGTACCATCTTGCTTAGTGAAGCTTGTTAAAAAAAAATGATATTCAAATACGGAGGATAGTTGCATAAACTTAAGGTTAATTTTGCAAGAGAAATCAGTGGCAGAGTTTTTTTCTCTGCCATGTTGTTCCTCTGGTGACAGTTTCTCCAGTGATCCCACACTTTGAGGGATACACAAAGAAGGGGTAGAAGATAATGGCTAGGAGAGAGAGAGAGAAACTTTGTTTATTTAGACCATAGTCTTTACAAAACACGATCAGGATCCAAATAATATAGACAATCTAAATTCTACTGCATAATAAATAGTTAAAATCCGATACATATTAAAAGAAGGTGACACCCTTGAAAACATACAATTCATTGAACCCAAATTTTACAGAAATCTCTAAATTCCTAAAATAAAAAAATAAAAAGTTCACATTTATAAAAGACCTAGAAACCCTTAAAATCAATGCCCCTCCTTCAGTATCTCCCTTCCAAATTATGTTATGGCCTTCAGGAATTTTCCCAATCCTATTGCAATTTCTAATGAAGGCATATCTATAAGTAAACAAAACGCTTGGGCACTCGAATTTATCTTATGTGATAAAAATATAGGACGTAAAAACAATTTCCGTATGGCAAGTACAAATGTGCAATCAAGCAATATGTGCAACATGCCGTTTCTTGTTCCTAGTCCACAGTTACAATTACCATCTAGGCCAATCAGTGCAGACTTTATTTTTCCATCTATCTTCCAAGGGTTAACCCCAACTCGGGTCCTTAGAATTTCGTATCTTAACCCTTGGTTGGGCAAAATATCCAAGTACGGGAACCAAACTTCATTGACCCATGAGATCTTTAACCACTGGACCGATTTTTTCACTAGCATATAATCAAGGTCCTGTGCCCTTTGAAAAGGACGGACCTTGTTCCCTAAGCGTTCTCTCTGTAAAATCAGCCACCAAGGAGTCCTGGGAGAGTCTCACATTAAGGCGCCCTGCTACTTTCTGGAGGATTCTTCTCACGTCCTGGCTAGTGGATAGTGAAAGATTTTGATACGAGGCATAACAAGAGCTTCAACTATGATGAAGAAGATGTATGCAGTGGTACCCGGTGATCTTGCAATAAATTGACCCATAGAGCAGGACGACAATTTAGATCTAGTGTTCTCTTCGATTGAACCAGGACCTAGAGTGGATCCTCTTTGACGAGCAAGGACGGACCAATGTGGAGTCTTCTTTAACGTCACTTTGCCGGAGAGTCAACAGTCACAGCCGGTCTGTTACGGCACAGCAGATACTGAAGAGCCTAGGCTGTGGAACCAATCCATCAGTAGGGCTCAAGACACTTCATGAGGTCATCACACTGGCCTTAGATACCTGCCCCCAACGGAGAAGATTTGAAAAAGCCCCGGCAGCCCCTTATGAAAACAGCGGATGGTTCACGCCAGAGCTCTCTTCTTTGAAACTAGGAACCTCTACACTCAAAAGACAAGTCACCAGAAAAAGAAGCAGCATTGGGGACAAGTCTTGGAATTTTATAGACTTTGCTGAGGTGGCGAAGAATACCTGAATCTGTTAACTTGGCCAATGTATCGAGAAAGTTGATTAAGATGATCATAGACTTGAACACACGAACAACGTCTCAGTCCCATCTCTTTCCATCTAAGGAATTATCGACTTCTCCCTCAGAAGGCGGCAAATTTTTGCAGGACATGGAAAAGAAGCTGTCGAAACACCCTTGTGGCTCGACTGACTGCAACCAGACTGCAGTATTTTGAACCTATCACTGTCCTCCAATCATGACCAATGGCACACCTTCCAGCTCTTTGTGTATTTCCTGTCCACCTTGCTATGTTACGACCTTGTCCAGTATCTTACACGGTGTTGAACAGAGTTTTGGCACTGGGAAAAGGTATCTGCAGGAAGTACATTTGCTATTGCTTCACCTCTGTTTGAGAAGCCCTCACTTGACCCTCAGTCCTCAGCTCAAATTCTAGAGATCGTAGTGAGATTGCAGTGTTGTGTAAACTTCAGGGGCCTCATTTATGAGGCCTTGCGTCAGTTTTGCGCTTCCGATGCGTCACTTTTTGTGACGCATCGGCGGCGTAAAACATGCCTCCTGTTGAGCACTATTTACAAAGTGACGCATCTAAGCAGATGCGTCACTTTGTAAACCCCTGCGCTACATTATACCTGCGTCAGGTATAATGTATGCATGGGGGTGTTCCCCCGCAAAAAGCATCGTAGAAGTGACGCAGTGAAATCTATGAGATTTAAGTGAGATTTCACTGCGTCACTTCTAGGACCCCGTTGCGTCAAAATCTTGTGCCTGCCTCACAGCAGGCGTAAGACTGACGCAGGCCCTTTCACATGGGGCTTGCCCCATGTGAAAGGGCGCATTGCTGGAGTTGCGTCACTTTTGTGGCACACTCCAGCAACGCGTCACTTTTGCGCTTTAAGATACGTCAGAAATACTGACGTATCTGTAACTCCTTGCGACATGATGCGTCATACATTAAATATGACGCATCAGGTATGTCGCAAGGAGTGTGCACTGAGAAGTGACGCATCCCTGCTTTCCTGCAGCGATGTGTCATTTCTCATAAATGAGGCCCCAGGTGTTTACAAAGGTGAATTGTTTGTGCGATCCATTCCAGGGTGTGCTATGGCCTATGATGAGCAAGGAAGTTGTCAATTTTTTTTTGTTCTCAGTCACTTGAGACAAGAGATGGAAGGCGGTGGTGTCGCAATCTTGTGCAATTTATTCTAACAAAGGTGCACACATTTCCATGAAATTCCACTTTCATAGTGAAACATGGTTTTCTTGCATCTTGCATCGCCTTTTTTTTAAAGTGAGCTGGAACCTCGTATAAGAAAAGTCTCACGGCATACTGGCAAATTCGATCAGAAAATGCCCCCTGAAGTTACATTTTATGTGGGAACTAGTATCCCATAGTTATCCGGCAAGATCTTTTTTATTCAAGGTGCCACTTGCTGAAAAAAAGTTACTCAAAAACGCTAGGGTCTTATCTATGAGAGCCCGACATCACTTTTGCACCACGTAAAGTTGTATATGTGTGACGCAGGGCTTTCATAAAGATTTGTGAAGCCACACAAAGCCACTCTGCATGACTTTGAGTAGGCTCGTACATCCTGAGTAAGGTGTTGCAGCAGAAAGCAGTGTCGCCCTACTCTGTGCCTGGGAGACGTTCCATGGGCGCTGCAGTGACTTTTCCCACACAAAACCCATGGGGCCTTATTTATGAGGCCTTGCGTCACTTTTATGCCGCCTGTGCGTCACTTTTTGTGACGCACCAGCTGTGTAAAAAATGCTCCATGTTGCGTCATATTTACAAAGTGACGCATCTAGGGATATGCGTCACTTTGTAAACCCCTGCGCCACATTATACCTGCGCCTTGTGTAATGTATGCGGGGGGAGTTCTGACGCAAGAAAGGGTCATAGAAGTGACGCAGTGCAATCTGTGAGATTTCACTGCGCCACTTTTAGGACGCAAATGTGTCAATATCTTACGCCAGGCGTAAGACTGACGCAGGCACATTTAACATGGGACTTGCCCATGTGTAATGACCCATTGCTGGAGTTGCGTCACTTTTGGGACACACTCCAGCAATGCGTCATTTTTGCGCCTGCAGATACGTCAGAAATACTGACGTATCTGTAACTCCTTGCGCCATGATGCGTCATACTGTAAATATGACGCATCATTGGTGTCGCAAGGAGGGCGCAATGAAAAGTGACGCATCGCTGTTTTCTCGCAGCGATGCGTCACTTTTCATAGAATTTCCATGGAATTTAATGCTGCCTCAGATTTACAAAGTGATGTGAGGTGAGGCGTAACGAGGAGAAATATGTTCATTTTGCCTTGTTTTTTCCGCTTTCCTTGTGCGCTGCATTCTGCAGCATACATAGTAAGAAGAAAACGCCTCGTAGGATTTTTGTATGTGCAGAAAGGTGCCCATTCCTGCACAAAAACCATAATGCCTCGATTGGAGAACCCTTGCTGTGCCTACTATTAAATATGGTGCATTTCTGCCCTTCCCCTTTGGCATAGGGCAGCGAAGCAAGGTGCCTTCCTGCGCTGCCCATGCCAAAATGCCATAAATGAGGCCCTTAGTGCATAATTTTGAGAATTTTCATGAACAGTATGCACAGTGAAATGTGTGACTTTTGTCAGTGTCATTGAAGTTCCAACCTCTTAAAAAACAGGTAATATAGAAAAAACAAGAATAAAAGTAATATACCTGAAATGTAGGTGAAACAATATATATAAATAAGTATAGAATGTCTTTCACAAATTGCATGCTTGAATTTTTATTAAGGTACTCTTTCGTTCCTATTTCTTTCGCTATCCTTCAAGCTTTTTGTGCCTGTCTGTTTTGCTTTAATTTAGTACTGAACATGAAGTAAAATAAATGGAAATTGTGTCTTTATATCTGTTCAAAAAATTATTATAATATACATAAACTGAAAAGTGGGTGTTCGCATGTTGTATTATTTTCTCATTTGATAGGATTGCAATTAAAAATAATTTAAAAAAGAATGCTACTGACCCTGTATTCTAAACAACACAATTGTGGTAGAACAGACAAACTTAAAAATGTCCTGGATGATAAAATGCTTCTTTAAAGGAAAAAGTTCAGCCCTAAAGCCTCACCGCAGCCAGACATGGTGTTGGGGCGCTGAGGTACTCCCCGTTGCAAACCATGGGTGTGCCATTTGCAGACCAACTGGTTTGCGAACCAAGGGCCCGATTCACAGAACTAACTTAAGACAAAATCCTAAACTTACTACTTTTGGTATTCACAGAAGTTGGGATTTTGTCTTAAGTTTGTCTTAAGACAGACTTAAGACAGACTTAAGACAAAATCCTAACTTAAGTCTGTCTTAAGTCTGTCTTAAGACAAACTTAAGACAAAATCCTAACTTCTGTGAATACCAAAAGTAGTAAGTTTAAAATGTTGTCTTAAGTTAGTTCTGTGAATCGGCCCCAAAGATGGGAACAGGATGCAACCTAGGCTCTAACGAGTGACATCCTAAATTGTACATATACAGCGGCTCCCAAAATGACCCACTGAATGAATATTAATTAGGCAGGTTGCAATTTGTGACTTCCTGTGATTGGCTGTAAAGCAAGGACGGTGGCCTGCAAGGCCCCTTTCCTGCATTTGGATTCCCAAAGGGCAACATCTTTTTTTTAATTCAGGGGCAGATTTACAAGCCCCCTGCACCACCAGTACGTCACTCTTTGTGACGTACTGGTGGCGCATGTCACTGCTCCATATATACAAGGACAGGAAAAGCCACCCTGCGTGGCTTTTCCTGTCCTTGTAAATATGGCCCGTTTACACGCAGCGCTTTGCGTGAAAGGGTAGTTCTATGGGTGTTGCTGTGGGTGTTACCGCGCAACACCCATGGAACGAGACATATATCCAAATTTACAAGGAATTGTAAATCTGGAAAGGCGTCAGTTTGCTACGCCACCCTAGATGTGGGGTAGCGAGGAGCAACGAGGAGAAATGTTTTCATTTCTCCTCGTTTTTTTCTCTTTCAATGCATGCTGCATTCTACAGCACACATTGAAAGAGGGAAATGCTGCAGTGATTGTTTTTGTGCAGGAAGGGGCCCCTTCTTTCACAAAAACAATCTCCCCATGACGCAGGCATCCTTGCACCAAGGTGCAAGGGTGCCAGCGCCAGAGCATGGCTGCAGTTTGTGCGCCAGCACAGGGGACAGCACACAAATGCGACATAAAATTGTAAATATGTCGCATTCCTGTGCTTTGGAAGTGCGGCAGCGTGGCGCAGCCAAAGGGCTTGCGTTGCCGCGCTGTGGCACTTCCTTGTAAATCTGCCCCATAGTTTATGCCCATTAAAGGGAGAAGCACGGCTTTCAAAATGCTTCGGAATTTGTGATATATTGAGGGAGCAGGCAGTGGTCCTCTGCAATGCCTTCTAAGCACCCCCCATCCGATGCCCCCCAAGCCACCGACATGATTCAGACTGCTCCCCCTTTGTGTATCAGTGACCCCTGCAACTCTGAGGTTGGTATCTGGTTAATAGTTTGTGATCACAATTGTGAGCTTTTCTTTGCTGTTTACCTTGAAGGCCAACTTACATATATCTGGGCAGCAGTGATAAGACACCGCAGTCTAATGTTAAAGGTACGCGGAGCTTTTCCCACACATAGGGGCCATATTATCAAGAAAGGTCGATACATTATCGCCGCTTTTATCGGCAGGAAACTTCCGCTAAAGCGGCGATAATGGGCTTGATAATATGCCCTGGTGAATTCCCATAGAAGCCTAGGTTATGGTGTTATCTTGGGCTTCTATGGGAATTCACCAGGGCATATTATCAAGCCCATTATCGCTGCTTTAGCGGCAGTTTCCTGACGATAAAAGCAGCGATAATGTATCGCCCTTTCTTGATAATATGGCCCATAGTATGTTATACTGGTAATGAGATAGAAATATGACCTTTTTTTATTACAGTCGATTACAATGAACCCATACTGTTCTCAAAGCTTATTACTGTGGCTTGCAAGATATTGTTTTATTACAATAATAAACTGAAATAAACCAAACACCTCACTGGCTATCACAGAGGCGATGTTATTCCTGTTTATGAGACGTACAGAGTACACCGAAGTAGGGAGGAAAACAGTAAGGGCACTTTTCAGGCTTGTAATAGAGTGTGTGTGTGTTATACATCCAATTCTATTCACTGATTGGCTCACCATCACCCTCCAACAGTGCCCGGCATCTCTCCATAGCCCCTCTCTCACATGCATTTCTTTTGTTTTACAGCATCTCTCAGGCCAGTGTAGGGTGTCGGGGCATTTTACGTGTGTGGTAGATGTGTCACCAGTGGAGTTTTCATGAGAGCTTTGGGGCTGATTCACAGAACTAACTTAAGACAAAATCCTAAACTTACTACTTTTGGTATTCACAGAAGTTAGGATTTTGTCTTAAAACAGACTTAAGACAGACTTAAGACAGAATCCTAACTTAAGTCTGTCTTAAGTCTGTCTTAAAACAAAATCCTAACTTCTGTGAATACCAAAAGTAGTAAGTTTAGGATTTTGTCTTAAGTTAGTTCTGTGAATCGGGCCCAGAGTGCCCAAGATGTAGGCGTGCAGCAGGTGCAGTGTCACCGGCACCTCTGTGGGCTCAGCACACTCGATCATGGGAGAACAATGGATGTGAGCTCCAGGGCGGCCTCTGATAGTGATTCAGACACAAGTCTTGTGAACAGGTTCAAGCGATGTGTCACGAGACGCCGGCGGTGTCACACAAGGCCAGCTAAGACGTTGCTCGGCCTCTGTTGCAGTTTTCACCACCCTGTGGTTCCACAAATATCGGTATTGTGTTTTTTTTTCAAAAGTAATTACACAGGCACCTTTCCCTCAGTGCTTGAAGTGGAAAAATAGAAGTGCAGGTACTCTGTAGCAGAGTAGTACCTGCTTGTTTCTGAGAAGTGCTGGTAGTCTCCAATTAAAAGTATAGCATTTGTCTTGAGAAGTGCCGGTACTCTCCAATAAAAAGTATAACATTTGTCTTGAGAAGTGCCGGTACTCTCCAATAAAAAGTATAACATTTGTCTTGAGAAGTGCCGGTACTCTCCAATTAAAAGTATAACATTTGTCTTCAGAAGTGCTGGTACTCTCCAATTAAAAGTATAACATTTGTCTTCAGAAGTGCTGGTAGTCTCCAATTAAAAGTATAACATTTGTCTTGAGAAGTGCCGGTACTCTCCAATTAAAAATATAACATTTGTCTCCAGAAGTGCTGGTACTCTCCAATTAAAAGTATAACATTTGTCTTGAGAAGTGCCGGTACTCTCCAATTAAAAGTATAACATTTGTCTTCAGAAGTGCTGGTACTCCCCAATTAAAAGTATAACATTTGTCTTGAGAAGTGCTGGTACTCTCTAATTAAAAGTATAACATTTGTCTTGAGAAGTGCTGGTACTCTCCAATAAAAAGTATAACATTTGTCTTGAGAAGGGCCGGTACTCTCCAATAAAAAGTATAACATGTCTTGAGAAGTGCCAGTACTCTCCAATTAAAAGTATAGCATTTGTCTTGAGAAGTGCTGGTACTCTCCAATTAAAAGTATAGCATTTGTCTTGAGAAGTGCTGGTACTCTCCAATTAAAAGTATAACATTTGTCTTGAGAAGTTCTGGAACTCTCCAGTTAAAAGTATAACATTTGTCTTGAGAAGTGCTGGTACTCTCCAATAAAAAGTATAACATTTGTCTTGAGAAGTGCCGGTACTCTCCAATAAAAAGTATAACATTTGTCTTGAGAAGTGCCAGTACTCTCCAATTAAAAGTATAGCATTTGTCTTGAGAAGTGCCGGTACTCTCCAATTAAAAGTATAACATTTGTCTTCAGAAGTGCTGGTACTCTCCAATTAAAAGTATAACATTTGTCTTCAGAAGTGCTGGTACTCTCCAATTAAAAGTATAACATTTGTCTTGAGAAGTGCTGGTACTCTCCAATAAAAAGTATAACATTTGTCTTGAGAAGTGCCAGTACTCTCCAATTAAAAGTATAACATTTGTCTTGAGAAGTGCCGGTACTCTCCAATTAAAAGTATAGCATTTGTCTTGAGAAGTGCCAGTACTCTCCAATTAAAAGTATAACATTTGTCTTGAGAAGTGCCGGTACTCTCCAATAAAAAGTATAACATTTGTCTTGAGAAGTGCCAGTACTCTCCAATTAAAAGTATAACATTTGTCTTGAGAAGTGCCGGTACTCTCCAATTAAAAGTATAACATTTGTCTTGAGAAGTGCCGGTACTCTCCAATAAAAAGTATAACATTTGTCTTGAGAAGTGCCAGTACTCTCCAATTAAAAGTATAACATTTGTCTTGAGAAGTGCCGGTACTCTCCCTCGCAAAATAAAAAAGTGCCGGTACTCCGTACCGGACAGCACCGGCCCATTTAAAGCACTGCTTTCCCTAGAATGGCTGTCCATGTCCTCACTGAAGTTGGGGGTGAGTGAGTCGCCCACAGTCGAATCCACTGCCCCCGTAAGTTCTGCTTCTCAGCGCTGGACTTCCGGCGAGTTGAGTATGGCGTGGTCCTCCATTTATTTCTCGCTGGCACTCAGGACTAAGCTGGCAGCAGAGTAGCAGTGTAGCCTCGTGCAATGGCCCCGGTGCCACAGTACCTGCTGCACGAAGCTCTTGGCTCGGCTCAGCGGGCCACAGGTGGAGAGAGTCGAGCCACTTTCACGCAGCCTCCCCACGACACCGACTTAATGTAACTGGTGTGGGAGAAGTGACATTTTGGCTTGTCGGGAAACGTCCATCACCCTTTGCGAAAAATTAAAAAAATTTCAAGGGTAGCTTTCAGGTCCTATTCCACTTTTGCTTTTATTTTATTTTTTAGTTTTAAATGGTTTTTATTGAGCCAAAAGAAAGCACAGCAAAGCACCGCAGTACAAAGTGTATGTAACAGGTAAGACAGTTTTATATAGCGCGCACTAGACCCCAAGGATTAGAGCGCTTTACATGAACACCAGCTGGGTTATAGAGGGACACATTTATCGATTGTGTTATGTATGGGGGAGATTAAGGGGTTGATGTATCAAGGCAATTTTTACTCGCACACGCTGCGATTCTCAAAAAAGCAGCGTTTGCGACTAAAAATTCCCAAAATGGTATGTATTAGGGAAATCGCATCGCAAAATTAAGGAATCGTAAAATTTGCGATTCCTTAATTTTACGTAAGCATTTAAGGAATTGCAAATTGCAATTCCTTAAATGCTATGCAACAAGCATTTAATTTTTGCGATTTCTCCTTAGGAAAACACAAATTACCACCAACTTCAAGTTGGTAGTAATTTGCGATTTCTTTAACAAATGCAGTTTTTGGCATTTGGGAAGGTGCCATATGGCGCACACATGTTCATTTCAGGGGAGGATCAGGGTGTCCTTATGACACACTTGCACCCTTGAAATTATTCTCAATTTGCGATTCCATTCATTCCTATGGTCCTCCTGGCCCATAGAAATGATTGGGAAATTATTCCTTAATTGCGATTCGCAATTTGCTAATCGCAATTAAGAAATTTTAAGAAATCGCAAAAAAAATTGTGATTATCTACAAACATCCCTATTTGCAAATCTCAAATAGCGATTTCTAAAAAATCGCTATTTTAGATTCGCAAATCAATATGTTGATACATCTGCCCCCTCAAACCCGGTTTCGCCGATCCACGGTCGACCGCTCTAGCCGTTAGGCCACATCCCCTGCCCTTAGGAATGGGATGGAGTTGAAAAACAATGAAACGTTGAGTAGGTGGGGAATGGGAAATGTGCGGTTGTTAATAGCAGGTGTCACGCAATTCTGACATTGACAAAATAGAGCTTTAAGTAATGACCCCCTCAGTTTACTCAATTAAAAAAAAAACTCCCATACGTGCTATGGGTTTTTCCCAGCAGTTTGACCTTTTACCCCAAGTGCAGTGCCAGAGGACAAAGCGGCTGGTTCCACAAGGTCAAAGGTGGCTCTGTGGTTGCAAAGGGTTTACACCCCCTCCCCCTCCTCTGCCTCTTCGTGTCTTGACACTGTCAAGTGAAACGTCTTCCTCTCGGCGTCGCCCTGGTTTCTTCAGCCGTGTTTGGCCTCCTCCGGTCCCGGGCTGTGTTTACCCCCGCGGATGCCCGGGGCTGCGGTCCCTGTGCCCTGGGATGCCAGGCTCGTGACGTCAGAGGAGAAGGCGTGCCGGGCAGGAGACACTTTGCACCATATGTAGGTAGCCCATTTGCGATCGCCATTAGGGCAGTGTGCTATGTAGCACACAAAAACCCACATGCAAAATAAGGAATCGCAAAATTTGCGATTCCTTATTTTGCAATTGCATTTAAAGCAAATTGCGATTTCTTAAATGCAATGTAGGACGCACCCAAGTTGTGCGAATTGTGCCTTAAGGAATCGCAAAATACCACCAACTTCAGCTTGGTGGTAAATTGCAATTTCTTTGCAAAATCCACTTTTTAGCATTTTTCAGAGTGCCATGTGGGTCACAGGCATTTATGTGGGCCACATGTGCACACATGTTAATTTCAGAGGTGCAACAGGGTGTTCTATTGACACCCTTGCAACCCTGAAATTGCATTCTCAATTTGCGATTCTCTAATTGAGAATCGCAAATTGAGAATGTCTTCCAATTCATTCCTATGGGTCTTCTAGCCCATAGGAATGAATGAGAAGGTATTCCTTATTTGCGAATCTCTATTTGTGATTCGCAAATAAGGAATAAATGGGATTCGCAAAAAAATTTGCTAATTCTACCTACATTTCGTTTTGCGATTCTTTAATTGCGATTCCCCAAAAATCGCAATTTGAGAATCGCTAAACAAAAATGACCTACATATGCCCCTTTAAGTATTAAAAGCTTGAAGTAACACACATCAGAGCTTTCCTGTGGGGAGAGACACCAAGGGGTATATGCACGAGGAAATTGCACGGCGCTGTGGCAAATTTTGCGGCGCTGTACTGCGATATTTCTAAAAATGCAGGGATGCATCGTGTTCACAAGAATACCGCGCAGCCCTGTGTTTTCACTTGCACTGGTGCTAAAAATAGTTGGCTAGCGCCAACACAGAATTTGTGATGGATTGTAGTACTGGTGGTGACCATGGCACTAATGCTGGGGGTGGTACTGGTGGTGCCGCTACTGGTAACATGGTAGTGATACTGGTGGTAATGGCGATGGTGATAATGGGGTAATACTAAGATAGTGGTATTGGTGGGACACTGGTGGGGGGTGGTACTGGCAGTATGTGTTAGTTAAGCATGGGCGGCAATTGCGAATTCGCGATACGCAAATTTGCGTGAATTCGTAATCGCAATTCGCAAAAATCCACCAAATTCCGCAAGCTTGCAATTTTTTTTTGGGCGAGTTCGCGAGATTTTTTTACCGCTAATGACATGCAAAGTGGGCGTACCAACCCGTTAGCGACTGAAAGCAGTCGATAACGTCACTATCGCCTATTAACAAGGCTGGCGTAGCGATGGAAATATTCCCGCTATCGCCAAAAACTAACGCCTGCTCTGGCCAGTTCTTAGCCATGTTATCCAATGGGAGGTGGATAACATGGCTAAGAGCATTTCGTCGCTAATGCAAGAATATCGCTGTATTCTCAGCGATATTCTCGCATTACGCCGCTATCGCTGGATATTTTAGCGCAATGGAGAAAAACGTTGCTAATAGCATGTTTTCTCCTCTAAAATATCCAGCGATAGGCAGCGATAAAAAAAAAGTCGCTAAGCGCATTTAGCGATAAATATCGCTAGTTGTTGGTAATATGCCCCTCAGTTCCCCAGATTTGAGGTTGACCGCCCTAGCCCAACGCCTCTCCTCTCCCCTAATTTAATTTGTGAGATGTCCCAACAAGAGACGTCAGAGACAAATGCACCAGCACACGGAGATAAAACGAGCTCTTTCTTTCTCCATTTTCAAGAAATGCTTTGTAAATGTATTTACTTGTAGTAATCATGATGACCCCTAACACACTTTTTTCCCATATAAAGTTAAAAAAAAAACTAAACTGAGCTACAACAGCCACCGGGTCTGTGTCCTCACTCACAGTCCTCAGACTAACGTGTGGCTCACAGCCCAAGGGCACTGGAGCGGCAATGGAACTACTATATAAGCGGACTAACAACTTCTGCCCAAT
Organism: Lissotriton helveticus; assembly: GCF_964261635.1. Classification (NCBI taxonomy): domain Eukaryota; kingdom Metazoa; phylum Chordata; class Amphibia; order Caudata; family Salamandridae; genus Lissotriton; species Lissotriton helveticus. The sequence continues at coordinate 46,435,191 of NC_136072.1, forward strand.
CAAAGGTTGTACTTCAGTCTATGAAAGAAGTGGGTGTAACCAAAGACCCTTTTCTCAGTAGTGCTTCGTAAAGCTCTTTTTTAGATGATCGCCAAGTTCTGGTGACAGAGCCAGACCTAAGAATGGAACTGTCTCTCACCACGGGAAAACTCTGATTTATGTTACTTTGAGCTTTTAATTCTTAAACTGTGATTTTTCCAGCTTGGCTTAACGTTGCCAGCTTGCGATTTTTTGGAAAGAGATGAATTACCCCTCCCTTCCTTAGATTGTAGTTGTAAACACATGCAAGGTAAAGGCATATGCGTTGTAATGGACATGTTATAAAGGGTGATGCACCGTTACATCGCAACTTTTACAACGGGAGGCTTTTACAACAGAACTTTTACAACGCAGGATCCATTACATCGGATGCCATTACAACGCATGGCATTACATAGCAGATGCTATTACAATGCATGGCATTACATCGTAAGTATAGGTAAGTATTTAATTTTTTTTAATTTTATTAATATTAATTATAATTAAATATATTTATTTATGTAAGTATTTAAATTTTTTTAATTTTATTAATATTAATTATAATTAAATATATTTATTTATGTTTTTTAATATTATTAATTTATTATTTATTATATTAATTAAAGTAATTTTTAAAATAAGTACAGGTGTACAGGGGTGTTTTTAGGTTTCAGGGTAGGGTTTAGGTTTTGGGGTACAGGGGTGTTTATAGGTTTCAGGGTAGGGTTTGGGTTTTGGGGTACAAGGGTGTTTTTAGGTTTCAGGGTAGGGTTTGGGTTTTGGGGTACAGGGGTGTTTTTAGGTTTCAGGGTAGGGTTTGGGTTTTGGGGTACAGGGGTGTTTTTAGGTTTCAGGGTAGGGTTGGGGTTTTGGGGTACAGGGGTGTTTTTAGGTTTCAGGGCAAGGTTTGGGTTTTGGGGTACAGGGGTGTTTTTAGGTTTCAGGGCAGGGTTTGGGTTTTGGGGTACAGGGGTGTTTTTAGGTTTCAGGGCAGGGTTTGGGTTTTGGGGTACAGGGGTGTTTTTAGGTTTCAGGGTAGGGTTTGGGTTTTGGGGTACAGGGGTGTTTTTAGGTTTCAGGGTAGGGTTTGGGTTTTGGGGTACAGGGGTGTTTTAGGGTTCAGGGTTGGGTTTGTGCTTAGGGCTAATTAAATTATATGTACCATTTATAAATTAATTAAAATATATTTATTAAATTAAATTAATTATATTATATTAATTACATTTTTTAATTAAATTAATTACATTAAATAAAATATTTTAATTTATTTATTTTAATTATAATTTTTAAAAATATTTAAATTAAATTAATTTCATTATATTAATTAATTACAATTAATTACAATTTTTATTAAAATTAAATTAAATAAAAAGATTTAAATTTATTAAATTAAATTAATTACTATTTTAAAATGTATTTTAATTAAATTAATTAAATTAAATTAATTAAATTAACTTAATTACATTTTTTTTAAAAGATATACTTACCTATACTTACGATGTAATGCCATGCGTTGTAATAGCATCTGCTATGTAATGCCATGCGTTGTAATGGCATCCGATGTAATGGATCCTGCGTTGTAAAAATTCCGATGTAACGGAATGCGTTGTAAAAAACCGCGTTGTAGTGACACCAATCCGTTATAAAGACATGGGTGTCAATGGCATGCGTGGTTCCGTCATACATCCAGCCTACACCCCGCCCATTTTTAAGCCTATGCTTGCACACATTTGGTTCGTAGTTCCAACAAAGCTCCCTGGTCTGTTCATCCATATGGATATTGGGTGTCCAACATAGGTCCAGGAGGGCTAGGTTTATCCCAGAATTCCTAATGAACAACTACGTATATGGTTTTGATATAGATTTATAGTATGTAAAAACATGTGGAACACCTGCCATGGACCCAGCGCTCCTGGACTCGCGTTCGACATGTATGTAATGTAATGTAATGTAATGATGTCTTGTAAAGCGCATGAATCACCCCACATGGGGTATCTCCGCGCTGTAGACCGCTGGGGAACCCGTCCTGGCTTTCCCTGTGAGATGGTCCATTCTGGGTATCTCCAAGGTGAAACCAGGCATCCCCAGCGTATGTGGGGGGCCGTTGTGGAGATGAGGCAAGCTAATGCCCAGAGTTGCCGAGTGTGATCCCTAGTTAGAGTAGGCACCGAGGCGAGAAATGTGGGGGGCCGTTGTGGAGATAAGGCAAGCTAATGCCCAGAGTTGCCTTGTGTGATCCCTGGTTAGAGTAGGCACCGAGGCGAGAATTATCGAGTCCGCTGACCCTGGTCCACGACCCTGCCGCGTTGGGAATTGAACCCTGGTCCCGGGCCGTCCTCTGCTTCCGGGTCTGCCGCCTCTAACCAGTGAGCCACTCCACTATGATGATGCCGATGTCTCAGTCGGATGGTTGTCGGATCTTTGGCGTGCTTGGGGCATCAAAGGATAACACGTCTCTTTTGTTTTTGAGTAGTAAGGTGGTGATGACAGGGTGATAGATGTTTTCAGTGATTGTACGCACTAAGGGTAGTTATTATAGGGGCGTCCAATGATTATGTGTCAAAGTGGCCATCACAGGAATGTTCACGAACATGTCTTTTAAGTTCTTTGCTCATCCGTTTGTCACTTGAGAGTTATTCCAACACCAATATTTGCTTTTCCGGGTATAAAGGCTGCACATAGTTGAGTCTGACAACGCCTCTGTGTTTTAGTTAATGTGACTTTCAGGGCCACTCTCTGGGAACCTGTGCAGGGCTGTGTCATCTTCAAAAAGGATAACAAAAAGCAGAAAAATGTTGAATGTCTACTTTATGGGTGTGTCCATTATAATTACTATTATTGCTTTTGTGCAGTGCTGACACTACCCGAGAAAAAAAAGAAAACTTACCTGCTGGTCGCCCTGCCAGCTGCCGCCTCTCTGCCGCCTCTCCTCATCGCAGGGGAAGCACCTTGGCTCCCAAGCTCCCTAAGCCAATGACAACGATGCAATGCAGCATTGTGATTAGTTCCCCTAAGTCCCCCTAAGCCAATCACAGCATTGTGATTGCTCTGAGCACTGTGATTCGGTGATCAGACGGGGGCAAGGAGCCTGTGCATGATCCCCACCAGGTTGTGTAATGCCGCCTGGTGGGGAACATGAAAGTGCGCACGAATGTTTGGCCAGCCCAAGATGGACGATCAAACATTCATGCGCACTTAGAGTGGGCGAACCACTCCTCCTCTGGCCCCTGCTCTTGCCAGCCCCACTCCAGTAGTTTTGGATGGCACACGAAAGGTATCCTATGCTGTAAAAACACAACTTCTATTTCCCTCCCTAAACTTTATAAATACTATCAAGCATTGGCAAAGATGAAGGGTCTGACTTTAATATGCTAACACATGGGGAAACAGTTATGCACCAAGGCATAATTAGCATAATTTCTGTCATTTTGGGTTGTGTGTGTTACCCTAAATTCCTAAAATCAGGCCATTAAGTAAATATCAGAATGTGCGTAGGTGTCATTCCTGGTGCCAGCACATGAGCATTTCTTGCAAGAAATTCACATGTACGGGCATGCGCAATTTTCTCAAGCATTACCGGTACGGCGAGGAAGAGGAGGAGGGCAACCCGGGGATGCCGCATTACAGAGGTAAGTGGTTTTAAGTTTATTTTTAATTAATGTTAACTTACTTCTTAATAGGGAGCTGGAGGCGGGGGCTGGCCAGCTCCGCTCCGCAGCGGAGTGTTCAGAGATTTGCCTTCTCCTTGGAACGCGGAGAAGGCAAACCTCTGCACATTCCGCAGGCGGTACGGAGGTTCCTGCCCGGGGTTATATTTAATACAACTCCACTTTTTAGAATGAAGTCAGATAAATCAGGATTGATAACGACTGAAAGAGAGGAAAGACTTCAGGTTATTCATCTGGGTCAAGGAGCTTCGTCACGCGGCCTCACTTCACAGGGTGAAGAGAGGGAATGAGTTTTAGGCTGCCAATGAAGCTTTGCACTTAGGAGTCGGAAAATCTGTGGCGACTAGCAAAGTAAAACTATGGTGGGGCGTGATGGTGCGCAACTCACCATTAAAGCTGCTCCCGCCGGGTGCGGCACTTCTCTCCCCCGATACTAGTGTCCACGAGCAGGAATGGAAGTACTTCCTTCCTGCCCACTGGAACGCAATTCAAAGCAGTCCTGGAGTTGATCTCATGCTGTATTCTGCATCAAAGGAGCTCCAGGATTGGTTGGAGCACGCTAACCAAGCAGTCATTTTGAGGCTGGGGGCCTGTGCCAGCAATCCCTCGACTGTTTGCTTGGTCTACAGTACGCATGTCAGGCTGGATGTCGCAAGACAGCCGGCCAATTCAATATGTGCTCTGTAGACCCAGCAGTGTGAGCCGGTCACAAATTAAAATGGCATCACTATGCCATTTTATTTATTGGTGTTTGCCTGCTGTTCTCGCAGCAAGTGGGGCGATGATCCTCCAACCTTTAGGAGTGACCACCACTGCTGATAACCGACATCAATGACCAATGGAGGAGAAAAAAGGCTCTACAGAACTACCAGCTTGGTCAAAGGGTTTCATTGCCTCGTCTTCCTCTGCCCTTTACAGCCTTTTGATGCAGCCAGAGTGACCTCCTCTTGATTCTTCACTTCTGCCATAACCCACTGACAGCGGGCATTCCCACTGCCAACAATCTGACCTAGTTCAAAGTCTGGCACCATGCTGCAATTAGGGAATGACCTGACACAACTCAACAATTTATGGGGCACAGGGAACACCTGCATAGGGTCACAACCAACTAAGTAAGTAATTCTTTATTGTTTGATTATTTAAAATCTTACAATATTACCAATACAAAACATATACTATAATAATGAAACCGTTAAAAACAATTACACCATAAAATTCATTACAACTCATTAAGCCTCTTAATTTTATAACTTAGTCTCCCAATTTTGTTTTAGCTATCAGTAAAAACCTTACGAAGGCACGGTTCATACGTATATCATTAGAGTGTAGACACCTTATCAGTGCGTGCCTACATGTCCTTATTCCTTGTATATTAAAAGGTAGTTTAAGTAAAGTTTTTCTTTCGATCTGAAGTCCAGGACAAATACATAGCAGGTGGACAACATTCTCCTCTCCATTTTTACACAGTCTGCATAGTGTACAACTCTCCATTTTTTTCCACAGGGGAAGATGACCAAGTCCCGGGAGTATTCCAAATCGTGCTTTAACAAGTACTTATTTTTTCCGACCAGGGTATTTCCAAATATTCTTGTACCTTCTTTTTTGTATATCCATTTATTATTGACCATGCATGTTTTCTTTTTGCCAGCATATCTTTATAATTTACAAGCGAAAGTTGATTTGTTGTTCGGTTGATTATTTTTTTTAATGATGCCTTACTTATTGTGTTGTTCCAGATTGGCATTACAGCAAACTCTTCTATCGCTTTTTTAAGATAATTCCATGCAGGTGACTTTACATTGTTATTTATTTCTTGCCATAATAACTGTGATAACTGATTATCATGATCATTTTTTATCCGATTCCATGTTTTGATAAATTGGCCCTTTCTTGCATAGTATTGGTTATTTAGTCCAAATTCTAACCCAATTTGTGCAGGTGAGGCATTGTTTGGGAGGTAGAAAAGAGATTTAAATGTTTTGGATAAAGCATTATTTATTATTTCCGAATCTTTCTCAATTAGCGCCTCGCTGCCATATGTGATAGTCGGAAGAAGTTTTGCCGCTATAATCTTTAAGAGGGGAGATATGTGAGGTTACCAAGGGATTTCTGTAGGATCTTGAATGCTGCCGTCAAAGCATTTGCCTTCCTTTGTATTTCCAGTTTTTGTGGATGATAATTTCCCTTTTCGTCGAATAATACACCCAGATATCTATATACTTCAACTTGTTCTAATTGGGTGTTCTCCATATACCATTTGCTTTTATATCTTAAATTTATATTCTCAGTCACCACCATGATTTTAGTTTTGGTTTCATTTATCACCATTCCATTTTCCTTTGTGTATATGGTTATTTGATTAATTAGACGCTGTAATCCAACTTTAGTTTGGCTTAAAAGGATGGCATCATCGGCATATAGTAGATTAGAAATTTGTTTGCAAGCTAGTTTCGGCAGATGTGCATTTATCTCGTCCAGGAACACTGTTAAATCTGCCAGGAACAAATTAAAAAGGAGGGGGGCCAATACGCATCCCTGCTTAAGTCCTTCAGTTGTTGGGATTTCTTTTGATAATGTTTGGCCATCCCCCATCCTCACTCTAACCCAGGTTTTACTGTCACCACCGACTAGGTACACAGCAATCCTGTTCTCTTCCGCTTCGGTACTGGTCTAGAGTCAGGCATGCCTACATCCTAGCACAACAAACTACACCCCACTCCTTCAAGAACACGTTTTATAATGTTTACAAAAGGGAGGGTTGTACCTAGTTGTCCTAGAAGTACTTGTGTGGCCTTGATTGATTAATTCATATGTTTTATTGTTTCTACGTGTAAATATAAGAATGTTATTCCAACCTAGCTTTTAGCATAGCAGTTTACTTCGAAAGATAAGATAGTAGAGACGGTGTGAATTCAATAAAACAATGTTGTAATGAATCGCTTGGATTTTACCAGTTATCCTTGCTTGTTGATATAGGTTTGTCTTGCAACATTAGGGAAGGCGCAACGAGGAGAAATGTATTCATTTCTCTTCGTTTTCCTTTCCTCTTTCTATGCGTGCTGTAACATGGTGCAAGGGTACCTACACCGGCGCATGGCAGCAGTTTGCACTCCAGCACAGGGGGAAGCACAGAGATGCGACATACTGTTGTAATTATGTTGCATCCCCGTGCTTTGAAAGTGACCCAGTGCAGCGCCGCCAAATGGCTTGCAGCTCGCACGGAGTCACTTTCTTGTAAATCTGCCCCTTATATTTTAACAGTCACGTCTTCTCTTTGGGCCCAATTCACAGAATGAACTTAAGACTCAATCCTAAACTTACTACTATTTTGGTATTCACAGAATGCACATACTACTTTTGGTATTCACAGAAGTTAGGATTTTGTCTTAAGTCTGTCTTAAGTCTGTCTTAAGACAAACTTAAGACAAAGTCCTAACTTCTGTGAATACCAAAAGTAGTAAGTTCATTCTGTGAATACCAAAATAGTAGTAAGTTTAGGATTGAGTCTTAAGTTCATTCTGTGAATCGGGCCCATTGACTTTGTTTTTTAGTTTCAGAAGATCATCAAGTCACTGCAGTTGCCCAGCAGATAGGCTGTCTCCATGTTATTATCCAATGACCGTCATTCTAGCCTTGAATATGTGGTGGTGGCGGCTGTCACTTTTGCAGTTAATGGTAGACCTGGACAGAATTTCGATTATGCTGAAATAATCAGAGTAATTTAGGTAATTCCGCATTACTCCTTGATGCAGATTTACACTTAATTACGCGATTCCCCTTACTCACATAGGTAAGAGTCATTTTGGGAAAACCCTACTGGGCGAGCACATTTAGCAAATGCAAACGGCACCTCCCTATTCGTGTTCTGTTGCATTTCTTAGCACATAAGTCATAAGGCATACTCACATCCATTTAGGGCACAAGGGTGCATTTTGTGCTAAGAAACGGTTGCTAAACGCTGCTAGAAAGTTGGGAGAAAATCAGAACCCAAGAGCGCATTTAGTGCACGCGAGCGGCTCTTCACGCTCGCTATTTGCGTTTGGTTGCTTTTATCGCTATTTCTTGGCGCAAAATGCATCCACACATCCATTTGGGAAATAGCGCTAAAAGCAGAATTACTCTTCTCATGTATTTTTGCATAATCTCAAGGAATTCTTATGTAATTCTACCTTATTGCACTGCACGGAATTATGCGAATTACTAATTAATTGTCGACACTTTCACGTAAAGGCTATTTAAAATGAGGCTAAACATGAACTTCCAAATGTCTTTTTTTGGCACTGTTTTTAAATTAGAATTTTCTGTTCTCACTTGCTTGGATACCTCCCTAAATATGGGAATATTTCTCCAGATTCCGGGAGACTCTGAGACACAGGGCATTTGTAGTGTTCTTATTTCCTGCTCTCGCTGGAGCACAAAAGGCCACTTGGATGTCTCTCCCTGACATGCGCCAAAGAATAAAAAGTAAAACAATGGCCCCCATATCAAAACAGGTTGACTACGTCTCCAGGGGCGTAACACAGTGTGCCCCGCGGTCATTGTGGTGCAGAAGGTACCATCTTTCAAGGGAACCATGCAACCAAGGCTTATTAATATGTCTGAGATATGGGTACCTTAGGGGCAGTGCTTAATTTGAGCGGATCAGCTGCGTGTTGTCGGCGTTGGAGATTATGTTGAGGTCGTGCTGTTGGGCTATGCGTGCTAGTGGTGCCATGTAAACTTTGAACAGAGTGGGGCTGAGGAAGGATCCCTGTGAGACACCGCAGATTATCTCGGAGAACTCGGACCGGAACGGGGGAGGAGGACTCTCTGAGTTCTGCCAGAGAGGAAGGAGGTGGTCCAATCCAAGGCCTTCTCCCGGATCCCTGCATCTTGGAGGCGCGTACGTAGAGTGTGGTGGCAGACAGTGTTGAAGGCGGCGGAGAGATCTAGGAGGATGAGGGGCGCCATCTTGCCGTTGTCTAGAAGGATCCTGATGTCGTCTGTGGTGGAGATGAGGGCGGTTTCGGTGCTGTGGTTGCTGTGGATTCCTGATTGGGAGGGGTCCAGGATGTTGTTGTCTTCGAGGTGACGGGTGAGCTGGATGTTAACTATCTTCTCGATGACCTTTGCTGGGAACGGAAGCAGGGAGATTGGCCGGAAGTTCTTGAGGTCGCTCGGGTCCGCCTTGGGTTTCTTCAGTAGGGCGTTGATCTCTGTATGCTTCCAATTTTCAGGGAAGGTAGCGGTCTCGAAGGAGAGGTTGATGATGTTGTGCAGGTGGGGTGCGATGGAGTTGCTGGCTTTGTTGAAGATGTGGTGTGGGAGAGGGTCGGACGGGGATTCGGAGTGGATTGTGCCCATGATCTTGATCGTGTCCGTGATGCTCACGTTGGCCCAATTTGTCAGGGAGTCTTGGACGGTGGGATGCGGTGGGTCCGGTGCGGCGTGGCCCATAGGGGTTGTCCGGGGTTTGAAACTGTCATGGATGCCAGTGATTTTTCGGTGAAAGAAGGTGGCGAGGGAGTCGCACAAGGCTTGCGATGGCGGGATGTCGTTGGCGCTGGAGCTGGGGTTGGAGAGTTCCTTCACGATGTTGAAGAGCTCCTTGCTGTTGTGTGCGTTGTTGTAAAGGCGGTCTGTGAAGGAGATCCTTTTGGCGGTCCTGATGAGGTGGTGGTGGTTGCGGAAGGCGTCTTAGTGGGCAGCGCGGCTGTCCGGCATCTTGTCGCTATAACACACCTTTTTCCCCATATAAAGTGAAAACAAAAAATAACTAGACTATGCTGCAACAGCCACCAGGTATGTCCTCACTCACAGTTGTCAGACCAACGTGTGACTCTCAACCTGATGGCACTGCAGCGGCAATGGAACTACTTTGTGAGCGGACTAACAACTTATGCCCAATCAAATGTTGTACTTCAGTCTATTAAAGAAGTGGATGTAACCAAAGGCCCATTTTTTAGTAGTGCATCTTAAAGCTCTTTTTCAGATGATCTCCAAGGTCTGGTGACAGAGCCGGACCTAAAAACGGAACTGTCTCTCACCACAGAAAAGCTCTCTTTTATGTCACTTTGAGCTTTTAATTCTTAAACTGTGATTTTCCAGCTTGGTTTAACTTTGTCAGCTTGTGATTTCTTGGGAAGAGTTGAATTGCCTTCCCTCCCTTACATTTTAGTTGTCAAGGCATGCATGGTAAAGGCATATGCGTTGTAATGGATGCGTTATAAAGGCATGCGTGGTAATGGTGTGCGTTGTCACGTCCATACATCCAGTCTACACAAGATTTTTAAGGCTATGGTTCTCAGTTTCTGCAAAGCTCCCTGGTCTGTTCATCCATATGGATGATGGGTGTCCAACATAGGTCCAGGGAGGCCAGGTTCATCCCAGAATTCCTAAATAACCACTACGCATATAGTTTTTATATAAATCTATAGTATGTAAAAACATATGGAACACCTGACATGGTCCCAGTGCTCCTGGACTCGCGTTCAACGTGATATGAATGTCTCAGTCGGATGGTTGTCTGATCTCTGGCGTGCTTGGGGCATCAAAGGACAACACAACTCATTTGTTTTTCAGTAGTAAGGTGGTGATGGCAGGGTGATAAATGTTTTCAGTGATTGTTCGCACTAAGGGTAGTTATTATTGGGGCGTCTGCTGTTAAAGAGGCCATCACTGGAATGTTCATGAACATGTCTCGTGACGTTCCTCATTTGAGAGTTATTCCAACACCAATATTAGCTTTTCCAGGATTAAAGGCTGCACATAGTTCAGTCTGACAACGCCCCTGTTTTTTAAATTAATATGACTTTTAGGGCCACTCTCTGTGAACCTGTGCAGGGCTGTGTCATCTTCAAAAGGGATAACAAAAAGCAGGAACATGTTGAATGTCTACTTTAGGGGTGTGTGCACTATAATTAATTAGATTTTTTTGTGCAATGCTCACACTACTCAAAGCTTGCTTCTGAGCGCTGTAAGGGAAGCAGTGAGATACTTTAGGTTTCGAAACAAGCCAGTCGAGAGATACGTTAGCGTCTGGTCCAATCTCCAGTCTCTGGTGTCTTTTCCAGCCGCGGCCGGTAGTGGGAGTACCGGCCGGGCGGTGGCGTGGGGAGGGGCAGGGTGGAGTGTAGTAATGTATGGATTACAGACGTTAACAGGTAAGTAAACATAAAAATAAATAAAAAGAATTTCGTTGTGCGCACTGCATCGCATTTGGTGATGCAGTGCATTATACATTACTACACCCCACCCTGCCCCTCCCCCTCCCCACGCCTCCGCCTGGCCGGTACTCCCACTACCGGCCGCGGCTGGTCTTTTCTGGTCTGTAGAGAGGGTCTTCAGTTCTTTCCTGTATTTCCTATAAACTGACTCTAAAGGCACAATAATGAGTTCCAAAGGATGGTGAGCTCCCGGCCATGGATCACAAGTAGCAAAATACAGTTGTTAAAGGTTGATCTTAGGTGGTATTGCTCAGAAATACAATGCCGTACTCCCTAAAATTTACAAACACTCTCAGGCATTGGCAAAGCTAAAGGGTCTGGCTTTATTATGCTAACACATGGAGAAAGGTAAACAACCGTTACAACGCATGCATTACAATGCATGCTTTTACCCCGCATGCCATTACAACAAAAATGGTTTGCTGTAGGGGGTATAAGGTGTTGGATTTAACTCCGCCTTCCCTAATGTTGCAAAACAAACCTATATCAACAAGCAAGGAAAAATGGTGAAATCCAAGCGATTCATTACAACATTGTTTTATTAGATTCACACAGTCTCTACTATGTTATCTTTCGAAGTAAACTGCTATGCTAAAAGAAAGGTTAGAATAACCTGCTTATATTTACACGTAGAAACAATAAAATATATGAATTAATCAATCAAGGCCACACAAGTACTTCTAGGACAACTAGGTACAACCCTCCCTTTTGGTAAATGGTATAAAACGTGTTCTTGAAGGAGTGGGGTGTAGTTTGTTGGGCTAGGATGTAGGCATGCTTGACTCTAGACCAGTACCGAAGCGGAAGAGAACAGGATTGCTGTGTACCTAGTCGGCTGTGACCCTGTGCAGGTGTTTGCTCTGCCCCATAAATTGTTGGGTTGTGTCAGGTCATTCTGAAGTTGCAGGATGGTGCCAGACTTTGAACTAGGTCAGATTGTTGGTACATTGCATAACCTGCACCATATCTCACTTTTGTAAATAACACATTTTTAAAGTAGAGAAACGTGAGTAAGGTGGGGATTTGTGTACCCCGTCCTGAAGAAGGAGTTCCACACTCCGAAACATGTTGACACACACACACAGGAGGTGATGCACATTGTTCTGCATTTCACACCTCCATTTATTCACCCCTTTTAATAGTGCCAGCCCGGGGGGCCATTAAAATTTCTTTTGTGTTTACCCCACGAGCCAGGCACTATTTAACATCACTCGTCGATAACCTCACCACTCACGCACATAAAACAAAATCAAAAAACCCTCACACACACCACACATAGTCAGTTAACAAGTGCTCCCGCGTAGTCGCAGGTCGCAGCACGCCGCATCCCGTAGAGGGGTGCGAAGATCCCAATGATGAAGCATGACACCAAGGGTCCTTTTGGTGTGTGAGGGGTATTTTATCAACACTGGGTGCTCCCAACCATAGTTGAGAAACCCATCTGTCATAAGAGTGGATTCTTTTTGTTTATGTTGACTTTGAACTAGGTCAGATTGTTGGTACATTGCATAACCTGCACCATATCTCACTTTTGTAAATAACACATTTTTAAAGTAGAGAAACGTGAGTAAGGTGGGGATTTGTGTACCCCGTCCTGAAGAAGGAGTTCCACACTCCGAAACATGTTGACACACACACACAGGAGGTGATGCACATTGTTCTGCATTTCACACCTCCATTTATTCACCCCTTTTAATAGTGCCAGCCCGGGGGGCCATTAAAATTTCTTTTGTGTTTACCCCACGAGCCAGGCACTATTTAACATCACTCGTCGATAACCTCACCACTCACGCACATAAAACAAAATCAAAAAACCCTCACACACACCACACATAGTCAGTTAACAAGTGCTCCCGCGTAGTCGCAGGTCGCAGCACGCCACATCCCGTAGAGGGGTGCGAAGATCCCAATGATGAAGCATGACACCAAGGGTCCTTTTGGTGTGTGAGGGGTATTTTATCAACACTGGGTGCTCCCAACCATAGTTGAGAAACCCATCTGTCATAAGAGTGGATTCTTTTTGTTTATGTTGACTTTGAACTAGGTCAGATTGTTGGCAGTGGGAATGCCCGCTGTCAGTGGGTATGGCAGTAGTGGCAAATCAAGAGGAGGTCACTGTGGCTGCATCAAAAGGTTATAAAGGGCAGATGTAGACGAGGCAATGAAACTCTTTGACCAAGCTGGTGGTTCCATAGAGCCTTTTTCCTCCTCCATTGGTCATTGATGTCGGTTGTCAGCAGTGGCGGTTCCTCCTATAGGGTGGAGGATCATCGCCCGACCTGCTGCGAGAACAGCAGGCAAACACAAATAAATAAAATGGCATGGTGAAGCCATTTTAAATTGCGACCGGCTGACACTGTGTACAGCATGAGTGTGAGGGCAAGAGGCGGGGCAGAATCCTGCGATTGCAGGAGGACTGCTGGGTCTACAGTGCGCATATTGAATTGGCCGGCTGTCTTGCGACGGCCAGCCTGACATGCGTACTGTAGACAAAGAAAACAGTTGAGGGATTGCTGGCACAGGCCCCCAGCCTCAAAATGAGTGATTGTTTAGAGCGCTCCAACCAATCCTGGTGCTCCTCTGATGCCGAAAACAGCATGAGATCAGCTCCAGGACTGCTTTGAATTGCGTTCCAGTGGGCAGGAAGGAAGTACTTCCCTTTCCTGCTCGTGGACACTAGTAATGGGGGAGAGAAGTGCCGCAGCGGGCGGGAGCAGCTTTAATGGTGAGTTGCGCGCCATCAAGCCCCACCATATTTTTACATTGCTATTCGCCACAGATTGTCCGACTCCTAAGTGCAAAGCTTCATTGGCAGCCTAAAACTCATTCCCTCTCTTCACCCTGTGAAGTGAGGCCGTGTGACGAAGCTCTTTGACCCAGATGAATAACCTGAAGTCTTTCCTCTCTTTCAGTGGTTATTAATCCTGATTTATCTGACTTCATTCTAAAAAGTTGTATTAAATGTAACCCCGGGCAGGGACCTCCGCTCCGCCCCCGTGGAATGTGCAGAGATTTGCCTTCTCCGCGTTCCAAGGAAAAGGCAAATCTCTGCACACTCCGCTGCGGAGCGGAGTTGGCCAGCATCCGCCTCCACCGGCCTATTAAGAAGTAAGTTAACATTAATTAAAAATAAACTTAAAACCACTTACTGTTGTAATGTGGCGTCCCCGGGTTGCCCTCCTCCTCTTCCTCACCGCACCGGTAATGCTTAAGAAAATTGTGCATGGCTGCACATGCGCATTTCTTGCAAGAAATGCACATGCGCTGGCACCACAAATGACACCTACGCACATTCTGATATTTACTTAATGGCCTGATTTTAGGAATTTAGGGTAACACGCACAATCCGAAATGACAGAAATTATGCTAATTATGCCAGCATAATTTAAATTTTGTCCAGGCCTACTAAAAAGCTCAACTGATACTCTAAACGTCATGTCACTCTGTAGAATCTAGAGGAGAAAGCTCTTTGACCAGGATGACACACATATAGTCTTTCTTCTCTTTCAGTGGTCACAGAGGCTTGATGTCATACTCCTGTCTATATATTTATATTTTAACGGTCACAAATTCTCTTTAACTTTGTTTTTCAGTTTCAGAAGATCATCCAGTCACTGCATGTTCCCAGCGGGAAGGCTGTCTCCATGTTATTTTCCAATGGCCGTCATCCCAGCCTTGAAAATGTGGTGGTGGCGGCTGTCACTTTTGTTAAGGGTAGGCCTGGACAGAATTTCGATTATGCTGAAGTAATCAGAGTAATTTAGGTAATTCTGCATTACTCCTTGATGTAGATTTACTATTAATTACGCGATTCCTCTTACTCACATAAGTAAGAGTAATTTTGGGAGAAACCCTACTGGGCGAGCACACTTAGCAAGTGCGAACGGCACTTCGCTATTCGTGTTCTGTTGCATTTCTTAGCGCATAAGGCATACTCGCATCTATTTAGGGCACAAGGGTGCATTTTGTGCTAAGAAACTGTTGCTAAACGCTGCTAGAAAGTTGGGAGAAAATCATACCCCAAGAGCGCATTTAGTGCACGCGAGCGGCTCTTCACGCTCGCTATTTGCGTTTGGTTGCTTTTATCGCTAATTCTTGGCGCAAAATGCATTCTCACATCCATTTTGTAAATAGCGCTAAAAGCAGAATTACTCTTCTCATGTATTTTTGCATAATCTCATGGAATTCTTATGTAATTCTACCTTATTGCACTGCACGGAATTATGCAAATTACTAATTAATTGTCGACACTTTCACGTAAAGGCTATTTAAAATGAGGCTAAACATTCTTATGTAATTCTACCTTATTACACTGCACGGAATTATGCGAATTACTCATTAATTGTCGACACTTTCACATAAAGGCTATTTAAAATGAGGCTAAACATTCTTATGTAATTCTACCTTATTACACTGCACGGAATTATGCGAATTACTCATTAATTGTCGACACTTTCACATAAAGGCTATTTAAAATGAAGCTAAACATAAACTTCCAAATGTAATTTTTTGACACAGTTTTTTTATTTGAATTTTCTGTTCTCACTTGCTTGGATACCTCCATATATATGGGGATATTTCTCCAGATTCCGGGAGACTCCGAGGCACAGGGCATTTGTAGTATACTTATTGCCTGCTGTCGCTGGACCACAGAAGGCTACTTCGACGTCTCTCCCTGACATGAGCCCAAGAAGAAAAAGTAAAACAATGGCCCCCATATCAAAACAGGTTGATTGCGTCTCCAGGGGCACAACACAGTGCCCCGCAGTCATTGAGGTGCAGGAGGTACCATCCTTCAGATTTAATAATATCTCTGAGATATGGGTACCTCAGGAGCAGTGCTTAATTTGAGCCGGTGGTTTCCGTTGCTCGGCACCGACATGTAAATGGCAACACCGGCATTTATGACAGCCTGCCACATGGTGGCGCTGTTTGTCTGATGTAGAGTGAGCTAATTCAATATACCTTTAAAATGACTATTACCGGCCACCCAGGATAATCTTATAGCTTTGGGAGCCTGGAATAGTCTGAATTGTCAGACTTGGAGGAGTGTGATGGTTAATAGATGGGTTGGTACTGTCATTAGTAGCGCTAGCAGGGGCAATGGGTGATGTAGGCTGTGTGGTCTCCTGATGAGAGCCCCGGCACTTAATGTTTTACAAATTAAGCACTGCTTATTGGCCCCACACTGGGGCCCTGTCCTGCTGTGTTATGTCACTGTATGTCTCGCTACCATCCAGGGGGATGGTATTATTAATAATAGTCTGAGTGAGATGTCTGGGACCTTTAAAACATGATAAAAAAATTAAAAAATGCCTGTTACTCAGCCAATGTTAACAGGGATAGACAACTTGCCCATGTTTTGAATTCTTAGCTCTCACCCACAGACAGGTTTTAGCGGTCTGTTGTCGAAAGACCTCTTGTGGACCATATCAAACAGTGACAGTGGGCCTAGGGTCAGCCCAGTGCACAGCATTCGGGGGCTTTCTTGTCAGTCTGATTTGCCTGCACATACATAAATACATACTGCTTGTCACTAGTATGAGCTGCCTGTTTAAACAGCAATGAGGTAAGTGGTTGCCGAGTGGTGTTGTGTACCCAGTGGCGGCTGCTGCCTATATAAGGCGGTGGGGCAGCTGGGCGAGGGATACTAATAAATTAAAGGGAAGATGTATCTGACACTGACGGCTGCCTCGGTTCCCACTGCTCCATTTGTTTGAATATGTTTATTATCTTTTTCCTTATTCATAATACATAACAGTATGGTAATCGAGAAATGCAATATGTCATCTTGCATGCATACAAAGCAATTCAAAAAAAGAGAAAATGTACAATGAGTTGCTGCAAGACATCTAACCTGTACCATATCTCAAAAATCAAGAACACCCACAGGGGCCTGTTGTTACTAAAAGAAATCAGCTGCCTCAAAGGATTGTAATTACATTTGAAATAGTGAGAGTGTTTCAGGAGTTAGGGAATTGTGATGAGGCCCATGTTTCATTCCGTGCAAACGGAGCAGGCGTGTATTTCAGAAATAGCTTTAGAGAGTGTGCAGCCACATGGTCGTAACATATGCATCCCTCGGGTCTCGTGGGTACGGCACAATGAGGGTGCAAATCTCCAGCCATGCGTCATCGTCTGTTCATGTCTGTAAACAGGTGCAGAATCCAGTGTTGCAGGTGTTATCGGTGATGAATATGAATATATAAAAGGCAAAGGGGCATATTACCAACGATTAGCGATATTTAACGCTAACGATGCTTAGCAACTAATTTTTTAACGCTAAGCTTCGCTGGAAATTATCGCAGAGATAACTTGCTATTAGCAAGGTTTATCTCAGAAGTGATAAAAATCCTCGCGCTAACTGCCAAATGAGAGATTATCGCTGGAAAACCA
Organism: Lissotriton helveticus; assembly: GCF_964261635.1. Taxonomy (NCBI): domain Eukaryota; kingdom Metazoa; phylum Chordata; class Amphibia; order Caudata; family Salamandridae; genus Lissotriton; species Lissotriton helveticus. The sequence goes on from NC_136072.1 coordinate 46,452,478, forward strand.
ATGATAATCTCTCGAAGTTTGGCGTTAGCTTGATGATAGGGGCTCACAAACTTAGCCATGATATCCACCTTCCATAGGATATCATGGCTAAGTCGGGAAAATACCAGGTGTAAAAAAATCAGCGCTAACCGCGGTTAGCGCTGCTTTTTTTATCACTAACAGGGTTAGTGAAATCCTTGATAATAGGAGAAATGTCGCTTAACAACATTTCTCCTACTATTTGCGTGTTAGCACCCTGTTGCTGATAGGGAGATAATTTTATCTCCGCTTTCTTGGCTTTTAAATACAAAAAAGCGGAGATAAATCCCTTGATAATATGCCCTCAAATTCTTCCAAACAAGCTACGTCGTGTGCACGGTGACTCGGCTTTGGGGACAGCAGGTCGAGTGCCTCACATTAAAGGTTCCCCTTTTGAAACACCAAGCTACATGGGACTCACCACTTCCTCATGTTTACTTGTACATGCTGGATGTAAAAAAGCTGTTGTTCAAAAGCTGACATAGGAGCGTTTACAAAAGCAGAAAAACATGCTCTTTACAAGACATCCACACTGGTTTACAAACTGAAATGTATTTATTTTACCCTGCCTTCTACACTGTACAGCGCCTCGCCCATTATGGGTTGAAGCATTGCTCTGCTAATATTTGCCGAGACTCGGGTCATTGTGTTATACAAGGCCAATAATAAAAATTTCTTCTCATAAAAATAAGCGATATGCTGGGGGCCTGCCAAATATTAGAAATTGAGCTATGCCCATCATGATAGTGTGTTCTCTTAAAAGAACCTCTGGAAGGGGGTGTCAAGTCTCTTGTTGCAGCATCTTCTCCCCCTTTCTCATTTGCTTAATTAATTATATCACAATGTATCTTATCTTTGTGTATTCCATAGTTGGTTCCGTCGCATCAGTTTTCAGTGTCCCCATTTCTCAAATACGTCATTAAATGTAGCTTTCTTTTGGGGTAGCCAATTAGCGAAACCCCTGTTATGTTGTCTGAAAGAAGTCAGCCGGCTGCAGTTTTAACACCGTTTGTGCAACCCAGATGTGAAGAGAATACAGGCACAAACATTTGCATCAGTAATTTAGGAAAACCTCAAATGTGGACGTAGTGTGGGCACAGTCAACAATACTACTGTGAAAACGGGAAACGTCCTTTACAACGCAACTTTTACTCCGCACTACCATTACGACGCAACTATTAAAACGCAAGTCATTACAACGACTTGCGCTGGGGGGCGCTCTAGGATAGGGAATAGTTTAATTACTATCCAACACCTTCCCTACTATCCACGGGGACTGGAGTTGGAATAGTAAATTAAACTATTCCACTATCCAGCGCCCCCCAACTCAAGTCGTTGTAACGACTTGTGTTGTAAAAGTTGCGTCGTAATGGCATGCGGAGTGAAAGCATGCGTTGTAATGACATACATCCGTGAAAACTAGAGTAATTGTGTGCATGCAAATCATCTCCTTCGTGAAAGGGAAAACATGCAGACTGCTCTTTGTTCTCTTATGGTCCAGTGCTACATACATCCCTACCTGTCATTTGAAGTTTTACTAATTTTGAGTAATATTTTTAAATCAGTACACTTTTTTTAATGTAAAACGGCATAAAGTGAGCAATAACACTTAAAAGATTTAAAATAATAGATTTCGGAAATCCAGCAGTTTAATAACATGAAAACATACAGCAGCTTTCTTCATGAAACATTAGCCAAGGTTAATTTGACTGAACGAGAAAACACAATGACATTTAATACAAAGAAACAACAGTTTGATAGAGAGGTCAATGTGTTCCGCACGTATTTGCGTATATAAATATACACAATATTTGCCGAGACTCAGGCCATTGTGTTATACAAGGCCAATAATAAAAATGTCTTCTCATAAAAATGAGCGATGCAAAATAAAGGAGCAGTGAAAATATACAGCGCTTGCTGAAAATACACAGCCCGTGAGTGGTCCGCGCGCGAGAGAGAGGGGAAGCAGGAGGTGGGCCTGCGTGTGGCGCGTGTGTGCGTTTGGGGGAGGAGTCTGCTTATTTTAAAGCACTGCACTCCTGCTTGTGGCGCGCCGCTGCTGGCTCCCGCAAGGTGCATGCCACCACAAGCACGAGTGTGTGCTTGAAAATGAGCAGAGCGACGGCTAAACAGACGCCCCAGGATATAGCGGCATGGATTAGCAAATTTAGCGGCACAAAAATGGAAATTTTGCGGCATTTTTGTGGCACTTTATTTTACTCATAATCATTCATTCTCGCGAAATCCCGCTGGGTCTGACATTAATTTCAGCCCCTGGGAGGTGTTTTAGCCCACAGCGGCCTCACTCATCTCAAGTTCGCCCCCGGCTGTACTCAGTGTTGCTGCTCTCCCACCATTCTATGTCCATGCCTTTCTTCATGGTGCTACCTAGTCCACATTAACCCGTTCTTAGGGGCATCATTATCTCACTCCTCCCTTAGAACGTGTCTTACTGCAGGTGTGGAAATTGTGGCTCCTGTTTTGGAAAAAAAAAAAACATAGCAGGAATTCTGAAACAGATGGAAATTAGAAAACAGATTTTGGCTCACTACCCTTGACATAGTTCACTTCTGTATGCTAAGGATCTAAAAATACACTCATTCGGAACTGTCACATTGGGTTAAGTCTGCAACATTAACTTACCACTTTTCGCATTGTGCATGCACACCAAGGTGGAAATAATTGGCTGAAAAACTATCCAAGGTACTTTAAATATGTTCATTCATGCACAGTCTGCATACATTGGGGGCACCGCTAGATTAAGCTGCCTTTTCGAACCTACCACCTACTTCAGTCCCCTTGCAATAATTCCTACAACTCATCCTCCTGCTGCTGGGAAGATCAATTGAGACTGGGCTCCTCAACACAAGGGAGGAGAAAATACAAGGCACAAACAGACCAAGGTCTACATATTCACAGCATAAAGACACGGAGGGTAAACTGTAAATAAAACGGCATAAGCCACTGCATCAGGGCAACCAGGTTGTGCCCACTGATCTGTGTTATCATTCAGACTCCTATTTCACGGTTCAGTTTTGAAGATGCGCGTGGGAACAGAAGCGCTGCTGCCAAGTGTTTCAGTGCAGGAAAATAACTGCCACGTTATGTACCAATCCTCCCAGGTGCACAGGCTGGCAGTGTAAGCTGCACTCCCAGCAGGGTTGGTGAAAACCACAAAAGTACCACGAAGAACACTTTTTCCGAAACTATCTGTGTACCATACTGCCCCCTTCAGGGTGCCTATAAAGTATGCAGACAACCAAAAGGAACGATTTATTAACCCCAAGAAGGTATCTATTTACCTGGAACCAGTTAAATAAACCAGCAATGCACATTAGTTAGTACTATTTCTTTTTTTTATACAAGGACGATCCGATGTATAGGACTGGACAACAAACAGTGCCAAGCCTTACAACCACGTTCTGATCTACAGAACTGGACAACAGGCAGTGCCACAGTGTTTACTGCACTGTAGTGGCGTTTACAGGACGATTTCTATACCGAGGAGTGTCTGAAGCGTTTAGAGGACAGATAGAACATTACCAAGTGGGGCTCTTTGATATTAAAGGCTTTATCACACATACTGGGTTAAAACTGTCCTGCTGTTTATTGCATAGTTCCCACACAATGTATAAGCAGTTGGACATTCAATTTGTTATGCCATCTTTTTTGTAAACTGAACAACATCCTCTTGCCCATTGTCAACAATTTTATGCAGAACGTCGTGCAATGCAGGTCGTTAGGAGGTTATGCTAACTGTCATGCCAGTGATCACGCATGCTGATCTACAACGGCAGGTAATGTCCATGCGAGAAGAAAAGCCTTAGACAGCCCTAGCACTCTTGTCTCTATTATGCAAGCAGTCATGCAAGGACGACCCAAGCAGGAGCAATATGCAGTCTAATGTTTTGTCATGCTGGTAGTTCCAGTGATTACGCAAGCTGTCTGAAAGATGTATACGATCATGCCAGCTGTCATGCAAGTGTCATGACTTGTTTATTTACAAATCAAACCTGGTCCACAAAAAAAACTTTTGTAAAAATCGCATTTTTACAAAAGTGCCGATTTCGCGGGCACTTTTGTAAATATTGCGGCATTTTTACAAAAGTGCCGATTTCGCGGCAAACCGCGAAATCGCGAAATCCTGGGGGGTCTGGCTAAAGGCCCTCCTATTCAGCGCATGTGCGCTGTGTAGGCGAGACCTAAAAAAGGGGAGTGAACAGTACAGAGCCTCCGTGCCAATTTCTAAATTGAAAAAGCTCATCGCAACCCATGTCATAAAACCAGAATAACCGGGCACGTGTGATAAAGCGCCAGATGCAACCTGTGTCTCATAATAAGGTTGCAGGGCCATGCAGAAGGAAGCTGATCTGAAGTAATTTGTTTCACGAAGGAATACTGATGGCAAATGTAATAACTCCACTGAGTACTACACAGAATCCAAGGAATTAAGTAACATAGGAAATGAGTGTATATAGCCTCAAACTAGAATCAGCTCAGCTATTTACAGAGTCTTAAAAAGAGAGTATTCAAGAAGAATATCAAAAAGACAGAAAGAAAGAATATACAAATAGGTCTTTGAACAGCATAAGTACAATGGGAACCTTGGTGTATAATTCAGAAAGGAAGATACATTCATCATTTGAGAAAGAAATGCATTTCATCGTCGGTATTATGGCCTTGTGTAATAGCCCTTAATCTGCAAATCCGTTTTGCTTCGCCTTGTTTAAGACATAGTTCCCTGTTGCCACCTCTTTTATTAGATTCAATATGGTCGATACCATAGAACCAGAATTGGCTGTTTCCTTGGTGAAATTTTGCATAGTGTTCAGCCAAGGGGTATTTGGTATCACCATTCAGTATAGGCCTCCTGCGTTCTTGTATTCCTCTTCGTGCTTCCTACATAAATCAGGTCACAGAGGCACCCAATGATAAAAATGATATGGGTTGAGTTGCAGTTAATAAATTGCCGGATTGTGTGTGATGTAGAACCATTGTGGCAGAAGCTCTTAATTTTATTAACCCCAAACTTGCAGACATTCCAAGACTGCAAATGTAAACTCCACTGGGTCTGTCAGGGAGCCGTGTATCTGTCCTAGTGTGAGAGGTGACATACCTAGGGCAGAGTTTATTTCTGAGAGTTGTGCCTCTTCTGTAAGTAATCGAGAGATTGTTGCATATGGAGCCCTGCAGACTTGGTATTGCCTGTAACAGATGCCAGTTGTGTTTAAATAATCTGAACATTTTGTTACCGTGAGTGGTATACTGTGTAACAAAGCTTCCTGATTTGGCTGCTGTCTTTTGTCTTTTTGGTGTTTTCAGACAGTGTCAACTCGTGTTCAAGAGTGAGTACTCTTTTTTCTGCTTTGTCTAAAACTTCATTTGTGTAGACTCTGGTTTCAAATCTTTTTTTAGCCTCCTTAACATTTTTGGTGAAGGTGTCTTATTCGCTACAGTTGCCCCTGATCCTAACCATCTCCCCAAATTGTATATTGTGAATTACTGAGCTGGCGTGTTCACTACTCGCATGCAAAACAATATTGCACGCCGTACTCTTACGGTACAGAGTACTTTGTATTGCCCCTTCCTTTATATAAAAATGCAAGTCAAGGAAGTTGATTGTGTCATGACTGTAGTCCATAGTGAAGCTGACATTGAACGGATTGGTGTTAAGGAATTCAAAGTAGTTTTGTAGGGAGGTTTCCGATCCTGACCATAGGCAAATAATGTCGTCAATGTACCTCCCCCAGAACACAATGTGTTTTATCCAGGGGGAGGTGCATCTACTCCAGGCATGCTCCCTCTCGAACCACCTCATGAAGAGGCAGGCTTAATAGGGAGCAAACCTAGAGCCCATGGCAGTGCCCTGTTTCTGATGGTACCAGGTGCCGTCATGCAAAAAATAATTCCTAGTAAGGATCAGTTCAATAATTTCAAAGATCGGAGGAGCTTGGCGGGCATCCGAGATGGCCGCGTGAGCACAGCGCTCCCCGGACCCCCGCCGCTCCCGGCATAATATCCTGCATAAATCCTGATTTTTCACGAGGATTTGTATAGAGGACATTGGGCTGATCTACCTGGACCTTTCAGAAATTTATTTTGACACCGGGTGCCGGAGTTACGGTGATTCGAACTTTTGGGCTCCGCCCTTGAGGTGCGCCCGGGACTGGGTGAGGTTCAGTGGCCGTCTTGGAGTTGAACAACAACGGCAGGGGGATTGGACTTGTGGGTCCCCTTCTTAAGTTTCGGTTTCGATTCTGCCTCTGACTGGGACATCGGCGAGAGGATCGAGCCAGAGCTGGGTCCAGGACACGAGTCGGCTGTCGGGCCTTTGGCTGGACTATTCTCCTATTTGGCTGTCCCTATCCTAGTGGTACCCTTGTTGCGGTCCTTTGGTCCCGAGGCCTCCCTTTCTGTTGACCGGTCCGTTGACCCTGGTGAATCTCCTTGTGACGCATCTCCAAAATGGCGGGCAGAGGGGACCGGGAGACGCGGAAGACGAAGACACCTCTGCGCGGGGGTCTGGTCCAATCTAACGTCATGGACCGTTATACCCACTCTAAGGGGTCCCCCGGAGCTGCCCTGCCCGGTCCCAGTGCGTCTGACCACGTCGTGGATGCATCGACGGAGCCTTCCTTGCAGGACATCATGGGCGCCATTTCTGGCATGAGGGAGTCGATAGGCCAACAATATGAAACCTTGGCCCACAAAATTGACACCGTGGCCATCGATGTGAACTTAATTCGAGCCGATCTCTCAAAAACGAACGAAAAGGTGAAGTCATTGGACATCAAATCATCCAGCCTCACGGCGGACGTCTCTGAGATACAGACGGAGATTGGCAATCTCCGTAGGGTGAACGATTTCATGACCCGGCGCTTGGACGATTTTGAGAACAGGGCACGTCGCTGTAATGTTCGCGTGGTTGGTGTTCCGGAGAATCCGGAACCCCACTCGGTTGATCTCCTGGTTGAAGACTTGATCCTAAACCACCTTTCTCCATCTGGCCTTAGTAAATTTTTCGCAGTGGAACGTGCACATCGTGTTCCGGGGGGCCAGGGTAAGCCAGGTGCCCCGCCGAGACCTATTGTCGCAAAACTTTTCCACTATAGGGATCGGGACGCTATCCTGCAGGCCTCACGGGTGAAGGGCCCGGTGGCCTTTGAGAATGCCACAGTGAACTTTTATCCGGACTTTTCCCAACAGGTCCAGAAGCAGCGGATGGGATTTCGTGGTGCTAAGAAGCGTCTTAGGGACATGGGGATGCGCTACGCTATGCTTTTTCCGACCAGGCTGCGGATTGAGTATAATGACCGAACTTTCTTCTTTGATCGGCCGGATGCTGTGAATGACTGGCTGGACTCCTTGCCTGGCCAACCTCCTGAGACTGAGTCCGATGCCCACCCGGGCGGTGCTGAAGGTGGTGTAGAGAGCTGAACATTTCGTCTTTGCCTGGTGCCTTGTTTTGAATAACTCTTTCCAGGAGTGTATGCCTCCGTTCCTCTACTGCTTATGTGATTTGATGTATGGGTTTTTTCTCGTTATTGGTCTTGATCGGGGTGGCGGGTGGGACGGAGCCTTTCCTCCTCCGGGGTCTTTGTATAGAATAGGGGTTCTTGGGCGACAGGCACACTGCAGGTTGGGGTGGCTTTTTAGCTTTTTGCAGGGGTGCAGGGTGGGGGGTGTTTTGTTGTTATTTGGGGGGTGGGCGGTTGGGAAGTTTGTTGTTTGTGTGTTCTGTTTTCAAGGCGACTTTATCCTGTATTTGAAGATGTTTCTTGTGTCCTGCTCATTGGTGGGGGGGGGGTTTGGCTTTGCTGGGTGGGATGGGGGGTAGCGGGTTGAGATTTGTTTCGTGGAACGTTAACGGTCTGGGTGATCGTATCAAACGGAGTGTGGTGTTGAGATGTATACGACGTTTATCTCCTGATATTGTTTTCCTGCAGGAGACTCATTTGGTAGGCAATGTTTGTCATGCGATGAATAGGTGGGGCTATCGCCTCGTAGCACATTCAGGGTTCACCTCGGGTTCTAGGGGTGTGGGTATCCTTGTTCGGGCTTCCCTCCCCCTAGCTATTGACGATGTGATTCAGGATGATCGAGGGCGATATGCTGTCCTTGTGGGTCGCTATGAGGGTCGTGCCCTCTCCCTCTTTACTGTTTACGTGCCCCCCGGCTTGCAGACTTCTACCTTTTCCGATTTGGGCCGTGTGTTGTTGGACCTCCCTGATAGTACTCTCTTTTTGGCTGGTGATTTTAATTCGGTGTTCTCCGGTCTCCACGATCGCCACCCCCCTAGAGATACTCCTGCGGCCCAACAGTGGTTGGGTGGGTTTTTGGATACCTTTGGCCTGGTGGATTGCTGGAGGCTTTTGCATCCTACTCAGCTTCAATACACCTTTCATTCTGGGGCCCATGGGAGTCTGTCTAGGCTGGATTATTTTCTGATGCCTGCGGTTCAATCGCCAGCAGTGCGTGAGATTGTACACCTACCCAGGGGTATTTCTGACCACTCTCCGCTCTGGCTCCGTTTTGAGGTTGGAGTGGAGACAGTGGGCCGGGTGGCTCCCATCAATCCGTGGTACCTTACCTCCCCCGAGACCCGCAGCCTTCTGCTTCAGTCTTTGGACGCATATTTTCTGGATAACGAGGGGTCGGTTTCCTCAGCTGTGTCCCTGTGGGAGGCCTTTAAGACGGTGATTCGTGGGCAGGCCCTCTCCCTTATTGTTGAAGCTAAGAGGGCGAGGAATAGGGAGGTGGTGGACCTTGAGGGGGAGATTTCTGCATTGGAGGATGCTTTGGAATCTGGTGTCACGTCTGCGAAACTCCATGCCCTGGGTCTGAAACAATTTGCCTATAAATCTATGGTCACGGATGCTGCTAAAGTGATGTTTCGGGAGCAACAGGGTCGTTTGTATGATGTGGGGGACAAAGCGGGTAAATTGCTGGCATGGCTGGATAAGAAGGAGAGAGCTAATCGTGTGGTGCCCGTGATTCAGTCTTCGAGTGGTGAGAGTGTGACGGACCCGATTGGAATAGTTGACTGTTTTGCTGAGTACTTCCGTGTGGTTTATACCCCTGTGTCTGTGAGGGATGTGGCTGACTCTCGCCTTCTATTGCGTGATATAGCTCTGCCCAGTGTCTCCGACTTGGATCGTGTAGCGTTGGATTCCCCCTTTACTGTTGATGAGATAGCTACTGCCATCCGTTCACTCCGTTCGGGCAAAGCGTTGGGCCCGAACGGATTGCCAATTGAACTGTACAAGTTGCGTCCCGACAGAGTGGCGCCATATCTTCGCTCCATGTTTCTGGAGTCCCGGGAACGGGGTATTCTCCCGTATGATCAGCGGCTGGCCACGATAGTTGTCATCCCTAAGGATGGTAAACCGCGGGACCTTTGTTCATCCTACAGGCCCATATCCCTGCTGAATGTTGAGCCCAAGGTATTGGCGAAACTCCTGGCGTCCCGCCTCCTGTCAGTCATTGGTGGCTTGGTCCATCCAGATCAATCCGGATTTATCCCGCATCGCAAAACGGCTCTTAACCTACGTCGTCTCCACGGTGCGATTGCGAGGGCGGGGCTTCTGACGGAGCCGGCCATTTTGGCATCGTTGGATGCCTCAATGGCTTTTGACACTGTGGAATGTGCTTATCTTTGGGCGGCTCTTGAGAAATTTGGTTTTGGGCCTGAGTTTATTGGTTGGATCAAGTTATTATATGCTGAACCTCTGGCGCAAGTAGTGGTAAATGGTAGAGTTTCGACCCCTTTCACCCTTGGCAGGAGTACCCGTCAGGGCTGCCCCTTGTCTCCGTTGCTTTTTGCACTCGCCTTGGAACCATTAGCTGCCTGGCTTTGGTGGGAGCCTTCGCTTAAGGGGATTCGCTGGTCACCGGACTTTGAGGACCGCGTCTCTTTTTACGCGGACAACATTCTTTTATATCTCACCTCCCCGCGTAAATCTCTGACTGTTTTATTTGATGTTCTCACTTCATTTGGTGTCAACTCAGGCCTCGTTATTAACTGGGCCAAGTCCTGCGTCTATGTTCTTTCGGGTGTTTTACCCCCATTGCCGAGCAGACTTCCTATCCAGGTGGTCCAGTCTGGCTTCAAATATTTAGGGATTTTCATTACGCTGGACCCCTCGCTCCGATTTGAGCGGAATCTCCTCCCCCCGTTGCTTAGATTGCGATTGGACGTGGCCCGTTGGCGTAAGCTTCCTTTGTCTCCTCTGGGCAGGGCGGCTCTGTTTAAAATGATGTCCTTGCCGCGGTTCCTCTACGCGCTCCAGAATTCCTATGACGATATCCCCAAGACCTATTTCCGAGAGATCGAGAGTCTTCAAAGGCAACTGATTTGGGACGGGCGTCCACGTATTGCCCTCGCGAAGCTCACCATCCCTTGGTACGACGGGGGAATGGCGCTCCCCGATATCAGGCGATATTATTGGGCTTCCCATTGTCTGCTATTAATCACGTGATGTTTTCACCGGATCGAAATCCTGCATTCGAGATGGATAGACTCCAGCTGCCGGGTGGGGACTTTAATAGAGTGCTTTATTCTCGATCAGCCGGGCGCCATCTTGTGGGCCCGTCCAGGATTGCAGTGACTGTGTGGCGAGCCGCGAACGTGAGTTTGGGATGGGAGGGTCGAATGACACTGGCGACGCCGCTTTATGCCTCGGAACGTTTGGGGTGTCTCTGGTCTACTAAGGGCTTTGACCGCTGGGATATGATTGGGATATGTAAGGTGGGTGATGTATGTTCGAAAGGTAGTGTGAAGTCGTTCCAGGCCCTCCAGGCGGAATACGGTTTGAATGGTAGGGAATTTTTTCGTTATCTGCAGGTCCGACACGCCCTCGCCTCAGTCTTGACTCCTGACGAGGCCCTGCCCGAGTCTTCCCCCCTCGAAGATCGTGTCCTTGATGGCCACCTGCCTGATAACACTATTTCCCTGATCTATAAGAAGCTGATCAATCATCGGGCGGACTTGTTGGTCCGACTTCGGGAGGTTTGGGTCGGCGATGGGTTGGAACTGGACGACGAGGATTGGCAATCGGCACTCTCCTCTCCCAAGGAGGTAGCCATTCCTGCCCGTCTCATTTTGGTTCAACTTAAAATCCTTCATCGAGTGTACGTCACTGGTCCGCGTCTGGTGACGATGGGCTTTTCCCTGGATGGGTTATGTAAGCGTGGTTGTGGGTCGAGTGCCACTTTTTTACACATTCTTTGGGAGTGCCCGGTTGTGGCGGCTTATTGGACTGCTGTGCTTGAGGTGATGACTGCTGTGACTGGTGTTGCCCTGCGGCCGGAGCCACGACGGTGTCTGTTGAATGTGTGGGAGCCCACTGACTATTCTGTAGCCCAGACCAGATGGGCTACCTTGGGTTACATGATTGCGAAACGGGACATTGCGCAACTCTGGGGCGCATCCAGGCCCCCTGAGGTCTCGAAATGGGAGAACAACATGGACTGGTCCATGTTTCGTGAGAAGACTGTATATGTGGCCAGGGGCAGACCCAGGGCGTGGACGAGGATTTGGGGCCAGTGGAATGAATATCGTGGGGATATCTGTACCCCTCCCCTTGTAGGCACTACTGATGTTGTCCTATCTCCCTAGGCGAGCGTTCCCGGAACCTTTTCATACTGTTTTGTGAATTTCCGATTCTCCCCGCTGCTCCCCCCCCCCCGACCTTGTTAGAGCCTCAGGGCTCTTGGCATGTTCTCCTGATTGTAGACCATCCCCTCCGTTCTCTGGGCTGACCTTGATTACTGTGCATTCGCCTTTTTAGTGTTTGTTTTTCTTTTTGTATAAAATAAAAATTCAATATGCTCTGTGATATGTTGGGAGTAATGCTTGGTACTTGATTTGTGCCTGACCACGGGAGTACATTTCTAATTCATGCCTTGTGCCTTATTATTAGCGGCCAGCCCGTGAGGTTGTAGGCCCATTCTTGTATTTTTCTATGCTTGCTCAAATAAAGGTTTTTGAACAAAAAAAAAAATAATAATAATAATAATAATTTCAAAGATCATTTGGTGGTGTTCTAGACAGTCTGCCCCCCCCCCCCCTGTCAAGGAACAATCTGATGGTCGTGATACCAAATCGATGATTGATACACATGTAAAGACTGACAACGTCAAACGTTACAAAGAGCAACTCATCAGACCAGCCAAAATCTTTAAGTTTGGTCAAAATATCCTTACTATCACTGATGTACGATGGTAGGTTTGATACAAAGGGCTGTAGTTTTAAATCAACATATTCGGAGATCCCCTCAGTACAGGAACCCATGCCTGATATAATTGGCCTCCCTGGGGTAAAGTTCCCCTCCTTATGTATCTTATTTATTTATTTTATTTATTCAAAGTTTTATATAGCGCGAACAAGATCTTTACAGATATCAGAGCGCTTCACAGAGTCAGGGGTAGGGGCAACAGGACTACACAGAACTAGTGGGAACAGTATAATAGTCAGTAACATAATAGGATAGCAGTAATGTACAGAAAACATAACATTATACAATCAAGTAACCAGTGATATAAGGCGGCGCAAAGTCATTGATCCCGCTACAATAGAGTTCAGGAAAACTTTGGGTGTAGGGATGGCTTATACCATTATCTTAGGATAGGGAGAACAAGGGGTGGGGGAGAACAAGGGGTGGGGGCATTGGGTAGGATATAGATACAGGGGTATTGGGGAGTCTCCACTCTCAAATATCGATATTCATTCTCAGATAGCAGGTAGGTGTCTTTCCATTCAGGGAGTTTTAGATTAATGTCCCTAGTAGGTTCAGCCATAGGTTTTGTCCCGACCCGTTCGTAACAATGGTTGTCACTCAGTTGTTGCATGATTTCACCCATATAATCTGGTGTATTCATCACGACAACGTTGCCACCCTTATCCGCCTCTCTAATAACTATGCTGGTGTCATTCTCCCATCTAGTGAGGGCTTTCCTTTCACCAGGAGTGAGATTCAAAGGGGGTCTTTTTCTGAACCTATTTGGTGTTCCCATTTTATGTAGCCCTTCAGTAACTCTTTCATAAAACAAATCAATGTTGCGATGGTAAGATGGAGAAGGAATGAAGATTAATTTAGGCTTAAGGCCACTCTCTGTATTTAGGTTTTCAGTTATGTTGAGTTCGTCAAGAATGGTTTGAAGTCCAACTTCCTCCTCCCTCTCCAGGGAAGATAGGCATAGGATACCCCTGATATCTGCTACAGTGTATGGTGAAGGTGTAGTGATGTTCGTACACATGGATTTCGCATGAGGATTTTCACGAAAGAAGTCTTTTAATTTCACAGATGTCATGAATTTAAACAAGTCACCATGAATGTCATATCGCGATCCTGGGTTGGGCAAAAGTTAAGACCCTTACATAATAATTGATTCTCATCATCATCAAGGAGTCTGCTGGAGAGATAAAAAAATGTCAAACCATCCACAGGCAATACATTTTGAATGTCCCTTTCATGAGTTCCTACCTCTTGTTCTTTTTCGAACGAGTTGACATTGTGAGATCCTCTGTGGCTGTCCCCTCTGTGCCTCCCTTTTTGTCTGTGCCCTCCTCTCCTTGGTTTTTTGGTTTTGTTTTCTTTTGTCTCCCACTGATTCTCAATTTTGCTAGTTCTTTCTGAAATGGAGTTCCTTCCTCTAAAGGGTGGTCATTGGCAATATTACTAGACGCTGTGCTGCTAGTTGAGGAAATAGATATGCTACTAGCTGTCCTGACTTCTTCGTTCTCCTCCCGCATTCTTTTTCTATCTTCTGGTATCACAATCTGGTCAAATTTTTTCGCAAAAGTATATATTCGACCGTCTCTGTAATCCCAGTCATCGCGCCTTATTTTGCGCATTTTCTTTTAAATAACTTTGCTGCTCCTCAATCACTTTCTTGAGTATTTCATAGTTTTTTTCAATGAGGTCCTTATTATCAATTGCATCAATTTCATGTTTGACCTCTTCTGTCTCAGTCAAGAGTTTAGCCCCTTTCTCAATAGCATGGCGAATGAGAATTTGCATAATCATAATTTGCGTGATGCCCCCTCAAGTTTGCTCCCCCATTCCTTGAGGAGGTCATCACTGAGATCCTCAAATGTAGGGAAAATGAGGATACAAAGACATCTTGGGGTCTTCTTGTGATCTAAATACTGTTTGAGTTTGACCCTGTCCCATCAGCGGGCTAACTCTTGTTTCTTTAGTCGTTCTAGGTTGAGAGAAAGGGCCCAGAGACCCAAGTTACTCTCTGTGCTTTTGCCTGGTGGTTGTATAGCTGTCTTTATAACTTTCAGCCCTGACGAAGTTCTCTCTGAGAACGAAACGTGTTGGCTGAACTTTCTGTTTTGAACCTACATACAAATCTATTAATAAAGAACTTTGAAAATCCTACTTTCGATCTTTGGACTCTTTTCACCCTAAGCACGCCCTTCAATTACTTGTTAAGGATCTGAATCACAGCGGCATCATAGGACGGTTGATGTCTGGCCTGGTTGCGCGGAACTGATATAGACGGTGAAACTGGTGTATCGGTGCAGGAACGACAGTCCACCGTCTTTTCTTTTTTGTTATCATTTTATTTTTCACCTGAGCAGTGGGGTGATGTTCCTTCATCATTATGGAGGAGTCGCCGCTGTGTGTACCAAGTTTTTAGCACACGAGTGACTGAGAAGTCAGAGGCCCCTTTTGTGTAAAAGACACTGTGACTACTCTGGTCACTCCTGCTTTTCAGTATGTGCATCGCTGAGTCGAACATGCCAGCTGGAGGTCTGGGCTGCACTGCCTGCTTAGACTCCCAGGATGAGTCCATTATAGAAGATCCCGGAAAGCATGATTAGGGCAGTCAACCTCCCTCACAGGGTCCAGCATGGTACTGCCCTTTAGAGTGTCAAGCTAGGGAGAGAGGATGTAGCCGTACGGCTAGAGTGGTCGACCTCAAAGCTGGGGAACCGGGTTAGAGTCTTGGAAACGATGCTCAACAACCTCTGATTCTGAGCAAATCACTTAGGGGCAGATTTACTATAAGTGGCGCATCCCTGCATATCAGCAGGGATGCGCCACTTATTGTGCGCCATGCCTCCGCCACCATTGATGCGCCGCATTTACAATGCGGCGCACCAATGGGCAAAAACGGCACAGATGTGTGACGCATCTGTGCCGTAAAGGCGGCGCATTGCTGGAGTTGCGTCGCAAGTGTGACGCAGCTCCAGCAATGCTCTGGGGGGGCCCTATCTTGTTAATGCTGCGTCAATCCTTACGCCTGCTTCAAGCAGGCGCAGGGTTTTGACGCAGCATGGGCCCCAAAGTGGCTGAGTGAAATCTTGTAGATTTCACTCAGCCACTTTTAGGAGGCGTTCCTGCGCCGGAACGCCCCCCCCCCACCTGCGCTGGAACGCCTCCTTCTGGCGCAAGGCTTTACAACGTGACGCATCTCCCAGATGCGTCACGTTGTAAGTACCCCGCACCATGGCACATCTTTTGCACCGCCGCTGCGTCACAAAAGTGACACAACCGTGGCGTAAAAGGGGCACAAGGGGCTTGTAAATCTGCCCCTTAATCTGCCTGTGCCTAACAAAAAAAACTAAAAATAAATGTGTCTGTCCATCTGTAATGAAACTGGTGCTCATGTAAATCACTCTGATACCCAATGGCTCAGGTATAGTTCATACTATATAAAACTCTCTCTCTCCCAAAAAATAAAAGCTCATGAGTTAATGTGCGTGAGAGAGGGTTGGTTGCCCGTGGTGATGCCCGGCAATAAGTCTCCATAAATGTCCGATAGGGCTGGTTAACATCCAGCAGGGATTCATGCCCTCCATCGATTTACCCAATAACTATTCCTGTTCCTTATTATTTTAGGCAGGAGTCACCTTTCTTAGGGCCGGGCACACTAGTTGTGCAAGGAAGTATTCCCTTGGAATGTGGCGGGGCAGAGAGAGGTCTCCTGTTTGGACAAAGTGGTACAAAAGGGGGTGATGATGGACGGAGCATCTGAACCAATCAAACACTCACACGTCTGAGCATACCCTGCCAACTTATGGCGAACAAAGTGGTACAAACCCAGATCTGTTGACTGGGTGTGAGTGTTTGATTGGTTCAGATGCTCCGTCCATCACCACCCCCTTTTGTACCGCTTTGTTCGCCATAAGTGTGGCAGGGTATTTCTCAGACGTGAGTCCCTTGCTCACTTTGCCACTGGATTCAAGCAAGCCGGGCTGAAGACAGCTGTAATGCCAGAAACCGGTCCTCGGAAGCTTGTTTCCGGTCCAGGGAAGGCATGGCTTGGCAGTTCGGGCTGGACTGTTCCCATGAGGCGCAGGGTCAGGCTGATTTGCATATGGCCATGTCTGAACTGGGGTGGCAGAGTGGGCTAAAGAACGGTGATGGATTAAACCCAGATCTGTTGACTGGGTGTGAGTGTTTGATTGGTTCAGATGCTCCGTCCATCACCACCCCCTTTTGTACCATCCTGTTTGGACAGGCATTCCCAGGCGGCTCAGTATGATGCCCGGTACTTAACGGGTGCCAGGATCTGGTGGCTCAGTGGACTATGCAGGGGTCTGTGTTCAACCTCATGGTCACAGGTTCAAATCCTGGCGGGTCTTCTCAGCCTTTCATCCACCTGAGGTCAATAAAATGAGTCCCATTTAGTTGGCTAACAATAAACATCTGTTATTCAGTGCCAAGATACCTACGGGTGGACGAGCGCTTTACAAATGCAAATGTTATATAATTGGGGGTTGTACCCCACATTGGGGCAGGTAGGCTCGTGTGACGTAAAGCTTATCCTCCAAGACTAAGGGGCTTATTTATGAGCTCCTGCGTCACTTTTGCAACGTCGGTGCGACACTTTTTGTGATGCACCAGAAGGGTAAAAAATGTGCCAGGTTGCGTCATATTTACAAAGTGACGCATCTAGGTACATGCGTCACTTTGTAAACCTCTGCGCCACATTACACCTGCGCCGGGTATAATGTATGCAGGGGGGGCGTTTTGACACAAGTAAGCCTCGTAGAAGTGATGCAGTGAAATCTATGAGATTTCACTGCGTCACTTCTAGGATGCAAATGCGTCAATATCCTACGCCTGCCTCACAGCAGGCGTAAGACTGACGCAGGGACATTGAAATTGGACTTGCCCATGTGAAATGACCCATTGATGGGGTTGCGTGACACACTCCAGGTATGCGTCATTTTTGCGCCTACAGATACGTCAGAAATACTGATGACATGATGCGTCATATTATAAATATGACGCGTCCAGCATGTCGCAGGGAGGGCACAATGAAAAGTGCAGCATCGCTGTTTTCATGCAGCAATAGGTCACTTTTTCAAGGTCAACACTCGACTGGTAGGTGTTGGGCAGGCAGCACAGATAGGGTGAGGGGCAGAGAGAGAGAGAGACAATGAAAGACTCAGTGGTCCAAAGGGAGTGAGTGTTGGAGTGGATTCAACTAAAGCATAGTTATGAAGTGCCCTGTTTTGCAGCAATAATCACACAAACAACACAGAGAAAATACTATCTGTAGAGTTAAGGGCTTGAATTCCTATTTTGGGTTATCAAAGTTTTAAATGGAATGAGTTAGAATTCATGACTTTGCACCTTATACATAAGGCTCCTGGTTTTCCGTTTTTACGGATTTTTACAGATAAATACAGACAGAAAACACATTGTTTTCTGTCTGTATTTATTTTTAAAAGTGGATAAATACAGACAATTGGGGTTCTTTTAAGTGACTCTGTGCCGTCTCTCATGAATTACAGGTCATCAGCTGAGCAGATGGACAGCATGGGAAATTTAAAAAACAGGATGTAATTTAATTAAATAATGCCAGGTGTTAGTATACATTCGTGGAATAATGCTAATATTTACCAGTGGATGTTTTGTTATATAATACTTGGCATGTTAAATAGCTAAAACAGACAGACAATAAAGTATGAGAGCGAGTCTCTACATTATATATATATGGAAATGTCCAGTTTTACAACTTCATTTGTCCCAAAACACAAAATAAATATGGATAAATACAGATAAAGTGGGCAAAAAATAAATATGGATAAATACTGACAGAAATGCTAAAAAAAATTAAAAAAAACATAAAACCGGGAGCCCTATTTATAAAGTAGTAAAATATATACATTTTTGTAGTTACACCTTTGGCAAAATTCGCCTCCGCTTACATTTTGTGCAGGGGCATTTTTGCTGCTAAGATTCAGTTTGCTGGAATCTCTTTCCCATATGTGGAATAACCTGGTAAAGGTGGTTCAATTTTATTGCTAAAATAAATCTGCAAAACACGAAACTGCTGAGGCCTTTCCGTTCCAAATCTCTGGTTTATGGAATATTTTCCATAAAAAAAAGAAATCTTTCAAATGACACACAGGTTCATAAAGAGAGTAGACGACAAAATCCTGCAAGTTTGTCTTCCCTTAACGAATGGGTGTCTTTTTAAAAATTTCTTAAGTTTTGATCAATTTCTTCCATTCTATGTTCTACCAGTAGATTATTCCAGAATATAGATATTGAACTTTGAAAAACTCTTTTACCTTGAAGAAATGACAAATTAAGCCAAAAAGAGCTCGCTATGTTATCCACCACAGCAGATTTCCTCTCAGCTAAATATATTGCTCTTGTGTTTTTACAGTGTTTCTGTTTGAGAGCCCAGCCTGCTAAACAGACAAGTTAACAAGGAATAGATAGAGACAGAAACACACCAGGCCAAACAGAGACACACATGTGTGAAAACAGAAACATGAGAAGTGAGATTGAAATAAAACACACAGACAACAGAAACGAGAAAACAGAAGCAATGGGGTAGAAATTAAGACACAGCTGGGTGCATCGAGAAAAGGTAGTCTGCCAGCTTCTACCCCTGACTTGCCCTTTAGTGACCCTGGCGTTGCAATTGCCCCACCCCCCTGACTTCAGAGAGTGAACAAGCTCTTACAACTGTGTTTTATTTGGGAGACAACCATTACAACACAGTCCTTACACCGCGTTACCTTTACAGGGCGGTCATCACAACGCAAGTCGTTAGAACGACTTGCGCTGGATGGCGCTATACACTAAGGAGTAGTAGATTTACTATTCAAACACCTTCCCTACTGTTACGTGGGCTGGAGTTGGAATAGTAAATTATACTATTCCTAAATCCAGCGCCTCTAGCACAAGTTGTTGTAACGACTTGCGTTGTGATGACCGCGTCATAAAGGTATCGCGGTGTAAAGACCGCGTTGCAATGACATACATCTGTTTTAGTTCTATGATTTCCACTCCTTGCCTTTCTCATAGTCACTCAACAGATAACAGGATGTTTTTGACAATCTTGGGGTGAGACAGGTGTCAATGCTCTCAAGTCATGTGGGGAGGAGGGGTCAAAGGTTGTATGCTGTCACTTCGATAAGCCTTGGGTTTGGGGCTAATTGCAGCAAGGTGCAGGGGTCTGGTGTGTGACCCGGGTGGAATGTTTTTTAATGGGAGAACTGTAATTGTCTCACATAGCTCAGGGCCACTTCACAGGCCAGAGGGCCTGCAGGGGACGACAGGTGTGTACATGTCGCCTCCACTCATTGTCACCTGGTGACGCAAGAACACAACATTCTGGTTGTGCTGGATCAGGTATTTCCTGAAATGGTGACAAGGCGTGTGTGCACCCTCTCTTGTAAGTGTCACACTGCAGGTGGACAGGTGAGGCCTTGGGGTTACAGGGGAAAAGGTTATCTCAGAGATCTGAACATCTCTTCCATCACAACACAAGTTTGTTAGGGCAATGTTTATGATAGCAGGCAGGGAACTCAGTCCAGACCGGTTTCAGAGCCAGGATGTCTACTGGAAACCATAGTAAATTTAGAAAAGTGTAGGAAATGCAAGGAAAGATGAATGTAAAAGACCCATCCATGGTACCTCCCCTCTGAGCCTGCGACAGGGAGTGACAGATTCAGAGAGGCATGTTTGCATGTGAGTCTGACACACTATTCACAAAAGGTGACCTTGCAGCCATAAATCCATTTACTCGGATGAAATATTTCCACAAGATGGTGTAATATTGCACATAATTCCACTTCGAGGTGCAGGAAGTGGGTGTTCAGAGGTGGCAATGTTCTGGAATGCTTGTGCAGTTAGTGGAAATTCATAAAACGATATGTTCCTTTTCAATCCTGAAATGGTTGGAGACTTACTCCTGACAAGGGCTGGGGTAAATTATTTCCACTGTTGGAAAGGGGATGGAGTAACCCCCAACTTGGAGAGCTGGAGGGATAGGTGTCAGGTTGTAGGGGCTTGTAGAGTTTCTCCCCAGCAATAATTCATAATAATTTCCCAAGGGTTGGGACAGAATATTTCACATTGTTTACTGGATGAATGAGTTTCATGTATTACTAGGTGCTATCTTTTCAGAAAGACAAGGGGGTATATTAGCAACAACTTGCGAAAATTATCGCAACCCGCGCTTAGCGCGATTTTTTTTATCACCTCCTATCACTGGATTTTATCACGGAGATAACGCAGTATTACCAATGTTTATCTCCACGGCGATAAAAAAATCCAGGGATAGCGGCGAATCCCATGTGTAACGCGAGATTTCCAGCGATAAAAATCCTATCGCTAAGGAAAATCTCGCTAATAGGCAGGTGGGGACTTAGCCATAGAATCCACCTCCCTTTAACTATTATTGTGGAGTAGTGTGGCTCACTGGTTAGAGGCGGCAGGCCTGAGAGCAGAAGTCAGCCTGGGACCAGGGTTCAATTCCCGACGCGGCAGGGTCGTGGACCTTGGTCAGCGGACTCGATAATTCTCGCTTCGGTGCTTACTCTAATCAGGGGTTCCACTCGGCAACTCTGGGCATTAGCTTGCCTCATCTCCACAACGGCCCCACCAATTCCGGGGATGCCTGGCTCCACCTTGGGGACTCCCAGCAAGGGACCATCCCACAGGGAAAGCCAGGACGGGTTCCCCAGAGTTATACAGCGCCGGGACGCCCCGTTGCTGGGGCAGCTGTGCGCTTTACAATTATACTACATTTACATTTACATTACGGCAAAGTCAGTTTTTTTTTTTAAAGTAACAAAAGGGGGAGTGAGAGAGAGTTTTTTTGGATTCGTTCTCCCTATCCGTACATGCATAAACAATGGGAATCCAACTGTGAATAGAGAGTGTTCCCTACATTGGTGGGGAGCACACAGTGTGGGTAAAATACCCCTCACACACCAAAAGGTGAGGGTTTCAAAAGATAATCATGTGCGTGAGTGGTGGGGTTATCAAGTGAGGGAATCACAGCGGAGCCGCGTATGGGGCAAGTAGGAGCGATTCTCTCCTGCAGATCGTAGCAGCTTGGCACAATAACCCCTACGCTAAGAGGCTCATGAGGCACTCCAGATTGATTAAACAAGTTTTGCAAGTGGCAGAAACCATCGACTTTCATGTTGTAGGTACATTTAGCCTGCATTACATTGCACTTTTCTATAATATCAATTGATTTTTGAGTAGAGATACGTGAGTAGGATAGGGGATTTGTGCACCCCGTCCTGAAGAAGGCGTTCACACTCCGAAACATGTTGACGCACACAGGAGGTAATGCACATTATATTGCATAAATACCCCCAATTTCACGTTTTTAGCAGTACCAGCCCGGGGGCCCATTAAAACCTTTTTTGTGTCTACCCCACGAGCCAGGTCCTTTTTAATTTTTATTATCACTCGCTTGATAACCCCACCACTCACGCACGTGATTATCTTTTGAAACCCTCACATGCACCACACATAAATACAAAAGTAGGGCTCCCGCGTAGCCGTAGGTCGCAGCACGCCGCATCCCGTAGAGGGGTGCGAAGACCCCAATGATGAAGCATGATACCAAGGGTCCTTTTGGTGTGTGAGGGGTATTTTACACACACTGTGTGCTCCACACCAATGTGGGGAACACTCTCTATTCACAGTTGGATTCCCATTGTTTATGTAAATCAGGTTTTTA
Source organism: Lissotriton helveticus (assembly GCF_964261635.1). Taxonomy (NCBI): domain Eukaryota; kingdom Metazoa; phylum Chordata; class Amphibia; order Caudata; family Salamandridae; genus Lissotriton; species Lissotriton helveticus. Next base: position 46,474,459 of record NC_136072.1, read on the forward strand.
CCAGGTGTAAAATCCTGGTGCTAATCGGGGTTAGCGCATGTTTTTTTTATCGCGTCGTGGGTATTGCTAATAGGCGATAGCTGTGTTAGCGACTGCTTTCAGTCGCTACCAGTTTGGGTACGCCCGATTTGCATGTCATCAGCGATAAATATCGCTGACATGCAAAGCGGGCCCCAAACCAGTCACTATCGCCAGGAAGCTGCCGCTAACTGCAGTTAGCGACAGCATGGTAATTGGTCGATAAAAAATAATTGCTACTTTATCGGCAAAAAGTGCCGCTAAAGCGGCGATAACGCACTTGCTAATATGCCCCAAGGTGTGCAACAGAATACAGCATTTCTAAAGGAGACAGAGGTGCGGTCTCACATATATACATGTGAGGCTGCATCTCAAAGTCATCTCTCGTTTCTCATACCTTTAGCAGAGAAGCATAACATTTAGAAGAGAACAGTTTCTTTACATGTTAAAAAACTGCCCTCTTTAAATGCACTAAACAAGAGTAACCTGTGTCTTCAAATGTCACATTGATCGATTCCTAACGTCAGCTCCTCAATATGTGGAAAATGTGCAGGTGTGTTTACGTTTGTAAAATAAGAAATACCCGTTTTACCTTTCCATTTGGGATCATTAATATCCACTTTATTTTTTAAGGTGCTTTAATAGTCAGGTGGCCTCTCTTCTGTGGACCAATAAAAATAAAACAGGATCATAAACCTCTTTGACTGCGGCATTTCAGGATATGTGTGGACATAGCGCCCCCTGGTGGATCTGCATGTGAACTTCTGTCTATATTTTCCCAATGGGTTATTTGCACCAGTCTCACAACTTATATATGGCAGAGTCTAGGCAAAACTAAAGAGTCAAGGTAAAGCAAAAACATAAGATAGTCCTTCTTTTGAAATACAATCAGTGTTTTAACATAGAAGTGCAGGTACTTTAGAGTATGTTTGCTCATGAGAAGTGTTGGTACTATAACAGCAATGCTGAGAGGTTCGCGTACTCTCCCTTTCAGATTAAAGAAGTACAGGTACTTTGGGGCATATTATCAAGAATGGCGTTAACATTATCGCCGGTTTAGCTGCAGAAAACTGCTTCTAAAACGGCGATAATGGGCTTGATAATATGCCCAGGAGAATTCCAATAGAATCCCAGGTTCACACCAGAACATGGACTTCTATTGGAATTCTCGAGGGCATATTATTAAGCCCATTATCGCCGCTTTAGCGGCAGTTTTCCGCGGCAGAACCGGCGATAATTTTTAACGCCGTTCTTGATACTATGCCCCTAAGTACCTGAGAGTACCTCCCATGTAAGGCACTAAATATAGAGTTTAAACGTGGTGAAGTTGAACGAGGTAACACCATTTGCACGATATTGCATCCTGGTTCCAAGGTTGCATTGGACGCCACGGGCAGTAAATCGCAAACCTCCTGGGGTAAAAGTCAGAAACTGATTCTGAAAGAACTCCAGCAGTAGCTCAGCAAGTCACACCCCTCTATGAGATCTCAAATGCATAATATTTTCCTCATATAGAAATACAACAGAGCACTGTTGTTTACACCTTTGTCGCAAACCTTTTCCTCAGTCAATAAACTCCTTTCCCTTACAGCGCAGTGAATCATTGGGATTTCCTTCTCTTCCCATCTTCAGATGGTATTACTTCTGCACCTAATGCGGAACGGGTACCTGCCCTATGGATTTGGACAGAAAGGCCTAGGAGAGGTCCAAATGTATTAATATAGAGACACCTAAGCCCAGGCAAATTACACCACACAGACAGATTTATTCGTTTTGTATCAAAATTTATTTTTCATGAGTAAATTTATTTTAGAGACTTCCTTTTATTGCAGATACATAAATATGATTCGTGGGTTAACCTACACCGTAATAAATAGACACAGTAATAAAAATAAGTATAAATAGTGGTTCAGATTCCGCTCTAACATATCATCAACATTCATACAACATTCATTCTCAAATCATACAGCACCAAGCGATGATGGTTGTGGATAACATAGGGACCGATGGTTCGAGGTCCAGGTAGGTTCTGGGGGTTCCTAGATAGGAACAAGCGCCTACGCGCGTTTCGGTGTATGGCCCCGTCCGGGACTACACCTTCATCAGGGCACAGTGGAAGGGCGGAAGGGGAACCACAAACAGGTAAGGTTTCTGTGAAATAAACATTAAAAACAGTGGTTAGGTGTATATACATTTTTGCGAGGGTTTAGGTGTAAACTAGATAGGCTGACATCTACAATCAGACTACGGACATCCAGTTTGTGGGCGGTCGGGGGCTAGGCTTGCAAAACACATTCATAGCGTCATGGAGGTATTTATTTACAGAGAAAGGGAACAGTGAAGGAACAGTTTAAAGGCTATACTTTACTGGGACTGCTGGTAGGCCAGAATAACAAAACTGAGGGGTCTGACAGAGGGCTGCACATTAATTTAATTGAAGTGCTAAAAATAGAGATGTAATGGTTTAGAGGAGTTTACCTGGTTTATCACGGGGGGGGGGTTTTCTCGTCTAGCTTGAAGAGGCACTGTAGTTATCAGCTTATAATAGGAATATGTCGAAATTCACCGGGAAGTTTCTGCGGGAATTTAACTTGTTAACATCTCATGGAGAACCTGATTACTTCTAAGCATTTTTAAAGTCTCTCAGCAGTTAACGGTCTGGAGAGAACATCAGATAAATTTAGCGGTTTAGGCATACCTGATGGGCAGGGCAAAGTGTCCGCCCCCGGGGATGTGCTCGGGCAGGGCGAGGCTGATAGGGTCCTAGATCAAGTTCAAGGCGCGGGGACCCTGTTAAAAGACAGTGCATACTCATAACAGTGCACAATGCCGGTTGATAAGAGCATGGAGCGCTTGGTTTAAGCAATCACGCAAGATAAAACAAAAAAAACAAAACAAAAACTTTACTTCTGCACCTGACAGGAGTACATTTGCACTGACTTTCTAGTGTTGAAAAATACCTGAAAATGGTCTGCAACCTATTGGTGAATGAATACCCACAGCCCCAAGTGTTTTGAAGTGTAGAAATCTTTAGGACAAAATATAAAATCCAAAATATTGATTTAGTAAGTATATATTTTCTATAACTAATTCCACATATATATACCTGGACTCACTCACTCACGTTATATATATATATATATATATATATATATATATATATATACACACACACACACACACATACAGCTTCCAGACAAATAATTACCAGCACTCTCGGGAGCGATAAACCCTTGATTTTATTGGGTTATGAACACGAAAAGACTCGTTTCGGCAACCACCTTTGTCAATAATGGGGGGCGCCAAGTTTCAAAAGAATTTAAATGGTACAATGTGGACATCAACAACGGACTTCCTTCAGTCAATCGGTGTCGGTCATATTTACACATGCAAATTTACAAAACGGTGTGATACCATTCACATAGAGAAACAGCAGTAAACTGCATTTTCATGTACATAATTCCGCCCTGAATGGGCAAGTCCCACAAAGACTAAACATACTAATCGGCAACAGTTTGCATTATCACTTCAGCGATGTGGAAACATTTCTACAACCTATCACCCTAAATGGGTATTTGTCTTGAGTTCATTTCAAATATGTGCTACTGCCCTGGATGGGCAAGCCCCACTGGAAAAACATATTGCTCTTGCATCAGATTGCATGTTCTATAACGTGGAAGCGTACAGCTCAAGTGCATTTTTTTTATCATCCTGTATAGTTTAAGCACATACGTTCACGATCCTGCTGTTCTCTATTGTACCTGCACCGTAGTCATTATTCTCGAATGCCACAAAGCAATCACCAATTATACAGCAGCCATGCACATCCTACAGTGCACTATTCATAAGTGAATCGCCATTTCCTCCCCACTATTTAAACCCTTTGGTATCTTTGTTTGGTTATCTATGATATACCTAAACTCCAGCCTATGCAGCTGCAGTGGTCTGTCACCTCCCCTCACATTTGGGGGTACATGATCCATACAAAAGAATCTCAATAGATCCCTGTTGCTCTTGTGGTATGTTTCAAAGTGCAGCGCCACCGGATACGCGGCATCTTTATTGACAATTGCTCTAAAATGTTCTAAAACACGCACTTTTGTTGGTGTATGGTGCTGCCAATGTACCTCAAGCCACACAGACATACCAAACAGTACACAGTGTGGCTTGTGTTGCAATTCATAAACGTCTGGATTCTCTTTGGTTTCTCTAGGCCAGATACATCATAGGTTAGAACTTTATGACTGTTTTTGCACGCCTTACACTTAGAGCAAGGGAAAACAACACTATTAGCAAAAGCTGATGTTCTAACTTCTGTCGAACAATGACTTTGGACTAAATAATCTCTCAATGTTTTCGTTCTCCTGAATGACATTAATGGTACTTTTGGCAAATCCTCCCCTATTGTGTAGTCAGATTTTAGGATATGGCAACTCTTTCTGAGCACTTTCCTGATTTCATTAGTGTCACTGGAGTAATCAGTGATCATCCTAAAGATGTTCTGAGCTGTCTCCCTCTCACTTCTTCTCACACCCTGTGAATCACCACTGACCAACTCCAGTCTCGATTTGGTGTCTACTTTCTCTTTAGCTCGAATTAGAGTTTCTCTACCATATCCCCTCATCTCAAACTTCTGCAAGCTTTCCTGTGCTGCTTCTTGAAAATCGCAATCTCTGGTGCAGTTCCTTTTTATACGTAACAGCTCACCATACGGAATGCTAGTTATAGTTTTCTCGAAATGGCAACTGCTAGCAACAGAGAATTCTCAGCAGTCAGTTTCCTGTGCAAAGAAGTGCACAGTCTGCCTTCCGCTGGGAATACAGTTAAGTCAAGGAAATTCACTGGTCTTACTTATTTCACTCATTGAGCACTTTCACATAATCCTTGGCTGACTGTTCTGTGCCCCTAAAGACAATAAAAAGATCGTCACTATACCTGTTCCAACTAATGATCTTAGAGGTCCATTCCTCATTGACCTCTGGCCAGGCCACCTGCTTCTCCCACCAGCCTACGAAAAGATTTGCATAACTGGGGGCGAAGCAGGTGCCCATAGCAGTACCGCGTATTTGCCTGAATAATTGCTCCGGGAACAAAAAGACATTATTGTTCAGTCAAAAGTCCACAAATTCAGTCAGCATCGTATTGTGCTCAAACTATTTCATGGATTGTTCTCTCAAAAATTAGCTCACAGCTTCGAGACTTTTCTTATGTTCAATACTGGTGTACAGGCTTGAGATGTCCAATGTCATCATCACAAAGTGTTTCTCCCCGACAACATTCTCCACCCCCTTAGGAAATCCTTTGTGTCCTTTACGTAAGAGACCAATTGAATCACAAACCCAAATAGAAAATGGTCTACAAATCTGGACTATTTCTCCGTAAGGCTGCCCAGAGACGAGACTATAGGGCATCCAGGGGGACATGTTTCATTTTTATGTATCTTTGGGAGGTGGTAAAAGGTTGGAAGGCATGTGTGCTTAAACTTCGACAAGGAATACTCTTCCTTCCCTAGCATGCCTTTGTGATACCATCATTGATGACATCATCCAGTCACTGTGAGTGTTTTCGAAATGTTTATGAGTGTTAAATATATAAACCAAGGGGTGTCCTGTAAGGATGATCCAGTGGGTGCATGACTGAACATATAAGTGAGTGATTAGGTGTCTCACTGAATGTATGGGTGAGAGACTAGGTTGTGCGATTGTCTGTATCAGTCTGTCAGTTAGTATCTAAGTGGCTGTATGGGTTGGTGAGTGGGTATGTGAGGGGCTGTATGTAACCCAGATCAGTTGACTGGGGGTGAGTGTTTGATTTGTTCAAATGCTCCGTCCATCATCCCCTTTTGTATCACTTTGTTCGCCCTAAGTGTGGCAGGGTATACTCAGACGTGAGTCCCTTGTTCACTTGGCCACTGGATTGAAGATAGCCTGGCTGATGAGGATTATGAATCCGAAACCGGTCCCAGGATGCTTGTTTCCGGTCCAGGGAAGACATGGCTTGGCAGTTCGGGCTGGACTGTTCCCATAAGGAACAGGGTCAGACTGATTTGCATATAGCCATGTCTGAACTGGGGTGGCTGAGTGAACTAAAGAATGGTGATGGATTAAACCCAGATCAGTTGACTGGGGGTGAGTGTTTGATTTGTTCAAATGCTCCGTCCATCATCCCCTTTTGTATCGCTAGGGGCTGTATGGGTGACTGAGTGTGTGTATGGCTGTGTCGGTGATTAAATGGATGCGTCAGTGGTACATGGATGAGTTAATGTGTATTGAAAGTAGGCCTTGCTGGTAAATTCTGTTCTGCTCGCGGAATTTGCGGGTAATTTCCCAAAATTTCGCGATCCGCGGCTTTGTGGAATTTTTTGGTAGTTCGCGCTTTCAAAATGCGTGTCCGCAAGATATTTCCCCCCGAGCACGCAAACAGCGTTCGCAAACAGGAAAAAAAGCATCACGAACGGGCTGAACAAGCAATTCCGCGGGTGCGTGCTTGTGGAGATTTTTTACTGTTTCGCAGAGCTTTGCGTAGCGTGCCTACGCAAATTCCACCCACCCCTAATTTAAAGACAGTATAGCTGAGAGGTGGAGTATATGAGTGATTGGGTGGGTGAGTGGGTGGGTGGGTGAGTGGCTGAATGTGAGAGTGGCTGTATGTGTGAGTGTTGGGAAACAGTCAGAACACCGTGGTCTAAACCACAAGTGTTCTGACTCCGAAAGCTCTACAATGCATGCCTTAACCACGCATATCCCCTAACCATGTGTATGCATGGTTAAGGCAATGCGGGGTCTAGCTGCTGCCTGCTGTGGACAGAAGCAGGAAGACCTCGCAGGAAGTGGTGAGGTAAGTGTGGCTGGGTGTAGTTCTGGGCTGGGGGTGGGTTGAGGGTTGTTTTGTTGTAGTTTAGTAGGCTGTGGGGTTGGGGTAGTTTTATGGGCTGGGGTGGGTTGGGGTTTGTTTTGTTGGCTGGGGTGTGGGTTGGGGTTCTTATGTGGGCTGGGGTGGATCACGTAGTTTTGTGGGCTGGGGTTGGGTCCGGGTAGTTTTGTGGGGTGGGTCGGGTAGTTTTCTGGGCTAGGGTCAGGTAGTTTTCTGGGCTGGGGGTGGGTCTGGCTTGTTCTGTGGGCTGGGGGTTGTTTTGTGGGCTAGGTGGTGGGTCTGGGTTGTTTTCTGGGCTGGAGTAGGGTTGGTGTAGTTTTGAGTGCTGGTAGGTGGGTTGGGGTAGTTTTCTGGGCTGGGTGGTGGGTCGGGCTTGTTTTGTGGGCTGGGGGTGGGTTGGAGTCGTTTTCAGGGCTGGTGGGTTGGGGTAGTTTTAAGGGCTGGGAGTTGGGATCGTTTTCTGTATTAGGGGTTAGGGTATAAGGTCTCAGCAGGGGAGGGGAATCTGTATTTGGGGTACTTTTTAAGGCATAGGGGAAGGCGGGGTCGTTTTTAGGGCTGGGTCAGGGTTTGGCTGGGTCAGGTTAAGAGACAGGGTTAAGGGACAGGGTTTTAGGCCTCAGGGCAGCAGGGGGAGGGGAATGGGTAGTCAGGGTAGTTATTAGGGCTTAGGGGAGGGCGGGTAGTTTTTAGGGCCGTTGGGGGGGTTAGGGTAGTTTTATAAAATAGGGGCAGTGGAAGGGGTTGGGGTAGTTGTAGAGACAGTGCAAGGGGGTTGAGGTAGTGTTTAAGGGTTAGGGACAGCATGGTGTTGGGAGGGGGGAGGGGTATTTGGACCTCAGGGAGGGGAGGCGGCAGGTGGGGAGTTTGTTGCTTAGGGTGGGGGGAGGGGTCACAACCTTAGCCATGCATACCCCTTTACCACAAAACTATGTGGTAAAGGCATGCATGGTAACAGAATGTGTGGTTAAGACACATTCGTTGTTCAGGTTGCGCGGTAGAGGCACATGTGGTTTATCCACTTGTGGTTCTATCATACAACTGTGTGTGCTTGTGTCAGTGACTGTATAGGTGAGTGAGTACGTGTTAGTATATGTATAAATAAGTGAGTGGGTGTGTGTGTATAACTGTATATGTGAGTATATGGTTCTGTGATTGACTCTATGGGTGAGTGAGTTGGTGTATGAATGGCTGCATGGATGACTGAGTGGATGTGTGTGTAGACATATGTATCAGTAAGTGGGTATGTAAGTACTGGTCTAGGTGTGACAATGGTTTTGAGAATGGTAGTGTAGAAGTTGGAGTGGATGTTGTGTGGTTATATTGTAGTGTGAGTGAGTGCGTCAGAGGTTCTGTGGATGATGTCATCAGTGATGTCATCAGTGATGTCACTGACCACGTCAAGGGTGATGTAATATGTGAGGCCACTGTATGGGACTTACTGGAGGTAACAGGAGGGGTAGTTGCCCCCCAAGGACGTCCGTGGGGGCCTCCTACCCCTCCTGGTACCTCCAGTAAGTCCCACACAGCAGGATTGCTGAGAGGTTGTAAGAGGCCACGTCCCCTTTCTCCACCATTCTGCAAACATGCCTCTTGATGCACTACTGATTGGGGGAAGTAATCCATTTTAGTCCTGTGGCCCTCAGGAGTAAAGTGGAATTCATTCCTGAACCAGAAGGGCACCAGGAGGCACGTTTGCAGAGTGGTAGAGAAAGGGACGCGGCCTTCAAGTCCTCGCAGCAATCCGGCTGTCTGGGACGTGCTGGAGGTAACAAGAGGGCTTGTAGGCCCCCGAAGACCCTCAGCATTCAAGGGGATTTCATTCCCCAACCACCACTGTGCCAGGAGGCGTGTTTGCAGAGAGGTGGTGAAGTAGGCCTGCCCTTTATTTAATAAATTTTTTTAATGGGAAGGGGCAATGCGGCCCCCGTCCTGACGCCAATTTTGGGCCCGGGTACGGCATTCCCCGGGGCTAGGCCTTCATCTTCTTTTTAAAAAATGGGGAGAGGGGCCTGCATGTCTCAACCTCGGTTCAACCTCGTCACAAGATGGCTCCCAACACTTGAAGTGTTGCCAGCCAATTAGATCTCAGGCACAAGATCGGCAGGGGTCACTGATCCATAGCGGCCACAATTGTATATCTGAGAAATCTTTACATTTCTCAGTCACTAGTGTACGGATTCTCACCATTTAACAAAAAGGTCAGTTTCTGAACCAAGGGCTACCTTTCTGCCAAATTTGGTGTAATTCTGTTCAGCAGTTCGGGCTATAGTCGTGCCTAAAGTTTCCTATGGAAATTAACATGGAGAAAAAGCATCCCCCCCCTTTCCTGTGACCTCACTTCATGGATCACCCCGAATTTTCAAGACAGCAGCTGAAGTGAGCACCACACTAGCTTTGAAAATGTCATGAGGATTCGTCAAGCAACGCCAAAGTTGTTGGCAAAAGAAAAAACACTCTCCCAATGTAAACTGCATCCTAACTATAACTACCTACTATATATGATACTCACCCCTGGCAGCTGCCCGGTAATCTTTCCGACTAGTTAGCCACAGACAACACAGGAAAACGCCACACACGAAGGTATGTGGATTTTTGCAGCCGCAAACTTTTATTCAATTTTTATCTTTTTTTCTCATATTGCAAAGTACATGTGCACCAGAAAAGTAGACTTACGCGTTTAAGCAAAAGCCTTCAACTGTGTTTTAGAGTTAGTGTCTTTTTAAAAATATATTTCAATCACCAACGTACCTCTTTATGCACTTACCTGTTAATATGTGGTCTTTGATATTTTGGCCACAATATTCTTGTATCACAATATTCACAGCTGTGATAATCAGTAGTGCAATTCTATATAGTCCGAAACAGTTTCCATCTCACACTGTTACACATACGAGATTTAGTTCTGTGCATATAGACTTTGCTGTATACCCTCTCAGTATGTGTAAGTGCTTTATTAGCAATCCAAAACCCGCAGAATTTCTGTGTGAGCATTTGTTTAGGGCAGCATCCCACATTTCGCTATTCTTTGAATCAGCAGACCTTTTCAATCTACGCACCTACGATCTAGAACAACATCCCCTTATTCATCAGGACCGCCCCGACACTGCTCCAATTTAAAAAAGAGTCAAAGACACAACTCTTTAAATAAATAAAAAACGACATCACTTTGCATTAAAAGACCACAACTCAGCTTCCCCTCTTATTACTTGTGACTTTAGGTTTGCCTTTGGCCCTGCATAGCGCTCCGCTGCCTTCTCACTAGGTTTGCACTAAAGAAACACCATATACATACATTATGTCCTGCAAATATTTTGTGTAACTAAATTGTACTACCTCGTAGCAGGGTGGCCCTTAATTTTATTGTCTCATTCGTTAACCCGGTAACCTTCTGCCCTACATAGGGGCATAGTAACAAGGGTCGGCGATAAATATCGCAAAGCGCGCTTCGCACTTGCATATTTATCGCCGGCTATCTCTGGAATTTATCGCCCGGTTAGCACGTTATCAACAACGCGTATCGCTGAGACGATAAAAATTCCAGAGATTGTGTGGATAATGCCGTTTTCCATGGTGGAAAACGGCGATATTCTACAAGATAGGGCCTGTGGTATTAGCCACACAATCCACCCCCCATGTTAGGTATGCCTTAGTCAGGAATTTAACAGACATTAAATTCCTGCATGAAGGCATACTTAACGCGATTTTAATAATCATTATCCGTCCTTGTTAATATCGCGAAGCAGCCTTCGCAATATTTTCCCTGGTTGGTTTTACAGACACGCCTACTTTGCATCTCATTAGCGATGCAAAGTTAGGCATGCTGGAAACGGGCGCTAAGTCAGCAAAACACGCGATAGCGTGTCTTTGTTGATAAGGCGATAAAACTATCGCCGCTTTTCGGCCGAAAACGTCTGCAAAAGCGGCGATAATTTTATAGCGCTGCCTTGTTAATATGCCCTGTTGTTCTCCTGGGGTTTGTGTAAGGTGTTGCACACATATGCATCAAAGTAACACACCGTGAATCTTGACAAAACTTCAAACAACTTGGCCAATGGGGCAAAGGGACATCAAATCAAGTCAAGAGGCATAATCACAGCAGTGGTACACTGTGGAGTTGTATCCCAGGTTTAGAGAGGTAGTAGCAAGGACACTGGGGTAGTGAGATGTCGTGGTTATCAACACTTTCTGGAGGCGCAGGGTAAGAGATGATGTCTGGCTATTGGATAGCCTTCTATCCAATGAGCTGATCTCAGAGAATTCATGGCGGGGGGGTGACTCAGGTAGTGCAGGGAACTTCCAAGTGTCTCCATTTTTTAGTCACTGATTGGTCACCAGTGGATTTAGTTCTCAGGAACCACTCCCTTTAAATTCCTTCCATAGTGCACCTTTCATAGCAAAGGGTAAATATATTTTGATGTGTCTTAGTTTGCACTGGGGTCACATCCCCCATTTGCAAATTTCTTTGGAAAACTTTCCTTTTTCACTCATGTGATTGTTTCACTTCCCACCTTACTTTGGCACCAGTTGCTAGTCTAGGGATGAGGAACCCAGGAGGTGTGAGCCAGGATTAGGGATAGGTGGAACTCATGGCGTTTCACTCTGCGGAATTCAACTGAACTACATAAAAACTTCACAACATTCCGGGCTTCTGTGAACGGACGCAATACATCATGTCGCGCTGCTCGCACTGATTTTTAGCACTGGGAGCCTGTTAGGTGCTGTAAAATCAGCACAAATGGCACTAAACAGCTTGCCAGAGGGTGCTACTTCTTTCTGCCAATCAAGTACATTTTCTATCTGAGCAGCGGCTTTTTTAATGCTAACAGTTGCGACGTACCGCGACCGCTCACGTTGAGAAATCTCGTTGGGAGGCATTCTAGCACCCGAAAATTGGACTCGGGGCACAAATTATTATTCATGCTCACCAACTTGACATTGACAAACCGCGTGCAAGAAAAACTCTGCCTCGCAGCAAGTTGGTGAAGTTTTGCCAGAACTCTGCATTCTAATAAGACCTCGAAGTGAGCAAAACTCCCCAGCGGAGCAGACTTATTCGCCCACCCCTAGCCTTGATGTCACAGTTATTGCCTGCTCATACAAGCTGGAAAGCCCTTTGTCAAAGAGTGAAGTGTAGTGTCAATGTCTTGGAAACTGGTGGACAAGTAAGTCTCAATCCCTCCCTTAACCTGGGGTCAAATGCAACTGCTAGTTATGTCACATATGCCCATCGTCAAGAGGATGTCTCGGAATGTTGGACAATTTGCTGATTTTAGTTTCTTCCACTGACCATGGACTGCAAACATGTTTTTGAGCTCTGGAATCACCTTTGCAACCTTTATGGCCATAGACCCCACACATTGCTATTACAATAATCCATGTTTGTCTTAGTGGCGTAAAGCAAATTGATTGGGCCCTTGAATCTCCCCTATCTCAGCTATATTCATTAGCATTGGGCTGAATGAGGGCCCCCTGAAAGGTTGAGGCCCCCGACCCCAGGAGTTTTAGGGGGTACCGTGCTCCACATGGGCTGCAGGGGCCTGCGTTATGTCTCTGGTTCGACTACTATCATGCATTGTCCATTTCAAGAGTGGGCATAGGCCCAAAGTCACTGCCAGGTGGCGCTGTCATCTGCCACCCCACCAGAGAGTCCACCAAGTTGTTAGCCCTTTCAACCCATACTCTTTCCCTTGTTGCAAGTATTTGCCCCTGTATGACTATTCGTCTCTATGATTTGTTCATGTATGTGTGTTTACCTGTGTGCAATGATGCTTGTATGAACTTTGACCTTTGTGTGTACTGGTGCTTGATTTCACCAGATGCTTCTGGCTCCCTCCTGATGAAGCACCAGGAGGAAAATATGCAGAAATCAATACAGAAACACCAATCATTGGAAGGGGCTGCACAAGGCATGGGTAATCGGGGCATCTCTCTAGTAAAGCTAGCCTGGCTGATGAAGGGTGTTAGCCCGACACCAGTCCCAGGATGCTTGTTTCCGGTCCAGAGAGGACCTGGCTTGGCAGTTCGGGCTGGACTGTTCCCATGAGTCACATGGTCAAGAGTGATTTGCATACAGCTCGGTCTGAACTGAGGTGGCGAAGTGAGCTAAATAATAATGATGGATTTAACCCAGATCTGTGACTGGGGGTGAGTGTCTGAAAAGTTTCACCTCTCTGTCCATCATATCCTTGTGTTTGCTTTGTTCGCCCTAAGTTGGCAGGGTATGCCCAGACGTGGGTCTCTTGCTCACTTTGCCACTGGATTCAAGCTAGCCTGGCTGATGAAGGGTGTTACCCAGAAACCGGTCCCAGGATGCTTGTTTTCGGTTCAGCGAAGACCTGGCTTGGCAGTTCGGGCTGGACTGTTCCCATGAGTCACAGGGTCAAGAGTGATTTGCATATAGCGCGGTCTGAATTGAGGTGGCGAAGTGAGAGAAAGAACGATGATGGATTCAACCCAGATCTGTGACTGGGAGTGAGTGTCTGAAAAGTTTCAGCGCTCCGTCCATCATCTCCTTGTGTTTGCTCCATCTGTCTAGTACTCTGTGCCCTGCTCCACAGCATGTGTCGGCGCATTACTGCGTCACAGCCCGCGGCTTCTCTCAGAGACAGTGAACTCAGCCCACTCTACTCTTCCTGTGCCCACTCTCCCATCCGGGGGCATATATTGGTCAGTAAGATTGGGGGGAGTGTGAGCTTCAAATTTCCCAACAATCAAGCTGGCATATCATGGTAAAATACATTATTTGAGAAGCCGAGCATGACGGGGACTTAAGGGGCAGTGGAATGTAAAGCTGTGCAGATTGTTAGGCTTCCTTAAAAGATAGTATGTTGTAAAATAACCAACAGTTTCAAGAACTTCAAAACAGAGAGGAGAGAGAGTGAGAGTGAGTGTGTGAGTGTATGATTATGGCTGTGTGTGCATGTGAAAATCCTAGATGAAATCCGACAGCATCCTCACCATACCCAACTAAAAGCACCTGCACCCAACTATTTCCTAGAGAATATATTTATTGGACAGTGTAACACCCCAAACGCCCCCCCTGAAGCTCCACCCCTGCTCCCATCCAATCACTTCAGAAGGTGTCTTGAAAGTGAGGTGTCTTCACCCACTACACTCCAAGGATGAAGTGGCTTTTTGGAGGGGTCTGGGAGGAGCATGGAACAATACTTTAGCAACAGTTATGTTGGCTCACAAAGTTACGGATGGGGCAGTGCTGGTGTTAAAAACAACCTGTGTGCCTATTTTAGTTATGAGTTTGCAGACCACAATGTGCCTGTGTACTTGTAGAGACACATAGCTATTAACCCCTTTACCGCTGCGCACATTCCGCCGCAGTGCGGGCGTTCTATCAGGTGGGTGGGGCCGCGTCGGCCAACGGACTTACGCAGCACTACCGAAGTGGTGATCACGACGGCCGTTGGCCGATGCTTGCAGCGAAGGGGTTAATACTGTATAACATACCGGTGCACCGGAGCCGAGAAGTTTGAGGGGCCTTCTTCCCCCTAACTATGGCTGTTTTATTATTTACCAGATGCAAGGGGGGAGGGCATTTGGTTGCCTGTATTAGGGCCCTGGCATACTTGTTTCGCCGCTCTGCGTACATGCAGTCTGTTTGTTTATCTGTGCAAGCAGTACACAAAGTCAAAACCTATTGCCTTTGCCAATACTTGTTGAATTGTTGAGGGTATATTTGCTTCAACTACCTTAAACCAGTCTTGTGCCCTGCAACCCACCTTTACAAGTCTCTGTTCCCGTGTTTGTAGCATGATGCCCGATGCAAGGAGAAATGCTGCCACCTACTGGTGCTTTACAGAATGCCACATTTCCTCTTTTTTTTAATAGCTTGGTCGATCCATTGTTTGACATGAAAATTGGCAAAGTAAATCTTTTTGGAGGTTTATATCATGGAACGATGTTTGCAGGGTTCTAATACCAGAACAAGAGGTGGGCGAGCCGATAAATTAACAGGGGGTCCCCGGGTGCGAGGCTGAACCAGATCCAAGCCTCTGGCTCGAGCTTTAAGTGAATTCATCACTTCTAAC